>NC_051853.1:26672859-27297859 GCF_905115235.1 Hermetia illucens
ATGGCACGAAGGCCTTATGTTTAAACTTTCCTTTATGTTTAAATTTCATCCCCACCTTTGTCGATTTATCCTTAGCTTCCTCTCCAACCGCCATTCCCAAGTTAGAGTCTTCGACTCCGTACCCGATTCCTACAGCCCCTACAGGCATCCCACAAGGCTCGGTCCTCTCGGCAACCCTTTTCTCACTTTACACTGCAGATATCCCTCTTCACCATTCCACTACAACTCCCTACACAGTCAAAACTCTCGAGTCGCAAAAGGAGTCGCAACGGCTGGTTTGACAATGAATGTAAGCTAGCAATGGAACGGAAGAATGCCGCATACCGAGTAATGTTGCATTCTCAAAGAACAGGGGCACGCGCAGAGACTTATCACGAACTCCGTCGAGCGGAGAAGCGACTTTACAAACGGAAAAAGGAAACCTGGGAGAACCAACCAGTCTGTGAACTCGAAAAGCACAGGGAATAACTGCACCAGGCAAGTTTTACCAACAAATCGGCAGGATGAAGCATTAGTCATCTCGATGCTCATCCTGCCGAGACAAAGAGGGAAATCTGATTTCCGACAGAACCGGCACATTTGACCCATGGGTTGAGTTTTTTGATGAGCTACTGAATAACCAGAACACCGGCGAGTTGGAGAAAGTGATTCGTGATGCTGAGGTAAATGCAAGGGGTACGACCCTCTTTAAGTCCACACAACTACTGGCCTATGCTGATTATATCGATATCATAGGAAGAACGATAAGGCAATAAAACAAATGAAATCGGGGAAAGCAACCTGACGACATCGCATCTGAGCTCTGGAAAGAGAAAAGCTGGGACCCAAAACTGTGGTTCAGTGGACTCTTCAACCGAGTTATTCAGGAAGGAAGAATACCATCTGACTGGCAAGAAAGTACCACTGTTCCAATATGGAAAAAGAAAGGTAGCCCAGCAGAATGTTCAAATTACCGTCCGATCCGGTTACTTTTCCATACCATGAAGATTTTTGAACGCATTCTTGACAACCGTATTCGCGAAATCGTTGAAATAACCGTGAATCAAGCCGGATTTGTCAAGAACTGCGGAACTACTGACGCAATACACGCTGCGCGGTTACTCATGGAGAAACACCGTAAGAAGCATCGCCCTCTTTATATTGGCTTTCTGGATCTAGAGAAAGCGTTTGACCGTGTACCACACGAACTCATCTGGTATGCTTTACGACAACACTTCGTGCCAGAAGAACTCGTGCGCTGGGTTCAATTGCTCTACCACGATCCGAAAAGTAAAGTTCAAAGTATGGCGGGTGTATCAAAACCGCTTCGTGTCTCTGTTGGAGTTCATCAAGGAAGCGCCCTCTCACCACTCCTCTTTGTTCTTGTTATGGACACCGTCACACGGGATATCCAACGTCCAGCGTCCTACACACTCCTTTATGCAGATGATGTTTTCCTAGCATCTAACAGCAAAAATGACCTCGAGCAACTTGTTCAAAAATGGAATGATCGCCTCATGCAACACTGTCTTAGATTGAATTTAAACAAAACTAAATTTTTGACGACCGATCCCCATGAAACAGGCACAATCACTGTCAGCGGCAGTGGTCTGCCCAGAACTGAGCGATTTAAATACCTCGGGTCAACGTTATAAGCCAATGGAGAACTGCGTTATGAAATTGCTTCATGCATTAACGCAACCTGGATGAAGTGGCGTTCCATAACTGGTGTCCTTTGTGATCGACGTATCAACGAACGTCTCAAATCTAAAATTTACCGCAATGTCGTCCGTCCAGTCGCTCTCTATGGTTCTGAGTGTTAGCCGACTATAAAAGACAATGAACGGCGTCTTGCGGTAATGGAGACCAAGATGCTACGTTGGACTAGTGGCAACACACGTTTAGAGCAAATCCAAAACGAGGATATACGCGATCGTTATGGCGTTGCACCGATCGTGGAAAAGTTGCGAGAGAGGCGTCTTCGATAGTATGGTCACGCAATTCATGCAAATGAGGATTCACTTGCCAAGATTGAACATCGAAGTCGATGGTAAACGACCAAAAGGCAGACCTAAACAAACGTGGCTTGATTATAATTATTATTATTATTCTGTTAAGGGAAAGTCGCACCGCGTCTTTGAAGAACTATTGTGCCCCTTTTACTGGTTACAGTGTACCTATTGATCATAGTATCTCAAGCAGGCCTGTAACCGTTAGGAACTTTAGTATGTTCCCCACTTCCAGAAGTTTCAGCTTTGCATCTGGTATTAAATGTTCTCCCAGATGTATCGACCTACTTTGCACAAGTGCCGGACACTCTCCCAGGACGTGCATAGAGGTTTCGTCCTCCTTCTCACAAAACCCGCAGGCAGTGTCCGTAGATATCCCTAGCTTCCCTAGGTGATAGTTCAGCCGACAATGACCAGTGAGAATTCCCACTATGATTCGGAGGTTCTTTTTGGTGAGGTTTAAGCAATCCTTTGTACGCATGGGTTCGTATCCCCCAATAAGCACCCTGGACTGCTCCATCCCTGGTAGGCCCGCCCAATATAGTTCCCTCAACCGTTTCTCTTCGTTTCTTAGATTCATTGCCATGAAACCGTTTCCGATTCCACAGAAGGGTTCTGGTCCGTGTAAAGGCATCCCTACTCCCTTCTTGGCTAGTTCATCCGCTGCCTCATTGCCTTCCAACCCAGCATGGCCTGGAACCCAAAGTATCCAGACCTTGTTGGACGAGCCAAGTATATTCAGTCTCTCAAGGCATTCCCATACCAGTTTAGAGTTCACCTGGTTGGACCTAAGTGCCTTGATCGCTGCTTGGTTATCGATGAGAATAGCTATGTTCTGCCCCCTGTAGTTCCTTTGCAGATTAAAGGAGGCACATTTGTCTATGGCGTAAATTTTCGCCTGGAATATGTTAGTGTACCTGCCCATTGGCTCAAAGTACATTTTCCTTGGACCAATGACACCGGCACCCGCTCCCTCTGCTGTGAGGGATCCGTCAGTGTACCAAGTAATCAATTGCTGGTTTAAGACGTATGTCGCAGCCACGCTCTCCCAGTTTGCCTTGTTACTCTAACGTGTTTCAAACTTCTTATCGAAGTGAAACCTCGTTGTCATGTTGTCCCTCGGTATCAGTAATTCGGGATACCGCCTAGAAAGGATATCAATCTTCCTTCGATTTACCCAGCTCCCCGCCTCACTCATACTACCGGCCATCCTGAATATTGATCTCCTTGCCTGCATCTGTATGTGCAGATGGAGAGGGGTTAATCCCAGAAGGACCTTCAGGGATACCGTTGGGCATGTCCTCATTGCCCCATTGATACACACGCAAGCCAGCCTTTGGAGCTTATGTAATTCCCTGGCTTGTGTGCTAAGTTGGGTTCTTTCTGCCCAGATTACCGCCCCATAGGTAATCATTGGCCTTACTATTGCAGTATATATCCAAAGTAGTATCTTCGGGCTGCAACCCCATTTTTTTCTGCTATGGATCTGCAAGTCATCAGAGCCCTCGTGGTTTTCCGACAAGTGTTTCCGACATGTGTCTTCCAGAGTAATTTTTGGTCTAGCGTGATTCCCAAATATTTGACCTCTGTTTCTCGTTTCACCTCCATATCATGTAATGTTATGGCTTTCAGGTGATCCAGCTTACGCCTCCTAGTGAATGGTACTATGGTGGTTTTGGTTGGGTTGATCCGCAGTCCCACCTTCCTGCACCAGACACTAGTAACCCTTAATCCAGTTTGGATTCTATCACATAGGGTATCTTCATATTTGCCCCTACAGATTAGAACAATGTCGTCCGCGTAGCCCTGGACTTGTATTCCAGTATTAGTTAACACGTCCAGGAGTTCATCCACTACCATACTCCACATCAGCGGCAATAGTACTCCACCCTGTGGACAGCCTTGAGTGGTGTTCATGGTAATAGAATTTGTACCTGTTTGTACCTCTATTTGTCTGCTTTCTAGCATTTTGCCCATCCAGAGTGCCAGGGTATTTCCCCCTCCTTTGCGGCTCAGGGCATCTGTATCTCTGTGTGCGATGTGTTGTCGAATGCTCCTTCGATATCCAAAAACGCGACAGTGCAATTTCTTTTGTTTCTATGGCGTCCCGTAGTACCTCTGTCAGCTGATACAGAGCAGTTTCAGTTGACCGTCCTGCCCGGTAAGCGTGTTGACAGTGATGTAGGGGATTACGCTTTAGGACGTTAGTTCTAATATAGTTGTCTATGACCTTCTCCACCGTTTTGAGTATGAACGATGTTAGGCAGATTGGTCTGAAAGATTTAGGGTGAAAAGGATCCTTTTTACCCGCTTTCGGAATAAAGACCACTTTAGCCCGTCTCCATGCCCTTGGTATGTAACCCAGTGCTATGCTCCCCCTTACCACCCTCAGAAGAGACTCTACGATAATTCCTAGGCCTCTCTGGATAAGTGCTGGGAAAATGCCATCTACTCCGCGAGATTTCATTGGTTTAAAAGTTCCCACTGCCCATCTTAGCCTAGCTTCTGAGCGTACCTCTTTTGCTAGTTTCCAGCTCTTCTTCCTTCCCCTTTTATTCGTTGTTGGGGTGTCAGGCAGATTGTTGTCGCCTGCCGCCGAGGGGTAGGACCCCGGGAAATGAGGTGTACCCTGTCCTCCTCATTCTCGGTGAATGTCCCATCTTCCTTTTTTAAGCAGACAGAGGATATTCCCCTGTCTTTGGCTACAGCCTTGCACAGCCCGGTTACTTCTGTGATCTGTTCAATCCCTTCACAGAATTCCCTAAAGCTGTTCCGTTTCGCTTCCCTGATCGCGTTGCTATACGCAGGCAGTGCATTTTTATACCTCCGCTAGTCCCCGGTTTGTTTTTCCCGGTTAAAGAGTTTTCGTACCTCCGTTCTCATTCTGGCTAGGTTCTTGTTCCACCATGGTACATTCCTTGATGGCTTGACTGTCTTGGCCGGACAGCTGGCCTCATATGCGTCAATGACGATTGTGTTGAGGTTTTCCACCACCGTTTCTAATTCCAATTCGCTCCTGATGTCACCGCCCCCTTGAAGGTGGGAAATGTTGTTACTCAGGTGCGTTGTGTAGGATTCCCAATCCGTTCTCTTGGAATTCCTTATTATTCTTTTTATTTCGGAGTTACCCTCAATGTCGAATCTGATTATCCTGTGATCAGACATTGAGGGTTCATCCGACACCCTCCAATTCCTGACCATCCCGTTCATTAGGGTATTTCCTAGAGTTATATCTAGTACCTCTTGTCTGGTGCTGGTCACAAATGTTGGAGTGTTCCCTACGTTGTATATTTCTAACTTATTGCTAAGAATAAATTCGAGAAGGTACTCATCTCTACGATTAGTATCGCTGCTTTCCCACACTTCGTAGTGGGCGTTGGCGTCGCAGCCGAGAAGATGTGGTAACGCCCTCTCCTCGCAATACTCCGTCAGCTTTGCGACTTGTTCCGGTGGAGCCCGGCTCTCGTCTCCTGGGAAGTATCCCGATGCTACAACTGCCTCTCGAGTGCTCCTCCCGGCTTCCAATGAGACTTGGATAGCCACAAAGTCCCCGGTTAAGAACTCTGAAAGACATATGTATTTTAAATTACGTCTGAGAATTATGCAAGCTCTTGGTTGGTGGCTTGATACGCTGGATGGGGATTTAAAAGCCTCGAGATTGCACCCAAATCAAGCGTTCGATAAAGCCAAATGGCGAAATCGATCACGACGAGCCGACCCCGCTTATGAACGGGACAAAGGCTGAAGAAAAAGAAGAAGATAGGAAGAACGACCCGAGACGTATAAACTGCCTTCATCCAGGTCGAGCAGGCAGCGATTGGGGCGAGACCCTGGGTTGCACATCAATGAAGGCAAGACAAAATATATGGTGGGAACGTCAGCACCGAAAACCAGCACAAAACCTTAACAAACTATACGATAAACAGTGAATCCGTCGGTAAATACAGCACGTTAGAGTCCTTTTACTTACATTGTTGAGTGATTCTAATAATTCATGTTAGCAGTTATGAAATCGATGACCAGAAGTTGATGGTGTAAGGAAAGCGAAAGTCACGTGAAACACGATGCCAGCCAGAACAGTGAAGTTCAGGGGTAAATAAATGGAGCTATCTTAAGAGAAATCACGTTTTCATTTCACCTCGAAATGTGATTAAAATTTCGAAAAGGTTACAGTGAAACCGCAGCCCCGCATTCAAATCTCCGTCATTTTCATTGTTCAGGCCCAGTCACACTTTAATAGCACCTATTTAATATAATTCCCTGAAAAATTTATGACTTGAACGTTTCAACAGACACCCCCGCACCAGGAGTAACCTCGCTTTTATACATTATTTCGTTGTAGCCACTTAAAAGTGTTATTCTTGTAAAAATAAAAAACACAACCCTTTTGTTATAAGTCTTCTCTCTCATTATTCATTTTTGCGAAAGGCCATTCTTCTTTTTTCCTCTCTCTCTCTCTCTCTGAGCGCGTACTTCTCTTCTGTTTTTAGCCGCTTCAAGCGTCTGACGTCCTTTCGGATATTTTCTGTTGTTTACACAAGCTCTTGTTCAAACTCCTCTTGTGAAGGTGTCCTTTTGTTATAATAAAGCACTTAAGATAATTTATTTTCCGCTCCTCTGAGGCCATGGGAGGAAAAATCTTTAAAGTGCACTTGGGAAGGATCTCTTGGGCTCCCTTTTCCTTTTTTCTGTATTTTAAGTTTCGAAAACGAGGAAATAGTGGTTAAGGCAGATATGAATGTTTCGTGTAACGATTTAGGATATTCGAGGAATATGCCCTTGGAGCGTTATAAATTCATTTTGCTTTCAAGATATGAAAATAAGATACAATACCCATCTTCTATGGTGGTGTTTTGGGATAGATATTCCATGGTTACTGGAACTAAAATAATTTCAAAAGACATGAACCATAGAAACGCTGCCTTGGAATGTCTGACGTGGTATTAAATCAGTCTCCCTTCATGATAACCTTGTTAGGAAGCATGTTTACCTCCCAATAAAGCAACGAAGAGACTCATGTTCGGATGCTGGTTTCAAAGCAAACAGACAGTCACTGAATACCATCATTGTCTGTGCAGGAAGTCATCTCCAGCACCAGCATTTGCCTAGGAGGAGTCTCATCAAACAATATACAAATTCACGTATAATAATCTAAGTCATCAAGCAGAAATCAACCCCTTCAAATATCAGATCCGAAAACCAGCTTGTGGTAAATTACGAAGTGAACTCCGTAATGAGATGACGTCAACAATAATTTGCATAGACGAACCTTCATTAATGAGAAGAATGCCTTCCAGGAATTTCAATTCCTTGTTACTCTAATTAATTTACCTTAGTAATATTGAGTGTCAGTTATTTCGAATTAAATTAATAATCAGCACGCACAAAGACGCTCACAATTTATATCGGATTAAAGGGGCTTAAAATTAATTTGCCTCGAACTTGTGGCATTTTGTAAATTTCGGAGCATTCTGATACGTAGGAGGCAATCAAAAGTGAAACCTACACGAGGTCTATATGGGAAAGGAATCTCGCTTACGAACGAAAAAACCAAAAAGGCGGTTTCGACCTAAGAGCTAACAATTTAGCACATAAACCTCAGTTAAGGGAAGCTTCAGAGAAGCCTTTAGGATGTTGTTAGGGATTCCGTTGTCAACCCTTACCTCAAGTTAATTCATGCGTCTCTCACTGTAACGTAATATTTGGTAAAAATCTGGAAGAACATTGCACGGCAGAAAAACGATGCATAAAAGACGTTCACAATGAGGCTTCACCACAAGTCGCAAATTTCGTCCGCAATAACAATGCCGACGTTAAAACCACTCACCAAACCATTGACGAATATCTAGTGAGTATTCAAGGAGATTATTGAAATTAAAACCGAAAATCTACCAAACGAGGAAAGACAGCAGATATAATCGATTGGAGAACCATTTAAAAGGAGCAATCTAGCCAAGACTCATAGAGAAGAGAGACTTGATCCAGAAGAAGTGCCTTTTAAGCAGATTGGAGCAAAAGGAATTGAGCTGTACGAGTTTGTTAAGGGTAAGTATAATATAGCCAGAGCCATTAAAAAGATAGCGCAAGCTATTAGGGACGCAGGAGGAATAAAGAGATCCAAAGGAAAAGCCGAACCTGCTGTCCTAATAGTATCACAGGCGGCCGAAGTGGCCTCAAATCTCATTACGATCACCTGCGGCCAAATAAAAAAGTGCGGAAAAAAGAGGGAACGTCTAGGGAATCAACAACCACCTAACAGAAAAATGACATTTTGACCTTTCAGAAAAGCAGAACTAAAAATTCGGATGGGAGAAAGCATCTGCTCCAAGTGTGAACACCCGCTAGTTACGTGAAATCCCAAGGAAGAAAAACGGGGGTAGACCAAGGTTGTGAGTAAAGAGGTAAAAAGGATACCAAAATTGTGAATTCGCCCAGAGGCAATTGTCTTGTCCGACAATAGCAATCTGTCGTATGCGGAGATTCTAAAAAAAGCTAAGACAAATCCCGACTTAAGAGGACAAGGTGAAAACGTCAGTGACATCCGGAGGAACCAGAAAGGGGATTCCATGTTTGAGCGGTAAAAATCCAGCGTAGGTAGTTAAAATTGATGACTTTCATAACAAAGTTTTCATTTTGATCTGGAACGAAAAACATGAAATCTTTATACAACACACAGATCACGGCGAAGAGACATCCAGAGATGAAATATTCCATGCGTTGAAACAACAATTTTGATTGGGAGAATTTAGGGAAAAATTCATCGTGAATCTGAGAAAAACCAAAGAAGGTTCAAACGGTTACAATGCGACTACCATTAGAGGCAGTGCACAGATTTGGGACACTGTTAAGGTATGGTCTAGGATGATTGTCGTCGTAGACATTAGATTTTGTTGAAGAAGTGCTTATTTTCTGGACACATTGTCAAGTTTTGAAGTTTTGAAATAGAGACCCCAAATGCAAAAGGTACCGTTGGTTGGTTGGTAAAAGCAACTTTTATGGGTGTAAGATCAAACCAGCCTTATAAAGGCCGCCATGCACAGAGCGCTCAATACAACTTAATACATCGCCAAAAATATGCCCTCTGCTTCTAAGCCAAAATGATAAACATTTCGGAGCAGAACACTCAATTAGGGGCGAATTGATTTACTATCAATCGGCTCGCCACGGAGCTTAACAACCAGTGCAAAGGGCATACGTTGAGTGGCCTTGAAGAGGGTGGTGGCCCTCACATTTACAACGGTATCGCGAATCACTTTCGCGAGGGCCAGGTTAAAGAGGACGCAAGATAGGGCATCCCTTTGTCTTAGACCGTTTTTGAGGTCAAATGGTCTTGAGGGTTACCTTGCTGCTTTTATCTGGCCTCGCACATTGGTCAGGGTCAGCGTAGTCAGTCTTATCAATGTCATCGGCATACCGAATTCTCTCATGCCGTGCACAGTTTTACCCTGGTTATGCTGTCATAGGCGGTTTTAAAGTCGATGAAAAGACGGTGCAACTGATGTCCATATTCCAGCAGTTTTTCCATCACTTGTCGCAGAGAGCAAATCTGATCTGCTCTGATTTACCTGGAGTGAAGCCTCTTTGGTAAGAGCCAATGATGTTCTGGGCGTATGAGGCTATCCGGCCTAGCAAGATAGAGGAGAATATCTTATAGATGGTACTCAGTAATGCGATACGTTTTTATGTATGGGGCAGATAATGTCAGTCGCCAGGCGTTGACCCGCTACGCCATACTTTGAGCATCAGTTGATGAACCGCTTGGTATAATTCGTCGCCTCCGTATTTAACCAATTCGGCTGTAATTCCATCGGCTCCTGGCGACTAATGGTTTATGAGTCGATGAATTTCACGGACTGTTTCTACTGTACTTGATGGTGGCAGTATTTGTATTCTTTCTAACTCGCCGATGTTCTGGTCGTTCAGTAGTTCATCAAAGTACTCAACCCATCGCTCCAATATGCCCATTCTGTCCGAAAACTGATTTCCCTCTTTGTCTCGACGGAATGAGCATCGAGGTGCATAGGGCTTCATGCTGCTGACTTGCTGGTAAAACTTGCGTGCCTGGTGCGGTTGCTCCCTGTACTTTTCGAGTTCACAGACTTGTTGGTTCTTCCAGGTTTCCTTTTTCCGTCTGTGAAGTCACTTCTCCGCTCGATGGAGTTCGTGATAAGTATCCGCGCGTACCCGCGTCCTTTGAGAATGCAACATTGCTCGGTATTCATAATTCTTCTGTTCGTTGCTAGCTTACATTCATCGTCAAACCTGCCGTTCCGACTCTTTTTGCGGCTAGAGCCGAGTATGTTTGTGGCCGTATCAATGGAAACGTTCTTCAGGTGGCTGTAAGAATCATTTGTTGATGCTTCATCTCCAGGTCCTCTGTTGACTGCGGTTATTCCGGCATTCATTTCCTTCTTATAGGTGTCGCGGAGGGCTATGTTGTGGATGGCTTTAGTGTTAACTCTCACCTGATTGTCAGAGGGGATTCTAGGTGGTGTTGTTATTCGAACTCGGAGCATCATGCCAACGAGATAGTGATCCGACTCAATATTGGCCCCACTATATGTTCTGACATTTATCAAGGCTGAGAGGTGGCGGCGTTCGATCAACACGTATGTTTGCGGACCGCTTTCCGCGCAAACCAGGTACTTCCAACAACCATTTCGTGTGACCCTGCTAATTGTATAATCCGCAGTCGGTTATCATTTGCAGGTTAGTGTAAACTATGGGAGTTAGCGTATCGCCTGAATACGGGGTCCTTCCCTATTTGGCTATTAAAATCCCCAAGTATGATTTTAATCTAATATCTGGGGCAGGCTTCGAGGGTTCGTTCTACTGCCTCGTAGAAGGTATCCTTCTCCGACTCGGCAGTCTCCTTTATAGGGACGTGAACGTTAATGAGGCTTATATTTATAAACTTGCCGCGCACGCGCAGAGTGCGTAGCCGTTCGCTTATGTTTTCGAAGCCGATAACAGCTGGTTTCATGTTTTGGCTGACTAAGAAACCAACTCCGAGCACATGGTTTACTGGATCGCCGCTATAATATATGGTGTAGCGACTCTTCTCCAGGAAACCGGTCCCTGTCTAACGCATCTCCTGTAACGCTGTTACATTAGCCTTATATTGGGATAAGGTATCGGCTAGCTGCTCAGCAGTTTCATCTCTGTACAGGGAGCGCACGTTTCATGAGAAAATCGTTTTTCCTTTGTCGTTGCCGGGTTCGTCGTTGTGTAATCCGTCCAGTCCGAGGCTCCTGTTGTGGCTTTGTAACAAGTTATTTTCCGTGTAGAGTTGTCCCGAGTGTACCCCACCCCCAGGACCAATTGGTACAGTTTATCCCGTTTTTAGGCACGGGAGACTCGCCTTCATCCTTCTCCGTCTGCAGCTTTTCGTTAAGAAAGAGCTCCCAGCTGTCACCACGTGGAGGTGGGGACTTCCCAGGTTTTATGCTCCATCGTTGGTACCAATCCACATTTCACCCTGGGAACTATACTGCCCTTTGACCGCCCTTTCTAATATGTTGCTTCATATTAAAACCTATATTAATACAAAAATAGCGGTGTATGATGATCTTAAGGGGTAAATTTTGAAAATGTGTTAATACAGGACTATTAATTTTATTTTAGCAGATATCGGTATGGAGGGTATTTCGGAGCCTAGATGTCATATATAGGCAGCATCATGATTTTTTACAGATTTTTTTTGGTGGGTTGTTTCTGCGAATGGCCCCTTAATTTAAGTGACCTTTTTATAACTGTTTCGGAGTTAAGCAAAAGTAACAGCTGGCTTGAAAAGAACTGATCGAGACCTTTTATTTGATACCCTGTGTGAGTATATTGGATGAAAAAAGTTGTGCATCCCACTTTTGCATATGTGGGGACCTTCCCTTAACTTTCACGTAGAACCATGTAACTCACTGCATGCGTGAATGTCAACAATTTTCGCCTTCCCACCAAATTTGGTGTCAATCGGTTCAGCTGTTTCTGAGAAAGGTGCCTGCGACAAACAGACAGTAAACCGATTTTAATAAGATCTTGTTTTGAAGGGGGCAAATACTACCTTGCAACTACTTTGGTCACGCTGCTCCCAGAGCAGAGGTGAGGCATCGTCTGATGAGTTGCCTCTGCCCTAGACGAAACCGCAAGTTTTAAATTAGCTGAAGCTTTGCACACAATTTCGCACTGAGAACTACCTTCAAAAATGCCTTAATGTGACTGACTCGTCAAGCTCCATCACTTTCGTAATAACTAAGTCGAGCTCAAGGAAACTATATATGTACAGGAGTAGCACATCCAGCAAGAAATGGGCACGGAATGTCACTGTGTATTTTTGGGAGAAGGTACGGGATAGCTGTGTTTAATAAATTGGCATGCCAGTATGTGGATAGCGCGTTGACGGTTTTCTTGTGCGTGTTTCCCCATCCCATATAACAAGCCAAAAACAGCTGTGCAATGACAAATGCTTGCAGCTATGTACTCGCAACCATGTTGGCGCACACCAATGCACTGCATTACATACATGTCACTAACATCAGAACTTATGCGCGGAATTTTTTCCCACAATTACCGCCGCGGTCGAAGATGTGCAATGATTTTTTTCATCATAAAATTTCGAAGAATGCAACGGAAGTTGAATTTCCAGTATACAGTGTTTTTTGGTCAAGCTTTAAGTCTTCACCTACAAATTCAATAATATGCTATATATTCGGAGACTGTAAAATACATGCAAAAGTTATGAGCAGAATTTTATCCTTTAATAATGTTGAGTATCCTTTAGTGCTATATGCTGATAGTAAGCAAGTAAAACAACAATTGGTCAAGAAAGTATCTTTTCTAAAATATTCATTCGAGCATTACAATTTGAGGTTAATAACTGCAAAACATCGGTCGAACACAAGTTGAATGAATTAAATTTGATGAATGGATGAACTTTTCTAGAGTGCAATCGATTACAATCGCACTTGAAGTGAACCAATTACGCCTCTTGAGCCCTCAATATCGCTCCCATTAATAACGAAATACAATTCTTCCTGCAAACGTTGGAGTACATGCAACATTTCGTTCCAGGCGATCTAGAAAAATCAACTTTTTTAATTTGCACATGCAGGGAATGGCACAATGGATTCTAAATTGAAATTTTTTTTATACTTGGGAAGCTTTAGCCTTTACACTTTCATATGTGTATGTTTGTATGTATGAATGTAAGACAAATCTTATCCAGAAGAGTCTATAGTTACTGCAAGCAATGATACATCGGCAGTAAGTATTTTTTTTTGATGTTATTTTCAAAAAAAAAGATAAGATAAATCTTGTCTTTCCGTTTCTATTTGTTTCTGTCGTCAACTGTTGCGGGTTTCTTCCCCTTATTCTTGACAGCGGGTGCTTCTCTTCCGGCCTGGAATCGATGTTACTGCTTTCATATGCACGAATATTTTCAAGCCTTTGTGGTCTGGAAACGCGGACTTTGCTACGAAAATTCAGTCACGATGATAATAATCATGACAATTCGAACTTCGCGGGCGATTACCTGCTTTAATTCAATTGGCTTCCGATATTTCAATTTTGTATGATTTCCTTCACGATCCAAAAAAAAAAAACGAAAAAATCTGCATACACCAAAAATCAAAAAACCAGCTCCCTCGGCCCAGCTGCTCTGCCGTCTCTCGATCAATCGGTCTCGGTGTCGCTAATCGGCCATACATTTTCACTCGCCTCAACCAGAAACACACGTTAGACCTGCATCCAATAATATGTGACCTGAGCAAGTTTAAGTACAAGGTCAATGTTCCCGGTCATGCGGTTGATGTAAATAAATGTCGGGGACTGGAAAAAAGGAAATTCGGAGGAGTATAACTGAAAGGGAACGGAAGAAAAGGGGAGAATATTGCATATTATTAGATCCATTCCATTTAAAATCGCCTCTGGAAAACAGGAATGAAGTGCTGCACATGAAGGAAAAGACGCACACACTAAAAATTTTATGAAATAGATCGATGAACAAAGGGGATTGAAGTTTTTATTTCCGCGAGGAGTGAAGAGCATGACGCACATGAAAAATTTCGGGAAGTGCAACGTAGTGTAGGCCATGATAAAAAGAAATTTATAATTGCATTTGCCGGGGAAGCAGAAGTTGCCACAAATAGCAATGATTTCAGAACCGCGATGGCCAGTGGTTGAAAAGGTGAAAGGAAGACTTGATGATGATTTTTAACCACATAACGTCCGGTGAAGTTCCACTCTTCGTGGATGAAATGATGAGTAATTTATTTATTTATTTATTTAATGAGGACAATACACAGAAAACAAATTCCTTATTATATATTGTCCTCAGAAGGAGGAGTAAGTGAATGGCTTATTTTACGCTTAAAACTAGAGAAGGAAATAGAGTGAAAGGATCCAAGTTATAGGACGCATAGCATAGCCTCGGGATCGAAGAGTGGAAGCAAATCTCGAGCTCCGCGAAGGGTACATTAAAAATGTCCACACTACGTGTTTTATGAGACGAGGCGACACGGAAAGTAATATCCGAATTGGCGGAGCAGTCCATCAGACAATTGCAGAGTTTTAAAAGAGTACACATATCAAGGAAGA
This sequence comes from Hermetia illucens, assembly GCF_905115235.1. NCBI lineage: Eukaryota > Metazoa > Arthropoda > Insecta > Diptera > Stratiomyidae > Hermetia > Hermetia illucens. The sequence continues at coordinate 26,687,436 of NC_051853.1, forward strand.
TACGGCGTTGTAGGGAGGGGAGATTGAGGGTGCGTGACGGATAATCAACCCGTGGAAGGATCTTTTTGTAAAAGAAGGTCCGGATGAATTTACTTCAAGAGCGCGGCAGTCACGAATGCGGAAGGGGGACCAGACTACATAGCAATATTCAAGGAAAATCATCATAATATGTGAGTTTCCGCTACTTGAGTTCGGTGCAATTAACCTTTCTCGTAAATTCATTGCGCCCTCAAATAAATTTAAATAAATTATTTGGCATATTTAATGAATTTTTATTCGTTACGTGCTATGTGCAAATGCACCTGTCGTGCACCCAAATATTCCCCATAGATTGGGCATATTGGGCGTTTTATGTGTCTTGCTAGTCTAGTAAAAAATGGAATTACTGCCGAGGAATTCCGACTTTTTTTATTGCGGTCGAACGACGCGACTACTTCGCTTAAAGCAGGCATCCACCTTCAGTTAGGTCTATCAGTTACATCGGAAGTGCCCGCAGGTCACCACGCCGTCAGTTGAGTTGGAAGCACCACCCACTTACCGGTAAGCCAAGTGGTTAATTAGCTCAACTCTGGACTTGGAAGGCCTTGAGATGAATTTTTGAGATATTTTTGTGTGCGCATTTATAAAAAGTGTTTTGCAAGCGATAAAAATGCTATAACAAACAGGTCTGGCCGGTTGGCCGAATCATTTTTCATTCGATTATCAGCCGCTTGAACAGTCCAAACTGACAAGCCAGTTGGATCCCATCCACGTTTCGCCCGGCGGTCAACTGTGGATTCTTCAAGCGTGCCTGACAAGCCCAACTAAATATGGATGTCGGCCTTTAAGGCGTTGTGTGTTAGATGCTTTTGCGCAATTGGATATAGGTCTAGCCAGTCTGCCTCAATCGAGCGCCTAACCTTTGTCAGCATGCGACGCATCCATGCCTAGGAGGTGCCAATTAGTCAGCAAAATACCAAACTATTTGTGGAACTGCTGATTAGCCAGCCTTCGATCGATAATCAACTGGGCCGGGAGAGCGATAGTACAATCGATCAGGGCCAAAAAGAACGCGCCTATAAGGAAACCCACAGAACCCTTAAGATCGCCATCCAACGAAGCAAGAGAGAATACTTTAAGGAACTCTGTTAGTGCCTATAGAACCGTGATGTGATGATTCAGAAGTCGTTTATCTACACATATTACGTGTCTGACCCCTCTTGTTAAAAATCATCATCATCATTAGGGATTATTTCTTCGGCAGCTTTTAGCGACCTATGAATGTCACTGACAATCCACCAGGCAGCAGAGACGAGCTGTAGGAGATCTGCGGTAGAATAGGAGGCAGCTCTTAGGGAAATGTTAGAGCGAATAATCTACAATAAACGACTCCGGGTTGCTAAGAGCCAAGGAAGCCTACCAGATCCACAGTATGGCTTCCGTTAAGCTAAATCAACCATTGATGTCATCAAATTTGTTACTGGCTTGACACGAGGGGCTGCGGCAAGGTTCATCCTTACCATTAAGAAGTGGTTGGAAAAACGGCATGGTGATATCAACTATAATCTTACCTAATTCCTCATGGGGCATGGAGGGTATCGCAAGAACCTGTTCAGGTTTAAACTCAACATCTCGCTCGATTGCCCGAACTATGATGGCGTCCCAGAGGACCCGAAGTACGTATTTTTCCACTGCCCAAGAATCGTGAAAGAAAGGAGGAGAGTAGACTCTAGCGAAGAGTAAACTATGGAAGACAGAGGAGACGACAACCGGGCAGAGGGATCCGGGGGTGGTGTCGGTAAGTAAAAGTCCCACATACTGCCCAGGCCAGTGACAGAGAGATAGTAAACTGATTTTTTTTAATAACTTTTTTTTTCACACAAAATATTAAAATGTAAAAAGAAATGTAAAAGAAGCTAATAAATCTGGAGTCACTTCGCATGGAGTCTAAACTGAGGATGAGGTAAATTGGTCGACTAATGCCAACATTGCGAGAGATATCGAGAAACTATGGGTATCCTGAAAATGACTAGATTAGAAAGGCAAACCTTGGGAATACATGAGAACTTGAAAAGACAGAATCGAAAATGGGACGGAGACAAACCGTTGAATTGAATCTGAACTTCGTCTGAAACTTAAACATGATACTAGAAAATAGTACCTGAAAGCGCTTTTCGAAGTATCTACAATGAGTTGCTGTTGTATGCATTACTTTTAATATCGAGGTAGGCTAAGATATGTGGTTCTGAGTGATACAGCGCTACTGCTATGAAAAAATTTGTATAGCTACTTCCTCAGATTATGAAATACTCACAATTCTAATTCGCCTAATATCCCTACAGATAGCCTCCAATTAAGAGCTCCTATGCAGGTACGGATAACCCTTTATTCCCCTTGTCTGTTTTATCCCTTCATAACAACCAGCAAAACACGTCACAAAAGCGTTTGATGGATCAGATGCAACACGCTTTGTGAGTTAGTTACACCAATCAAAAGGACATTGACATATGACAAAATTCGAAGTAAATAGTGCAGTTCGTGGACATTGAAGGGGCTTTTGACTGTGCGCCTTTTCAAAAACTCTGTGATGCCGCCAGAGCGCATGGTGTTGATGATGCTTTAATTAAGTGGATCCATGCTATGCTAACGCAAAGATTGCTGTGCGCTGAGGTAGGGGTCCATCACTACCTGACTACGGAGGCAACAAAGGGCTGCCCCCAAGGAGGTGTGCTTTCGCCGCTTCTGTGGAGTATGCTGATCGACTCACTGCTATGCGAACTGCAAAATTTGCCAATACACGCTCAAGCTTATGCTGATGACGTGGCTGTACTTGTTCTTGATCGGGATCTTGGAACGGTGTGTAGGAATATACAGCGTGCCGTTGATTTGATAGACAGCTGGTGCCTTAGACATGGTTTGTCAGTTAATCCAAATAAAACCACCATGGTTTTATTAACAAAAAGGAGAAAACTGGATGGACTTTGTCTCCCTGAGATGAGGGGTACTACCCTTCAACTCTCCGAAGAAGTGAAATATCTGAGGGTAACTCTAGATAAAAAACTTCTTTGGAACAAACATGTAGAGGTAAAGATGAAACGAGCTCTCACAGCTTATGGGCTGTGCAGACGGACCTTTGCCTCGACATAGGGACTCAGGCCTCATGTGGTAATGTGGATATACGTTGCCATCATTAGGCCGATGTTCGTATATGCATCCGTAGTGTGGTGGGTTAAGGTGAGACAAAAAGGTTTTCACCGTAAACTAGACGCACTGCAAAGAACTGTTTGTCTGGGTATCACTGGTGCCATGAGCACGACATCCGGCGCAGCTCTTAATGCACTACACAATTTGCAGTCACTGGATATATTCATTCAAAGCACTGCAATGAGAGCAGCTCATAGGCTAATTCGATTAGATCTATGGGAAAACAACGGATGGGGGGGGGGCACAGAGCATTGAAAGAGTTACTGGGAGGACTGAATCCAGTTCTTACAATGCCTTCCGATTCTCGTGTCCCCATACATCTGTTTGGTAGAAGATATGTAGTTACCCTAAAGCGTAGAGAGGACTGGGAAGACCCAGAGGAATGCGTGGCGGGATATATACGGCGGTCTTCTACACCGATGGCTCAAAAACAGAAGAGGGTTCTGGAGCCGGAGTCTACCTCTCGAATAAAAACGAGAAGTGGGCTTTTCCTTTGGGACAATATGCAACGGTTTTTCAAGCCGAAGTTTCGATCCTAAGGTTGGCAAACTGGGTGATTGACGAGCGGTTGAAGGGCAGGCGCATCGCAATCTGCAGTGACAGTCAAGCTGCACTGAGGGCATGAGCAGTCCTTTGATCACCTCGAAAATCGTTCAGGAATGCAGAAACCGTTTGAACTCTATGTCTAGATTCAATACGGTGGAACTACTCTGGGTACCTGGTTACTGTGGCATAGAGGGAAATGAAATCTCGGACGCTTTAGCGAAAGAGGGGTCAATCTCCCTATGCCGGGACCGGAGCCGGCAATTGGGGTATCAGTGGCATTGGCTAAATCTGTTTTCAAAAACTGGGAACAAGTTTTCCATAATGACAGGTGGCAGAGCCTAAATGCTGCTCGACACACCAAACTTTTCCTGCCAGAACCCAACATACGTACCGCAAAATTTATCCTGTCGAAAAGCAGGAGGACTTACAGGTGTATTGTGGGCATTCTGACAGGCCATAATTCACTAGTTGGGCATATATTCAGAATAGGAATTACCGAAGATGATACGTGTCCCTCCTGTAATGAGGAAGCCGAATCTAAGCCTATGGACGCATCAGGTATCAGATCTTTGGTGCCGATGTTCTCCAATTGCGACGGGTAGCATCACATCCACTAACGGAAATCCTGCGATACGTGAACGAATACGGAATATTCCGTTGGACGGGGGAGGCGAGTACAATGGGCCAACACGGCCTGAGTGCTCAGAAGCTGTAGCTTCTCCCCCACCACACACACACACAAATAGTGCAGAGAGGAGACAGGAAAATCCAACTAATTTGGACTAGTGTGGGGTAAATAACGTTCGTTACAGCCCTGAAAGACTATGTATATAAATTCAATAGTAACAGTATTTCAAATTGAATCCTGCATAACAACCAAGGACAGGTCCTGGCGATCGTTGGTTTTGAATTGGAAACAAAACATTGCCACCTCTGTGGCCGAAATAGATTGAAACCAGTTTATTGAATTCTAATTCCCTTCATCTTATCACATTTGCATCATCCCCTTTCCAGCTTTAGCTCTACTTAAGGTCGTGCAAACTATGATCCATCCGAATTGCCCACAATCACAGCTGAATAGTTTCCAGGTTAACAGTTTGACAAAGAGAGCTTCCAGGCAGACAATAAGAATCAAGGACAGATAATTAGATTCAGATAGACCAACATATCCACGCACTACATTTTACTGATAATTGCGATTGTATTAATGACTACCGCCATAATGTTGACCGCATTTCAATTTTCATGTCGAACGAAGGATTCCCTGATAAATCATTTGCGTGTGGCCGCTACATCTGTCGCGGACATAGCGAATAGGAAAGATTGGAATTAGCGTCAATTGAAAGTGTCACTATCAGTCAAACCGCATGGAGCGGATGAACAGCATTCGGGATAGCTGGCTTGCATCTCTTCATATCAAAAACCACGGACAGCACCAAATCAGATGGAATAAATGGACTTCATTTCCAAGCTAACGTTGTTATGAATTAACTGAGGGTACTTTGCGTACATGCATGGACGTTCCTAAGCGCGGTGAGTTTATAATGCAGGAAAATGCAAATTTCTGGTTTGCGGGCTGCCTTCAGGACATCAGTTTAATGAGGAATCGGATTAGCGGTTGGCAAAATTGGATCTCCTGGAATACAAAGAGATGCAGTTTGGTTTAGACGTTTGGGAGTTCAAAGCGGTAGGTGGTGCTTCAGCTGATACTGCCACTCGACCCCACCGCATTTTCAGTTTACATTAGTTTGAAATTATTTTTGACATATTTTTCCCTGGTGACGTGGGGCTAGGGCACTCATTAAATTGCTATTCTGTATGTCACTAATGGCGTTGAAGCGCGATGGAGCTGTAGGCAACAAACAAATACCGAAGCTTAGTTGTCAGAGAATATCAGGTCACGTAATGACAAATACAATCCTTTCAGTTCGGCTAACTAGGACATACGGTTATAAAGGGTAAATTGTTTGCTCGGTACCATTGGCGAAATATCATTCTTGAATTACGATTCACAAGAACATAACTATAATTGCATGAGGTTACTTCCTTTGAATTAATTGCAGGTTTCCGGTGCCAAATTATTCCTGCGGTCTTAGGTCTTCTGCATCTCTGATTGCATCATTGCATCACCAAAAGGCGCTTTCATCTTTATTCGGAATGTATATAATTAAAACACTTTTTACTAAAGTAATGCCAAAGGCTCCCCAAAAATACAGAGGTTCCAAGTAAAATTCCAATTATTTTCTAAATTCACTTGACAATGCACTTCTGCTGCATGTGATGGAAAGGCAAACGAATATTCCTCCCAGGATACCTAGCAGCTTGCTTTTTCTATGCATTTTCAACACCAATTAACAATTCAACGAAAAAAGCAAAAGCAACAAGAACGGGGCGGAAAAGCGGAACCCCTCCAACCGGGGCCTGTGTGGCACGTACTCCTGTAAATGGGAGCTAAATTTAATTGCATTTTCAAATACAAAGCCCCGAACTAAGCCACTTTACGAAAAAACACCGAAGAACAAACATGTGAAATATGTTTTACTGATGCCTCACGTAATTGTTGTACGTGGGCACGTACGTCCCTACAAAAGACAGCATACACTCATTTGAATCAACATTGAGAGATTTTCCGAATGCTAGGAAAAATTGTTCGTTGGTATGTTTTTCTGAGCAGAATAAATGTTTTTTCCTTTGAAAATAAATCGACCTGTCCACTTGTCGCCATTGTACATCACTGACTATGATGCCTGCTATTTATTTTAAACAAAGGCAGTGCTGGTGTGTGTAAGGTTCTATCATGCAAACAAACTGACAAACTATCCCCCGGGCGGCAAAAAATGACTCCAACAAAAGATAAAATAGTGGCGACACCATGGGAAGAATTGATGGTTGAGGGAGTTGTTTGGAAGTGGGGAGCGAACACACAGTGGAACATGGTTTTTTAGTAGTTCACAAAGTTTAGATGATGGGATTGATTAAGTAACGGCAGACAGGATCCAGCCCAGCGATTGTGACAGCATTTGTCATTTGTGTTGCTAGCATGGGATATTGTTACGTTTAAATTGCTTGCCTTCGAAAGGCACAATTTTAAAGGTTAAGGCAATCCTGTTTCTATAATTCAAAATAAGAACTGTCAAATTATTGTATACTTCATAAAGTTCTTATTTCTTTTTTTTCAGAATAAAGGACAACTGAAGGCCAATGTAAGTATCCTTTTGAACTATCACAAATTAAATGGTAGACTTGAGATTGCCAAACATAGGTGTATTTGTGAAAATTCTAGTCCACGTCTAATTCGGTGACATCTCCTGTTTAAAGGTTGAGGGAATTAAGATTGCAGTTCAGGACAGGACATTATAGACTTTCCGGGCTGGATCATCCTCATCCATACGGATTAAATGACCCGCCCACCGCAACCTGTTGAGCCGGATTTTACCCACAACCACATGGTCATGGTATCGCTCATAAATTTCGTCGTTATGTAGGCTATGGGGATTAATTGGTTAACAAGAAAAACGTGGCATGTAGGGTAACCTAAGCAAATAAGTAGCAACATAATCCGAATTCTTTCACTGGCCAGACTTTGCAACTACTAGTGGTTAAAAAAGAGGAAGGAAAAGAGTCAAAACTTTCCACACAGCGATTGTGTCCCCAATTTCTCAACTTGTTTTTTTGTTCTTTGAGGGTAGGGTAGGGGAATGCGTTTACGCACAGAGTGTTGGACTCCCGCAACAGTACGCCGTCGAACTACCAACTAAACACCTCCCTGTCATTGAAGAACTAGTCTGGAACCGTTTAACACATTACATTAGCATTCCTGTTCTCTCGACGTTGGGAGCTTTCAAGTTAGGGAGTTCCTTTCACCAACGGTAAGGAGAGGAGGAAGGGAGTTACTAGTTCAGGGAAGCAAAACGGTTGCGTCTGCCAGCGCTCCTCAGCATTTATCTGACAATATTGTCTGGAGAGAGCTTTACTGGATCTGCGTAAAGCTGATGACGAAAGCCATCCCACCTTTCACAAGAGAAAAAGGTGTGTTCGGCGTCGTCCACTACTTCAGTGCAGAATACACCACCAGGAGTAATGAATTCCACCGTGCGTTCGGTTTTGTCAGGAATCTAAATTATCTGCCTTTTGGCTCATTTTTCCAAGAGAGTTGGGTGCGTTCGGGCAACTAGCTTTCCTAGATCTTCGCCTTTACGACTGTAGATAACTTTACGTTTCTTAACAAGGAGAAATCACCATCACCGCCGATTCTGAGACAGTGCGATTAGCAGTCGCTACTCGCAAAGCTCCCTGTCTCTGCACGGTGTTAACTATGCACCTCCTTGTCAAGGGCATCAGCCCATATCTCCACACCATAAAGCAGAACAGACTGCATTGCTCTCATAAGAAGACGTCAGACTAGACTCAGAACCCCCAACATTCGCCATTAGTCGCCTCCAGTTGCAGCTCTGCTTTGATTTGCTGGAAGAAGCTCATCTTCGAGTCGAGCATTAAACGTAGGTTTTGACTCTATAGATAATTCCCATCGATATGGGACGGAGAGTCGGGATTCCTTTTCTGCTCAAGATGACTACTTCGTTTTTTTCCAACGGAAGGCTGCAACCATAAGCAGTCATACATCCGCCTACTCTTCCCGTCAATATACCAAGTCTGCTTTGCGCCTGTTCAACACTGCATCCGACAACAAGTGTCGAAATGTCACCGCCATAACCCAACAAGCGCGATTCTTCAAATATGTCGATTCTTAGCAGACTATCATAGGAAGCCTTCCAGAGGTCCGATCCTAGGATGGATTCCTGTACTACTTCTGACATGACCTCCATCCATCCTCATCTTACCCTCTAGCGACTCATAAAGCAGGGAGTGGTTCTTCAGATAACCCCTCAATATCCGCAAGAGATAGCTTGGAACATGGAATGCGTTTTCTAATCTGCCTAGCATATCTGTCCATTTTACGGATCTGGAGGCTTTTCAGGTATCAAGCGTTATGAGGAGCACTATCCGTCGAGAGCGGCGGCTGTGTGATTTGGCTCGGTGGACAGTATCCATGAACTCCATGAGAGCATCCATCGTCGATCCCCTTGCTCTGAACCGGAACTGTCTTGGGAATAACTCCTTGGCAGCGCGGTGGCTTCAGCGACTCTGCATCTGTTGAGTAGGACTGGCAAGAAACCGCCAAGCCGTCATCGCTAAATTTTTAGAAAGTTTGGGTGCTAAGCCTTAAATGAGGGGTCCGTAGAACAAAAAAAGAGGGAGTAAGTTGGTCTGGTCTGGTTCAGCATTAAGTTGATGGCGACTTAGGACCCTACAAAAAAAACACTTTCAGCTCTGGCCAATAAGGTGGATTTGCGCTTAATATAATTTGTAGTCATGTTGTGTGCTGCAAATTATATAAAGGAGCACTTAACATCTGCGAGCCGCTTCGGTCCCGCTGCTCTCAGGGCAGAGGTGAGGCAGCGTCTGATGATTTGCCTTTGCCCTGGTAAGAAACCGTAAAGCCGTCATCACCTAATTTTTAGAGAGTTTTCCTAGCTTTTCGGTATGCAGACGGCAGCTCAGGGTCTCTTTTTCCTTTGATGATTAGCGCGAACCTCGCATCCTTCTAGCGACAAGGGAAATGCCCACCTTTAGGCAAGTATTGGACCCTTCGGGCAGCAAATCCGGCCGTTGGCAGAATACCAGTCTGTTAACTTCCGCCGGGATACCTTCAGAACCGGGCGCCTACTTGTTTTCCCAGGTTAGAACCGCTTCTTTTGAGCTCTCTGATCGTTAAAAGTTACAATCTTTGACGCTTTCAACACTATTAATATTAACCCGTACCCGTAGGTCTGGGGAATAATGTACGTATTATATAATATGGTCCATCTGGTTGGCGCTCAGCATGCAGAGCGAATTTTCACAGAGCCCCGATTTTGCGGATGACAAGTTTACAGCCAAGTGGCACGGCTTCTCATTGACTAAGTTCTTCTTCCAATTAGTCGGAAGTTTTGCCTATTTTTATCGGAACCTCTGCAGCTCCTCCTGTGCTGATCTATACTCTGCCGAATGGGGGTGTAGACGTTGTGCTAAATGGCGGAGCTTATGACACTCTTTCCGTAAGTAGGCAATTTCTGGTGGTGTTTAAAATTACTCGCGCGCCGCCATTTCCAAGATCCCTTTTCCTATGAAGTCAGAGTAAGAAATGTCTCATTCAACGGCCCTAGCATTAAAGTTGCCGCCTACCAGACAGATTCGCTCATCGGTGGCCGAAACGGCGTCCTTCAGAGCATCAAGTCGGCACCGAAAGTCTAACATCGTTTCATTCGTCGTTCGATAAACGTTAAAAAAAAGTCATCCCTAAATAGAGAATCCAGACAAAGCTATTCCCTCGGGCTTGGGCAAGAATGCGGAGACAAACGCCGTTTCAAAGCCAGATGGTAACGGTACCCGATAAGCGGAGATACCGTCAAGTCGAGTGCCTGTTCCGGCATTGTTCGCTGATTAGCACTAGATCAACCTTTATTTCCGCAGCAATCTGCTATTGGAGGTTATTGCTTTTCTTTTTGGAGCCGATGTTGCCACCATGAGCTTCGCCCGGCTCTTATTACCGTACAGTCCCAGATTTCCCGCCGCCTTTTTTATCTGGATGAAAGCGAATTATACATATCGGAATTGTAGTGACCGCGGCTGCGCGACGGGAGCGGAATTTCATTCGGCTCTTTCTTAATTAATTTGCTTAAACAATGCATTTAATAGTGTGCAATTACCTTAAAGTTCGCCGCAGATTGCACATTATTCAATGTATTCAAGCGAATTGATCTTGACAGGAGGGGAATGATTTGCCGCATCCGCAGGCGCATGCGCATGTTGCCGAAACATTGCCTAGCGAGTGGGAAAGGCTATGTAGCGGGAATAGAAGCGGTGCACGAAGAGAGAACGAGGAGAATGTTGCTGGGTGAGGAAAACGGTGCGCGGAAAAATAACTGGGAGTTGGATTTGAGATCTGGAGGACAGCGGGTGGTGACTAGAAGTTTTTTTGATCGGGAGAAAAATTTGAAGAAGAATTGGGGGTTCGATTTGAGATCTGGAGGACACCGGGCGTGACTAGAAGTTTGATCTGGAGAAAAATTTGAAGAAGAATTCGGAGTTCGATTTGAGATCTGGAGGACAGCGGGCGTGACTAGAAGTTTGATCTGGAGAAAAATTGGAAGAAGAATTGGGAGTTCGATTTGAGATCTGGAGGACAGCGGGTGGTGACTAGAAGTTTTTGATCGGGAGAAAAATTTGAAGAAGAATTCGGAGTTCGATTTGAGATCTGGAGGACAGCGGGCGTGACAAGAAGTTTGATCTGGAGAAAAATTTGAAGAAGAATTGGGAGTTGGATTTGAGATCTGGAGGACAGCGGGTGGTGACTAGAAGTTTTTGATCGGGAGAAAAATTTGAAGAAGAATTCGGAGTTCGATTTGAGATCTGGAGGACAGCGGCGTGACTAGAAGTTTGATCTGGAGAAAAATTTGAAGAAGAATTCGGAGTTCGATTTGAGATCTGGAGGACAGCGGGCGTGACAAGAAGTTTGATCTGGAGAAAAATTTGAAGTAGAATTCGGAGTGGAATGGAAGAAAAAGTGACAAGTTGGTGATAAGAAAACAAAAGGATTTCAATTAGTGGAGAGGAACAAATTGTGAATGGCAGTAAAACGTGCAAGTTCAACCCGTTATTATTAATGATTAATGATATTTAATTGTTGTTTTTTTTTTATATAAAATTCTTTTTGGTTTTAGTACTTGTTACACCAGCCGCCAGCCGAGCTCGGAGGGACGAACTGGGTAAGTCCTAGTTTTTAATTTTTTTTTAATTTATTTTTCTTTTTTTTTGTTTTTTATATTAATAGTTGAATTTTAACATACTTTTTTTTTTTCTCTTTTCCTTTTTTTTTGAACTGAATTTTTGACTTTTTATTTCCTTAAAAATTATACCACATTTTTTTTTGTTTTTTTGTTATGACGGTTGAACTTATATAAATGTTGTGTAAATAATAAGAAGTGGTTTGAGGACTTCCTCCCCTTAGTTCCTCCTTACTCCCGCGGAACTCACATGATAAGGGACATCCTCTAATAGAATAACTGGCCGGAGGATGTCGAGGAAGGGTGGGAACCTCACCGGCCGCGCCTCGAACAAGATCCGAGGCGGAAGGGACGGCAATCGGAACGGTGATCCGTCGTGGATCTTCCCCTACTTGATCGCGGCACTCGGGTCCGGAGACAAACGGCTCCACGCGCGCGGTCGAGCCGGTTTTTTTTTTATTTTATTTTCCAATTTAGCTCGCGTTCTGGTTTTCATTCGATAGGCCGTCGCGAATTCCTACTTCGATTTTAAAATCCGATGCGGACCCACGCATCGGAAAAGGCACGTTGTTTTTAGTAATGAAGCGAGGGATCAAAGCGCTCAAAGGACCCCCCCACATTCCCGAGCCTGGCTAGCACAGAGGCGTGCAAGAACGTGTCGACCGAGAGCTTTGATAGAGCTGCAATCTTTGTGGGCGGACCTTCACGGTCAAATTTTGCCAATTTGTTTATCTTTTTGGGATAGCTCTGCCCTCTAGGTCGTTATCGGCCACACAAGGGATCGACTTGATCTCTTATTTCCAAACGTATCTTTACAGAATGTTCTTCCAATTATGTCCACAACATTATTTTATGTCTGCAGCTGGGTGGACATGAAGAATATAGGAGCATAGCTTCCCCAGGTGATAATTTATACTCCAGTGATCAAAGACTGGCGAGGTTTAAACAATTTTTCGAGCCCCATGAGCATCATGGAGTGTTGAATTCCTGGCCAGTTCGCCCAGTACAGTTCCCTCAGCCTTTTCTCTTCGTTTTTCGGCGAAGTAGCTATCAACTTATTTCCACAGAATGGAGTATCCAGAACCGTTCACTCTGACCGTTCACTCTGACGTGTACCCCTGATGAAGAGAACAAGTGGTTTCCGACATATGGGTATATACGGATAAAATAAATAATACTAGCGAAAAGTCAAAAACTATCTAATTGTATCAAAAGATGCAGTCGCTTGAAACACCGCAGGATTGCACTTATCCGTTCAGTCTGTTAAGGCATTCCCATACAATAAACCTATTAGGACTTTAGGGCCTTAATTGCTGCTTGGCTGTGCATTAGTTAGTATTAGTTAGTTCAGAGTAGCTCACCTGCCGGCGCAAGCTCCTCTTGCTCTAAGGGGTCCGTCAGTGTTCCAGTAATCAGTTGCTGGTTTAAACCACTTTTACCTCTGTGGGTTAGTGCTGGTACCATCAACTGGGGGTGATTGCAGTGGTTTATAAGGTCCCACTGCCCATATTATGTTAGCTTCCGAGCATACCTCTTTAGCTAGTTTACAATTCACCTTTTCCCTCTCCGTCTGTCGCTAGGGTATTAAACAGAATTGTATTGCCTTCCGCCTTCCGAGGAATGAGTTCTGGGAAGCAGATACACTCTGTCCGGTAGATGTACTATCTTCCTTCTTCAGGCAGACAGGAGATATTGCTTTGTCTTTAGCTAGAGCTTTTATAACCTAGATGCTTCTGTGGTTTCTCCTATCCCTTCGCAGAATTCCCCGAAGCTGTTTTGCTTTACTTTCCTAATCGCGTTGCTATATGTCGCTGGCGCACTTTTTTACTTCTGTCAATTCTCAGTTTTTTTCGCCATGTTGAAGGACTGTTGGACCTCCGTCTTGATTCGTTCATCTCTTCGATGAATGTTGCTGTTTCCCCAGATCTCATGGCGGACGCTGGCATAGGAGAAGAAGAAAAGTGGTAGTGCTTTCCAGTCGTAGCACTCCGCAGTCTAAAGACTAATTCCGGTAAGATGCAGATGCCGGCTCTTAGTAAATATCCTGATAACTGCCTCTTGACTTGGACAGCTACGAGGTCTTCAACCAGAAATTCTGAAAGACATATACATTTTAAGCTTCTTTTGGGAATGTTGCAAGCTCTTGGTTTTTAGCAAGAATTACCTGCATTCCTTTTTGCAGGCCGCGCATCCGGCCCCTTGGGGTTCTTGAGGCAGAACTTTCGCATAGTGAAAATTTACTTGTGCTATTTTAATGCTGTTCAGTGGCTCTATCAGTGCCTGGACCCCTTCTTCAACGTTGGAACGTCATTCTCTTCCTCCAATATGGTATTTTTCTCGCGTTTCCCTGTTCAACTTGAACCCTAGAAAGTTTAGGTCTATTTCCTTTTGCTATTCTTCTTTTGTATGCGCAGCATGTACCCTTTCCTGCTCGGTACTGCCTTTTCCGCTTTTATGACTTCCGCGATTCCACGGTCCTAAGCGAACCTGACATGTCCTCGGTCGCGAAGTCAACCATTATAAGACCTGTCCGAAAGCGTATGCCGATAAAGATGGACACCTTATTCCATCCCCCCCCACATTTCCATGGCAATGAGGCCGTCAATTATCTCCTGCTCCTGACAAGTGACTATTCGCTCCGGAAATACTTTGGGAAGCAAGCCAAGTCTAATGTTCTCTACCACATTAGCATAACTTCACCCCTGACCGCCCCGAGATTTTGCTTCTTCTAGGCTCGCGTTTGAGTTCCTGGAAGGATTTCCCTCTTATCAGCTAATTTCTACTACTCTCCTCTCCTACCGCTTTCTTAACCATGATGCTGAGGGTCTAGCTGCGTCTCAAGATGTCTTAAGGGTCTCCTCTAGTTTCAGGCCTTCCTTCAGATAGCGCAGATACCCGATAGCGCTTTCGTCAATGAGTCCTGTCTCCTTTTTGAGCCTTGGTGGTCTTTGCTTTTTCAACGGGGACCTTTCTTTGTTGCGATCTTCATAGTAGGCCAATGTTGGCCTTAGCTTCACTGGTTGGCGGCAAAACTTCCCATCCTTCTTAGTTGTAGTCACCTGGCTCTGAGTGTTGTGGAAATGTGCCTCCGCGTGATGGGACAGTTTCTAAGCGGTATAGGATTCCGTCGTTCGTTTGTTTCTTTTTTGGTTTTTTTACTATGGTGCTCATTTAATTGCCACGAGTATGGGGATTAAGAAATCCGTCTTGTACAGTAAGAGCTTTGACCCTATAGTGAGACGTTTCGAGCGAAACAGCTTTTGTAAGCTGAAATAAGCTCTCTTGGCAGCCAACAACCGTGCGCAGTTTTCGTAGTCATAGCTGTCATAATTATCGGTTGTGATTTTCCTATCCTTATTGTTTTCGTTTAATGAGTGCGATTCGATGTTGTTGATTCTTTGTTTTTTTTTTTGGCGCTGATGTTACCACCATGTACTTCGTCTTGCCTTCATTAACATGTAGCCTGAGAACTCGGACCACCTGCTCGATCTGGATGAAGGTAGACTCTACATCTCGGGTTGTTCTTCCCATAATGTCAATATCGTCAGCGTAGGCCAGGAGTTGGGTGGACTTAAAGGGGATGATACCTCGCGCATTGAGAACCCCCGTGCTGACTTATACTTTCTCTTATGACGTTAGTTCCCAGGCATGTGTCACTCCGAAGACGGCTTGAGTGATTTTTTTCTACCACTATAATCGGCGGTACACAGTACAAAGTTTTGGCCCTGTGGATGGTATAATATTAACACATTTTCTGCACTTTATTCTGCTCCCGTCTGCTGATACAGTCAGGCCTGGTTTGAATATGCATAGAAATGTCCTGACTCGATGGGTTACGCTGGGGAATTAAAAGGATTTTCCATAGGGTATAGAATTACTCCATCCAATGGGAATGCCTTGAGAGACTGAATACACTCGGCTCGTCCAACAAGGTCTGGATACTTTGGGTTCCAGGCCATGCTGGGTTGGAAGGCAACAAGGCAGCGGATGAACTAGACAAGAAGGGAGCAGGGATGCCTTTACACGGGCCAGAACCCTTCTATGGAATCGGAAACGGTTTCATGGCTATGAATCTAAGAAACGAAGAGAAACAGTTGAGGGAACTATATTGGGCGGGCCTACCAGAGATGGAGCAGTCCAGGGTGCTTATTGGGGGATACGAACCCATGCGTACAAAGGACTGCTTAAACCTCACCAAAAAGAACCTCCGAATCATAGTGGGAATTTTCACTGGTCATTGTCGGCTGAACTATCACCTAGGGAAGCTGGGGATATCTACGGACACTGCCTGCAGGATTTGTGAGGAGGAGGACGAAACCTCTATGCACGTCCTGGGACAGTGTCCGGCACTTGTGCAAAGTAGGTCGATACATCTGGGAGAACACTTAATACCAGATGCAAAGCTGAAACATCTGGAAGTGGGGAACATACTAAAGTTCCGAACGGTTACAGGCCTGCTTGAGATACTATGATCAATAGGTATACTATAACCAGTAAAAGGGGCACAATAGTTCTTCAAGGACGCGGTGCGACTTTCTCTTAACAGAATAATAATAATTACTCCATCTGAAAACAAGAAACACGTCTTCTGGTCCTGCAGCTCAATTTCTTACAGGCTATATACAGGAGATTACCGTTCGTGCACTTTCCGCATTTACCCCAGACTTCAGGGGTTCAAACTGAGGATATTCATTTCCCTTCTCTTTACAACTACGCCTAAGAAACGGGTATCTCACTTACTTCAGGCCCTAAATAGTCAAGGCTGGGTAGGCCTGGGTCACTACTATTGGAAGGCTTACCAATTAATTCGTCCATTGACTTAGTTTCACGCAGGATTTAAATGTAGATGCATATGTATAAATAATAAAAGAAAATTTCTATAGCTAGTTCTCCATTTTCATTCGATTCAATGGTAATCACAATTTCCTGCTTCCACATTTCTAAATCAATCCTCTTCTACAGTTGACTTCAAATTTGTCGTTGGATGGGTATTACTCCAACAATATACTAGCAACATATCCAGTCTGAGCACGTCCTGCACTCCACACTGTTACATATTTTTACCAGATGAAAACGCTAGCGAACGCTGTAAAGTGTCTCCATTTAAATCGAACCCTGCACCCAGCACGACAATAATGATCAAGGAAGTCGACAAAATTCGCAGACACTGGAGTAGGATGATGAAGGATCCTTAATGCACTTTGAATTCACACATAGACAGGATGGTGGAATTGCTTCTGAGATGGATGACCTCTTTATGCGCCATAGGAAATTTCAGAGTCTGAAGCAGTTTTTGTATTGCCTTTACGTGACGTATGGCACGAGGGAAAAGCTGCTCCTGGAACAGTGCCAGATAAAAACTACGAATAGTCACTTAAGTTGCGCTCAGGATACCTGTCCGTAAATGCTTACAGTTTACAATTTTTCTACTTGCTTAACATTTTGATAGTTTGTCTGGCTTGCGTTTCGATTTTGTGGCCATTTTGTGCGAGAGTATTCAATTATGGTATTGCTTAGTCCTCGACCTTTTCGCTTTGGGTATTTTGCAATATTCAAATTCATATAGTGCAATATCTAAACGAGAGATGAATTTCCCATGGTAATTTCTACAAATTTTTTGGTGGCGAGGTGAAATGCGATTGCGGACTTCTGTCTCAGACAGGATAGCGGCTAAACACCTCCCTGGAGCTTATAGGACTCCCAATTCGGAGAAGAAAACGGTGTGACAGACATCATCCATCACATTCTTACATTCTCTTAAATAGAGTCGGGCAACCTTGTGTGTCCGGATAGCTGAGTGGTTAGAGCGGAATATCGTACGGAAGGTCGCGGTTCAAATCTTACTGGGGGCAGTGGTGTTTGTACCATGATTTGACGTCGGATATCAGTGGAGTCAGCTGTGAATGACTACCCGAATCAAATCAGGGTAATAATTTCGGGCGAGCGCAATGCTGAACACATTGCCTCCTATAGGGCACTGTAATCCTACTGGCTGAAGTGCTCTAACACACTTCAAGGCCCCGATCCAATTGGATTGTTGCAGCAACGATTATTATCAGAAAGAAACGGAAAGTACGGAATCTTCTTTCACAAACAGTAGCTTCCTTACTTGGCTCGCCTTTTCTGAGGTATATGAACCGCCGCTCGGCAGCATGGGGGGTGATCGGAATAACTCCCTCTACCATCATAACTGCCACCTCCATGACTGTACGATAGATGTAGACATTTCACAGAGCCCCTCGTCTTTGCACTTGCGCTAGGTGCTTGCAGTAAATCTCCTTATTGAGGGAGTCAGAACTTATCAGCAAGCGACACCTGCTGGATAAGGCACCTCCGACATTGGACATCAGCCGACAAATCGCAAATATTCTAGCCGCAATCTTGTCTGCAGCGTTGTGAATTTGCACGAAGAACCTCATCCTTGCGTCTATTATGATGCCGAATACCTCGGAACTGTTGGCTTTGACAAGACCATGGTTTTGCCGACCTGAATAGGGGAACTATGGGAACTCTCTCCTGGCTCAGGACCACGACTTTGATTTTCTCCATAGCTCCATAGGAGAATCCATCTTCAGCTGTTCATCTGCTTATTCACCGCATCACCATTTCCATTGTGCGCTAAGCTCGCTCACCCGTCGTGAAGTAACTAGTGCCGCAACATCATCCGCGTATCCGACCATATGCGATCTTATCAGCCATCTTGATTCGAAGAACACTATCTTACTAGGCGTTTAATAGGCCTGGCGAAGGATAGATCCCTGAGCCACCCCGTTATGATCTTCATCCTGCGCTGTCTTTCTTCGGGCTCATAGAGTAGGGCACAATCCTTTAAATAATTCCTTAATCCTAGCAATATGTAGCCAGAAGTATGGAAACGATTTTTGAGTGCCCCAAGCATGTGGCACCACCTCGCAGAATTGAAGCCGTTTCTTACGTATAGGATCACAACGAGCACCACACGCCCACAGTGGCGACTATGTGCCTCAATCAGTTTCCCTACTTGGATCACCTCCTTAATGGCATCAATTGTGGATCGTTCCGCTCTAAAATCATATTGTATTGGTAAGTTTCCCGTATTGTGTCAGTTAGTCGTGGCTTGACGAGCTTCTCAAGCAGCATTCCTGCTATTTCGAACATATTGAGCAGACGATACGCTGACGGCGCCTCCTGGTCGCCTTTGCTCTTGCTTATCAGCGCAAGCCGCCTCTCAATCTTCCAGCGAGAGGGAAAAACCCTCATTGTCAAATATGCATTGAAT
The DNA here is from genome assembly GCF_905115235.1 of Hermetia illucens. Lineage (NCBI taxonomy): Eukaryota > Metazoa > Arthropoda > Insecta > Diptera > Stratiomyidae > Hermetia > Hermetia illucens. The sequence goes on from NC_051853.1 coordinate 26,706,249, forward strand.
GCGTGGAGTAGCAGATTCAGCTTGTATTTACATACGAGTTCCAACACTTCGCTAGGAATACCATCCAGTCCTGTTGCTTTTTTGTTCTTCATGGGTAGGACCACTCTTTCTAGTTTCTTTGCAGAGAAGAGTGGGCCTTTATCGACAGCGTCAGCTCGAGCGGAGTGAACAGGAAATGGGATCTACAGGATTTCTTCCATCTTTGCTGCTCCCATGGAACAGGGTAACTGATGCGTATCGAGTTTTTTCGTAACTAACTTATACCTGAGGCCTCATGGTTCTCTGTTAACGTCATTGATTAGCTCCTGCCAGCAGCATGCCTTCTGCCTGTTACCGATGTTTCACCCAGTAGGTGTTTGTCGGACGTCAGAACAACAGGAGGAGCCGTTTGTCACTTCGGAGGAAATATACTGACGATCACTGGCCGTGAAATTTTCTAATACCTTTCATCATTGGACCGCTGGCACTAGGGACTCCGTGACAAAAGTTATGTGAGGGATAGTACCTTCACAATCAGGGCGTTGGAATGTCGGAGTGCTACCGGCTCCAAAGTCGGTGTGCCTCGCGAACCAGGTTACGGCATCCCCCATTCGAGGGCTCTGGCGTTAAAGTCTCCTCCGAATAAAACTCTTCCTTCCGTGTTTCTAATTCCGTCTTTCAAGGCAGCTTATTTCGAAAAGCGGCCGTAGATTCGATCGGCGTAATTAAAATGCTGAAAAAGTCACTTGCATACAAAGGACCCAAAGGAAGTCTTATCCTTGACCGTGCGTCCGCCCTCGCAAATTAACGATAATGGGCGCATATCTTGGTACTGTTCGCTGAGAACCAACAAGTCAGCTTATCGTTGTTGCTTCATCTACTCCATCAGGTCGTGAGCAGTTGCAATATGTTTAATTGCAGGATATGGGCCATGGTGCTTGACTTTTCGCTTTTTGTAACTCTTCTAGACCGCGATCCTTTCAAGGGACACAATACTTTGCCGAGTCCCAACCCTTTGCGTTGCGCCCGGCTGGCTACACTTCTAACACAAACCCTTTGCAAGTCTCTGCTATATGTCCGCCCAGCACTTAAAACAGCGGTTTGGAACTGCCCTTTGCTTTATTCTGCAAATAATCCACCCGAACTTTATTTTCCCGCAATGGAGAAGTTGGCTCGCTGTCTTCTCAGGGATGGTGAAGATAGCCAATTTTTGTCTTCTGGAGTTGATAGACGTGAATCCATCCTTAAGGTTGCTCACATCTGGGTAATTCCAATTTATCGCCTTCTCCATCTCTTCCGAATTAGTGAAACTATCCAGATCCCTTATTTCAAGGGTGCAAATGGGTTCTAGGCTGGAAACCACTGCTTTTGTGCCTGGAATGCTTCGCACTGTCTCGGAGAAGGTACTCTTCTTATCGGTCTTTGATCTAAGCTCGACAAGTATATTGCCAGTTCGAACCGGCAAGATACCTCAGCATCTTCTGGTTTGGCGTTGTTGCGGACTCCTTGAAGAACTTCCGCGAAAGATTCCCTTTCATTGGGCTTGATGAGAATGGCCTCTGAACGCAGTTTATCCCTTTTCTTTTCCTTTGGCGCTAATGTTACTATCGTAGTCGACTTCAACTTTGCTACAGTGGAGTCAATGCCGTCGCTACACAACTAAGGTTGTTGTTGCTGAATTTTTCCTTTCTTAGACGTTGCTGTGTTTGCTTGGTTACCATCTCGCGGTGTTCTTCTTGCTGGGTCTTCATTAGCTGGTCCACGCTGTTTTCCGCTCGCCTACTTTTGTCGATTGTTCGTTCCCTCTCTGGCGGGCTGAGTCCATTGTGTTTTGCGCAACTAGGAACTGCACTAGCGATCTGTTTTTTACTTACTCCTCTTTGGCTGCCTTCCAAGAGGAGGAGAGGATAATGAAGATGCTAAAGCAGATAATTTTTTATAATATCGCGGAAGAGTTCAAATATGAAACAAAATGCTCTGCATGGTCTACAAAACCACGGATACTACAAGCTAGTTTTGTTTCCAAGACTTGCTCGAGGCAACACAGCTGGAGACCAAAACCAATGCGACTCCTATAATTGTTTAAACAATTTAGAATAGCTCTGGGCCTCAATAACAGAGCTTTATTCAGGATGTCTTCTAAGCCCCCAAGTGTTGGATAGTTTCGTCTCACCTCGATTTTGTAGGAAAAGAGTGCGAGTATTATCCTGGAGCTGATCAGGGTTGGTGATCGGCGATGGCCGTTTGCCTGCCCTCTAGTGGTGCTAAGTCTTTCATACTCAATTAAATCTTCCGGCTTTCCTTTTTGAAAAGGCTACTTGCGGTTCCTTTAGTGTCTTTTTATATAGTCTGTGTAATTTTTCAAACTTAAATCGGTTTCTGCTATGTTGGCTGCGTTTCCTGGTTTTAGGGAGGACTGCGTCATTTTGCAACATCTGAATTTTACCCGAAATTGGGAATTTCTTTATTCGGTATAGAATGGCATGATCTACTTTGTGTTGAATTTGTGACATCTTTTCTTCCGTCATAACGGTGAGCAACGTCTTCTGGAATACTACTCCTTCGAACACTTGCTTATTATATTTGCTCGATGCCCCACCTACTAGTGCAGTTCTTTTGATCCACTTTGCTCTCGTCCCACGCTTCATATGGAAAATGGCAGCTTGCCCTTGGTGGTCCTCAGAAATGTGTCGCTGACGAACCTAAGGCCTAATTCCAAACATCCGAAAAGTATTAACCTTGACGTTGTTTTCCAGAATTACATTTCAATTTACGGTCCTGCATCGGTTATTCGCGGATGTTATTTGTTGAATGTACGCCCGCATCAAAATTCACTTGTTGTTCTTTTTTCAGGTCAATTCAGTACTTCTTTAAGTGTTGTTAAATGTACGGTAAAATATCAAATTAAAAGTACAATAAATTACGGAAAAGATAAATTACCTTTGAATATATTATGCGATCTGCTCCCTTAATTTCCTTCCTATTTCCCTCCTCCTTTCTTTTCTAATAGCAAAGTTCACCCTTGAACATCTCTACTTGAAATCCAATTAAACTCCCGGACTTTTCGGGCTTATTCTTCAAAGTGCTGGAATTTCGAAAGCTTACCACAACGTAATACGATTTTTCCATACACCGTGATCTCCGAGTAATCCCTTAGAGCCTAACCTACGAAAGTGAGCATCTCAGTATCATTTCTACGAGGATAACTCAATGTTCAAACCACAACTCCCCACAAATTGTGTCTTACTACCTAAAGCAGGTTCACATGAAATTTGGTAAGTTTCATCTCTCGGTTTGACAAGAATAAAATTTAATTTTAAATCTTTGAAAAATCTTCGCATTCCAGCCTCTAATTTCAAAATGTTCCTTAATCATTCATGAAATTTCAAGGATTATGGTGGCCTAAGGAAAATTTAATTACTGATGTCTGCAAACTGTGGCTCGTAAGGGGCTTCTTACAAGCACGAGATTCAGATTCAGGCAAATGTAATACTAGATGTAAGCCAGACGATTTACTTTTTATTTTTTTTTTCTGGCTTTTCGTTCTCCTTGAAGATTAGAGTACGTTATGATTTTCCTTGAGTAAGTTTGTCTTGGTTTTTCTCAGTTTCCCGGAAAATTTTCTACTAGGAATTGGTTTAAATTGGAGAAAATTTCCTAAGCATTTAGAGAGCTCTGAATTTCCTTTCATGGTCTAAACTGTTACAAGAACGTCACGAAACATCCGCAATTTTACGCGTATCTATTTTTTCCAACTCCAATATTTCTGAAAATAAAAGGAAACGCAAATATGAGGAGGAGATACTCGTGCCCCTCAAATTAACCTGTTGCCTACAAGTGTGAATAATGAAGGTATACTGGTGCACGTTTTACCATACGAAATTTTGCAATTTCAGCCCAATGAATGATGCTTACAATAAACATACCAAGACTGGCTTCAGATTCAGATACAATTTACTTTTTAATTTATTTCAACCCGGGGGACTCCAAGTGAAATTAAACAAGGTTATGAAATTTTAATGGAAATGTGGGACTATTGTGAAAGCGTATTCAATCCTCCTGGCTGAAGATTTAATTTAAAATGAAAATTATGTCATATACCGAGAGAATTTGGTGGATTAGTTCTCTTGATAAAAATCCGAAGACGGTTTTCCTTGAAATTTCCATTCCATACGTCGGCTTACCTTTTACAGAGGAGATTACCTACATACAGAGTATCTTCCATTTCTTGGGGGCATTGTGTAAGTGGGTGATGCTTGTGCATTATATACTTCTTCTGTTTTATATTACACTTTTGCAAGCCTTGTACATTATTGGACACATCGACCTGTGTTGCGTTATTTATCACTTTCTGATTTCTTTCCGCTAACGTATCTTTTTTAATTTATTTTCCTCCGTTGTTTTTCTAAGCTGAATCAACTACTGGCTAGTACGTCTGCGATCTGAGGAGATCGTACTACGGCGTATGAAATGCAGGGCATTCTCCTCCTACTTTTTGAATGGGCTGTATATATCGGAAGCCACGGAAGCCAGCCCCGGTTTCTTTCACAAAAACTATCGAGTTCAAATTTCTCCATTTGGTTACGTGAACCCTTATAATTTCACCTTTCAGAGTGGACCCGCCAGTGGATGGCCGAATGGCTCTGGCCCCAGTATAGTAAATCCCTTGGCGAGTCAACCAGCTAGCTTCTTCATATTTGAGTGCCCTGCCTCCCACATGAAGAATATTTCGTTTAGTAGACCAAGCTTCAGCAGCACCTGATGACAACTCCTCACCAACTTGCTGCTTAGTCCTGAGAACGATGCCTGACTGTCGGAATAGATTCGAATGGCACATCAACGTCATTTCTATCTTAATCATTCTTCTGCTGCCAAAGAAATGGTATAAGTGGATTTCTGGGCCTGGAATTTGGTCGTCATTTTTTCCGATGGGTCTGGACAGTCCCACAATTGGATTTGCCAAGAACACCCCTGTGTCCGATCCGCCTTTCATGACTAACAAGCTGGCGAAGATTATTACACCTATAATCCCAAAAGATTCCAGGCCATTTATTGACCGTTTTTTCCTGTTGGTGATTACGACAAAGTATCTCTTTTCAAAGACGAATCTGGAAACCATATGATCAATCGGCATCAGAGTCACTTGATGTTGTTAAGGAATTTCCAGATGCCAGACGCCTGACCGTATGATTGGCCGCCCTTCAGCGCGCCAATGGGTATCGAGTTAACCGATCAACGCGTCGTAGGCTGCTTTCCTTTTCATCTCCAAATGAATGGAGGGTTGAATTTGGAACTTTGAGCCACGCAGTTGACATAGTACTCATTGCTCCAGTAATACTAAGGCAACCGAACGTTTGAATCTGTGACAACAGCCTCCTACTGTGAGCATACTTCAGTCTCAGCTGCCAGACGATTCGTCCAAGTAATCGGTTTTAGTGAGGGGCAGGTAGGTATCAGGGTCCGCTCCGAGGAGCCCAATTAGCGTTGGGGTGGTGGTGGAGACAGAGTCCAGCCGGCTCAGATCTTCAGAGTCAGTCCATAGCATTCACGAAGGAAAGCAGCTCCCCGCCCCCATTCTAACTAGAAATTTCTCTGAGGTACTCAAAGGATGATATATCTTGTATCTGCAGCTTGACTATAGCTAGAGCTGGGCAATCACAAAGGACAGGAGCTTTCGTGATCGGGTTTTGTTATAAACATACCAAATCCTCCTTGACTTGGCGCGGGTTGTGAGCCTTCGCCATTTGAGGTCCACGACTGCTAAGTAGTGCGAGTAGTTCCCGCCCCTGACAGTCGCCAGCGGGAGGCAGACTGTACCCTTAGAAGGACTGTAAACAGTAGCAGGAGTAGGAGGAACAGTAGTAGGATCACAGAAGAGAATGACTTTGAGAGTGTCGCTCAGGCTATTCAGCGCGTTTCTGTACTGACCCACCAGCCTGGAGGAAATCGTCTTTCAATACAAGGCCTTACTTGCCGCTTGACTGTCGGTTAGAGTGGTTATGTTACGCTTGAGGCTCAGTCATTGGCAGGCTACCAGTCAGTACTTCCGGTTGGAATACACTGACGGAATCTTGTAGACTATATGACTTGGATACAGTGTGTGTATTCGAGAATTCTCCCCACACGGACTCCACAGACTATCTTAGATCCGTCGGTGAAGAATGCTGTGCCCTAGCGGTGCAACATGCCACCAGTCTTCTATTCTGCCCTGGTTGGAAAGTATACAGTAAAGTTTCTCACGAAGTTCAGCTTGCGTGTGACATAGCCCGTGGGAAATGCTGAGATTTCCCGAGATATTTCGCCTAGGATGTTACTATGGCTATATGGATTCACTTTCCAGGGTCTCTGAAAAATTTGGAGACTTCTGCAGCGAGGTATAGACTTAAAAGTATCCAACTATGATTTGAGACGGATCTCTGGTCATACACTCTCCAGTTCTCCACCACAAGAAACACATTGCCTTTTAGTAGGATGATATCAAGGACCTCCTCCCAACCGTCACAGTTCTCCGACCTGGGAAAATGGAAGGTTGGTGAACTGCCCTTGTTACACATCAATAGATTTGTATTAGTAATAAAATCACCCCCTCACACACTCACCTGCCTTGCATTGGCGTCGCAGCCTATGAGCAGGTCGGCCTTCTTTGTTGTTATGATGGTCAAATGTTGCAGTTCTTCTGGCGGAGCTGATCGGTCATGAACCTTGTAAACCGAGGAAGTATATATGTTCTTTGCCCCTGCCTACTCCAGTTCGACCACGGCTGCTAGGTGGCTGGAACCAGGAAACTGGTCTGGACACAAAAAAGTGTGCAGCTTATTCCCATTCCTAATGCTGTAGGTCTGTCCTGATCGGCGTTTTTAGTGCTGTAAAATAAATTATAGTATATATTTCCGAGCCCTTTGATGGTTCGATCACCTCCGATCCACTGGTCTTATATTATTGTGATGTCGAGCAGATTAGTCGAGGCGCGCTTCAAATGTTCCAGATTTATCTGCGTTGCCCTCAGTATGATCTTCTTGCGTAGTGGGGTTCATCAGTACCCATCGGACCATCCATCCATCCAACCACTGGTTGGTGGCGTCGATTGGATGTAGGTCGTTGTTTGGTTTTGCGGAGCGGAACACTTTCGCCTTTGTGACTCCAAACCGCACTTTATAATCTACCTTTTTCAGTGCCTCCTGTATTCTCTGTTTATACGGAGCATGAAAGGTTGGCTGTTCGTCTGGGGTTCCCCCTCCTTGATAACTACCCGGGCGTCCATTGGAATGAAGTCGCAGGGATTGGACGAGCTTGTTGTTATCTATGTGGATCTCCGACAACCAGATGCGATCGACTGGCCTGCTGGGGATTTCATCGCAGGGGATAATTCTGAGCTTTACTCCCTCCCTGGCGTCGCCGATCTTAGCGACGTGCGAACCGAGAAAGCCCCTATATCGTGGAACCAACGCACTACCTGAGATGAGTCAAAGCAGGGGAGGGATCTCATGTATTCGCCTTTGGCTTCCAGGAGATACTCAATGACCACTTCCGACAGCCTGGCCTCAACGCTGGTCCACACCTCCAGTCGCTGAAGGGTCTCGCAGTTCGTGGTTTGTCGGGTTACTGCTGCTGCTTGCATCTCCGCAGAGGTTCCTTAGCGTCCGAGCTGAATATGGTGCTTCAACGTTAGCTTGGAGTCGAGATGTACTCCTAAATATTTGAATTTTTGTGTTAGGTGGATTTCCATTCCTAAGAAGATGGGTAGCACCCCATTCAACGTTGCTAGTTGTGCTCACAACTAGTCCAGTCTTCCTAGTGTTCACGGTAAATCTGTTGCGCAAGCACTAACTGTACAAAGTTTCCATTACCAACAGCTATAACAGGAGGAGAGAACTTCCCCCTGTGGGCAGTCCCTAAGACGTTCTATCTCAATTGGCTTTTGGCCCACCAATATGTGCATTTTTTCTATATTCCGGCATGTAGAGGTTACAGTTGATTAACAGCAGATCGATTCCACACTGTCTTGCCGTTAATGAGGCATAATTGAAGGCACTCTCGATATACATAAATGGACTTGATCCTGTTGCTTTTGTCTGGCCTCGCACATTGATCAGGGTTATCCTTGTCCGTCTTATCGATTTCGTCGGAATGCCGCCTCATGGCTATGTACAGTTTTATCCAGGCTGTGCTGTCATAGGCGGCTTTAAAGTCGATGAAAAGATGGTGCAACTGGTGTCCATATTTTAGCTGTTTTCCCATCGCTTGTCACAGAGAGAAAATCTGATCTGTTGCTGGTTTGCTGGAGTGAAGCCAATTTGATATCAGCCAATTATGTTCGGGGCTTATGGGGCTGTCCGACCTAGCAATGATGATACTCAGCAACGAGATACCTCTATAATTGCAGCACCACGTGATATCCCCTTTTTATGTATGGGGCAGATAATGCCTTTTAGCAAGTCGTCAGGCACTGATTCGCTGTCCCATACCTTGATGATCTAGAGGCTCTTTTTGGTGAGGTTTCAACTCAAAGGAAAAAATTCCTCTTTAAGCACCACAAAGTTCATCCAGTACAATTCCTCATCCGTTCCATTTACTAGAGTAGTAGCCACGAATATTTCCGATTCGACAGAACGGCTTTGGCGCGTGTAGTGGCATCTCTGCTCCTTTCCTGATCAGCTCGTCCGTTACCTCATTGCTTTCTAACCTAAAGTGGCGTAGAACCCAGAGTATCCAGACCGTATTGGCTTAACCGAACATGATCAGTCTGTAAACCCGCTAGGAATTGACCTGATATGACCTAAGTGCTTTAATAACCGCTTGGCTGTCGATTGGAGTAGCAATGTTCTACCCTCTATAGTTTTTCTTCGAGGGTGAAGGCGGTACATCTATCTATGGCGTATATTTCCGCCTGAAATATAATAATAATAATCGTTGGCGCAAAAATCTATATTAGATCAGGACCTTGAAGTGTGTTAGAGCACTTTATTGACAACCGTAACGGTACACTACAGGATTATAGTACCCTATAGGAGGTAATGTGGTCAACAGAGATTATTACTCTGATTTGGCTCAGGTAATCATTCACAGCTGAGTCAACTTGTATCCGATGTCAAATCACGATACAAATCCCACTGCCATCAGTGAGATTTTAACCGCGACCATCCATACCACAGCCTTGTGCTTTAACCACTTAGCTATCCGGACACCAATATGCTGGTATGTTTAGCCTTTGGTTCAAAGTGGGTAAGGGATCCGTCAGCATATCAGATAATCAGTTGCTGGTTTAGGCCGCATGTCAATGCTATGCCCTCCCAGTTTACCCTGTTGATCCAAAGTGTTTCAAACTTCTTATCAAAGTGAAACCACGTTGTCATGTTATCCCTTGGTACCAGCAAATCGGTGTACAACCTGCAAAGAATATCAATCTACCATAAAGCTAGGCAACTCCCCGCCTCATTAATACTCCCGGTCATCCTGAAGATCGCCCTCTTTACCTGCACCTGTGTGTGCAGATGGAGAAGAATTAATCTGAGAAAGACATCCTATGTTGCCTTTGAGTATGTTCGCATTGCTCCGCTAATGCTTACCCAAGCTTCCCCCCTCGTTCCTACTCAGGAAAGGGATTAGAGACGCTGTTGAGCATGTTGTCATTACCCCGCTTATACTTGCGTAAGTCCCCCTCTCGCTTATACTTCCGAACGGGGTTAGAGGTGCTGTGGAGCATGTTCTCATTGTAACTCTCTGGAGTTCAGCTCTGTCTGCCCAGGTCGCTGGCCTTACTGTTGAAGTCTATATCCGATGCATTACCTTCGGGTTGTATCCCCATTTTTCCCCTACTATGGAGGTCATCAAACATCCTCCCTGCAGCTCATTCGACAATCAGAGTGTTTCCTAGAGTTATATCTGGTACCATTTGCCTAGTGCTTCAGCTAGCACTATACCAATGTTATCCTTGGGGCTTGCCCATGCAAATTTATCTGAATTATTTTTATGATGGTCATTGCCTTTAATAGTACTTGGAGCTCTTTTTTAATGTCGCAGTACCATGCTCCGTCTATGGCATGTCACTCTCATGCCTTTTGCTGTCTGCATTGAGTCCTAGAAGGTTTAAATCGTGCAGCTATCCTCTCTCCTGCGGGCAGCGGATCCAATTACCTGCTCGTTTCTGCCCTCTCAGCCTTTATGGTCTCTGTGATTTCTTCGGGGATCTCGGTAGGCTATTTACCCGATGTGTCCTCTGTAGTATCCTTATTTGGTTTTCTTCTATGCACGTCCACAGGCATGCTTCCAAATCTTTAGTTGATCAGGCAGTTACATTGTTTAATTGCCTTCAAGGGTCAGTCATCTTCCCCCGATGAGGAGTTTCCTTTTATCCTCCTCATTCTTTCTAAAAACTCTCCATAATTGTGTGTTGAGATCCATGTTTTGAATGATGAGTAGGCATAGGGGCTTTCCTATCTCAATCACTGCGGCTTCGATAAAGCGTCTGATATATCATCCCTAGCACGTGTGGACAAAAGTGACTGACCGTTTTGTTCAAGGCAGAGGCAACTCAAGGACGAAAACGTCAGTAACTTTTTCAAAATTTTTGTGTATTTAGCTCAAAAAAGGTCGGTCCGTGAATCAAAAATGTGGAAGAAAGTGTCTGTGTTCCTAATGGCCCGGCTCGATATCAACTGGAAAGTCCGTATCCAGTATCCAGAGGACTCCCTCAAGTCTAAAAAAACATGTTTTCAGTTGTGTTCCTTTCTAGTCTTGGAATTTGAGCATTATAGTCCTAAGCTCACCTTGGCCTTCGTCGCGCAGTTTACCAGTATAAAACATGGTCGAAAGCTTATGTCGGTGAACTTGAGGTCTTTATTCTATTCCTCACACATCTCCATCACGATGAGGTCCTCATTTATTTCCTGCTCCTTCCGAGCGAGTATTTGCTCTGGAAATAATTTCGGCAGTATGATTAGCAGAATGCTCTTTACCGCATTAGCATAGTTAATGCCGGGTGTTCTGACTGCTTCTTTCACCCTTGCCTCTTCGGGATCCCCTTTTTGGCTCGGGTTTGGGTTTCTTGGAGGCATTACACTCTGGTAGACTGATCTCCCCTGCTCCTCGTTTTCTTGGGTCTGATGCTGAAGACTTAACTCTGCTCTGCGTTCTTACGGGCTACTTCTGGTTTCAGGCCTTCTGCAGATGCACAGAAACCATTTAGCACCTGCGTCAGTGAGTGCCCTTCGTTACGTCTGATATGCTTAACTCAGACGTACTCTTGTTGGTCACTGCTTTTGGAGCAGGGATTTTTATTAGTTGCGGTCATCACAGTAGCCAATCTTAATTTTGACTTCATTGTTTGACTTCCCAACTTCTCCGTTCGTGGGTAAAGTGTTGCAGAGATTTGCCTCCGCTTGATTGGCCAGTTTCAATGCCGTACGGGTTCTCGCTTGTTTGTTATTTGTTCTTTTGATCCTTTTTACTCTAGTATTCAATACTCAAAATGTGGACGAACACCCGACGTAAAATGGAAATCCGCTTGACGAAATAAAAGCCCGAATTCAGCCCGCAAATAGAGCCTTCTATCACTCACAGTCCAGCTGCATACACGTCAAAGCAAAGATCAGGGTATTCAAAACGATAAGAAGATATGTACTATGTTACGCTGTGAAACATGCTCCCTAACACAAACTTCCGAAAAACTGATCAATACCTTCGAGAAGGGGTTTTGAGGAGAAGACTATAATAGGAGCTAAATGAGGAAACGACCTATAGCGAATCAAAAACAACCTTAAATTTTACCAAATATTTGACGAACTTGGAGTCTCTAAATTAATTAAACTTCGCAAGTTGCAATTGGCTGTTCGAAGCGACACCAGAAGGACAAGGACTGGTAGGAAAGCACCGAAATCGTTGGGTAGATTCTGTAGAAAGAAAACGTATCACTGCTCGAATTTCAAAATTAAAGGACGCGACCGATGCACCGAGATGGCTGAAGGAAGGACATTCTGAACGCCAAGAACCAAAACCGATCTAGTTCCTACAAGTATGGGGTTTGGGAGGTCCACCGTGCTATAGCCACCCGGGGCGTGGTAAGGCCACACTTACTATAATAACTAAGGTGAGCAGGTATTAGGGAACTTTCGTTCGAATACAGTAAGTTACTGCCGACCGTGAGCTATCCGATGATGGAGATACATATAACACTTTGGACTGTATAAGGTCTTTTTCGGCTTCTCAGTGCAGATCAGTAGCGGTTTCAGTAGGATCTACTGCCATAGAGCTATCACCACCCACTAACGCGCTTAGTAGACTACAGGCTTGGCTCCTGGAGACCCACACATCAGCCATAGCGAGGGATAGGTTGGTTCACAGAGAGCAACATTCCGCATTAGTTCATTGCTTGGCCCGTAATCAGTTTGTATTGTCAAAGTCTATTAACTTGTTTGTTCGGTTAAGATGGAATTATTCGCCGATAATTGGAAAGGCATCAATTTTTAGGTTATTTATAATTTCTTCGGTATCGCTTTGGAAGAAGTAAACACCGGGAAGAAACTGTTGAATAGTGGCGAAAAGAGAAATCGTGCAGGAATTGTGAAAGACTATTTTTCCCGGTTCAAGGAAGGACAAATATATAAGTGATGATCCGGTTTCCATGCAGCTGAAATATGAAACAGAGGATGGTGATGTTCACTGACCTCACATCCCGCCAATAATCTGATCCTATTTATCAGGTTGGGCTTAGATTGCTATTCTGAATTGATTTTGTTGTTTCTATGTCCATTCTTTTCCTTATCACATAGTGTTTCCGCAATTCGACTAAGGTCCTCCCCATCGTATTTTTGGCCTTCCAAGTATTCTGTAAATATCGACTGAACGCCAACTAAAGTACCCAGCTTTGTTTTGTTCATTAACCGACCCGTAATCCTCCCTCCTCCACTGCAGTGATGAATTTGATGAAGGTTTCTTTAGCATCAATGAGGGAGATGGGACGATCTTGTTGATATCATCGGCGTATGCCATCACTTGTGTCGGCTGACCAGAGTAACCTTGATTTTAACTAGAATTTTTTTGATTGCGTATTCAAGAACCAGGTTGAAAAATATTGGGTGGTCATCTCCCTGTTTAAGATCGTGCTGCATTAAAAATTGATCAGTTGCATTGTTCTAATTCACACCTGTGAGGTTATCCCCGTCATGGGCGCTTTTGTGAGACGAACTAGCTAGCTTTGCTGAGTTAATGAGTTGGCGCATACCATCTATTGATACTGTAATACCCTGGCTTAAAGTTACGAATATTTGGTAGACGTCGACATTGAACTTGTAGCAGTACCTCAGCATCTGTTTTACGGTGAAGAGATTATCTTTTTTGGCTTCCATCTCCGAACTCGTCAAGGTACTACCCGAGGCCTTCCTGCGTAGGGTTTCAAGCTGTTTTCTAGAACACTATTAGCAAATCTTTGTAGGCCAAACACCGTAGTACCAGCGTTTTTATCCAATTCGTCTTGAAGGATGTCTTCGGTTCATCTCAATAGGGGCATGCCAGATACGGTTGCTCGCCGTCATAGGCGCTATTCAGCAGGCATTACACTGAGCTAAGGGTTTGATTTTGACTGACATAATAGATGTACTATCAATTTTGAATCTCAATGATCAGTTCACTTTCGGTAAATAGTGCGAAACTTGAAAAGCAGGTTGAACGATTGGTTTCGGGGTCCTGGTAATCTGATTGAAAGGATAAGCTTTATTGATTGTCCTATGTGCAAAGTCAATGTAAAGTAGTTTTATCGGTACATTGTTTACAGGGAGGGTCTTTGCTATTCTCTGTTCATGAAAATTCCGCAGTAAGTATACGCATTCAGGCCGCATTGAGCACAAAACTCTCATAAAAACGCACGTTCCATGGAAAGTTCCTTTTCACCTCAAAATACTTTTGCATTGACATACCACCTGGAAATTCATTCATATCCTTCACTTCATTATGCCCCAATAACTCCCTTTCCTATTGAAATTATTCATTTTCCCTTTTCCTGTAATGCTTTTGATTATACCAACACACTTCAAAGGAAACTGTACATCCCCCAACTAAGCAGGAGCTGAGAATGTAGCCGGGATTCGCGCTCCAGTCTATGTTGTTCGCACTTCTTGCTAAAAGCTAATATGGTATCTTCATCCTCGTGTGAAGCAATTAAATCTTGTCGTTGATGCAAATTATTTCAGGTATGTATGTATGTCAAGTGCCAGGTTAATTTGTTCAAGTGTTTGGCTTTTCTCTCGCACTGAATTTGAAGGTGCTGCGAGGTCACCGCATCACTTGACACGTCACGAATGTGTTACGTTTCTAAGATGCTAGGACTCGTGTTCACATTATCCTTAAAACCAGGTACTCGAATTACTGCGGATTGGTAAGTTTGACGTTCCAATTAATTTTAAACTTCTCTACGTGAATCGTCGTATCTCCTCTGGAGCAATTTCTCCTTATCCTATTCACACTGAATACGGTTCCTTCCTTGGTTCCTCCACGATAATTACCCTTAACCCAATTGTAGGATACTCAAAGGAGGAGGCACGAGGCATAGTAAATTGTTTAAATTGTCTGCATCCATCACATTCAGGCAATGCAACAGTGAAGCAAAAATTCTTATCCTTCTCCAGTTTTTTTTTCTGTCGTAGTAATAAGTGAGGAAAAGTTTTTCCTTCTGTGAAAAATTTGTAACAGAAAAGTTTTCAAATTGTACAAAGAACTACAACTCCAACTTGGTCCCTACATGCCTTCCGCCGAACACACGTACAGCCACTATATTTCTTTTCCCAATATATGGCCGGGACCGAAAACGGAAAGGAGGAAGCAACTGCTGAAGAGAGTCCTCTTGTTTACTCTGCTAATGCTTACATGATGGAAATGTTAAGAGCGAAAGGAAGTGGAAACTACGGAGGAAATTAATGGACTACAGCTCCCCGAAAGAAGTTTTCGTCATGTTTTTATGCGACTACTTTGTCGCTATTCTGTTCGGGGGTTTATTGGTAATACTTCAGACTTTGGCAGATTTCTCTTATGAACACATTCGTGGGCATAGTTGTGCAAAGAGGTTAAGTATAATAGTTTTAGTAAAGCGTTGGCAACAATAGATAATATTTCTACAAGTGTTGCTGCAAATATTGAGATAATTCGGGGCTGATTCCTAACCAATTTCTGCAAATATTTTCCAATTATTTTGCCGTAGACTACCTTGGATCAATTGGCCACTTATGAAATTTGGAAAAAAAATTTCGAACAGAACCTGCAGGAAGTGTACTTAAATATTCCTAGCGTGTCTGCTCCCTTCTTGGATAGTTTGTCCGCTGCCTTATTGCCTTTCCAACCCAACATGGCTCGGAACCCAGAGTATCCAGACCTTGTTGGACGAGACAAGCGTATTCAGTCTCTCAAGGCATTCCTATGCCAGTTTAAAGTTCACCTGGTTGGACCTAAGTGTCTTGGTCGCCGCTTGGCTGTCAATTGGAATAGCTATCCTCTGGCCCCTGAGTTCCTAGGAGATTGTTTATGGGGTATATTTCCGCCTGGAATATGCAAGTGTGCTTACCCATTGGCTCCAAGTACATTTTTTCTGGACCACTGCTTGCCACTTGCCACTGCTTGTGTGAGGGATCCGTCAATGAACCAAGTAATCCCTTACTGATTTAAGCCGTATGTCACAGCGCGCTCTCCCAGTTTACTTTGTTACTCCAACATGTTTTAAACTCTATGAAACCTCCTTGTCATGTTATCTCTTGGTATCAATAATTTGGTGTTATCAGAGGGTAGTGTAGGTCCCACGGTGAAACCGCAAAAGGGGCATGCCTATAGGGAAGCTCACAAGAACCTCAAGCTCGCCATTCAGCGGCGTAAGAGGGAATGTTTCAAGGAGCTCTGTTTTGAAGCGGATATAAATCCGTGCGGTAGCGCCTATAAAATTGTGACAGGGCGATTCAGAGGCCGTTCACATCCGTAGATCACGTGCCATATGCTTTTGTTGAAAATAATCCAGGGGTTATTTCCCCAACAAGAGCGGGGTACTAAAACTTTCCAGCGTCCCCTCAATGTGACGCCGATTCCACCAGTCACCAGGGACGAGCTGCTGGAGATCTGCAGTCGAATAGGCGACTGCAAAGCCCCGGGTCAGGATGGCACACCAAATAAGACCCTCAAACTTGCGTCAAATGTAGACCGGATATGTCGTCGAGAGCCAAGGGGGCCTGTTAGATAGGCAGTATGGGTTCCATAAAGCCAACTCAACAATTGATGCCACCAAAATGGTTACTGGTTTGGCCGAAAATGCAATTCACGGCAGGGGTTGTACCAGCAAATATTGTGTGGTGGTCACGCTGGATGTGAGGAATGCATTCAACTCGGCTAATTGGAACCTTATACGAAAGTCTCTGGCAACGATTGGTATTCCCACCTACCTCACCGCTATTATAGATAGCTATTTGCATTAGCGAACACTGTGGTATAATACCGATGACGGACCCAAGAAGTACGTTGTCTCCGCGGGTGTCCCACAGGGCTCTACTATGGAACATCATGTATAATCATCATGTATAATGAACCTTCCGGTTCTGGAGGAGGCCACGGTGGTGGGTTACGCCGATGATATAGCCCTGGTTGTGGTCGTAAGGCATCTCGAGGATGCTGAGTTGTACTCAAGGGAAGCAATCAGTTCTGTTAAGGCTTGACTAGAGAGTGCTGGACTGGCACTCGCTGAGGAAAAGACGGAAGCGGTCCTCATCGCTAAGCGCGGGGTGGGCGGAGTCGGAGGTGGTTTTAGTGGGTAAAAATCCCACACTCTGGCGTGCCTAGGCCAGAGCCTTTTGAAGCTTTTCACCTCCTTAAAAAAAAGACAGACAAACAGACAATAAACCGATTTTAATAAGGTGTTGTGTTTACGCAAAAAAGGGGAATATCACACAGTGCAGCAATTATAGAGGTATCACGTTGCTGAGCACCATCTATAAGATATTCTCCGCTATCTGGCTAGGTCGGATAGCCCCACACGCCCAGAACATTATTGGCCAATACCAAACAGGCGTCACTATAGGCAAATCAGCAACAGATCACATTTTCTCTCTGCGGCAAGCAATGGAAAAACCTTTAGAATATGCAACATCTTTTCAATGACCTCAGGGCTGCCTATGAGACCACAGCGAAGGTAAAACTGTACACCACCATGAGAGAATTCGGTATCCTGACGAAATGATTAAGACAGCCTAAGCTGTCCCTGACTAATGTGCAAGGCCAGACAAAACCAATAGGATCACTCTCGAAACCATTCGACGTCAACAACGGTCTAAGACAATCATGCGTCCTCTTTAACCTGGCCATGGAAAAGCGATTCGTGATGCTGAGGGAAATGCAAGAGGCACCATCCTCTTCAAGTCCTGACCTACGCTGAAGATGTTGATATTATGAAGGGAACAACCCGAGATGTGCAGTCTACCTTCATCCAGATTGAGTAGGCGGCGCGAGATCTTGGGATGCATATTAAAGAAGGCAAGACAAAGTACATGGTGGCAATGTCAGCGCCAAAGAAGAAAAAACCAACAACATCGAATCGCACTGGTCGAACGAAAATAATAAAGATAGGAGACTGCAACTTTGAGTCCGTTGACAATTTCTCCAATCTAAGGTCGAAAATCACAACCGATAACAGCTATGACGATGATGAAGATGATGATCTTACCAGTCCTTATGTATTCCTCGGAAGCCTGGGTTGTTAACAAAAAAAAAAAAACTGCGAACTCTTGGCCACGTTCGAGAGAAGAATCCTTCGAAGAATTTTTCACCCCCTACGTGAGATGGACAATTCCGAAGCCTGCAAAACGGCTAAATCTTTGAGTGTTACCACGGCGTCTGGTTGTGGATAAACTTCGGCTTAACAGGTTGCGGTCGCAGATAACCTAATCCATATGTATGAGGATGATCCAGCCCGGAATGTATACAAGGGGAATATCTATTGTAGGAAAAGACGACGAGGCCGACCCTGCCTAAGATGGATTAATGGCGTAGGTTAGGACGCCAGACAGTTTTTAAGGATATCGACTTGGTCGACCTCGGCGTAAAACAGGGGTGTCTGAAGTTCCTTACTAAGGCAGGCCTAGACCGGATACCGGTTGTTGCGCCGTTGATGATGATGAAGATGGTCGATGCGAAATTCAATTTTAAGCAGCTCATAGAATGTACTTGCGAAGGAGCATCCACCGAGAATATGGCTCTAGCAGGAATTATACTGCAAGGCTGTATGTAATCGCAGTTTGGGGAGTATCGCTATATGCTTTAGGTAACGCATATAAAGTGAGTCTGATCCACAAAAGAAACGCCCTAGGGGTGGTCTCTGCCTTCAGGACCGTCTCGGATGATGCCGCCTTCGTCAGCTCGGGAGTGATGCCGATTGACATCTTGACAGGCGGGACGATGAAGTCCGTCTCCCCTTTATCGCATGTGAAAAAGCGGAAGATGAAAGATGCATAAATAGATGGCAATAGCAATGGAAACAGTCTGAAAAGAGTCGTTGGGCGTACAGGTTGATCCCTTCCATCGAGGAGTGGCTGAAGAGAAAGCATTAGGAGATAAATTGTATTCTCACCCAGTCTCTCGCAGATCGCGGAGGATATCGTCAGTAACTCTGCTTTACTTGAGTGTTAAAACAACCTCTCACAATTTGTTGAGAGAGAACCTTCAACTAATAATGGTTTAGGCGGGCAACACGGGAATTCCCCTATAGTTTGTTCCTCTGGTATTTGAGATTTGATGAAAACCCACTGCGGTCAAAAGGAAAGTTACTAAGCAGCATCGAGGTAACAAAGACAGAGAGACATTACGTTGAGGCAATTCCTTTGTCAGCTGCACAAACAAGAGGGGAATTAGAGATGAACTGCTTTTACTGATCCCTGATATGGCAAAAAATACTGACAGGTAAGGTAAAATAAGCCGGCCGAGATATAAGGAGCTTCCTGAATTGGGACTTTGAGCTGGGAATCGCTGGGATAGGCAGAGGAGGAGAGCGGTTTGATTGCAGGTTTTGCATTCAGCGTCGCGCCAGCAGAACTGGGTAGAATTATGGGTAGAAGCCGGCTTAACGTCAATAGAATAATTCGCGGCACTGTATATCAGTTTTAAGCGGCCACCGGATTGTCACCAACCGACCAAATGCAAAGCATGCAAGGGTGGTAGATTGAGAGCCCAAGACAACTAAGGTGTAACACCAATATCAATGAGATTTGTTCACCGGGATGCTAGATGAGGAGAGATGGGGGTTCTTCAGGGTCTAAAAAAAGTCGAATAGAAAAGACTTCTAGTGGAAGGTGTCGTATCAACTGACTGCTGGATTGTGCCTAATGGCACAGTATGTTGCTACAGTAGCTGTATCAGAGAAAGACAATAGTAACACAAAAACTGTCGCAACGATTGACGATGATATTTGACGAAGATTTAATGTACAAAACTCACCCGGCAGGTTATTTAGACCCGAAGGGAGGGAAAGGGTTGATTGGCTTGGGTCCGGGGTTTCATTGTGAGCCTCGGATAGCCAGTTGTAAAAATTAGATTGGGCAGTTATCTCGGGCGCACGTATAATTTTCACCCTGTGCAGGTTATGCTGTTCCGTAGGATCAGTTTTCTTCGTAATTTCGGTAAGTCGGACTGAAAATGCATAGCAAATGAGAGTTGTGCAGAAATGTGAATGGTGAGCTTTAGAATATTAGGAGATAACCCTTTAGCAACTATAACACTCTTAGAATCTAGGCACCAGTCTGGCTACAAATATTACTAGTTCACATTGAATGTGTTTCTTCAACGAATCCCATTCATAAAAGAGTATTATCTTGAAGAAAGTTCAGCAGACCGCGACTTCAAATGGTTTGCAGATTCGATTATCCGGCTCCTACCTTCATCCCCTAGCACTTAACATGAATTTGAAACCTGGCAAATGTTATCTTCAATATTATTCCATTAATGGTTTATTTACCAAAATAAAGACACCACACCGTCTGCAAAGTTAACGCATGAGAGGTGCAGGCTGCTCCCCCGCATGGAGCAAATTTTTCTAAAGGGCTTCTAAGAAGCGTCTTCACCCTAAATGTTTTTTGGTCTAATAAATATTGTTTGGGGAATTCATTGTATTTATAGCTCTTCTATGGTGGAACATTTCAGCTTCCACTTCATTGATCTTTATAACTAAGTTATAGGAATCGGCTTTTTCCGTGTTGATATGCGGTTCTGCGGGGGTGCGTTCGAATAAATTTATAAAAATTGGTCCATAAATGTAAACTGTTCCCATTTAAAAATGGTCTACATTTAGCAGTTGATTTCTGCAGCCAGTTTAATTAGGCCAGAAAGTTTCAGAATAGAAGAAAAAGTTATAAATGTTTCAAACTTCTTTGAAATGACAACCGAAAAGAGCTCCCTCGACGATTATTTGTACTTGAATCCTTACTGAAAATTAGCCCCCGCAAAATTTGCGACTTTTGTTAAAGTCGAATTTCAAAGGCATCAACTGAACCCCGCCAGGCATCATTCCACCAATTTCCGTTCAGTTCATTTATTTTATACTCTAACTATCGAAAAGACTAATTTTTCCGTCACTTTTCCCATTTGTAATGATCTCTGAGGGCATCTAATAGAAAATTACTTTGAAAGGGCCGAAAACTTAGCACCGCGAAAATGCCGAAACTTTCATCTATACGAAGCCAAGTGGAAGAAGATTTTATCTTAGTCATCCTTCTCAGGGCAATATCCAATACTTTCAAGGAGAAGCTACCACGGCCAGAAACTGTTTTGCTATTTCCTTCATTTTCTTAAAGACATTTAGACCCGCCATTGCCGTTGGCATTCTTGCACGCAACGGCGGCAAGGTAAAGAATCATTTTCGTCACCGTCGGAACTCTCTGACTACCATGGCATTACCGAGCATTAACTGGCATCTGATTTTGTTTCACGTTTCACCCGAGGGCTTCATTACATTACGGATGAATGGTTTCATTAGGACAAGATGTCCTAACCATAACTAACTAACGGACGTCGGAGATGCCTCGACTATGATAACTTTATTAAGTTGACTTTAAAGCCACCCCGTATTTGCGCCTTTGCATTTAGAATATTTGAACTCTGATGATAGGATCTGACGAAAATGGTATTATATCGATTTAGATTTCTCATTTTCAAGGAGCAACCTCTGTATCTTGATGAAAGTTGTCGCATTGAAGGTGAATATTTGAATATCAAACAATGATGCGGGATGGGCGGGAAACAGACCTCCTGCTACACGGACCATTACTTCACTCAACCTGGAAGCAAGATGATATTTATCGAATGGAAATCAATGATTTGAATATAATTTGCCTTGGAGCAGTAAAGGGATGGAATTATGATAGTCTCGTTCCAAATGTGATGACATTTTCTTGTGATGACTATCGTTACCTGGTTAGAAATTATACGCCCCAATTGCCACGCAACAACATAGAGCTAACTTTAATGCATAGATCGCTCTTGGACAGAACTTAAAGGTAATCACATCCAGCTGAAGATATTGGCTTTAGGCAGAACGATGTAAGGTGAGGGAAGGACAGCAGATTCGCTTTGGGCAGTACGAATAACAAATGTGAGACAAGTTAGCTCTCTTCACATCTGCCGGTAATTAAGAACATAAAATCATTGCCCTGAGTACCTTAGGGTATCTTGGCGAACGACTCCATTTTATCGATAAATTTGAAATGAAATTGCTATCGACATAACTTCTAGTAAAACGGTTACCTGCGTTTCGGCTTCTACCGCGACTTTCTGAGACGCTCGCACTCGTCCATGACTGTTCTGTTCCAAGTGTCCTTGGGACGACCTATTCGTCAGCCATCTTGGAACAGTGGATTCCACTGTGTAGGCCGCAATGCATTTGTCGCCTCTCCTTAAAGCGTGACCTATTCACTACCATTTCCGTCTTCCTATCACATCGCGGAGGGCTGCCAGGCCTGTCTGTCAACCAAGATCTTTATTTGAGATAGTGTCAAGTCAGCGTGCTACGATGATACGAGGTAGGCCGGTATTGACGAAAACTTGGAGTTTTTGAGTAACAGTGGGGTTTATTTTCCATATGCTACTGCCATATAGCAACACAGAAGGAACACTAGCACACAACCGTCTCAACTTGATCTTGATGTTGAGATAACTGCATGTCCAGATTGTGTATTGTGGCAATCACAACGAATCTAACCCTGTTAATACGTCGGGCAACATCTAGTCCGTGCCGTAATCGTCCATTGAATTCCCCCACATCCACCTGACTAGGCAGCATGAAGAACGTCACCGATAACGAAAAGAAATAATATCGGTGCAACGCTGGCGGATGAGGACTAGCCATTTCATTCACAAGAGGAGGAATCTCGCCCGACTAGTGAAGACGCTGGTGAAATGTTCTTTCCACCTCTTCATTTGCTCATCATCGTGGATGAGAAGTCGGCCATTCACGTCCTTCACAAGACCATCGGAAGATTGGCTACTACATGTAAGCTCTTCCGCGATGCGATATGCATTTATGAAATCATTGCGATCTGGGGCATTTTCTGTTTCCTGAACAGCGCAAGAGCAAATTCTCTCTTGTCACCTATGCGGCACCTGAGAAAAAACATTTTTGATGGCGACCCAATGCTCATCGGTATTCTCAGGTACGTCACTCAATATATCTGCCGTTGGATCAATAAGATAGGACTCCTACTGTCGAGCGACAGCTGGTTCGTACAAGCGGTCGATGTTGAACTTAGAATTCCGTCTTTGTACTCCACTCATTTTACCTGCAATAGTCAGATTGAATTCTAAGTAACGACGGTCTGACAACGAGACCTCATCTAGGACCTCATAGTCAAAGGTTTGATCCCGTCATGACGAATTTCTTTGAAAATCGCCGAAGATTTGATGATGCAGCAATGCCTATGTCCTTATGCCCAAAGAGTCTCATCTCTTTACGAGAAACATTATTCTGTTTTGTAATTAACTCCTTTCTCTGGTTCGTTGAGTCCGTTCCGTGCAAATCTGATTCCACAAATTCGCATCAAGCCAGTTCTCTTCTTTCCGTTTGTTTCGCTAATGGTATCGGAGACGTTACTAGGAGATAGGATATACTCTATAATCCCCCGCTAGTACGGGCATCCATACGGGAATTCTGCAACTGCACTAAGGAATTGAAATTTGATCTGTTTTGTATGAATCGAAGTCCGTAATTTTTCTTCGCTATCCAAATAAAAGCGGTGCTCTTCAGTTTCCTAATATGGTTGAATTTCAATCAGGCAAAAGCGAAGCATCACATGGCAATTTCCTAAACAACTTCACACCCTTTCGCTCCAGCTCAAACACCAAGCTGAAACCCTCCATTTTTGTCGATTTCCTGCCATTCATGGACTATGTCATTCAATGACCGAAATTAATCCCAGGTTCTGTTCGTTCAGCATGCGAAAGACGCTCCTTGCCTTCTTTCGAGGGCTAGGTATTCAACATTTGACATGCTTCGTCCTGAACAGCTCGCTATTCATAATGGTGAACTTGGAGGAACCACGCGAATTCACTTTGAAGAAACCTGATCAGTGCACTCCAAATCGATGGCCCATCACGAAATGATGGCTCCAAATTTCTTCCAATCTTTGACATTTGGCCACCGCTGGAGAAAACTTCTATGGAAACCGTCAAATATGCGGGTGCAACTTGCTCTTACATGCTTTCCTTTTCCGGCTTCGCGTGCATATTGTTATGGAGGGGACTAGCCTCGTTGAAATCCCGCTCGTTGATTTGATCACCTCCCGGTACGCCAGTGCAAGTCCCCGCGGGCAGCATGAGGGTAGCTCTTAGGTGGTACGAAGCAGAACGAAGCATTATCTACCATAGATGTGTTGGTATTCGAATAGTCTACTGCGCTCCATTGTATGTCTCATTGGGTTACCAGTGTATTTCCACGTTTCGCTGAAGATCCCGCTTCCTTGCGTCCGTTTTTTTTGGATATCGGCACACCAGGTGGTGCACCCCTGTCCATATCCTCATTGCCAAGGAGTTTGGCCATCTTCCACATTGCGTTCCCTTCGGTTAGCTGACAGCTTTCGCTATATCGCGGTGTCCGGGCCACTTTGCTCCATTTTCACGTGCCACCATTAGACCAGTAGCGACCGCATTCAAAACTTCCCTTTCTTCTGTTCTTTCTGGCAAGAATGAAGGAGAGGCTTTTGACAGGCAGGATTTATCCTTTAATCCCATCTTCCATAGTGACTGCAGTTTGCTTCCCCCGCGTCCTCTTCTTCCGCTTGCCGGTAGATTTATGCACTAGTACCATGGAAGGGTCGGCTTTAGTCGGATTTCCAGTTTAATCCAAAATGCGAATTGGTGTACTTTCCATTTGGTTAACTGAGCCGTATTCATCAATTTAAGGCTACTGAAGTGAAAGAAATGCCACCCTGACATTTCTCCGTTGGGCGACATGAACTTGATAGACCCTTCGAAAATCCGCGCATCGACTTTGAGAGTTTAAATCCTTAGATTCTATCTCCATATTTTGGACACTCTTAGTGAAGTAAGGAACTAAGGCTCCGTCACTACGTAAAGGGTATATTTTTTCTAATTATTCCCGCTTGTCTCTGTCGCTATATTATCCCACTTTATGAACGGGGATAGATGCCACCGCCATTTACTTCTACACTATCTTGTCTTCAGTAAAACTGTCCAGCATACCTTTGAAATGTAATATTGTGCTTTGAAAGAGCGCATTTATCCCGACTATCTTTGCTTATACTAAACTGGCAACACTTGTGGAACCTACTGCCTATATATTGTGGCAAAAAAGTCAAGAGATTGACATAGTAAAAATTTGAAGACTTATGTAGGTAGCTTGGTAGATGAAAATGGCTGCTCTGAGGAGTCTAACTAACGCTATGTTGCGCCAATTTAAGGACACTATTCCCTTAAACCGTAGTGGTTGCAGAAAGCGCGGTCTGTGCAATGCGGCGCAAACTTTTCGGAGGTTCATCCACTTCATCCTACGAATGCATTTTTCAACGATTTCTTCAGGCTGATCTTCTACTTAGCGTTGAAAAATTCAAATCTCTTCAAGAGAAAGTGAAGTCTTTAGGCCACACGATTAACCCTGAGCGAATAAGGAAATCACAGACTTCTTGCAACCTGAAACAGTTAAGTATCTGCGAAAGTTTTTTGGGATGTTAAATTTCTCCCGTCGTTTCTTGCCTAAAGCCGCACATCAAGCGATTCTCAACGTCAACTTTTCTACACCCAAGACCAAGGACTCACGCGTAATTGCGTGGTCTACAGAGGCCGTTCAGGCATTTGAGCTAACCAAACGGTAGCTTGCGGACGCTACACTCCTGGCATTCTCTTAATCAGATGTACCCCTGGCCGTGTTTGTCGATGCCTCAGACATGCTGCACTTCATAAAAAGGTGAACCAAATCTGGCAGCCGTTCAACTTCTTTTTGAAGAAATTGAATACAGCTTAACAGAACTACAGCACCTATGATCGCGAACTATTAGCGGCGTACATGACAATCAAATACTTCCGATATTCCCTAGTAGGCAGGCAGGCAGTGTTCACGGACTATAAGCCTCTTACCTTAAGCAGAAGCGTCCCCTTGCCAATTTTGGCACCTAAACTGCATAAGCTAGTTTAATTCATGAAACGTGTCCGACAAGAACAATGTAGTTGCAAATGCTTTGTCACCCGCTTCGGAGGTTAAAATCCGTACCATGGTTGATTTTTCAGGGAACCCAGAGACACTGAAAGATGACGCAGTGTCTTACAACCTCAGGAACAACTCCAAATACAAATTTCGGCTCAGCCTCCGAAATACTGCGTGGGACCTCTGAAAAGGGGCCTAAGCCATATATTTCGGCACTTTCGCAAGGGCGTATTCCATGCAGGACGCGGTCTTGCGTACCCAAGCAATCGAACAACGCATCGTCAAACAATTCTGGCCATCAGTGAATAAGGATGTTAATTCCTGGCCTAAATGGTGCATCACGTGACAGAAGTGTAAAGTTACCAAGCACGAACAGAAAGAATTGGGTTCATTTCCTCTGTCTACAAACCGTTTTCACACTATCCACCTCGACTTCATTGGCTCCTCAAGAGATTCACATGGCTTCAAGTATTGCCTCACAATCATCGATAGCTTCACGCGGTGGTCTGAAGTAATACTTTTGGTCGACATTTTCGCACAATCGCGCGCCAAGGCCCCCTGTCGAGAATAGATTCATTGCTTTGGAGTTCCAGCCGAAGTCATTACTGACCAGAGATTGTTATTCGAGTCTACCCTATTCTCGGAGTTAGGCAAACTCCTAGGCTTCAAACGCCATCGAACGACTGCATGCTACCCGCAATCAAATGTGCTGGAACGCTGGCGTAGGACACTGAAGGCCAATTCTAATGGCTCACCATGACTCTTCGTGGTCGCAAATCCGGCCTTTTGTTCTACTTGGCCTGCGTACAGTCCATCGTGAAGGGTTTGCCACCAGCTACTCCGAGCTAGTATGCGAGAAGAATTCGAGACAAGCGATCCTGCGTTTGATACCAAGTCAGCCCTTTCCACCAGTGGGCCTTTACGCTTGCAACGGGGCGCCGTGACCAAATTAAAATCATCCCCGCCATCCTGTTACTCTTCGACGAAGGCTAACACCAGCATAGACTTGGTTGTCTGGACATACGTTTTGTATCGCGTGGTCCTTTCCGGAAGTCCGGGCAACCACCATATGAGGGCTTATGTGAAGCATTGGACAGAGGGGAGCTCTGCTTTAGGCTTGATGTTGACGGCAGCCCCAAGAACGCTTCTTTGTCCAAGCTAAAGCCTTTTGTCCCTGAGGCTGAGGTCTCGAAGAAGAAAGGTGCACGGCGTGTGAGGTTCGATCTGCGCCCCTAACTTTGGCGGGCCAGGAATTGGGTTTTGGCACCGCCAGTTGATACCGGGTTGAACCCTTCCTGTCGTTTCGGCTTATTTTATAATGGGAAAAAAAGGTAAAATTATATTTTTTGGGTTTTTGTCTCGCTGAGAAAGTCAACAACTGGTCCTTGAAATACCAGTATATGAGCGATAAAAACTCATTATTCGGCATTTAAAAAATAAAATATTGTCTTTTCTGATTCCTCTGGAATTATCGTTTGCTCTTAATTCTCTTTTGTTATCCTTCACCCTTATGGAGCATCTTTATTTTCTTTTCATTTCAAGGCGAGGACGAAAAATCGCAAAATTCACGCTTAAGCCAGCCAAACCAAAACTAACTTTTGTTTGGGATTGAGGGAGTTCTGAGTGCAGGATCCACTTGAGGGCTAGCCAGATCAATTGAAGGGAAACTTCTTACTACCTTATTCACGAACTCCTCCTTTTTGTGCTAAGCACCCAAATGTAAAAAAAAACGGTGGTTTCTTCCAAAGCGGAAACAACTCATCAGATACTGGCTGTTTTCAAAAAGATTTGTTACTTGGTCCAGAAAGAAGGGTCTGTGGATTAAAAAAAAAGTTGGAGAAAGTTTCTTTCCAGTGGTTCCGGTTCACCATTAAGTGAATTGCGGGTTCAGCGGTCCCTCAATCCTAAAATAAAAATAGGAGCTCGCTATTTCACTGACCATTACCACCAATAGTTAATTTTATGAAACTTAAGCATAGTAATTGAATTATTTTATATCTTTTTCAGATCGGACCGCCATACAAAAAGTGGTAAGTATTAAGATATTTATCTGAATCTTCTTTTAAGCGTATTGAGTAATTTGAGGTAGGATCAGGCTCCGTTATCTTGTTGCTCAATCTTTATTATAAAGTCCTCTTCTCTTTCAATTAACATACTATCTCAGGAAATATCTGGTATTCTCAAGGTGTGTTTCAAGAGTGGCATTCAATATCGCTTAATTCCTCTTTTTACATTTCCGCATTCCCGCATTTTCATTGAAATCCTTATTCAATTTTAACAATATCAATATCAAACACACTCATAACATCACCGAAGCACATTGAATCGACCATACATCCTGTTGCAACCCAAGGAAGCAAAAACCCTATCCTTTGTATTCAAATGAAATGAAATAGAAACTGCCAAGTCCATTAAGCTTTGGTCGCTTGACAAGGACTTTTGCTCCTTGGTTCCTGGCCAACCTTACGTTCTGCAACATATCAGGATCGACTAGAATACATTACGCGTACGCCTGACAGAGGTGGTAACATTTTGTAGTCCGGTTATGAATTCTGTCAAACTGTCGGATGCGAGGGCGTCCCAGTGAATATCAGGCAGAACGTAAAATGGACAGAAATATATATGTACAAGACATATTTCGTGGAAAAGGAAATTCAGATACGAGTTGCGAGTAAGCCGCCATTGTTCACAGGATGCCACTCTTTTTGCTGTTTGTTCCTGGTGCCATTGGTGAACTGGTGAAATCTGATGAAATATGTATGAAAGGCGAACGTAGAATAAGTAAGGATGCAGGACACAAACAAAGTGTAGCTGAAGCAACAGCATATCGCCGTAAATGCGATTACATTCGTTGGGGGTTTTGTTGTGCACAGGAAATAAAATCAGATAATGGAAATTTGTGCTGCTTTTCGGTAGATTACGTTCTGTTGATTCTCATGAAAGATGTCGATGGTAATGGTCGAAGCGTTGAGATACCTAGGAGGTCACCCTTGAATATAGTTGGAAACTTTACTTTGGTCTATTCAAGCTTTAGGAAATTTAGTTCTGATTTCTACCGCAATCTTGAGAAAGTATCTCACATAGTTGCAATAAAAACGGAAAGGTCTTGCTGTCGCAATTTAAGAAAATTATCACAGTTGGCGCTGATTTTATGTACCAAGAATTTACATTTGTGATACATTTATAAGACTTTGGCAAGAGTCAGAAAAATTCGACCAACGAACCCAACGATTATTTAATTTTCAGAATTTAGATATCTCAGACCAATGGTATCAGTCAATGGAGAAATGCGTTATGAAATTGTTTTGCGCTTTAGCGCGACCTGGATGAAGCATCGTTCCACAAATGCTGTCTTTGTGATCGACGTATCAATGAACGTAACAAATCTAAAATTTTCAGCAATATTGTCCGCCCTGTTGCCTTCAATGGTTCTGAGTGTTGACCGACTATACAATACAATAGACGTCGTCCCGCGTTACTGGAGACGAAGATGCTTTGTTGGACCGATGACGTAAGACGCCTTGATCACATCCGAAATGATGATATCCGCGACCAATATGGAGGGGAACCGATCGTGGAAAAATTGCAAGAACGAGGCTCTCAATGGTATAGTCACGAAATTCATGTTATAACGGCTATAGTGTTGTTAATGGTGATTTTAAAACGAAGCTCCCTAACTTTTGAAGGCCCTTAACGACCATTTGGTTTGTTGCCAATGCCAAAATGATGAATGTGCACTTCCTCCCACATCGATATGAATGCTTAGTACCAGTGTTTCCATCTGATGATAGAGTTTTGAATCATAAGTAGAGACTCCACTTGATGTATATAATGCTCTTGCTGAGAGTCTAATCTTGGTACCCACAAATGCCGCCGTTAGAATTGTCTGGAGACAGGCTTCATTCACAACGGTACATTGTAGGAGGCAATGTGGTCAACATTGCGCTCGGCCGAGATTATTATCCAGATTTAACCCAGGGAGTAAATTGGTATCCAACATCAAGTCACAATAAGAAACCCTCTGTCACCTGTGAGATTTGGAACGCGAGCTTTCGTTATGACACCCCAACGGTTCAACCACTTGAGTCACTCGGACACATATTCTAATGATTTGACGACTGTATAATGAGAATTCTTCGATTATAAAGCTGCTGGTCATTTCTTTGTGGAGTATAAGGCAACCAGTTTCTTCTTTGTCATTTGTAATGGCTTAAATGGACTGACTGATAACTAAAAAGACACCCCTCGGCAGCGGCGCTACCGGCGAGGGAAGAGCTATCCCAAAAAACCTAAAACGTTGACAAAATTGATTATTGAATATTTGAAATATTGAAAGTCCACTGAAGTGTCCTGTCGACCCGCACTTGCACACCTTTCTGCTAGCAAAGCTCAGGAACCTTTTCGAGACTTCAGTCCCCAAACAGTTATTTACCAAGAGTTTAGGTGTCGTTTTAGCCGACGGACCGTGGGTCTGCACTGGAGCCTCAAAAACGAAATAATCTAAAACTGAACTCCAAGCGTGGAGCTGTAGCACAGGAGATCCAGTTCCATTGATCCAAGGGGCTATGTCAGATTACATCCTCAATCGATGTTTCTCCTGCTCCAGATATTCATCAGCCTTGGGGTTACCACACTTTCTTTGCATACTCTGTCCATAAAAACAAGTAGTGTTAGTTGGTCTTCCCCAGAATATAGAGGACAGTCTCTAAGATAAAGATTTATATTGACTTCATTCTGTAATTACAAACAAAATATAATTAAAAAGAAAATAAAATAGAAAAAAACCATGAGAGATATAAAAAAGAACTAATAAACAAGTTGGAAACCGAAAGCTCGGCGGTTCTTGTATAAAAGGTTTGTTGATTTTTATGGAAGAAACATTTGAGTGCACGAAGGTTCCATTTATATAAATATGTAATTCGTAGTGTATATACGTTGAAGTAGGGAAGTAGTAATTTATGTGGCAAGTGGCAAATTTTGACTTACCATAATTCTGTTAACAATAGTAGGATACCAACCAAAGTTCCCAGAATGCTGTCCCATATTAAAATTTTTATTATTGTCAATTTTAGGAATATAGGATGAACTTAAAGGGTCTTTGCAGTAAAGTTTTACAATATAATAATATGCTATTAGAAACATTAGTTGAGCAGATATCGGAGAGGATTTCGAAACATAGATGCCATGCACATGGATAATAGATATAATAAAAGGGTTCTAGAAGTAATTCACTTTTTTCGGACCCCCGCACTTGGTTGCAAAGCAATGACAAAACTAATACATATTTGGGAAAGTGTTCTTTAAGATTAATACTTTCTTTTGATATCCCGCCTGGCGACATTCTGTCAAAAAAAACGTCGAACCCTTTTTCTAGGTATATGGAACGCCCCCCCCCCCTAAGTTTAACGTATAGCAGTGTAATTCACGATTTACGGCTCCTACCTTTTTATCAACTTTCGTGGGAGGAGTGCATGCGCCAGGCTGACAAACGGACAGTAAACCAATTTTAATAAAGTTTTGTTTCATACGAAAATTTTAAAAATGCGAGAATATCTCTTTTTGCTCCTTACATCTTAAATCTTTGAAGGAATTTTGGATAGCATGGAACAC
Source organism: Hermetia illucens (assembly GCF_905115235.1). Taxonomy (NCBI): domain Eukaryota; kingdom Metazoa; phylum Arthropoda; class Insecta; order Diptera; family Stratiomyidae; genus Hermetia; species Hermetia illucens. The sequence goes on from NC_051853.1 coordinate 26,737,495, forward strand.
TACCATCAATTTTTCTCTATAGGAAAGCCTACTAAATGAAATGCAAGTTCATCATGCGACAATCAAATATGCACTTCCTTTTTGAACTCGCCGTATTTCACTTTATATGGTGCGACACTCGTACTCCCGGATCCGGATATTATCAAGAGACACGATCTTTGAAAGATCAGGTTATCCCTTGAATCACAGTGTACCGAAGCACTAAACAAGTCGAGAAAACGGAAGCTTCAGGTATTTAAGGTTTTGTGTATTTCTTATAGAAAGACTTTTGAGTGTGCATTCGCCGTAAATTCGCACGTAATATATGCAAATATTACATGAGAGTATCCACTTTCGGGTTATATTGACATTCACAGTCTAAAATTTTCAAATAAACGACAACTTTAACCAATTATAACTTTGTTAGTAATAATATGATTTCCACCAAATTGGGGAGGATTATGCTCTATGTTTAAGCCTACATTACTGCTCGTGGTGCTAGAGTAAACTTAAGAGGGGTTTTGCATCCAATTACTAAAAATTATAGTTCTATGTTGTTATTAACTTTATTTGAATAGGTATCGATATGAGGGGTATTTAGAGCCTAGACAACATATAGTGGCAGCCTCTGGATTTTTTTCAGATTTTTCGGTTGGGTAGTTCCTGAGAATGGGTCCGTGAAAAAATTATCACTTTCGACCCCTGTACTCCCCACTTTTTCAACAAATATCAAAACTAACATCGGCTTTGGAAAGTACTAATCGAGACCTTTTATATGATACCCCACATGACTATATTTGGTGAAAAAATAATATACACCCCCTTCCTTAAATTCAACGTAAAAGGATGCAACTCACTGTATGCGTGAGCGTGCACAGTTCCCAAGTTTTCACCGAATTGAGTGTCAATCGCTCTAACCGTCTCCGAGGAAAATTCGTATGACGGACAGACAGACAAACAGTAAACCGATTTTAATAAGGTTTTGTTTTACACAAAACATTAAAAAGAACATACGATTCCTACAAACTTGAAATAACAATGAAATTTTAATTGTATAATAGCATTTATTTTCTTCGGTGACGTTTGTTGTGTTCGGTATTCTGCCTGCTTAGCTCCTTTAGTTTCGGGTTTGCACTCGCTTGCTTCCACTTTAGCTTTCCCTTCTTCCTCTGGCTTTCAGGAGATGAAGCAAAAGGCAAAAATTATTGGGAGCTGAGGTTAATTGGAAACTTTGTAAAAGGGCGACTGCGGAACTCTGGCTTATCCTCAAGTCTTCCTCTGGCAATTTTCGGGATTGACTAACAGAAACCATTTACCAACGACGTCAACGGTGGCCCTACCCTATCGACACCAGCGATTGGTGCGGATGAGATGGAAGCTATGGTTGCACCTGCAACTGTGGTGGCTGTTGAGATGAAGGCTGTTGTGGATGCTGCACTTGCGGTTGTTGCGGCTGCCTACCGGACTGTGATTTGATTGAAGGCAATAGTGATGTACTTGTGCAGTTCCATTAGGTTAATTAAATTCGACTGTGATTGCAATGCAAATCGTGGATTGGATACCGGCGTGAGAGCTGCACTTTTCTCCAAAACTTCAATTATTTACGGGCGAATTTTCCTCGTAAAATTCCTATCACAAAATTCATCGAGGTACCTAAACTCGTAGAAATTGATTTTTTTCCACCCTTCTTTCTGGTATTTGGTCTTTTGTTTGGCGAGCTTTGGAAACCTGGAAAATAAAAGCCTGTTTCGCTAAAATCAATACTAAATATTACTTCATTAGTTCTCAAATCCTTCAAGAAATGTTTAGTGTTATTGAATGCTGCCACCAATTTCTATCAACATGAAAACCTACTAATTGAAGTGCAGGTTCCACCCGCGATATTCGGCCTTGAATTTTCTTATTTGTTCTTGCTCTATCTACACACTAGATATCCACGTTTCATCCAATGCCAAGCCATAAAATCGCAGTGAACCGCAGTCGCAGCACCAATTTACAAATTTAATTTGGACCAAAACTTCCTTGATGCTACGGATGATGAAATATTTCGAACATATTTCACAAAACACTTACTCCGCAACGGAGCAAGGAGACCACCAACCGGCATCTGTAAACGAAAGTTTTTCTCGCTTCAAAGATTGCACTTCCATAAATGACACCGCGTTTGTTCTTCAATTCCATACGGATCTTTTCAGTTGGAATTCCCAACCTCGGCACTTTTTCACTTTAAACAATGAACCTGGAATTCATCATCAGCTGAAACAACAATAAAAGTTGCTCCGGGGCTGTTCTCCGGCAGAATTTTTTCGGTGTTTTTCATTGAGCGGTCCTTTATGAAACTGGGCTCTGCCCAATGACAATAATCCCAGCAATTATCTAGCGTTGACATTTCACAGAAGCCAGAAACAAACGGCAGAAACACATTTGATAATATACAGCATAGCAAGTTCTTCGGTCGAGGCATGGAGTACATAGTGAGAACAACAGCAACAAAGGTTAATGACCATTTTTCAAATATTCAAAAGCTTGTTTGTTATTACTGAAAATACTTAAACAGATTTTAGAGTTTCGAAATATTTAAAAGGGCAAAGCTAATGAACTGATGCACATGCGGCGAAGCCGCAAACACTACACATTGTTATCTTATTTATTTTGTTTTAATTTTCAATGAGACTGCACCTCAGTAGTATCCAATAATGTTTAAATGATTAGCCTTCAGTTCCGGGCAAGCTCAAAGAAGCAAACATTGATGGCTGGGATCTGCACTCGGTATGAAAGAGATTCAGCAACCTGGTGGTGTTAGGCCAAGGTTGTCATGAAAAGTTAAAATTCCTCTGAAATTGACATAATCTATCATCATTTAGCCAAGACTAAAATTGAGACTACAGCATCTCAAAATATTTTCAAAGATACTGAGCAAACCCATACGTTACTTCATTTGCATGCACAACCTTTCCCCTTAACTAGCAACAAACCTGGGAAAAGCATTTTAAAATTCAAAGTATAATTACGTCAATGGTCAATCCATGTAACACAAACAACAACAACAATAAAAACAACAACAAAAAAGGTTAATGATAAGTTCTGAAATATGGAATATATGCTCTGGTCTTAACTCGAAGCGAAAGAGATCAAGACGTTAAGGTTTAACCAACTTGGTTGTGTTAGACTAAGGTAGTCATTTGAAGAATTCCTGGAAAACTGACATAATCTCCTACCTAGCCAGGAGTAAAATTAAGTATACAGCATCTCAAAATATTTTCACAAATACTGAGCAAAACCATATGTTACTATCCGAAGTATTTACATATACAGTTAATACCTGCCTACAATGAAGAGATTTTGATAAGAACAATAACAATCTATGTTATTACCGGTCAAAACTACTTAAAGCCCACCTCCTTTTACATCATGAAGGAAGTACACTTACATGAACACCGGAACAAACTTTTCCCAAGTAGTACACATACATCCAATCCTTGAAGCATTAACACGGAACTAGAACTAATGAAAATCCTTATCAAAAGTTCACATCCCCTGAACATTTACCGACAGATCTCTCATAATTCAACTTTACTTACTCAAGCCTTTCACGCTTGAAATTTTCACTAAATTTCCCGCTTACTTCCTGCCAGGCTCCACGTTGTATCAGAATTTAAGTACAACAATTGAGACGAAAGTGCACTGTTGTTTCCTTGCTAGCTCTCCTGCGAACCTGTGTTTCCCACTGTAAGCGGATTACCACTATTCACCGGTGTTCCATTGTGTTCCCACTCCACACCTTCCAGAAGAAATAATTTAAAGTGCCAACTCCTTCGCTTAAGAACGTCTCCACATATGTACGCTCACAAACTGAGCACAATGGCTGAAAGCTAGATCATGAACGTAATTCTAATGTCGGATGAAAGTATTCTACTCGTAGTTGTAATTAACATCAAACTTTCTAAGTTTTCACCTGAAATTAAATTTATGAATAGGGGAATTCTCGGGGATGAATTGGGAATTGTGAGGCTTATGGAATTTGAAATGTTCAGCGAAAATGGGAAAAAAATGTCTGAAGTGTTTGTTATTTGGCATGACTCACTTACTGGAAAAATATTTCGTAATTCAAAATATGAGATGAAAGCTCTTTACTTCGTATATTAACAAAATACATGAATTTAATGCTTTGAAGTACCTTAAATATATATCAACCCACAGTTGACTCACCTGCTATGGTCGCCATTATCTACCTAACTTCGCGCTATAACTCTTGTCAAAACTACTCCAACAGTTAACAATCTCCTTCAACTTTTCTGTGCTATACAGTCCTAGGATGATTCATTGCAGAGGAAGTAATTCCACATCATAGCATTGCCTTCCTGCAGCAATCCCGGTGGAGTTGAACAGTTTGATGACCCCTCGTAGATAAAAACCAAAGAGAAGTCAAGTTTTTTGGTAATAGTTGCAACTATTCCTATCCAAAAGTGTGGAAAGTGGAAGTTTATAGCAAAATAGGTGAATCTTGGTTTCGTTAGTATTTACCTTCAATCTGATGACCGTCCTGAGATCCAGAATCATCTGGCAAAGGTGGTGAAGAAGCAGACAAACGTCATCATTGCAGTCAAAAGTTTTTGAGGAAAGATATCATGGTCCATATAGAACCTCTATACGTATTCCTGACAGAACAGCATGAATGACGTTACCGGTGACGAAAAGGAACAGTATGAGTAACAAAATCATATCAAACGAGCTCTATCTCAAATTTCTCAGAAATGTTACTTCTCTTAACCGCGTGAGATTTTGCGCTGCCATATGTATGTCACTCTCATAAGAGCTGTCAGTTTTTCCGGGGTGTCCTTTGCCTTCCTTTCATAAAGTACTCCAGATATATTCCCAGTTCACGTTATCAAAAACCCTCCCGAACTGGTTGAAGAATAGGTAAGCAGTGCTAGAATGGCGAGGCGGCGGAAGTCTCAGAAATCCATAAACCTCAGACCCCGATCCCCAACACAATCATTACCCATTACACTTTCGAGGTATACAGATTGCCCATTACGATCGCAATGTTACCTTAAAGAAGTCTCTTAAGGACCATACAGAGGTGCTAAAAAAAAATAAAATCGCTCCTTGCCGTACAATTGGAAAATCCAGTAATAATTATAATCGTTGGCGCAACAATCCATATTGGATCAGGACCTTGAAGTATGTTAGAGCACTTCATTCAAGACCGTAACCGTACACTGCAATACACTGTAGGAGGCAATGTGGTCAGCATTGCGCTTGCCCGAGATTACGACTGGCATCCGACTTCAAATCAAGATACAAATCCCAGTGCCTCCAGTGAGATTTAAACCACGACCTTCCGTACGGCGGCCTTGCGCTCTAACCACTCAGCTATCCAGACAATCCAGTAAGCAAACGCAAAAAGTTAAAACACGAAAACCTGCTAAGAATGACAATGAGGTAAGAATGCACCATTCTAGACCAGAGAGATCCACCACCTAGCAGCAATACCGTTATCCAACCAAACACTGCACCCCCATTTTTAAGGTTTTGTGTAAACACAAAACCTTATTAAAATCGGTTTACTGTCTGTCTGTCTGTCTGTCTGTCTTTTTTTTTTCTTCAAAAGACTCTGGCCTGGGCACGCCAGAGTGTGGGATTTTTACCCACTAAAACCAAACTACGTTCGGCATCATCCTTGCCAGAGAAATACTCGTGGTGGATGCTCGTTTACAAGTATGCTCTATGTGCTGCTTAAAATTAAATCCTCCGTCTATCATCACCCCCAAGTATTTGATGGCCGGCTTGGAAGTGATGATACGATTCCCGATTCTAATGCAGGCGTAATTTCTTTTGCGGCGCTAAGTGATGAGGACCGCTTCCGTCTTTTCCTCCGCGAGTGCCAGTCCAGCACTCTCTAACCAAGCCTTAATAACACTGATTGCTTCGCTTGAGTACAACTCAGCATCCTCGAGATGCTTTGCAACCACAACCAGTGCTATATCATCGGCGTAACCCACCACCGTAGCCTCCTCCGGAACCGGAAGGTTGAGCACATCATTATACATGATGTTCCACAGTAGTGGGCCACTACAGAGCCCTGGGGGACACCCGCGGAGACAACGTACTCCTTTGGACCGTCATCGGTATCATACCAGAGTGTCCGCTCTTTCAAGTAGCTATCGATAATAGCGGCGAGGTAGGTGGGAACACCAATCGTCGCCAGAGACTTTCATATAAGGTTCCAATTGGCCGAATTAAATGCATTCCTCACATCCAGGGTCACCACCACGCAATATTTGCTGGTATAACCCCTTCCGTGAATTGCATTTTCGGCCACGCCAGTAACCATTTTGATGGCATCGATGGTTGATCTGGCTTTCCGGAACCCATACTGCCTATCTGAAAGGCCCCCTTGGCTCTCGACGACTGGAAGTAATCTATTATAAATGGCCCGCTCCAACATTTTCCCCATAGTGTCTAGAAGACATATGGGTCTATAGGAGGACGGTTCACCTGGAGGTTTGCCAGGCTTAGGCAACAGTACCAGCTTCTGCCGCTTCCATGGTGCAGGAAAAATACCCTCCGACATGCACGTTTCAAACAGCTCCGCGAACATATCCGGTCTACTTTTGACGGCAAGTTTGAGAGCCTTATTCGGTATGCCGTCAAGACCCGGGGCTTTACTGTCGCCTATTGGACTGCAGATCTCTAGCAGCTCGTCCCTGGTGACTGGTGGAATCAGCGTCACATTCAGGGGGCGCTGGAAGGTGTCAGCACCCCCCTCTTGCTGGAGAAATAACCCCTGGATTATTTTCAACAAGAGCATAGGGCACGTGATCTGCGGAGACGATCGGCCTTTGAATCGTCCTGTCACGATTTTATAGGCGCTACCCCACGGATTTATGTCCGCTTCCGAACAGAGCCCCTTAAAACATTCCCTCTTACTCCGCTGGATGGCGAGCTTGAGGTTCTTGCGAGCTTCCCTATAGGCATGCTCCTTTTGCCCCTGATCGATCCTACCTATTGCCCTCTGAGCCGTTCGTCTGGTTCTGTGGCAAATCGATCGAAGATTGGCAAGTTCACTATTCCACCAATAATTGAGTCTTCTAGTGGGGAATGAACATCTCCTAGGCATCGACGCGTCACATGCTTTAGAGATGCTCTGTGTGACATGGAGAGCTCTATCCGTGGAGGTGCCTGCTTTGTTAGGCAAGTCTAGCCACACCTCCATGAATGTCTGCTCATCCATCGCTTTGGCAGACCATCCTGGTGTTCCTCTGGATTTCGGCTTCCGGGGTGCGGGTCTCCTGCCTTGTGGCTCCATCCTTAGTTCAAAGGTGATTGCCTGGTGGTCGCTGTACGTGAAGTCCTCACTAACTTGCCAGGACATGTCACGTGCTAACGCAGGGCTAATAAAAGTCAGATCTACAATTGACCCAGTTCCCCCTTTCCGATAAGTGTTTATATCGCCTTCGTTGGCCAGAACCACGTCCAACTGGGCGAATGCTTCTAATAAGCACCGCCCCCTTGCGTTAGTCTCTTTGCTGCCCCACTCGATAGCCCACGCATTAAAGTCACCGGCGATCACCTTTGGACTCCGTCCCTTTGCATCGTGAACAAGATCGTCTAACAGTTCTTCAAACTCGGGCAGTGTGAGGCTCGGTGGGGCGTAACAGCTATATATGAATATACCGCTTATTTTTGCATTGTGGCCGTTTGAGTACCGCCATAAGCCTTTCTTAGGCTCACGATGGATTCTTCCCTGAAATCCTCCAACTTGAATTGTTCCTTCAAGGCAGTGCAGATTTCTTCTCTGGATGTTACCTCATCGAGATCCTTGCACTGAATATAGATCTCATGTTTTTGGGAACGAACCGCGACATTGTCCCCAAGTGAGTTTAAAACTTGGTTACGAAAGTCGTCAGTTTTACCCACGCTGGATTTTTTCAGCTCAAACATGAAATCACCTTTCTGGGTCCTCCGGATTTTGCTAACATTTCCGCCTAGGTCTTTTAGGTCGGGGTCAGATTTCACCTTCTTCAGTATCTCCGCATATGTTAGATATCCTCTGCTGGAGATTACAATTGCCTCCGGGCGAATTCGCACCTTTGGTTTCTTATTTCTTTTTTTATTCACGACCTTAGTCCAACCATCGTTCTTATTTTCTTTCAGTTTCGGTTCGCTAGCCGACTTTCCTACTTTTGGTACTTTGGGCCCTTCTGAACTTTTAGTTCCCTTTGTTGGACTGGTTAAGACCCCTTTTATCCTTTTTGGGGCCTGTTGATTCGCCAAAGCTTCCCCCTCCTTGTGTCTCACTCTTTTACTTGAGCGAAGGTCGGCGACTTTGTGCTTGGGTGTCACTTGGGTCGCCTGTGACACTGTTGAGGCTGGGATGTCCGGCTTTTCCTTAGGCTTTCTTATTTCTTCCTGGGAACTATTATAAAGCACCCTGATGGCTCTCACCATGTTCTTAATGGCTTGGTGCACATTGTGCTTGTCCTTGATGAATTCGAACAGCTCAACTATTTTAGTCCCAAGCTGCATAAAAGGTAATTCTTCTGGGTCAGGGCTCTGTTCTCGGTGAGTCCTGGCCAGACTACTCCTTTTACTGACTCCTTCACCTTTTTCAGTTGCTGAGCTCCCATGAGCTTTCTCTTTTGCCGGCTTTGATATTGGAGGAGATCGTAAAATTGATGAGCTTCTCCTGAATGGATCTATTTGCTGCTGCAGGAGTACCTCTTGATCATATCCGATGGGTGTCGAAATCGCCTTTTTTGGCCAGCTATCTCCTTTTAGCCCATCATTCTTTGCCTTCGCAATTTATGTTCTTGGCAGAGTTGTGTTTCGTTTGAACACCTCCTTCTCCAAATCTAAAACACTTGTAGTATTAGATGCAACGGTGGCCAAGTTCTCCACCACCGAAGCACTGCGGTCTGTCTGTCTGTCTGTCTGTCTGTCTGTCTGTCCGTCACACGCCTTTTTCTCGGAGACGGTAATAGCGATTGAGACCAAATTTGGTAGAAAGGTAGGAACTGTGAACGCTCACGCATACAGTGAATTACATCCTTTTACGTCGAATTTAAGGGGGAGTCCCCATACATGCAAAAAGGGGGTGTAAAATTTTTTTTCATCAAATATAGCCATGTGGGGTATCAAATTAAAGGTCTCGATTAGTACTTTTCAAAGCCGATCTTAATTTTGACATTCGTTGGAAGGGTGGGGAACGCGGGGGGTTGAAAGTGATCACTTCTTTAAGGGGGCCATTCTCAGAAACTACCAAACCGAAAAATCTGAAAAAAATCAGGTGGCTGCCACTATATGGTGCCTGGGCTCCGAAATACCTTCCATGCCGATATCTGTTTAAATAAAGTTAATAATAGTATATTACTACAATTTTTTGTAATTGGTTAGAAACCCCCCTTAAGTTTATCCTAGTACCATGAAATTTTGCAGTGATATAGGCTATAATATAGAGCATAATCTTAGTTTGGTGGAAATCGCACTATTACTAACAAAGTTATAATACCTCAAATTTGTTGCTTCTTTGAAAATTGAAGACTATGAATGTCAATATCACCCGAAAGTGGATACTCTCACATAATATATGGATATATTAAGTGCTACGTACTAAGGAATACACAAAACCTTTCGTACCTGAAGCGTCCAGCTTCCGGTTTCCCGGCTTGTTTCTTTCTTCAACGAAAGAAGGTCAGAATGGAATCATGACGAAATCTGCGGCAACCAGTCTTTGCTGTGTGCACGGCTTTATGCTACGTATCTCTGTTTCAAATCGAATCTTCACACCCAACCAACATCCTTCCTTCGACAAGGAAAAAGACACGTCTCCCCAATCATCATTAGAAGCGAAAAAAACGAAATATTGGGGCAGCTTGGTATAGCACCTCCCTACAACCCTCCGTTTTCAGCCTAATTAGCGTCATCTTCACTTGCTCAAACTGACACAATAGTAAAAAGGTTTTATTTTTCAACATTCTTTCTTATTTGGATTCTGAAAGCCAATCGAATGAAAAGTATGGAAACGACCAAGGATAGTACCTGACTATTTTCTAGTCAAATACTTGCTACAGTAAAGAAGGTATTCTTTACCACGCATCGTAAACCAACAAAGGCCCATCATTCACAATAAGAAACAGTTTTGAAAAGCTGAGACGGAACAACTTTCCGGAGACTTAAGAAGGCAAGACCCGTATTTCAGAGACTTAAGAGACGTTATCTTGTAAAACCCAGAACATAAAACCCAAAAGGAATTTAGGAATCAGAAAAGGTTATCTTCCATTGATTGACTACTTCGGAATCTTAAGGAAATAGGACTACACGTTGGGCACCGTTCGTAAGGTTAAAAGTGATACATCTTTTGGTACCAACTAATTGTCGCGTGGTCGGGTCGGTATTTTTAAGGTTTCGTGTCAAACAAAATCTAATTAAAATCGGTTTGCTTTCTGCCTGTATTCCGCCCATCTGTCTGTTTGTCTGTCTTCCACACCGTGGTGCTAGAATCGTAATATTGAGTCTCAAAGTCTTGAATTTTCAACGAAGCGACAACTTTGACCTATTATAATTCGGTCAGTAATACTGCGATTTCCATTAAACTTGGTAGGATCTTGCTCTATGCTATAACCTACATTGCTGCAATTTTATGATAGTTGGATGAACTTAAGGCGAGTTTTGTAGTCAATTACTAGAAATTATAGTATAGTATATTATAGTATTTGAACATATATCGGTATGCAAGGTATTTTGGAGCCTAGGCACCATATAGTGGCAGCTTCCTGATTTTTTTTTTATTTTTGGGTTTGGCAGTTTCTGAGAATTAGTCCGTTAAAGAAATGATCACTTTCGACCCCCCGTACTCCCCACCCTTCCAACTTCGGCTTCGGAAAGTACTAACCGAGGCCTTTCATTTGATATGCACATGTCTATATTTCAAGAACAAAATTTATACCTTCATTTTGCATGTACCCCCGCCCCCCCTTAAATGCGACGTAGAATGATCTAACTGACTGTATGCGTGAGCGTTCACAGTTTCCACCTTTTTACCAGGTTTGATGTCATTGCTTAGAACCGTCACCGAGAAAAATGCATGTGACCGACAGACAGAGAGACAGATAGTAAACCTTTGTTTTACCCAAAAAACCTTAAAAAGGGCTGGGATTCTTCGTGAGTGGAATTTATATTTATATATTTCACTCGAGTGTCAATTGTTCTTATTAATTATGTCATCAGCATCTTATTTGCATAGGTTAGGATGCAGTTAATGCACACAAAATTGACAAATTCGAACTGGTATAACTCTGACACTGATAGCCGGATTTCCATGAAACTAGCCATGAGTATGCGCAATACTGTTCTCTATGACGTGCCTCCCCAGCACTCCTAGGATGAACTTAAACGGGTTTCTCAGTCAAATTCCACAAACTGGCTCTTAGTAAGTTCATTTGAGCAGATATCGGAATAGGGCATATTTTCAGGTCTAGATTTCAAATAGGCGCACCACCCTGATTTTTGTGTGCATTTTGACTAGTTTAGAACACTTTACAATTTACGTCAAAACTAATATCAGATTCGGAAAGTAACTACTTTCATTTGATACCCTATATGACTACATTCGATGAAAAGAAATGTATATCCCCGTTTATATGAATGGGGAGCCCCTCTTTAAACTGCACGTAAACTTAAGTCACTCACCGTATGCGTGACATTTCACAGTCCCCATATGTCTTCCAAATTTCGTTTGGATCGCTTTAGCCGTTTTGTAGAAAAGTACTTGTGACAGACAGACAGACAGACAGTGAATCGATTTTAATAAGGTTTCGTTTTACAGAAAATCTTAAAAATACACAGAATCAATCATTCCAGAAACGCGAGCTTCTGGTTTGTCGGCTTGTTTTTATTTGTCAATTTTTTCAATAGGTCCGCGTGAAATTTCCCGTTCATTTCCCAGGTTTCGGTGCGGCTCCTTCGCAATGTGAAATTTTAGTAAATCTTATATAAGCGACTGAAGCGTTCAAAAGGTCATCTTAATGAATTGGAAGTGTTCGGTTTCGGAATATTCTCGGAGGCTACAGGGATTTGATAATATGCCTTGACTAAGACCTTCTTCTTTTGTTTTAGCCCTTGTCTCATTCAGAAGAGGGATCAGCTCGTCGTGATCGGCTGTCCCACTTCATTTTATCAAAGACCTGATCTGGATGTAGACGCGAGGTCTTCAAATCACCACCCAGCGTATCAAGCCATCGTTGTCTTGGGCGGCCTTTTAGTCGGTGGCCATCGACTTTAATGTTCAAACCAATTTTGGCAAGAAAATTCTCGTTAGCGCTAATTTTACAATCATCTCATCGAAGACGTCACTCTCGCAATTTTTCCACGATCGGTGCAACCCCTTATCGATAGCGGTTATCCTCATTTCGGATGGCCTGTCACGCCACTAGTTAAGGGTCAGGAAAATACGGTGTTTGGCGGTAGAGTCCGCAAGTCATGAATGAGGGGAGTGCGGTGTCGGTTTGGAATCGTCTGGGTATTTAGACATATACACCAAGTGCTTAAAACCCTCTCTGTGCAACTGCGAGCTGCGGTGGTAATAGACGCACCTTAGGAAAGATGGGGGAGCCAGCAGTGCTCATGTGGTGTTGATATCCACGATAATGAAATGGCAAGGAAATGTCTGCGCAGAACCGAGACGGAAGTATCCAAAAGAACTCTTCCACGTTCCCGACCCTGCCTACCACAAAGGTATGCTTTTGGTTTTCCCATCATCCCTTTCAGCAAATCATTCCAAGGCAAATGTCAACTTTATTTTTAGTTATCTTTTCACCTGCTAATTTGCTACGTATCCTGGAATAGCAACCCAAGTTATCAATGCTTGCTCGCTATAAATAAATTTGTAAATTTTTCAGTATTCATCCCATAGATAATAGGATCCATAACACAGAAGAGAACCTTCAAATTCCTCAAAGAAGAGAATCTAACTACAAAATGAATTCATCGTTAGCAGTTGTCAGTTACCTAAATGGTTTTATCCCAATCAACTTCATTCTGGCTTGAAAGACGCAGAGGTTATAAATATATTCACATATTCCCATGTAGGAGTGCTTACTCATTTTCCACTCAAAGGTATTGTATATCAAATAGTTTTGCTCAATGTCACCTAGTAACCTGGGAAATATTCATTTGGATTTTACAATGAAAACTTTCCAATTAAAACAGGAATACATATGTAGACTTTGATGGGGAAAATGGAGTAATAAAATTGAAGAAATGTTTATTCAATGTCCTTATTGGAGGATAGATCAGCGTTCCCTTTCGAGTTTTCTGATATTAACATTTAGGTGAACTAATTGCGATATCTATTCTTTTCAGCTGATAGTAAACCTTGCCCTCGTTTTTAGCAAATGGGTATTTGCAAATTAACCGGAATACGAAAGGAAAGGACTTCAAATCCTTTTGTCTGACTCTACTTTCTGAATTTCTTAATGACAGGGATCAAAGAATATATGTAAATCGAAAGCTTTCGGGCTTATTGAAACCTTTAAATTAGAGAGAGTATTGCAATCAGATGTCTTATAATTTGCAAAGGCGTTTCATTTCTAAAGCTTACTGATGGTGATATCAACCCTGGATAGCCGGAGTCGATCTAGAGAGGACAACCATCCCAAAACATTAATATTAGGACGACTAGGCCTCACGATGGCTGTGCCTGCTGAGGTTGCTTCACGCCAATTTATGGTGACCACTTCAGCAGGTTTGTGTAGGCAGTTAATCAAGTGGACCCAAACGGGGTTAGGTACATCTTATCGCACCTTGTTGCACCAGAGATTCGTCGCGCGCAATACGCGCACGTTATAATGCAGTGGGTCGGAGGGCCAATACCAATTAAATTCTCGCAGCGGTACAATCCCAGCCATCATCGACTTGAGGTCATTGCGACAACTGTTAACCAAGAGTCGATGAACCGTAAGACAGTTCTTTACCCTCCGTCTGAAGTTTCCGCTGAGGTTCGAAACGAATTCCAAAGGGCGTTTATAGAATTTTTGGAAAACAATCCTTTGAATAGACCAGGTTTTCCCAGGCTCAATCTCCAGCACCTCTGGGAACTCTATCTCAAATCAATGTTGAGATTCTATTTCGACTGCCTGATGATATATCGCTGCTGTAATTACAATCACTTTTCCATTTTGGTGCAGTTGCGGATGTCAGATTGAAGGGTCAAAAGATTCGCTTTCTTATTATTGGTTGGAGTGACCAAAGAAGGGACCAAGGAAAATTCATCTGGAGCGTCTGCGTGACTCATGGCGGCAGGGCATTGCTAGGCTGACTAGAATCAGCACTGGCAGTGTCACCAGGCGGATGAAGAATAAAGGGCAGAATGTTTATCGGAAATATGCCACCCCTCTAGAGGCGGTGCTCAGAGGTGGCAGCGAGGAAGACGGGGCGGCAACCCTATCGGCCAAACCAAAACCAAGTGGCCGAGGAGAACCTCCATAGTGGTGGCACCGGGAGACGCTGTAATCACTTTGGTTTGCCAGCCGTGATTCAGTAGGCGAATGCTGCAAAGGCCTAATCAGGGCGATCAGACCCGAGTGCGCGGGGACTCATCTGAAGTGGCAAATTGGTCACGAAACTTTACCAGGGGTATACTGGTACCATGGGAACCGGGAAAGCCCCTGGACTCACATACTTCGGGTGAACTGCTGTTGTATGTGAGGACAGCTCGGTTATTTGCGGTTGGCCCCACTAGTGGGAGTTTCATGTGGTTATGCTCAAGCGAGAAGAGACCTTCGGGCCTCGACGTGGTGTTGCGTATCAACACGGGTGCCGTACTCCATAGTTCGGTAGAGATTTAGGTAATTCTTGGATCCACCAGTATGAATGCTAAGCCATGCACGTTGTATAGACTGGTACCGTCGTTGCTTATCTCAGCGGGGCTCTGATTGTGGTCACAAAATCAATCCGTGTCTTAAGAGGACCATATGATTAAGTCTCACGACAGGTGCCTACGTAAAACATCATGGGCTTCACCCCTCTAGAGGCAAAATCTGGTCACTATCCACATTGTCATTTTGGTAATCCTGCATATAATTTAAATGTACCAAACATATCGATAATATAGCTATTGACCTCCACGTGATCGATAACTTCAAATTGAATTGATTACCGCTGAAGCCACCCGCCTTGTTACTAACCGGGTATCAATTTTTCCCATCTTACCGATGAGGAGGTTCAACGAATCATAAACAGCTCGAAAAAATGGAAGGGTCCTGGTCTACATCGGGTGCAGAATTTCTGGTATAAAAAGTTAAGCAATATTCATGGTCAATTGGCATAGGGCATAAACCAGGTTATTAATTAGCCTGAAGAATTTCCACCCTTCCTCACTGTGGGGATAACCTACCTTGTCCCTAAAGCGATACGGTGCAAGACCCCCCAGGGCAAAGTGGAAGACCGGCGGCGTGTTGCAAGACTATGACACGGTATTCTTTACGGACGGATCAAAGATGGCCTATGGAGTCGGCGCGGGGGTTTTCTCGAATACACACGGTGTATCCAAGTCGTATGGTCTCCCAGGTTTCACCAGTGTATTCCAGGCGGAAGTACTGGCAATATTGAAAGTCTGTCGATGGCTGGAGCGTGATTCGAGCCCCAAGCGTAACATAGTCATTCTGACCGACAGCCAAGCGGCCATCAAGGCCTTGTACTCAACGACGACATCTTCCAGCCTGGTGGGGCAGTGCAGAGACGCGCTCAACCATCTGGGCGGCACGCCCTCTGCGATTTCTCTGCGATTGCCCGGCTCTGGCTACAGTCAGGCTGCGGACACTGGGTAAACCATTCTTTGGAGACCTCAGCAAGATTTCTAGCTGCAGGGTCGGAGAGCTGCTTTCCTTCGTGAATGCTACGGGCTGGCTCTGAAGACCCGAGCCGGCTGGACTCTGCTTCACTGTTCCCATAACAACAGTCACGGTCTTAGGAATTTGTGGCATCAAAATGGCGCACCAAAGCGCTAACTGGGCTCCTCGGAGCGGCCACTGATACCTACCTACCTACCTACCGCCAGACAAAGGATCGATTACTTGCTTACCAACTCTTTTAGGGAAATGGTCAATCGAGATCTCGAGACCAACAACACTCTGTCCGAGGAGCAGAAGGGGGTTGGATCAAGAAGTTGCAAAAACTCATTACCGACTCGATAATTGTAGGATGAACTACTAGAGGACAACGATCCCTTTAGTAGTTATATAAACTACGTCATATAAACTTACGTTGAGCCTTTTGACAGCGTCCCGCACACTTAGTTGAACGATGTCCTCTATCAATACCGCAATGAAGTCGAACTAATAAAGTTTTTGGCGACAGCCATAGAAGGGTAGCATATGATCTTATCAGTGTATCTGATGGTAGTAATACCTCAGAGCCGCATTTCTCGAGATTGTGATAACCGGAAAGTAATTATAAAGAAAAGGCATCCCTTTAGGGTTCCTCAAAGTTTAGTTTACAACGAATTATCCCATGCAAGCGGCGAATTGTTTCTTTTATAAATATTGGCTCTTGCCTCTGTAAGGAATATCCAAAGATTACCCAAAGGATTTTGTTAACTTATTCATTATTTTGTGATCTTACATTTACAATTGTTATGGAAAGTTTGAAATCCCTTATTAAATTCGAACAAATTATTCAAAGTGAGAGGGGCCTTATTGTGTGGGATCAGTAATTGCCTCGCGCAAAATGTCGGAAAGGTTACTTCAAGCTTTTCTTATCTAAGAGTAATTCTAGAAAGTTAGGAAAAGTTTTGAAAGCTCGCCCGAAATATAAAAAGCACCAAATTTTCAAGACGAAGCATTCTCCTCTCTAAATGGGTTAGTGAAAGTGAAATCACCAAACCCGACTCTTTGAGTTTTTCTACTAAAAAAATCATCATCAAACCATCAAATTATCCAGACATGTCAATGTCGAACATTCCTCGAATATTCAATGAACACTGATGATTTAATCAATAATGTATACATGACCTTTCTTCTGATGTTCCTTTCCATGTAATCCCCGCTTCGAACCTAGAAGCTTGCATAAACAAGATTGTAGACGAAGTGAAGTTTCGTACAAGACGAAAAACAGGAGCAGAACCGCCTGCCCAGTATACGAGTAGTTCCCTCAACCATTCCTCTTCATTTCTTAGTGTCATAGCCTGAAACCGTTTCCAATTCCACAGAAGGATTCTGGCCCGTGTAAAGGCGTCCCTGCTCCCTTCTTGGCTAGTTCGTCCGCTGCCTAGTTGCCTTCCAACCCAGCATGGCCTGGACGAGCCGAGTGTATTCAGTCTTTAAAGGCATTCCCACACCAGTTTAGAGTTCACCTGGTTAGACCTAAGTGCTTTGATCGCTGGTTGGTTATCGGTAAGGAATAGCAACGTTCTGCCCCTGTAGTTCCTTTGGAAATTAAAGGAGGCACATTTGTCCATGGCGTATATTTCCGCCTGGAATACGCTAGTGTATCTGCTCATTGGCTCGAAGTACATTTTCCTTGGACCAATAACACCGGCACCCGCTCCCACTGCTGTGACGGATCCGTCAGTGTACCAAGTAATCAGTTGCTGGTTTAAGCCGTATATCGCAGCCACGCTCTCCCAGTTTGCCTTGTTACTCCAACGTGTTTCAAACTTCTTATTGAAGTGAAACCTCGTTTTGATGTTATCCCTTGGTATCAGTAATTCGGGATACCGCCTGGAAAGAATGTCCATCTTCCTTCGATTTAGGCAGTTCCCTGCCTCACTGATATTACCGGCCATCGTGAGTATTGCTCTCTTTGTCTGCATCTGTATGTGCAGATGGAGAGAGGTTAATCCCAGAAGGATCTCTAGGGATGCCTTTGAGTATGTCCTCATTGTCCCATAGATACACACGCAAGCCAGTCTTTAGTGTGTGTGAAATTCTCTGGCTTGTGTGCTGAGTTCGGTTCTTTCTGCCCAGATTACCGCTCCATAGGTAATCGTTGGCCTTACTATTGCAGTATATATCCGCAGTAGTACCATCGGCCTATAACCCCATTTTTTCCTGCTGTGAATCTACAAGTTATTAGAGCCCTCGTGGCTTTACGACAAGTGTTTCCACCATGTGTTTTTCTGAGTAATTTTTGATCTAGCGTAATTCCCAAATATTTGACCTCTGTTGGTACTGCTATTTGCCTGCTTTCTAGCATTTTGCCCATCTAGGATGCTAGGATGTTTCCCACTCACTTGCTGTTCTGGGTATCTTGTATCTCTGTATGCGAAGTGTTGTCGAATGCAAATTCGATATCCAAAAATGGACACAGTGCTATCTCTTTTGTTTCTATGGCATCCCGTAGTACCTCTGTCAGCTGATACAGAGCAGTTTCAGTTGACCGTCCTGCCCGGTTAACGTGTTGACAGTGATGTGGGGGATTATGCTTTAGAACGTTAGTTCTAATATAATTGTCTACGACCTTCTCCACTGTTTTGAGTACGAACGATGTTAGGCAAATTGGTCTGAAAGATTTAGGGTGAAAAGGATCCTTCATACCCGCTTTCAGAATAAAGACCACTTTTGCCCGTCTTCATGCCCTTGGTATGTATCCCAGTGCTATGCTCCCCCTTACCACCCTCAGAAGAGACCCTAAAATAATTCCTAGGCCTCTCTGGATTAGTGCTGGGAAGATGCCACCTACTCCGGGAGATTTCAGTGGTTTAGTAGTTCCCACTGCCCACCTTACCCTAGCTGCTGAGCATACCTCTTTTGCTAGTTTCCAGTTCTCCTTTCTTCTTCTTTTATTCATTGTCGGGGTGTCAGGCAGAATGTTGTCGCCCACCACCGTGGGGTAGGACCCCGGAAAATGAGTTCTGAGAAGTAGGTGCACCTTGTCCTCCTCATTGTCGATAAATGCCCCGTTTTCCTTCTTCAAACAGACAGAGGATATTACCCCGTCTTTGGCTACAGCTTTGTAAAGGCTGGTTGCTTCTGTGATTTGTTCGATACCTTCACAACATTCCCTGAAGCTGTTCCGTTTTGCTTCCATGATCGCGTTGCTATACGCAGTCAGTGAACTTTTGTACTTCGGCCAGTCCTCGGTTTGTTTTGCCCGGTGGAAGAGTTTTCGTACCTCTGTTCTCATTCTGGCCAGGTTCCTGTTTCGCCATGATACATCCCTTGATAACTTAGCTGTCTTAGCCGGACACCTGGCCTCATATGCGTCAATGACGGCTGTGCTGAGGTTTTCTACCACTAGTTCCAGTTCGCTCCTGATGCACCGCACCCTTGACGGTGGGCAATGTTGTTGTTCAAGTGCGTTGCATAGGATTCCAAATCCGTTCTCCTGGGGTTGGTTATTATTCTTTTTATTTCGGAGTTACCCGCAATGTGGAATCTGATTATCCTGTGGTAACGTCCTCTTCTCATAATACTTCGCCAGTTTTGCGACTTGCTCCGGTGGAGCCCGGATTTCGTCTCCTGGGAAGTATGCCGATGTCATGACTGCCTCTCGAGTACTCCTCCCGGCTTCTAATGAGACTTGGATAGCCACTAGGTCCCCTTTCAGGAACTCTGAAAGACATATGTATTTTAAATTACGTTTAAGAATTATGCAAGCTCTTGGTTTTTCACAAGAGGAGTCCCAAATTACCTGTATGTTTCTTCCTTGCAGACCACGAATCTGCCCCCGGTACACCCAGGGCTTCTGAGCCAGCACTATTCCAATGTTCTTCTCGGAACTTGCTCTTGCAATTACCGCAGATGCAGCTTTCGCATGGTGGTGGTTTATCTGAGCTATCTTAGCGCTGCTCCGTTATTGTTTGGAGCTCTTCTCCACTGTCGGAGTATTGCCCTCCTCCTCCGACATGCAAACGCCAATATCAATTAGCTCGTTGGTTGCTTTCACATTTATTATTTACACAATATGAGCAATATTTTTCTAAGTATTGGCAGCTATAAAAGATAATGAACTGTGCGGCACTGGAGATGAAAATGTTGCGTTAAACTAGTGACATAACACGTCATATGGGTTACACTGATCATAGCAAAACGTAATTCACGCTAACGAGAATTCACTTACCAAGATCGAAATCGATCGGAAATGACCAAAAGGGCGACCAAAAGAACGATGGCCTAATACGCCGAATGTTGATGTGAAAGCTTCGCAGCTACATCCGGGTCTCTGACAAGGGAAAATGCCACAATCCATCAAAACAAGGCGACTCCGCTTCTGAACGGATAAAGGAGAAGAAATTGAGCCATGTTTCAAAATTAGAAGCAAGCATACCTGGACTGTTAAGGAACTTAACAAGTAACTTCTGCAGGAAGTCCTAAGTTGCTTAAGCCTAAACAGGGATTGTAAGACATTTGTTTGTCGGACAAAGTCGGTTTTCATACACCGGTACGTGCAGCAAGTGGTAAATAATGAAGCAGAATCCTTAATAGCTGCGATGACATTAAAGGAGGTTCAAATAGTCTTCTTCAGCCTGGGAACATGACCATTCAAATCTAAAGGAACTTCAGACAAATCAGCTTAACACCATTTTTGCTGAAATATCTGAAGAGACTGGCTGAGCGTCATATTCGCGAGAAGCTGCCAACGTCGCACGCACTAAGTGAGCTTACTAACGTGAAAAGTCCTGTGAATCTGCTCTTGACTCTTTGGTTTCAAAGGTAGAGGATGCAACTCTGAATGGCGAGTACACGATGAGGTGTTTGTGGATATTGGAGAGATCTGTGCCAGAGAGCATGGTGTTGATGAAACTTGAGTGGATGCACACTAAGCTGACCAGAGATTACCGTGTGCTGAATTGGGCACCAGAAGCGTCGAAAGGCTGCCCTTAAGTGGAGTATGTTGATTGACCCACTACTATGGGAACTGCACCATCTGGTAATATACCCAAGAAGCTTCTTTGGAACAAACATGTAGAATTAAAAATGGAAAGAGATCTCATAGCTTGTGGGTTGTGTAGGCGTACCTTAGCCTCAACATAGGGACTTAGGTCTCAGGCAGTAATGTGGATACCTGTTGCTATGATTAGGCCGATGTTCGCTTACGCATCAGAAGTATGGTGGTTTATGGTGAAATAAACAAGTTTTCAGTTTAAACTAGCCACACTGCAAAGAACTATGTGTCTGAGTATTACCGGCGTCATGAGCACGACATCCATCGCAGCTCTGAATGCATTATTCAATTGGCAGCCCTGGGATTTGTTTATTCAGAGCACTGCAATAAGAACAATTCATAAGTGTTCGATAGATCTATAAGAAAACAGTACTCGTGGAGGTACCAGCATTGGAAGAGTTATTGGGAGAACTGAACCCAGTTTTTGCATTTTGCAACGCCTTCTGACGCCCGGATCCCCATACGTCCGTTTGGTAGAAGACTTTTGAAGTTACTTTTAAACGAGGAGAAAGCTGGGATATACCAGAAGATTGCATGTCAGGATATACTGACGTCTTCTACACCGATGACTCAAAAACAGAACAGGGTTCTGGAGCAGGAGTCTATTTCTTTAAGGCTCAAGGATATGTGACCCTAAAGGCAATCTGAATGATTGACGAACAGGACATACATATACGAATATTCCATAAGCCGTGAGCTTTGCAGGACAAAGGTTATCATAGTTTGATGATGCTTGTCATTAAATGTTTAACGTGTATTCATCAGATATGTAACCTCCGCTAATATGACATGCTATAGGCGAAGGTAAATGCAAGTATCTACATTCTTAGTATGTCACCAGATAAATAAAACTATCGTCCAGGTGATATGGATCTGAGGAAGAACGGGTGAAATATATCATAACAAATATCGTCCCCTTAGAATTTTACTAGCTTCAATAACAGCTCCATTCCCTCCTTCCTTGCCCCTAAGTGAATTATTGTAATTCTAAAATCGCAGCATCAATACTCCTTCTTTGCAAATAGAAGGACAGTTTTAAAAGCGAATAAATACTACATTGAAAACTTCTAGACTTCAATTTATGCATACTACAATTTCCACGATAGTGAGAATGACACTTAAAAAGGATATGAAATGAAAGGAAAGTCGGATAATTTCCCTTCTTTCCCACTCACTTCTTGTTGGATTCATTGGATTCTCGAGTACTTTTCCCGTTCATGAGGACGAGTTCTGGTCGGAATGGTAATGGGTAAATTCAAATCCAATGAGTATCTTCAAATCTACGAGAGATTTTCTTTCAGCATAGATTTTCCGAGGATATCAATTTGCATTTTGAATGCTGTCTTTTACTATGTGTATTTTGGTAACTATTCGAATGGTAAATTGAAATGCTTTGACGACTATGTGCATACAGAGAGGTCGGATCGATGGGTGAATCGTTTCTGTCTAATGGATTTGGCTTGAAGGATATTCTCGATGGAAATATAATACTCGTACTTGCAGAGTAATTGAATTTGATGTATTTAGGATGAATTATAATATTGTGAATCTCATTAGAAATTAATGAACTTCAGGTCTTATGCAAAAGGATGTTGCCATTAATCGGTATTGGATGTCCGAAACATTCTCCTCAGTAATTAGATTTCAAATTGACAATTTCTACCAGTCATGCTCTCATCTTAGTGGCTTGATTCTAGGAATCCTTATAATTCACTCTGACGCACTTCTGCTGTAGTTACCGGTAATGTAAAGTTCTGGATGAGCTGGGTTGCTTTAGCTCGCAATTTGCACGTTTTATTATTACAGGAAAAGTGAAAATCGATGGATAATTAGTCCTTGTCCACAATAAGCGTCTCTAAAATAAAATAATGAATATAAGGAAGTAGGATCTTCGTGATGGGTGTGTCTTGTATCATCGGACACGGTATTGGAAACATCGCAGTGGCAACGCCTTTGCAACATGAGCCGTATGTCGTTGGCCTTTCCTGGGGTTCATCCGACCAGAAAGTCCATTCAATAATATGTAACCTTCCTTTTTTTGTTTCTTTCCCCATTATAACACCCCTTATCTTTCCCAATTATGCCCCTCAATTGCACAATTCCTATCCTGACCCTCGTTTGGATCCACCATTTAACATTTAAGATACTTAATTTTAATTATTTTTAAAATGACCTAACAACTGGGCGTTTTCCCCTAAACTCAAAAATCTAATTTTTTATGAAAAAAAATTTCAATTTAAATTTGCTAACAATTCCTCATTGCCGTCGAACATTGGTCGGGGAAAATGCAGGTTGACCTCTTTTGCTAGCACCTAAACTAACCCCAGATACGTACACAACGGTTGACCTGAGCTAGAGCGAATATGCATGTATTTCGCAAAGCAAAAATTTGAGCTGGTTTTTGCTTATATTGAAGTTCAAGGCCAAAGTCGGTGTAATCAGAAGTGAACGGGACCGGGACCGGGACCGACTGATTGGATAGGCAGCTGATTAGCTGGGCATGGCATGAGAATTCATTGCCATTGCTACGAGGAGAAATGACGCGGAGCAACAGCTGGCGGAGGAGTTGATTAGGATGTACTAGTTCCCATCGTATTTTTTTATAAGTAATTTTATTTTTTTTTTATAAGTAATTCCCACAGAAATTTTCGATCCCAATTTTTCTGAGAACAATCCATCTGTGGAAGCAACTACAGCCATTACGGGTCGGAAGACAGGAATCCGACCTCGAACAAGGCAAAACCATTAAGTGAGTCAAAAGGGTGAGTTTTTTTCTTGGCTTTCAAGGGAAGAAGTTAGGGTAATTTGAAAGGAGATCGAGAAGTGATCGGGAGAAAACTTTGCACTTTTGAACCGTTTTTCTTGAGTGGCTGAGAGATAACAGTGATCATAATGTGGGTATATGTATATTAAAGAAATAGGGTTCACATGTTCGGGTAATTTGTAAAAGATTTTGCGAAGTATTAAACAAATACAGTGAGTTGCGTGTCCTGTGTTCCTCCAATATAGTGGCCTGAGGATATCAAAGGATGGGGAGAACCTCGAAGCCTGCCTCTCATTAAACATCTGAAGCAAAAGGAACATTGATTAAAGATGTGATTAGTCGTGATTCCTTTCTTTCGATCGCGGCACTCGGGTCTGGAGTGTTGCGGCTCAACGCGCGGGCGAGCCGTTATTTCCTTTTTTGTTTTAAATGTTGGCTCGTATTTTGGCTATTCGATAGGCTCGCGTGAATCCCATTTTCGTTTATTTTTCAGAATCCGGTCCGGTCTCAAGCATCGGAAAGGATTTTTTTTTTTGTAAAATGACACGTGAAGAATCGAAATGCTCGAAGGACTTTTTGATAGCGACTTCTAGCTACACCTCTTCGGTAACGCTATTCTAGTTCCAGCGATGATAGGTATTATAGAGTTTATGCCGTCAAACTCCGGAATCGAGTGCCACAATTGAAAGGATCTTCCGCCCCCGACGAGGCATAGCATTTTCAGTCGATGCTTCTCCTGCCTAAGATGTATGGTGAGGCGCAGCTTTCGAGGTTCCCTCCCTGCATTGGCATCGTCAGCCCTCAAAAGCCGCGCCTTTGAGAGCAACCACTAAGGGTATGCTCCAATAGAATGTCGTGAGTATGATAAGCCAGGGAGGGAAGCTCAAAGGCCACGTCTCATAGCGCATTTGAGGCAGAAGAGACATCGATAGGAGATGCAACCCATCGTGGATCTTCCTTTTCGATCGCGGCATTTGGGTCCGGAGTTTTACGGCTCCACGCGCATGGTCGAGTCGTTATTTTTTTATTTTATTTTTTGTTTTTGTTTCAGGTTTGGCTCTCGTGTTGGTGATTCCGTAGGCTCGCTTGAGTTCACGAGCCCACGAATTGGTTAAAAGGACATGTGGATTTTGGTATAATAAAACGTGCGGGATCGAAGTGCTCTAAGGGCAACCCATATCCCACTTCCTTTGAAGTTCAATACTTGTAGACAAACCTTCATGGTCAATTTCGCCACTTTATTATTTTATTCGGATAGCCCTTCTCTTGGTTGTCTCCGGCCGCTTAGAATGATCTTTTATCCATCGCCAGTCCCACGACGAAGTTAGCTAACGTTCTCTGAGAGCTAACTTTTTGCCAAAGGACGTCAAGTGGACCTCTAACTAGCAATTCTTCAATGGCCACTCCAAATAAAATAATAAAAACACCCGGGCTTCGATTTGCGCCAGTGAAGCTGGTGTTCAGAAAAGAGGAAACCATCCAAAAGCAAGCGATGATCGAGAACATTGTGTACTATGTCCCAAAGGATACCTTCCCACCCATTGTAATCCTAGCAATAAAACAAACTGCACTGAGGAATTAACCTCCCGACATTCTTGGAAGGTTTGATAAGACCAGACTTCAAAACAACAACCTCTATGAACAAAAATGCTCATACTTCCTTCAGGAGTTGCGGAACCAAACAGGAGTTAACTTCAGGGAGGTAGTTCTCTAATATATCTTCCTGGAGTAGCATTCTAAGGAAGGAAGAATAACAGAGAGTGGTTAACGTTATTTTCAGATAATGGCTATGTAATACTCTTACCTTGCAAGCTGATATGCAACAAAGCGAGAAGATTAACAAGTTCATTGTACTCAGACACCAGCTAAAACCCTATTTTAGGGTTGAATTCGGGAAACTAACTCCCATTGAGGCTACAGACGAGGACCTACTTAGCAAAAGTTATCTGGTCACCGGACGTAAAATAACAGAATCAAGATTACTTATGAACACCGCGCTGTCAAACATTACAGGAAAACCACCTCAGAGTGCTTTGTCGCAAATCTAAGGACTTCTTTAGAAAAGTGATCAGCATTCCTTAGATTTTGGATTTAGGGGATTTAGGGTTTGGCCTGAGAAATCGAATACATGCATTAGAGGTTTCTTTTCTACCACGCATACACCGCGACATACTAATCACGTCGAAGAATGAAGAAGAGCGTCTGTTACAGCCAACCTGAAAAGCCAAGACGAGAAATATATATTAGTAATTTCTGAAATGAAAACTTCGCATATTCCCATTAAATTCGAAGCCAGGCGCCCATTGGCACAAAGAGAGTAGGGTCTACGGAATTATACCTAACCAAGTAAATCAGCAAACTCAAGATCGTTTCAGCATGACTAATTTCGATTGGAAATTGAATAAAAACCTAAAACGACGTTCCTTCTATAAATGAATGAAGGTCTTGAGACGAAGTACTTTATAAGCAATTGCTATGACAACAGTAAGTGCTTTTCCTGAAGGCTCAACCATAGCAATCTAGGTGTTTCACAAGATAACTACTGGAAGGTTTTTTCGTTGGTTCGGTTTTGGATTCGAAACGAGCTCCACGATTTGATGAAAAACTACAGAGAATTTTGCGACCACCATAAATCGGCGCCATCGTTCACTGGGCAATAAGCCCACCGATACGAAACAAACTTGCTTTCTTGGGCCTAGTTTTGAACAATAAACTCTTCTTTCCGAATATGGTTATCTGGGAACTATTTATTTGCCCAACAATAGTGAATTGGAACCATAGCAACCATTTCAAACCTCAGGATAGTATGGGGGGTACTGACAATAATCGATCAATGCTAAAGGTGGCTAAAAGCAATCGCGAACCCTTCATAATGAATTTAATGTAGGATGGATTGATTCTTTGAGAGATTCAGGATGAGTAACAGATGGGATCGATGAAGGAAAATACCTGCCATGTGCCACAATACGTAGGAATGGATCAACTCTTCCGCAAGCATGTTTCTTGAGCTTGACCTGTTAGATAGGTTTGCAAATGGAGCGAACAATTAAATTTTTAGCAATTTTTTGTTTCAACAAAAATATTTAACATAATCCGTAAGGAAATTTGTGGAACACCTTCGTGAAGCTTAACCGAAACTGACTGAACTCATCATGAAAAAGCCAAAAGAGCATCATTAGGAATTTGGAAAGAGAACTTTTCTTCTTCTCGACAGTAAGCTGCCAGCTAGACTTAAATCTACTCTCACTGAGACTACACAACGGAACCTGGAAGAACCCGTAAAGCATAAAAGTTACTTATGACGTTTCTGTATCATGCGCTACCGCAGCATCGGCAATGCAGCCTTCTTCTGCCCCCGAACTCAACAACTCCGAGTTCCCCAATTTCGAAAACAGGAAAAGTCAACGTCTTTTACCTTTTTCCAAATATAGAACAGCATGACAGGTTCCTTTTAATTAAGAAATCTATTAAGACAGGAGACTTAAGTCAACACTAAATAACGAAGTCGAGCGTCATTAACGAAGAATCAGAGAATTTTCAGCATTGCAGGCTCCTATGAAGGGAATGGTGTTAGAGCCTTGCAATCAGATGGAATTGGTACGACATCCTGTAATGAAGAAGCGGAATCCATGGAACGGGGCACTCGCGCCCCGCCTATAGACGCATCAGGCATCAGTTTTTTGGTGCTAATGTGTTCCAACTGCAGCGGGTAGCATCACATCCACTGCGATACATAAACGAATCCGGGATATTCCAATTGACGGGGGAATCGAGTACAATGTTTTTCCCTACTGATTAAAACAATGTCGTCCGCTTAACCCTGAACCTATTTTCCGGCATTTGTTAGCTCGTCTAGGAGTTCGTCCACTACCATGTTCCACATAAGTGGTGATAGTGCCACGCCCTGTGTATATCTTTGAATAGTATTCATGACAATAGAATTTTTACCTGTCGATACTTCTATTTGCCTACTTTCTAGAATTTTGCCCATCCAGAAAACCTGGGTGTTTCCCACGCCCTTGTGGATCAGGGCGTCTTGTTTCTCTATGTGGGATATGTTATCGAATACTCCTTCGGTATCCAAAAACGCACACAATGCTATTTCTTTTGCTTCTATGGCATCCCGTAATACATCCATCAGCTGATGCAGAGTAGTTTCGGTTGACCGTTCTGCCCGGTAAGCGTGTTGATACTGCTTTTGGGGATTACGCATTAGAACATTAGTTCTAATATAGTTGTCTACAACCTTCTCCACTGTTTTGAGTACGAACGATGCTAGACAAAGTGGTCTGAAAGATTTAGGTTGAAAAGGATCCGTTTTCATAATAAAAGCCACTCTTGCCTGCCTCTATGCCCTTGGTATATATCTCATGACTACCACCTTTAGAAGAGACTCTAAGATGACTTCTAGGCCTCTCTGGATTAATGCTGGGAAGATGCCATCCACTCTGGTTGACTTCATTGATTTAAAAGTTGCCGCTGCTGAACTTACTCTAGCTTCTTAGCATACCTTTTTGTTAGTTCCCAGTTCTCCTTTCTTCCCCTTTTATTCGTTATTTAGGTGTCAGGCAAAATGTTGTCGCCTGCTGCTGGGGGTGGGACACCCGGGAAATGAGAGAGATTAACTTTATCCTCCTCGTTTTCGGTAAATGTCCCATTCTTCTTCTCCAGACAGACAGAAGGTATTGCCCCGTCTTTGGCTTTAACTTTGCAAAGCCTGGTGGCTACTATAGTTTGCTCGATCGCTTCACGGAATTCCATAAAGCTGCTCCGATTGGCTTCCTTGATTGCGTTGTTATACGCAGTCAGTGCATTTTTGTACCTCGGTCAGACTCCGATTTATTTGAAGAGTTTTTGTACCTCTGTTCTCATTCTGGATAGGTTCCCATTCCACCAGGGTACATCCCTTGATGACTTAACTGTCTTAGCCAGGTAATTGGCCTCATATGCGTTAAGGATAAATTTGTTGAGGTTTCCCATCGCTATTTCTAGTACCACTTTGCTTCTGATATCACCATTTGAAGGTGAGTCATTTATAGCTCAGGTGCGTTGCTTAGGAATTGCCCTCAATGTCGGATCTGATTGTTCTATGATCAGACATAGAGGGCTCATTCAACACTTTTCAATTCCCGGCCAGCCCGTTCATCAGAGTATTTCCTAGAGCTATGTCAAGTGCTGGTCACAATTGTTGGATTGTTGCCTATGTGATATATTTCTAACTTATTATGCTAGGTACTTACCTCCTCGATTGGTGTCGTTGCTTCGGCAGACTTCATGATGGGCGTTGGCATCGCAGCCGAGGAGAAGTGGGACGCCCTCCTCTTACACTAGTTTACCAGTCTAGCGACTAGCTCCAGTGGGATGCAGATGTCGTCTCGTAGTAGGTAGCCCAAAGCTCACAACTACCTCTCGAATGGTCCCCCCGGCTTCTAGTGAGATTTGGATAGTCATAGGGTCCCTGATCAGGAGCCTGAAAGAGATATATATTTTAAATTGCTTCAAGAATAATATAAGATCTTGATTTTTCTTAAATGGAGTCCCAAATTACCTGTATGCTCGTTCCTTTGGAACCGCGAATCTGCGCCCGATACACCCAAGGCTCCTGAGGCCCTATTCCAATGTTCTCCTTGGAACTTGCCCTTGAAATCACCGTAGATGCAGCCTTCGCATAGTGGAGGTTTATGTGGGCTATCTCCATTATGACACCATTATGGTCTTGAGCTCTTCCCAACTGGCGGAGTATCACCCTCCTCCTCCGATGTCGTGCTTTCCTACACGTCGCACTCCAATCTAAGCTCTAGGAGATCTAGCCCTAGGTCGTCTAGCATTTGCTCTTCACTGGGTAGCGAGTCTGCTTCTCTGATTGATCCAGTCCTTTCCTCCTCAATGGCCTCCGATACTCGAGGAACTCGGTAAGTTTTCCACCTGACGTCTCCTCCGAAGTGTCTTTCTACGGCTTTTTTCTGTGCACGTGCACATATGTGTTGTCAAATCTATAATTGATATGGCAACTCCGACGTTTGATTGCCTCCAGGGATCAGTCATCCACCTCGATTGTGAGGTGTCTACCCTTACTCTCCACATTGCTTCTGAAGGTACTCCACAATCGCCTTGTAATCCATCCATTGCATCTTCCTTACGACAAAGTCTTCGATAATTTCTTGTTCCCCAAGAGTGAGTATTTGCTCGGGAAACGTTTTTGGCAGTCCTACCAGTCGAATGTCCTTGATAGCACTAGCATAGCTTATGGCGGGCTTCCTGATTCCTGCCTTCATTCTTCAACTAATTGGGTTTTTCCCCTCTTGGACTCTGATCTGGGTTTTTTTAGGAGTATTCCCCTCATATAGGCTAATGTCCGCTGCTTGCGGCTTCCTTGACTACAATAAAGATGGATTAGATCTGTCCTGAGCCTCCTTAAAAGCCTCTTCTGGTTTCTGGCCTTCCGCCAGATAACGCAGGTACCATTTAGCACCTGCGCTATATATTGATCTCAGACGTGCTTTTGTTTCTCCCGTTTGAGCAGTATACTAATGTTGGCCTTGGATCTACTGCTTGACGTCCCAACTTCTCCCTTCTTGAGTGTAATCACCTGGACCTCAATATTTCGGAGATGTGCCTCCACCTGGTTAACCAGTTTTTGTGCGGTATGGGATGCTGCTTCTTTTGTTGTAGTTACCTCTGTCTTTATACTTTTTCTTATTCGATTTCCACGAGTATGGGGGTTAAAAGATCCGCCGTGAAGACCAGGGAGCAGGAACAGTCAGTTGCCCGCGACTGCAAAATATCCAATGGGCACAGTTCGCATAACACACTGAATTGTGGGTGATGTTTTTTAACTCCCCAGTCGAGATCCACAGCATTTTGTTAACCGTACAGGGTGTGGCCATCTATCACCACTAACCTGGCAAATTATAGGCTTGGCCCCAGGAAAGCCACATATCACCCTAGAAGAGATACATCTCACTGTCAGAGAGGTAAGTTGGCCCTAGGGGGCTATATTCTACGTCAGTCTATCCGATAGTGCACTGCTTGACCCTCTGCTGCTTGCTGTCAGGTTTGACAGCAGAGGTAGTACAAGGTGTTTGTTTCATCGGTGTCGATGCTAAACAGTTGGTCTTCTTAGGGCTAGGTTCAATTTACGTTAATTTAATTGTCACCTCGCACAAGACAATCGTCGTCTATTGGTTCCGGATTCAATCCTATAGGGACTTTTGTTTGTACAGAAGACTCTCGTGCTGTATCCTTATGGAAAACATTTCCTCATTGGTGTTTATTATCGCTGATAATCATTCTGTCGGAGTGGGTCAAACTCGCAGTTTGTAGTCACAACCAACTCTACCGCTGAATTATTTTCGTATTTGGAATCCTATTTTCTCAATAGCCACTTTTACGTCGTCCTTTTTGTCTTTTCGACAAAGTTTATGCTGCATGCATACGATCCATCCATGAGATCCTTTTCTCATCTGCTATTTCCAAAAAGGCCTCGAGTTGGCTAACTCAAAATTAAATTCATTACTTAACATATCTGAAAAAAAAATGAATTCGAATTAAATTCTAAAGAAGAGGAAAGAGTAACGAAACCAAAAGCCAACATTTTACTGGGAGAAATAACAAGGCAAATATTTACTCTTTCCACTAGAAGCTGAGAGGGCTGACTTAGATGTTTTTGATGAATTCTGGGTAATGAATCCTTACCAGTTAAGCAATCAAGAATAGACGAACAAAGTGTTTTTATGTCCCTAGATTGCTTTCCAAAGTGAAATGGTTTTGGGGAGGATGACTAGCTAATTTTAGCATTCCTGAAAGCATCATTACGCTACGTATGATTGATTTGGAAATTTAATTCATCTTCAAGTAACTGAAATATTAAAAATGTCTCACAGCTTCCTTAAGAAAATTCCCAAAATTGAAAGACAACTATTCATCTTCCCTTTCCCAGGCTAAGGAGCAAAGGACTATCCCCCCGACCTGCCATTCAATATTGTTAGAATGCACATTCCTGCCAACAATGTTACCACAACAATCCCCTGCCTAACATAAATCATCACATTAGAAAAGAAAGGACGCACGACCTTTGTAGCACAAACCATCTATGATGGACGGCATAACGGAGAGCCCTTTTCAACCTTATGAACGTGCGCTGCCCATTGTTAGCAATATTCCATCTTTTCAAACGCTTTTGAAAACCAATGCGTCCCCATCCCATCGGCCATCAGGAATCCGGGTAACCAGAGCAATTTCAACAAATACCAGAAAATAAAACTTTTTCACCTTTTGCGGACTTCAGTGGGGGTCGGGGTCGTGCAGTCTTTAAAGATGATCCTCAATGGCTAAGGTATTTTCATTGGAAGGCTGACCATTGCTGTCACTCCTTGTTAGGAAGGACATCCTCATGAAAGTTGGGGCGGAATTTGAGTGTATTCTTTAAGTTTTGTGACAAGGACTGGATTTCCGTGCAGACACGTTCCGGGTTCTAAGTATTGTGTAGAAGGTATTGAAACTTCCAAACTTTCATAATAGTCATGGGAGGGAAGGAAAAAACGTGTTAAGTGCTGTGGACTTTAACATGTGTTGTTTAGATACACAGACACCAATTCAGATGAATGGACAGATGGATATGAAAATTAAGGCAATAAAAATACTAATAATCCCTGACCGCATCTGTGCCGAAACCGCCATAGATCTCCCTAAAAGCAACATATTGGCAGCTTCGGATGATACGACGATCG
The DNA here is from genome assembly GCF_905115235.1 of Hermetia illucens. Classification (NCBI taxonomy): domain Eukaryota; kingdom Metazoa; phylum Arthropoda; class Insecta; order Diptera; family Stratiomyidae; genus Hermetia; species Hermetia illucens. The sequence continues at coordinate 26,769,853 of NC_051853.1, forward strand.
TCTTAACAGCATCCCTGCTTCCTTTCCTGTCGCGGTGAAAGAATGCTCCTTTCAAACTTACATAGCCACATATGCTCGCCCAGGACATACTCTCCCTGCGTGGATTTATGTTCAAATGATATCAGCAGAGACAGAAATTTGTTTGTATATGTACCGGCAACCATTTTCAAAAAAAAAAAAATAACGGTTACGTGAGGGTTAAGCAGAACATTAGGAGATACGTTGAAGCCTACGTGTGGTGGGGGGATCCATTAGAAACGTATTCAACCAAATATCGAAAAGGAAAATGGAAAAGTACACATATTTCTCCCAGATTGGATGATTTATGAAGTTTGCCGACTTTTTTTTCGGGTTCTGGTTCATCGCTTTCCTGTTAATGTTCATCCTTAAGCTCCTGTACTTGGAGCAGCAGCCGCTCCTTTCTCTTTACGCTTCCAGGATATGAAAGATGAAGCTAGTTTGAGGTATCGAGTTTGGGTGTTTGCGAGGATAACAACACGATTTATATAGTGGAAACAAATCGTCGAGATTATTAGTTCGGCAATGTATGTATGGAGCGAGGATATTGGTGGTAGTTGGATTCCAGTCGGGCTTCCGGTATCGCAATCTGAATCTCAGATTGATTGACGATTTGGACCTGATTATTGAAATATATGTTGCGGATTGAAAGGAAAGTTCACAAATCGTTTCATTTGATTTGGTACGTATTGTATGGGTTTGATTCATTGGACACGATACAAATAGGACTTTAGTCGAATCTAATGATAAATTATGATGCCTGAGTTTCAGATTTATTACTGCCAGGGATTGTGGTAATGAGATTGGATGCTCCTAATGGGGCTATTCAAAAGCGATGAGTGAAAAAAGAATATTCAAATGGCTCGCTCATAGACACTGATTGTAATTTATGTTCCAGTCCTCGATTAAGAACACTTCGTGAGTTGTTCGATAGTGTGTGCTGCAACAGTCACTACATGCTGGCACAAACTAATAAATTTTAAGCTACCCCATCTTTTTTCGGGAACAACTGGAAAGAACAATTTCCTTTATCAAGGAGGAACTTAGTCACCTCTTCTCTATGATGGTATCATCAAAGCTCTCCTGAAGATTGCAGTTGAATAAATTTTAAACATGAAAGGTAGTCCTTGGTTAGAGGGTGAATCTACGAAAGCATCTAGCATCAGGGGGGCGAATTTCAAAGCATCAGCCTTTTAAGCGTTTGTGCACAAACAGAGGTGACTGTGGAGTTGGAGATGGATATCTTCTACAGGCTTAAGACTTAGTGATTTTATGTAAGTACCCTCGGTGTCTGGTTAGACACAGTCTACCGCACCGCTCACCCCAGCGCCCAGCGAAAGACGCAACGAGGGATGAAATACCCGACGAGACGACATCGGGATGCGCAGATGGAAAGGAGGACTCGTAAAGTGATGCGACATCTGCAACGGAGACGGAAACCCAGACAGTACCACGCAATGCTATAATTGTGGAAGGAGGCACATTGAAAACTGTCGGACGTAACCAAATGGTTTCGAATATAAGGCAAGTGGGAGGGACGTCCACTACTCTGGCGCAAGCTGAAGAGGAAAGAATTACCAAGAAATGCACGGCAGTTCTGAAGCGCATGCGATCTGCGACGTTCATCCAGAAAAACCTCAGCAAAGAGGTGAAAATGGGCAAATGGAGCTGGAGGAGCTCTTGCAAAGAATTTCATATTATAGGCGGACATGAAGACTAAAAGAAAATTAGCGGGAAGCAGAAAGAAACGCACCTCCCGATGAGAACACTATGAGGTCCAAACGGATCATAGATAGCCCATTGCAGAGCGAACTGGAAAAAAACAAAAGGAGGAAGGGACAATTGACCAAGACTTCACTCAGATACTCTCCAGGGCTCAAAAGAAGAAAGCGATGAGGGACAAGACACAATAACACGCCGCGTCATCAGAAAAACCTCGGATTAAAATTAAGGTGGACACGAAGGACGGAGCATGAAAAGAAAAGGTGGAGAGATGAAGGAGGACTAGACCGCCAGGTCTACTTATTAAGCCGACGGAAGGCAAGACTTTTGCGGAAGTCTTCAGTGAAATCCTTTACAAGATCAAACCCGAAGATAGCAGAGCAGAAGTATTTTCCATTCATAAAACGAAGGGTGAGGAAGTCCTTGTCGAAATAGGCGCGAGGACAGGACATAAAGTTACGTTCTGCGAAGCAGCCAAGGGGCTTTTGGGAGAGAAAGCTTTGGTTTCTAACCAGGAACCCCCCTGTTCTCTGAAAATTTGAGATCTTGACAAGAGCGAGGTAGATGAGGCCATCAAACGCGAATGTCCGGTAGTAACCAGTGTCCGGATTAGTATCACCTCTACGAACTCGTGAGGACAAAAATTCGCTGTGGTGGAAGTTGGTGAGCAATAGGCGAAGAAGCTTCTAAGCAGCGGGAAAATCAGAATTGGTTGGGAAGTGTTTAGGATATGAATCCGGGCCACCTCAACCAAATGCTACACATGCTTGGATTATGGGCACACATCTGCAACCTGTCGGGAACCTGAAAGAAGGGCAACATGCTGTAAATACGGCCAATCAGGCTATAAAGCGAACACCTGAACTGAAAAGGAAAGAAACGTACAATGCACGGACCGTGGCGCGTCTGATGAGAACGTTGCCCACACTGCGGGCTTGGGGCGGTGTGCAGTCCTCAGAGCAGAATTGGAAAGAGCTAAGACGTGATTTGCGATTCGCATCCTACAAATCAATATGCATTGGAGAGCAACCGATCACGAGTTGATTTAGTACTCATCAGTGAGCAGTATCGAAACAAGGTTCCAGTTTCATGGCACCCTAACATATCAGGTACTACTGCCATATGGACTCGGAACGGCACCCTCTGTAGGGTTTTTATTCAAGGCCAAGGGGACTTTCGTGAGGCTTTGTCTGGATTTGGTGTTCAGAGATAACAGTTTTCAGTGCCTATCTTACACCAAATGAGACGATGGCGGACTCTCGATGCAGGCTTGATGCTCTGGAGAACACTATTTTAGGCACAGATGAGCAGATCCTGGTCGGAAGCGATTTCAATGCCTGGGCGCTTGAATAGGACATGCCTCACACAGAACGAATTTTGCAAAGCGCGACGAGAACAGGACTGGTCCTAACGTTCGGCGCCCAGGCTGCGAGGAAAGCATTCCAGACGTAACTTCCGCGTCGGAATCACTGGTGTCGCTGGTGGACCGGTGGCGAGCTCTGGAAAACTTCTCGGCAAGCGACCATCTATACGTTGCCTTCGAGGTGGTGGACACAAACTCTCGGTGTGCGCCACCCCGGTGTTCTTTCTATACGGGGAACGTTGCGAAAGTGAACACCGGGAGGTTTATCGAAACTTTTGGAACAGGTGGGGACGTGCTGGAGGGTACTACTGGGGCGGTGGCGCTGGTACCGACACTGTCGAAAATTTAGCTATGAACCTGATATCGATGACCTACAGAACCTCCATGCCCAAGACGACGTTGATTCGTGGCAAGCCTTCTATGTACTGGTGGATGGTGGAAATTGCAGAGCTCCGGAAGGAGTCCCACAGGCTCTACCGCTGTACACAACGTTTAAGTACAAATCAGCCGAACGGAGACCCCGCAGCGCAATAAATAAGAGCAAAACTCACAGTTGGCATAATCTGGTCGCCGAAGTGACTCGGTTACAAACTAATAACCTGAAAAATCGGCACTTTGCGGAAACCCTATTCACTTAAGGCCGAGCAGATGGACCACACTATACGGGCACTATTACCAGCGCACTCTGCACAGAATCATGACGTCGGCGCGCAGATCGCGGAAGACTGTCCGCTTTTCTTTATAAATCTGTTGGAACAGGCAATCCTCTCTATCAAAAACAGGAAGGCGCCAGGACCCGACGGTATTCCAGCAGAGGTATATAAACTGGTACCCCAACACCGCCAGACCTACTGCTCGGCGCATTCAACGCTTGCCTGAGAGAGGGCGTTTTCCCTGCTCGTTGGAAGGTGGTGGGGTTTGCGCTGTTTAGCAAAGGAGATTTATCTGCACAGCAGTTCGGTTTTAGAGCAGAGAGTTCCACAATTGATGCTATCATGAAAGTCGTGAATGCTTAGATTTCCGACTATGGGACCCCTGTCTCATATCGTTCGACGAGTCGATAATCGAGTCAAAACCAGCATTAAAGTACCTTGGGCAGACTCTTGATTCGAAAATGATTCTTTTTGATAAAACCAAAAACAGCAGCGAACAGGGCTGCTGCTGGAGTTTCGGCTTAAGCAGGCTAATGGCAAAGGGCAAGTGGCAAAAGGGGTCCTCCGTCTAGCAGGGGACGTCTCCTTATGAGTTCAACGCATCCTGCTCTATGGCGCACGAGTATGGTCTGACGCTCTTGGCAAGGAAGTATATCATAAATGTCTCGCGCAAGTACAAAGACGGAGAGCTTTGCGGGTGGCGTCTGCATACCGCACTGTCTCTAAACCGGCCATGATGGTGATCGCGGGAGTGATCCGCGTTTCCCTTCTTGCTACGGAGCGTCAAGCCATATACAAGTGCAAGGGAGAAGAGCCAAGGAGGTAGTTATTCGTGAAAAACGGCAACGCGCCCTAAACGAATGGCAGCTCTCTTGCAAAATGAAACTTGCGGCAGATGGACTGCGCGACTCATAGGCAACTTAAGTCCGTGGCTGAATCGGAAGCATAGTGATAATAACTATTTCCTTACCTAGTTCTTAAATGAATATGGAGGTTTTCAATCTTAACTGCATAAGACTGGAAAGTTATGATCTCTGGATTGTGTGATGGAGTTGTGGATGATCAGTTGCGCCACCTATTCATCGAATTTAAAGCCGCCCATAATAGCATAGCCAGGGTAAAACTGCAGACGGCCATGAAAAAATTCGGTATCCCCATGAAATTGAAAAGACTGACTAGGCTGACCATGACTAATCTGCGATGCCAGATAAAAGCAGCAGGATCACTCTCAAGACTACTCGACATCAACAACGGTCTACGACAAGGGGATGCCGTATCATGCGACCTCCACCGAAAACCAACCAACCAACAATATCAAACCGGACTGGTCACACGAGAAGAATAAAGATAAGAGACTACAACTTTGAGACCATTGATAATTTCTCCTATCTAGGGTCGAAAATAACAACCGATACCAGCTACGACAATGAAATCCGCGCACGGTTGTTGTCAGCCAACAGAGCCTATTTCAGCTTACAAAAACTGTTCCACTCGAAACGTCTCACCATAGGGTCAAAGCTCTTACTGTACAAGACAATGATCTTGCCAGTCCTCATGTATTCTTCGGAGACTTGGGTTCTTAGCAAGAAGAATTGCGAACTCTTGGCCGCGTTCGAGAGAATAATCCTCCGATGAATTTTTGGCCCCCTACATGAGGATGGACGATTCCGTAGCATACATAACGACGAAATCTATAAGCTATACCATGACCGTCCGGTTATGGATAAAATCCGGCTCAATAGGTTACGGTGGGTGGGTCACTTAATCCGTATGGATAAGGATGATCCAGCCCGGAAAGTCTATAAGGGCAATATCTATGGTAGAAAAAGAAGACGAGGCAGACCCTGCCTAAGATGGAACGATGGCGTAGGTCAGGACGCCAGAGAGCTTTTAGGGATATCGAATTGGTGGACCTCGGCGCCAAACCGGGATGTCTGGAGTTCCTTATTAAGGCAGGCCTAGCCCGGATACCGGTTGTTGCGCCGTTGATGATGATGATTATGAGTTCTCCCCAGACACCAGTGTCGAAGATATGATGAGGAGTGTTGACAGGTGGAGCCATGTTGCCCATTACGTTTGGGTTCTTCTCGTTGCTAAGAAGATAGAGCTGGACCGGTGGAGGAGCCGGATGGCAGGGGGTTCCTTGGACTAATAGTTCCCTTCTTCCTCTCCCCTCCCGTTGGTGAAAGGAACTTCCTGATTTGAACACTCCGCAAGGCGGGAAAGTTCATGGACTATCCCGAAGTAATGCGACAAACGGTTCTAGGCTAGTTCTCTGACGATTGGAAGGTGTTTAGTTGGTAGTCCGACGACGTACCGATCTGGGACTCCAACACTCTGTGCGTAAATGCATTCACCTACCCTACTCCCAAGAAAAAACCTCACAGTCCTCTTCTGACACAGCTTGATTTGGAGACCGCAATCAGAACTCTGTTGTAACGGGCGCAGCGGTACCGGTTTGTACTGAGTGTAGTCTCTGCATTCATACCAGTATCTGCGAGGCCTCATCAAAGCCTCTACTGCAACTAAGGTGTAAGGTGGCCGACTGTTACAGGGCGACTTTACGCTTGAGCTCACAAGGAGCTCCGACCACGGTGTGGGTACAACACCGGTTACCTTGAAACTCTCACAAGGCGGCAAATCCAAATAACCACCCCAAGAGCTCATTACCCATAGATTTTCCGGAGCCTCATCTCGGTTCCCATGGTACCAGATAACCTCTGGTGAAGCTTCATGATCCAAGTTACCTTAGATGACTCCCATGCAGACTCAGGTCTGACCACCCTAACTGGGCCTTTGAACATTCTCCTATTGCATCACCACCAATGCCAAAACATTTTTTCCCAATGCCACCACGTGGAGTTTCTCCTTAGCCATTTGGTGTTGATTCAACCTGCTCCGTCTACCTTCTCATCACCTCTAACCACCTAGTCTACGAAATAGCCAAATGAATCACCGAAATATAAGATCTACAAAAAAACAAAGGTAACTCCAGATGAAACCACTATATATCAAACTGACTTAATTAAACGCCGGCACCTGTGATTCTTAATGAATGTAAAAATATATATTGGAAAAATACACACTCAGCCCATCACAGCTTTTCATTAAGAAAGAACTCTCAGCGATCACCACGTCGAGGGTGATATAAGGTTTGGTATTAGAGCTGTTGTTGTTAGTTCATTAGGTGTTTCCGAGGTTTTATGCTTCATGGTGGGTACAAATCCACGTTTCACCTTGGTGCCAATACTACCTTCCTAAGGCAGGTCCACTGTAAACCAAATTGACTACTTGCTAATCAAACGATGACACCTGTCAGCCTTGATGGACCACATAATATGTAAGGAGGACAATGCAGACGCAGGTCACCAGCTAGTTGTCATTATGCTCCAGACTTGAGTAATAAGAACACAAATTTGCTATAAAAGTCAACGCTAAGTTGCCTCCCAATGAAGTCTTGCGTAACAATCAAAACGCAGCAATCAGGTGCCTTAAGTTGAATGTGCTTGCCGATTCGCTTCTACGATTCGATAGTTAACCCGGTCATAAGTCACTACGTTCCTACTGCCAATCGTAACATCGTCGGTCTGATTAGTAGTCACCTATCAATTAAATCCAACCGACCTTGTGGCAGACATTCAGGCTTTAACGAGTCTTCACTTGGTTCACAGAGGAAAAATACTTCTATTCTATTCTATTCTATTCAGAAGCCTTTCATTTTAGATAAGAATACGCTATATGGAACAGGATCCCAGATTACGAAGGCTTACTTTGCTCCTTAAAATAGCGTAACCTTAAGGAAAAAATATCTTAATTGGCGCTTTTGTATGGCACCACGGACATCCCTAGGTTTACCAAGACTGTTTTGCGGTGGTATTCCCCGCAGTGGCGCAAACCTCATGGTCGAAACTTCGTCTGGGGCGGGAAATACGAGTATTCCTTTATTACTCATATTTCATAACAGAGGACCCTGTAGCTTTGTGAGACTCACGCTATGACAACGTACTCTGAACTTTTCATTCATCCTGAACAAGAGAGTGTACTTCGAGCAACGGATGTTTCCGTATGTTTCGATAATAGTTCGTGTCACTGCTTTCAATGTGCTTCACTACTGCCTTCCCAAAGAGGTTGTATAATACATTGTTCGAAATTTTATGGTGGAGAAAAGTTCTTGCGGAACTTTGAGCGTCGACGATAATTGCGGCAGAAAAATTGTGCGCTTAAGGTCTGGCGCCGTGCATTAATGCATGCCAGCATGGCAAGTACATAGCTGCGGGCATGTGGCATTGGACAGCTGATGGGGATGGGGGATGGGGAAACATACACAAAATACCATTTTAGCTTATTTAAAACCTCTTCATGTTCGTCTGATATGGATCACATTATCGCCCAAGTTCGTTAATTCTTGATCAATTTTCACGTTTGGAAGGATCCCAGCGTAAAACATATTTGGAAATAATTATTGTTTTCTGAAGAATCACCTTTTGATGCGTGCTACAATGAATTTCTCGGGATTGCGAATTTTTGATTTTACCTCTTTCGCCGGTAGTGAGGGTATTAAAAACGTTCCCCACTATTTCTGCCGATTTAGTCACTGAAGAAAAACCCCTTTTGCTATGACCCCAAAAGTCTAAGATGTCGTCCCTACTTCCGACCTACTTTATTTCGAGAGGCTTATCACCTAAGATTACTTGGTGATTTTACCACTTCACACTTTAGGGCTCTCTCCTCCAATGCCCTAAGATAGGACGATGACCCCTATTAAAGCCTGCATATTTGGGTGAAATTGCGCCTCTTTGGATAGATGCACTTATGCGTTTTTTCACTGAAAGAAATGCTGTTTTCGGTGGGTGTTTTCTGTATTCACTTCTTGCACCAATAACCTTGTTGTTCTTTGTCGAGTTCCGCGACGAATCTCGACTATCGGGGTACACAGTTGTCGCCGTTGGCGACCTCTGAAGCTTCGAACTCTTACGAAAAGGATCCAATTTCCATTTCCATTTCCACTCCCTTATTATTTGTGTCCGAATAGCTCAGTGGTTAGAGCACTAGGCTGTCATACGGAAGGTCGCGGTTCAAATCTCACTGGTGGCAGTGGAATTTGTATCGTGATTTGACGTCGGATACCAGTCGAACCAGCTGTGAATGAGTACCGGAGTCAAGTCAGTGTAATAATTTAGGGCGAGCGCAATGCTGACCACATTACCTCTTACAGTCTACTGTAGTGTACCGTTACGGTCTTGAATGAAGTGCTCTAACACACTTCAAGGCCCTGATCCAATATAGATTGTTGCGCCAACGATTATTATTTCCGAGTTATCACAATCTCGGCAGATGCCGGATTTTACCTAATGCTAGCACTAAGTGCCAAGCATTTAGGCTCGGACGATCCTACCTACTTAAAAACTAAAAGGGGCACTGGTGGTGGTGGCCGGTGGTAGGTCAGTGGGAGAATCCGTCGAGTACTCTCCGCAACATCGAGCACGTATGCAGAATGGTGTACTTCTGCATGGTTTGAACCAGACTGTGCGAAAGTCCCAGGACATCAAGGGAAGCCGTCAGGGATTTAGGTACAATACCTGTAGCTGACAATATTATGGGAACTACAACCACCCGCTCGAGACGCCAAATTTCTTTGATTTCCCGAGCCAATGGCTCATAGTTCACCTTCTTCTCCACGTATTTCCGTTCAATGTTGCTATTATGGGGGATAGCAACATCAATAATATACGCGGAGCGACCCGTCTTGTCAACTAACAGTACGTCAGGCTTGTTGTGTGCGGTATGGCGATCAGTCACAACTTGCCGGTCCCAATACATGCTGTAAGCAGAACTATCAAGTACTGCTTGCGGCTCATATCGGTAAACCGGACATGTTCCCGTGATCAGCCCATGCTTATATGCAAGGTCTTGATGGATAACCTTACATACAGCATTATGCCTGGTGATGTATTGCACCGGTGCCATAACAGTACAGCCAGAAATGAGATGGTCCAACGTCTCTAACGCCGAACCACACATTCTGCACTGGTCGTTCTCCACCCGTTCTTTCATGATGAGCTTTTTATAAGCTCGGGTGGCGACCACGCCATCCTGAATGGCACACATAAACCCCTCCGTCTCAGCAAAGAGCTTCCCAGCACACAGCCATCTGTTCGACAGATGCAAATCGGCAAATGGCTGCCAAAGACAATTCACGTGTTTACCGTGCATTGCCTTCGACTTCCATTCATCGATCCGCTCTTGGTCCGACTTCACCCCACTCAGAGGATTGAAGGATCGATCCTTCAAGTTAAGTGGAGTCAGTCCACAGTCTGCCTTACAGACAGCCGCATGCAAGGGACTCGCCTGCTCTTTGCTGTAAAAATAAGCGCGCAGCGAGTCGACTTGGCGATGATGTTGTGCCGCCACGTCAACCACGCCTCTACCTCCGATGTCACGAGGCAGGTTCATCCGCTCCACGGCAGACTTTGGGTGATGCATTCGGAATTTGGACATAGTTGTCCGTATCCGCCGCTGGACGTTTTCCAGATCGGTCTTCGTCCACGGCAATATTCCGAATGCATAAGCCAGTGAAAGGATGGCGAATACATTCAACGTGCTTATTTTATTCTTCCCCGAGAGATGCGATTTCAGCACAAGCTTTACACGTCGCAGGAATTCGGACAGCAGAGCTTCTTTCAGATCACCAACTCGAGCATGGGTTCCTTGCAGAATTCCTAGGTACTTATAGAAGTCTGTCTCGGTCATAGCTTCGATGTGGAGGTCACCAATGCTATGTCCGGCATGCGGCTCGTGATGACCTTTGCGGATGGCTTGGATTCGACATTTGTCTAATCCAAACTCCATCCGAATATCACGCCTGAACATGTCTATTATTCGCAACAGACTTCTAAGATGGTCATCAGTACCAGCATACAGCTTGATGTCATCTAAGTACATCAAGTGTGTCAGTTCGCACTTAGCACGTAGGCCATACTTTATTGCAAAACCATGCCCTCTAGCATCATTCAGTAGCCATGAAAGGGGGTTCAGTGCCATACAAAACCAAAGGGGACTCAATGAATCCCCCTGGAAGATGCCCCGCCGTATACGGATGGGCTCTGAGGTATTAGCACCCTCAGATGTACTCACTGATAAAGTGGTATGCCACCCTTCCATGACTGTCGCCAAAAACTTTATTAGTTTCGGATCAATGCGATACAGATGTAGGATATCGATTAGCCAGGTATGCGGAACGCTGTCGAAAGCCTTGGCATAATCGATATACCAACTGAAGAGGTTTCTCTGGCCTCTAGTTGCTTGTCCTACAACTACCGAGTCGATGTTGAGTTGCTCTTTGCAACCCCTTGACCCAACTCGGCAGCCCTTCTGCTCCTCGGACAGAATGTTGTTGGTCTCGAGGTGCGCATTGATCCTTCCACTAATAATGGACGTGATGAATTTGTAGAGGGTTGGTAAGCAAGTGGTCGGTCTTGTGTCTGCGGGGTCCTGCACCGTGTCCTTCTTAGGGATAAGGTAGGTAATCCCCGCAGTGAGGAAAGGTGGAAATTCCTCCGGCCGACTCATGACCTCATTTATACTGCGTGCAAACCGACTGTGTACGCTGGTAAATTTCTTATACCAGAAATTCTGCACCCGATCCAGACCTGGGCCCCTCCAGCTCTTCGAGCTGTTTATGGCTCGTCGAACTCCTCTTCGGTAACATCCGCGAAATTCATGCCAGGTGTATTGGCATGGCGGGTGCCTTCGGCGGTGATCCACTCAGCATGCTGGGAAGGTAACCCCCAAAGTCCACCCCAATACTCTTTCGCTTCCGTCACCGAGAACTGTATTGTCTTGGCGCTCTGTTGGGATTCGTTGAGAGATCTGAAAAAGCTCCGCTGGTTCCTCGCGTATGTTGCATTCTGAACACGTCTGGAATAACTTTCGCCATACCGTCGTAACCGACTGCATATGACAGAAAGTTTCTGTTTTAGTGTGTCCTGAATTTCAACTACGGGTGTCTCACAGGGGATGGCATAGTTCCGGTAAACCCTCTGCACTTTATTTCTCACCCGTCGGCTGGCACTGGCAGTGCTGATCTGAATCAGTCTAGCAATGTCCTACCTTAGTGAGTCCCGCCGACGTTCCAGACGAATTTTCCATGGTGGATCTCTTTTGTCACTCAAACCAATAACGCGAAACCGAATCTTCTGACCGTGCAATCTAACAGCCGCAACTGCACCACAATACACAAGTGATTGTAGTTGCAGCAGCGACATATCAGCACACAGTCGAGATGCAATCTCATCATTGATTTGAGATAGAATTCCCGGAGTTGCTGGAGATGCATAGAGCCTGGGAATACCTGGTCTATGCAAAGGATCCATATCCGAGAATTCCATACACGCTCTTTGGAATTCGTCCCGAACCTCAGCGGAAACCTCAGCTGGACGGTGGAGAAGAGTGCTTCGGCGAGTACTGAAACTGTTGCCTGCAGTGCGGCGTGGTGTTGTTGATGCCGCCGCCTCTGCCCCCATCGACTCTCGGTCACCAGTTTCCCCGATGACTTCAAGTCCAACACGCTCCCTGATGGTGGCCGGGATTGTGTCGCTGCGAATAATAAAGCGGTACTGGTCTGCGACTCGCTGCACAGTCACGTGCGCGAATTGCGGGAAACGCTCGACGAATCTCTGACGCAACAAGGGGCGGTAAGATGTTGTACCCGCCCCCGCCGTTATTTCGTAGTAGGAGCGGATGATGAAGAGGTTCATTTCTTCAGTCCATTTCATCCGCTTCCTCCGCGAACCTGCTGAAGTGGTCGCCACAGATTGTGGCGAAACAGCTGCAGCAGGCGGAGCTGTGCTCCTGGTCGTCATGGCGCCTAGACGCCGAACCGCCCCACGACTAGCGGTTTCGACGCCGTGCTGTCCATTACGAGAGCCCGACCCAGTCACCAAGTCAGACGACTCCCGCCGGTTATCCGTACCGGACCTCAAATTTCTCCTTCTTCTCATTGTTGGTGGTGCATTTTATCCCTAGCTGCCAGGTGTTGAGATAGCTTCCTTAGTGAGTAATCTGCAAGACTGCAAAGTTCCTGCACTTTCCTCACCTACTCCCTGAGACGCTGCGGTGGCGTACAGCCATTCAGACTGAAGCTATCTATCCCTCCTCCTTTCACAACCGGGCTTGGGACCGGCTTCGGCGGAGTTGCATTATTATTATTATTTCTTGTAGCAGTAGATGTGGTAACTGGATAGCAACTATCAGTAGCCCACTTGTCTACTTTCAAAAACCACTGAGTGTGCGAAGTCCTGTACTGTAAAACTATGCCAGTATCCTCCTCCTTATGTTTCTGAATATCCTTTCCATAGCCACTTTTTATACACTGGGGATGCTCCAATATACCTAACCTGTGTGCGGAGCCTTATCAGCACGAAACTATGCGCTTGGTATGAGATTTATCAGCTGTAGATTGTTCAGTAAGGCTCGCGAGGTTGTGGACACTGCAATTTTCAAGCAGAATTTACTTGGTTGGCATTCACCCTTTAATGAAGCATTACGCGTCAACCATGCCTATCCGCTATGGTTCGTGGTTAGTTAAAAGGCGATCCGGCTTCTATACGTCACTTCACTTCAGTTCTTGCCGAGGCGCTTGTACTCCTTCTCCACTGTTCTACACCATGTGCTCCTAAGAAGACTCATACGTGAGTCACAGTTGGATAGTGGACTCCACTAAATGGTATAGCCAGCAGCGGAGTTATTGTCCTTCCCCAATGAGTGACCTACTCACTGCCACTTCCGCTTTTTGCATGCCATTAATGCAACGAGAGTTGTTGTCAATTACATATTTGAAATTTAAATTGCCTGCCTAGCTATTGAGATTTTTCCATTTCTGATCCTAATATTGAAGTCACAGGAACCATTGGGTTGTTCCACTTTAAGTGTCATCGTTCACCACAGTTTTATTGACGTCAAAATTACCGCTCCAAGTGATTTCCTCCAAAGGATTCATTTCAAAGGCGAAGTTAATTACTTTCCAATTCCCTGAACATATATTTTCATTAACTCGGGAATATTATTTGTGCGTATACGTATGGCACCCGTCCCTAAGAAGCAACACCTGCTGTAATTTCTTCCGCTTCATTTGGTGCTGATTTGTTGTGAAAAAGCCTTTTATAAAGTGAAATTCTGGCAGAAATATTTTGTAAAATCCATCAACACACCTCGACAAGTTACTTCATTGACAATATTTTATTGTTGTCTACCCACATGCATGAACACATTATGTCAACACGTACGAATCAATCACAAATCAACCGCAAAACATATGTGACATATTTTCAAAGTCGCCCACGTTATTGAATGCCACATATGTTAACATTCGACTGGTGCAAAGAAGCGTCAATGTCGACGTGGCATTTTTGTGGGGTGTAAGCTAAGTGAGGTGTCAGTACCTATATTCGCCTAGGGAAATCCCATTTTTGTAGGTAAAAATATTAAAGTCGCGACAGGGGACTAAGCTCCAACTCTACCTGCTACCATGAGGGCGAAAAAATTGAGCACCAATTGTACGTGTGTATCTCAACCCTAACTGCAGATATGGTTTGCCTCGATTTTGTTTTGGAGTTTGCCGGCAAATAAGGAAGAATATAGACATTAAAGCAATAGTTCCAAAGTCCTTCTAAAAGCAACAGTCAGCCCCTGATAGCCTACCATATGCCCCCGTTCCTTTACCCCACAAAACAAGTGTCTTCCCAAAAGATGATACCATTTATCCTTCGGGACAAGTCATTATCTTAAAACGAAATAAAGGATTCCTTAAGCCAAATTGGAGCTCAGTTTGAAAAATGTCTGTTTTTCTTTGCAAAGTTTCCGAGATAGCCAGATTCGTCGCATCAATACAAAAATTGGTATCTACAAAAAGTAATGTATCATTAATCATTCCATTATTTTCAAATTTTCCGCCCCGAATAAAAAGTATTATCTGCAAACTCTTACCTCGAAACAAAGCAACAGAGAAGCAAAAATTGCTACACGCCATTAAGCGAATTTTCATGATTTAAGGTACATACTCGGCATAAAGATTCATTCTTCCTCTTGTTGCTATCAAATCACGCCTATCAGTTGCGTTAATGTTATTCACAGGCAGCTCCTTTCTCTGCTTTTGTGTAGAAAGTTTCCGTATTGCAAAGCGAAAAAAAAAAATCTCGTCAACGATCTCGAACGCAAAATGAAAAGAAAGGACTTTTGCAAAGTTATTCCCAGGCAACACGATGCCATGAATTACCTTCGGAAGTATCCCCAAAGCGATATGGCGACGTATCAAAGTGCGGAAGGGAAGCGATATCCTAAGTGAAGGTGAGAAAAATTGAGTGGGTGGAAAGAAAGTTTTTACTTTGGCTCCCCTGGCTGTCGGCTATCTTACATCGGCTGGGAGGGTGGAAGTTTGCCTGAAGGTGAAATGCGTATATCAAAAGTTGCAAATGCTCCTAATCTGCATTGAGTCTTTAAGATGCTTTGAACTTTCTCGGGAAGATTAAGTATCGAAACATGACGGTTTTGGCACCGGGATTATGTGGTCTTGGCGGTTGAGTAAAACCTGTGTAATTAACACAGGACTAAACTGGATTAGTGCCTAGAATAGGTTAAGTATGTTTTGTGCACAATTTTGAAGTTAATTTGAACTGGCGACGACATCAACAGTCGGAGATTAATAGATTCACGTTATCCTTATGCATCTAATTCATGGATATTTAGAACGTCCTTGGTTTGCACATTACCGAGTTTACTACTACGAACCCGAGGTCACGCTTAAGCATCCATCGCCACTTAACTACCTAGTCCAGGAATTCGGTAAGGGTCCTTGGAGCACAACATTTAACAATTCATCACTAGCCTTGTGTGTACGTTTGTGGTAGGGGAGAAGCTGTAGCCTCTGAACACTCACACCGTGGTGGCCCATTATTCCCAACTCCCCCATCTAAAGGAATATCCCGGATTCATTAATATATTGTAGGCTCAAAGTTAGTGGATGTGATGCTACCCGCTGCAACTGGAACACATCGGCGCTAAAGATCTGATTTCTGATCCGTCCATAGATTGGCATTCACTTAAAAAATGCTCCCTGGATTACTCTTCCTCATTACAGGAGGAACAAATATCATCTTGTCGAATTTCTGTTCTAAACATATGTCCAGCCAGTGAATTATAGCCTGTCAAATTGCCTTCAATACTCACGTCAGTCTACTGCATACCGCAAGCATGTTTGGTTTTGACAAGAAAAGTTTGGTGTGTCTAGCAGCATTTAGGCTCTGCCACCTATCATTATGGGAAGCTTGTTCTCAGTTGATGAAGACAGCCTTAACCAATGCTACTGATACTTCAATTACTAGTTCCGGTCCTAGTATGGGGGAGATTGAACCCTCTTTTGTTAAAACATCCGAGATTTAATTTCCCTCTACACCACAGTGACCAGGTACCCAGTATAGTTCGACCGTATTGAATCTCTATTCAAACGGTTTCTGCATCCCTGAACGATTTTTGAGATTATCAAAGGACCACTCAACACACCATTAGTGCAGCTGGCTATCACTGCAGATTGCGATGCGCCCGACCTTCAACTGTTCCGCAATCATCCAGTTTGCGGCGGTTAGGATCGCTTACATTTCAGCTTGAAAAACCATTGCATATTGATTAAAAGAAGGACGAAGACGGCTACGGTTTCTTACCAGGGCAGAGTCAACTCTTCAGACGCTGCTTCACCTCCACCCTGGAAGCAACGAGACCGAAACGGCTGGCAGATGTTATGCGCTCTCTTTTATAACACGCAAAACACGACAAGGGTGCCAATTATATTCTACGTAAATCCGCCTACAATTCAGACCAAAAGCTTGGCTGGAGCTAAACAATTTCTTTTTTTTAGGGATTGGGGAGTCCTAAGTCCACGGACTCAAAAGTGGGAGTAAGTTACTCTCCATTTAGTTCGGTCCGAGATCAAGTCGATGCGGGCTTAGAACTCCCCAATCCCTAAACAAGTCGGAATACCGGAAGCTCGTGCTTCGGGTATAAAGGTTTTGTGTTCATCTTATCTAAGCAATTTCAACGCACATTTTTCTACCCGTATACAGCTACAAAACTACGAGACATACGTACATATTACAGCCGTAGATGTTACGCTCACCCTAAACAAACAAACTGCCTATTTCCGAATACTGTACACTTATAGGCACGTATATAAATTGATCGTACCCATATTTCCGATTTACTTCTTATATCTATCTGAATTAGGCTCTACCCACAAAGTTCATTAGCACGCATATACTATATACCTACGTACACACATGTCTCGTTGGAATAATTGATATTCATATATAAATGATTAAAGAACTAAAACAAAATAATTCTTTTCCACCCAATTCATACGAACTTACTTCGTTGTGGTATTGACGAATTGATATGTGATGATGACGTCATCAGGTTGTAGAGTGCACGAAATTCACAAAAAATTGTAAAGTTTCACCCCCTATAACTTTGTTAATAATAGTTGGATTTTCTTCAAACTTGACCAAATTGTGCATTATATTCTTGATTATACCCATGCCAAATTTTGTACTTCTGGGACGAACATAAGGGGGGTGCCGGGTAAATTTCTAAAATGTGGAAATATACTATTATTAACTTTATTTGTGCAGATAGCGGAACCGGATATATTTTGAGGCCTAGATTTCGTAGAGATGCATTATTGAGATTTTTTTCTGATTTTTCGGTTGGATAGGTTCTGAGAACGAGACCTGTTACACTTTTTGGGGGTCATATTTTGAGCCCTCACTCTCCTATGTTTCACCCAATATCAAATATTGAACCAGTTTCGAAAAGTACTAATGAAGGCCTTTCATTTGATACCCCACATGGCCACATTTTATGAAAAAAAATTTTGCACCCTCCTTTCACATGTATGGGGAGCCCCCCCTTAAACTTAACACAAAATGGCGCCAGTCGCTGCATGTAAAGGGAACGGCAGATCACATACTCCTACCAATTTTCGTGACAATCGGTTCAGCCGTTTCCGAATAAATCGGCTGGGACAGACAGACAGACAGACAGACAGACAGACGGACAGACAGACAGACAGACAGACAGACAGACAGACAGACGGACGGACAGACATCGAATCGATTCTAATAAGGTTTTGTTTCACACAAAACCTTAAAAAAAGACATTGAATATTATCCCAAAGGAAAAACCCACTTCACATTTTAATTCGAGAGGTAGATTCCGCCTCCATATCTATAATAATCTATAATAGATTACTCCCAGTAGTTGAGAGCCAAGGTGGCCTTTCAGATCGGCAGTATGGGTTCCGAAAAGCCAGATCAACCATTGATGCCATCAAATTGATTACTGGCTTGGCCGAAGATGCAATCCACGGAAAGGGTGGTACCAGCAAGTATTGCGTGCTAGTAACCCGGGATGTGAAAAATGCATTCAATTCGGCCAATTGGAATCTAATTCGGAAATCCCTAGCGAAGTTTGGTATTCCCGCCTATCTCGCCGCAATTGTCGATAGTTATTTAACTGAAAGGAGGCTCTGGTACGACACTGATGACAGACCACAGGAGTACGTAGTTTCCGCGGGTGTCCCACAGGGCTCCGTATTGGGCCCACTACTGTGGAACATCATGTACAACGATGTACTTAATCTTCCCCTTCCGGAGGAAACTACAGTGGTGGGTTACGCTGACGATATTGCACTGGTTGTTGTCGCAAAGCATCTCGAAGATGCTGAGTTATACTTAAGCGAAGCAATCGGTGCTGTTAAAAGTTGGCTAAAGAGCTCAGGTCTGACACTGGCGGAGGAAAAAACAGAAGCGGTCCTCATCACGAAGCGCCGGAAGAGAAACTACGCCTGTATAAGAATCGGGAATCATATCATCACTTCCAAACCGACCATCAAATACTTGGGGGTGGTGATAGACAAGAAGCTCAGCTATAAGCAACACGTGCAGTATGTTTGCAATAGATCGTCCACTGCTAGTATGGCCCTGGCGAGGATGATGCCGAACGTGGGAGGGCCACGGCATACCTCTAGGTTGCTTATAGCCAGGGTGGTGGCCTCAATCATGCTCTATGCGACCCCAGTTTGGAGGAAGGCACTGCAGATGTCAGTTAACACTAACAAACTGACTGCAGTATACAGGAGGATAGCCTTGAAAGTATGCTCTGCCTTCAGGACTGTCTCAGATGATGCAGCATTCGTCATCTCTGGAATGATGCCGATTGACATCTTGGCAGATGAGATGGCGAATATATACCATGCGAAGCCGATCTCTCCCTTATTGCAGACGAAGAAGGCTGAGAGGGAGAGATCCATAAATAGATGGCAAGAGCGGTGGGAACGCTCGGGAAAGGGTCGGTGGACTCACAGGCTCATTCCTGCCATCAAGGAGTGGTTGGAGAGACGACACGGTGAGATTAATTATAATCTCACCCAGTTTCTCACGAGACATGGAGGATATCTCCAATACCTTCACAGGTTTAAATTGGAGACCTCACCCGACTGTCCAAATTGCGATGGAGTCCCAGAGGACCCAGAGCATGTATTCTTCCACTGTCCGAGATTTGTGGAAGAAAGGAGGAACCTAGAGGAGACTCTAGGAGAGGTGCTGGTACCAGAAAATCTGGTGCCGAAAATGCTAGCACATCAAGATACCAGGCCAGATCAGTGTTATTTGAAGATTTCTACCTCCTCAAAAAAAAAAAAAGACTGCCATTCTTCTGGGACTTCGTAGTTCACTCTATGGTCCAGGGTAACTTGATATCTCCTACCAAACAGATGTACGGGGAATTGAGAATCAGAAGGCGTAGCTAGAACTAGATTCAGTTCTGCCAGTAACTCTTTCAATGATTTCTGCCCTCACATCCGTTGTTTCGCCATAGATCAAAGCGTCTATGAGCTGCTATCATTGCAGTGCTTTAAATAAACAAATTCAAGGGCTGGAAATTGAGTAATGCATTTAGAGATGCACCGGATGCCCTGCTCATGGCACCAATAATACCTAAACACACAGTTCTTTGCTGTACGGCTAGCCCGCGGGTGAAGACTTTTTTGTCTCATCTTAACCCAGTATACTAGGAATGCATAAGCGAACATCGGTCTAATGATAACAACATATATCCACATTACCACATCACGCCTGGGCCCTTATGTCAAGGCAAACGTCCGTCTGCACAGCCCATTAGATATCAGAGCTCGTTTCAACTTTTTTCCATAGAAGGTGAAGGGTTGTACTCTTCATCTCTGGATGGTAAAGCCCATTCAGTTTCCTCCTTTTAGTAAATAATACCGTTGTAGTTTTATTTGGATTAACTTAAAGACCATGACTGAGGCACCAACTATCTATCAAATCAACGCCACGTTGTATATTCCTGCACACCGTTCCGAGATCCTGATCAACAACAATCATATGCTTGTGCCAATCAGCATACCCCATAAAAGTGACGATAGCACACCTCTTTGGGAGTAGCCTTTCGTTGCTTTTGCTGTTAGGTAGTGATCGACACCCACTTCAACACACAGCAGATTCTGCGTCAACATAGCATAGATCCACTAGTTTCATGAACACCACGCCCTCTGGTGGCTTAACAGAGCTTCTGGAAGGACGCAAAACCACCGAGCCTTCAATTCCACGGACACCCCCATCAGGTACTCACCCTTTAGATTTGTGTTCTCTTTCTTTGAAACCAAAGCGAACAACAAGTAGACAGAACGAAGCCTCATACACCCGATGCTCATCCCGTCGTGATAAGGAGGACAGTATGATTTCCGATCGTATTGGAAGATTAGGTAAAAGTCTCCAACAACAATATCGGTGAGGTGGAGCTCCTGCCGGACAATCTGCTTGCTGATCGTTAATGCATCCATCCCTTTGAGGCCTAGTAGACCCGAGTCTGCAAGGCATCTAAAGTGGCTCTTCCCACTAAACCTCATGAGAGGTTATCTGGTAATATGGGAAAACGGGATGGCCTTCTTAGAGCATATGCTCAAGAGAATTCCTGGGGGATGTGTTTTCGGGCGAACTTTTTGTGGTTGAGCACTCCGTGAGAGTTTCATGATGGCTATGCATCAGTTAGTCAAGCGGAGCTCTGATTGTTGCCTCCAGGCCGACATGACTGGTACACACAATCAATCACAAGGACTTAATTGTCCCATACATAAAAAGTACAATTTGCAAGGTTTCCTTCGCTATTTTGCTAGGCTGGAAAAAAATTTGCCAATACCAAAGATGCGTCTCTCCAGACAAAACAATAACATTATTGATATTTCCCTAACCTTGTGACTAGGACAACTAATTTCAGGGAACAACTTACTCCTTCCTCCTAATGCATGAACCACTCGTCTTATGCGGGAACACCCAGGGTTTAAAAAAAGTCGCTGATGGTTTTGCTCATCAGAATAGCTTGCTTTAAATATTTCTGGAACCATTTACTGATCAAATTTTTACTCGGTCTACCTCGCAGAGGCTAGATGGTAGGTGGAGGAATACGTTTACACAGTGAACGTTGGACTCCTGTAGTAGCAAGGCATTGTTCTATCAACTAAGAAACTCCTCTCCGTCAGATAAATAAGCTGGAACCTTTCACCATTATTTCGAGTTTATCAACGATATGTCACCCATTCTTCTACCAGGCAAGATTTATCTTTTTCGTCACAAGAAGAGCCCGATCGCAATGGTCAACCAAATTCCATCTGTCGAAATTCCGCAGCACCTTACCACATCAC
This sequence comes from Hermetia illucens, assembly GCF_905115235.1. NCBI lineage: Eukaryota > Metazoa > Arthropoda > Insecta > Diptera > Stratiomyidae > Hermetia > Hermetia illucens. Next base: position 26,791,373 of record NC_051853.1, read on the forward strand.
GACAATGTTGTCCAATGTTTAGATAAAGTGCTGACAAATTCCATCCACATTCCGCACACTTTCTCATCGCAGAACACACAATCAGAGGATGGTGCCTCACAGACTAAAAATCTTCATGTCCATTGGAAGCCGGAAAACGAAGCAATCTCACCATATGCTGCAGCAGCTAAGGAACTAAGATTCTGATGGACAGCATATCCCATTTCTTTCCTGGCTTATTTTAATAAGAAAGCTTCCACTCGTTTATCATATATTGTCGTTCTTTATGAGTAACCACTTTCCGGTGCGGATAGGAGCATAAACTGCACTCCAATTATGATATTGTTCCTTGTATTCAGTGCACTTCCTGGGGCATGTTTTCCCGGCCCGGTTGTTTGCGGTTGGCCCACTAGTAGGAGTTTTATGGGGATTATAATTATAATACGTCCACATCTCGGACAGAGTCCTTGGGGCCTCAAGTGTGGAATCGCGCTGTAAAACTCGAATGAGGTATTCTCTTCGGTAGGGACTTTAGGCAGGTCTTGTATCCGGTCTGTATTAATGTTGAACCTGCACTTAGCGTAAACTGGTACCGCTGGACTTATCAACACGGACCTCTGATTGATGCTACAAAATCGATTGATGTCTTAAGAAGACCGTGGGGTTAGACCGATATGGCGAGTATTCATGTCAAATCACTAGGACGCAAGTGTCAGTGTCCATTGAAATCAAGAAACCAGACCTTTGAAATCGGAGAAAGCAGCGGGGTTGCTACGAAGAGAAGGGCACCACGAAAGGGCAACCACCACAATATGGAAAAAGAAAGCCAGTCAAGCAGAATGTTTAAATTGTCGTTCGATTCAGCTTCTCGCCCATACAACGTAGATTTTTGAACGCATTCTTGGAAGCCTTATTCGCGACATCGATGCAATAACAATGAACCGAGCCGCGTTTTTTCAGAATTGCGCAGCTAATGATGTAATGCATGTTGCGTGGTCACTCATGGAGAAATATCGTAAGAAGCAAGCCCTCCTTTGGTATACTCTGCGGCGAAACTCGGTTAAATTGGTCTAAATAAATAAATAAAGTTCGAAGTGTGGCAGTGTGATATATGAAAACTGTTCCATGTCTCTGTCATTGCTCATAAAGGAAGCGCACTCTTGCCTCTCCACTTTGCTCTTGTTTTGAACACTGTCACACGGGATATCCAGGGTCTAGCGCCTTATGCACTATTCAATACAGATCATACTAGCAAAGCTGATCTCACATAACTTGTTCAAACATAGAATGATAGAGTCTTGCAACATGGTCTGAGCCAAGAGTGAGCTGCGTTATGAAATTTCTTCACGGATCAGTGCAACATGGATGTTGTCCTCTTGGTTCAGAATGCTAGCTGACTGTAAAAGACAATGAACGGTGCCTGACGGTAATGGAGATGAAGATTTCGTGTTGGACCAGTGGCGGTTGATTAAAATCCTATATTTCACACAACCAAACCAAACATGTTCCTTACGGGTTTTATCTGTACCCTAGAAAGAACTACCCACTATTCTGTTCGGATTTACTTCGATTAACTTTAATACTCTCCTGAATTATTCACATAAACAGTTTCCTACCTGCCCAGTCTTGTTTAACTGCCTCTTTAGAGAGAGCATGAACCGGATTTCCCACAGTTTTTGGGCAACGACTGCACATCTAAAACATCTAGCCGGCGCTAACTTCACCGAGCGTTAGACGGCCTATATAACTTTTACGTTGCTTACTTATTGCATTTTATTTGAGCTACTCGTAGGCAAACTAATTATGGCTGTGATGTCTTATATAAAATAGTCTTCTCATTTGTGTAGATAAATTGGACTCAGCAACTTTCTATGACTCTCGTCTTTGTTAGTGATACCCATAATGAATTTACCAGTGAACACACACAGTTTCACCAGCATCTATGGGACAAGCAAATATAAGATATGTTATTCCTAAATGCAAGCTATATTAAGTCCGGCCAAATTGAATTGAACTCAACATTCTTCATACAAATTCGTACATCATGAATCTGACATATTCAACATTCCATGTCTGATTATAAATACCTCCTGTTTGGAATCCAACACAATATCCCCAGATATTTTAATGTATCTATTAAATTTATTAACGACAGCGAAATGTTTCCAATTTGATCCAACCTCAACCGCACAGCAAGTACAGCCCAGGTAGTCTATTCCAGGAGCATGTTGGAGTGTCAGTCGATGTCATCTGGATGTTGTTCGAGGCAATGTTGAAGAGAGAAAGGACAAGCTCAATTGACATGTTGGGAATTAGGGAATCACCTTCGCTCCACTGGACAGAGAAATTATATCCGCAATAAATTGAAATATAATGAATGAAAGTGCATGTGTAGGCGGGTGACCCATGTTGCTAGCCTTGTGTACAGGGATATGTGGTAGATCGGCTTGTTCAATGACAAGAACGACAAGTTAATCTACATAGTATGGATAAACTAAGCCCTGCTCGACTGTCCCTTTTTTTACAATGTCTTCCTGGAAATGTTTACTGCAGTTTGCCAGGAAAGTCCTATCCATCGTGGCTTCCACTGAGAACTACTAAACTAAACAGGAACAACGAAATACCTATCGAAGCCTCTAAATCTTCTAAGTAGAAACCCCCGGGGCACTTCAGTGGAGATAATCACAAATGAATAAGTGACGACAGTTTATTGTCTCCACATCCAAATTTTCAAGTAAAATCTCTGAACTACCCTCGACAGATACTCCTACCGTATGGGTTCACTTCAGCCAAGAGTGGATCCTGCTCCACATTCCTGCAATTTAATCGTCTCTTAATGAACTGCAACTGCCTTCTCGATGTGATATGTAGTGTGAAGGATTTCCTATTAATCTTGCGAGAATTCCATGACTCTTATAGTCTGTACCGGGGCTGACAGATAGACTGAAATCCTTTGAGATCTCATTTTCTATATCCATTTGGAAATATGGCTCTGTAAGTAACGGTGAAAAATGAAGGCAGAAGATCTAAAGGGAACTATTTATTATAGTGAATTTAGGAGTGGAATATCTCGGAGAGAAATTACGTCTGTTCTGCACTTTCGACTTACAATCTCTGCCAGGATAATATATTTGATTGCTTTAAAAGCAGACCCTAGACATTTGTTTACTCTGGCATGCATATTTCTTTATTATTCATGGGAAGGTGAAAGTATGTTGGTGGATATGATTGTTTGTATTTGAAGTGGTGAAGTGAGATCCTACGCAAGTGGGACTATAGTTCTTGTGAATACCTTGAGTAAAGAGATTACGGAAGCACTTTGGACAATGCGTTACCTACCTACGTAAGCAACAGATACAATATAACGGGCAAGTTGAGTAACAAACTAAAACTCCGAGCTTTGGAAAAGAAGTATCAGAATTATAACTCAGCACATTACTACCATGAATAAGGGGTTTTCAACCGAGTCAAATGGTCCTTCTACGTAAGAGATTTTTGGTTATTTTTAGCACATGGAATAAGTGGAATGGCTTGGATCCAGTTCAGATGAAAACGAAGTGGGCGATTCAAGGCGAATAAAAGTCCTTTCCATTATCTCCACACTCTCCCCGTGGGACCACCGTTCCGGTATTGCATCGCGGGACAGTTCATTTTTTAGCTGTTCACTCTAAACGAGCTGCTACCGATTTGCGTGGCGTTAATTGCATTAGCTTCTCTTCTGTGTTTCGGTTTACTTCTGTTGACTTTAGCTGGTGGTAGATACGTTTTACCACTGCAACGACCGCGTCCCATGCTGTATTTGATTGCACCATGTACCTCATCAAATTTTCCACCGTTAAACGGGTATTTAGCTCTGTTTCAGCCTTTCTACTTGAGCTTTTAAATGTTGGGCATGCGAAGAAAATGTGTTTTTCATTTTCGGCTGCACCCTCACATGTAGGACAATCGGGCGATTCATCTAGATAGAACCGATAGAGGTAACTCCTGTATCCACCGTGCTCGGTTAAGAACTGAGTCAGATCGTAACTCATCTCACCGTGGTTCCGAATAGTTCACATGTTTACCCATTTGTTTATCTTTCATAATCATCAATGGCGCAACAACCGGTATCCGATCTAGGCCTGCGTTAATAAGGAACGCCAGACATCCCGGTTTTGCGCCGAGGTCCACCAATTCGATATCCCTAAAAGCTGTCTGACGTCCTGACCTACGCCATCGTTCCATCTTAGGCAGGGTCTGGCTCGTCTTCTTTTTCTACCTTAGATATTGCCCTTATAGACTTTCCGGGCTGGATCATCCTCATTCATACGGATTAAGTGACCCGTCCACCGCAACATATTGAGCCGGATAGGTTCCGGAGTGAAGCCTCCTTGGTATGGGCCAATGATGTTCTGGGCGAATGGGGCTATCCGGCCTAGCAAGATACCTCATAGATGGTACTCATCAACGTGATACCTCTATAATTGCTGCACTGTGGAATATCTCCCTTTTTATGTATGAGACAGATAATGCCTCGTTGCCAATCGTCAGGCATTGATTCGCTGTCCCATATCTTGAGCACAAGTTGATGAACCACTTGGTGTATCTGGTCCCCTCCATATTTGACTAATTCGGCTGTAATTCTATCGGTTCCTGGCGACTTATGATTTTCTATCCGATGAATTGCACGGACTGTTTCTCCTAAACTTGGTGGTGGCAGTATTTGTCCGTCGTCTTCAGTTGGCGGGACCTCCAACTCGCCGTTGTTCTGGTTGTTCATTAGCTCATCAAAGTACTCAACCCATCGCTCCAATATCCCCACTCTGTCGGAAATCAGATTTCCCTCTTTGTCTCGGCAGGATGAGCATCGAGGTGAATAAGGCTGCATCCTGCTGACTTGGTAAAACTTCCGCGCCTGCTGCAGTTGCTCCCTGTGCTTTTCTAGTTCACAGACTTGGTTCACCCAGGCTTCCTTTCTCCATCTGTGAAGTCGCTTCTCCGCTCGCCGGAGTTCGTGATAAGTCTCTGCGTGTGTCGGCGTTCTTTGAGAATGCAACATTACTCGGTATGCGGCATTCTTCCGTTCCGTTGCTAGCTTACATTCATCGTCCAACCAGCCGTTCCGACTCCTTTTGCAGCTGGGGCCAAGTATCTTTGTGGTCGTATCAATGATAACGTTCGTCAGGTGGTTGTGAAGATCATTTGTTTATGCTTCATCTCCAGGATCTCTGTTGACTGCGGTTATTGTGGGATCCATTTCCCCTTTATAAGTGTTGCGGAGGGTTGTGTTGTGAATGGCTTCGGTATTCACTCCCACTTGATTGTCAGAGGGGAATATAGGTGGTGTCCTAATTCGAGCTCGGAGCACTATGCCAACGAGATAGTGGTCCGAGTCTATATTGGCCCCCCTATATGTTCTGACATTCATCAAGGCTGAGAGGTGGCGGCGTTCAATCAGTACGTGGTCAATTTGGTTGAAAGTTGTCCCATCTGGAGAGGCCCACGTATATTTCTGAACTGCTTTCCACACAAACCAGGAACTTCCAATAGCCATTTCGTGCGATACTGCTAACTGAATAATCCACAGTCCGTTACCATTGGTATCCCTATGTAAGCTATGAGAGCCAACATATCGCCTGAATACGGGCTCCGTCCCTACTTGACTGGTGAAATCTCGACGTATGATTTTGATATCATACTTTGGACAGGCTCCGAGGGTCCGCTCAACTGCCTCGTAAAAGGTATCCTTCTCCGACCCTGCAATCTCCTCTGTAGGGGCATGAACGTTTATGAGGCTTATATTTCTAAACTTGCCTCGCAAACGCAGAGTGCATATCTTTTCGCTTATATTTTCAAAGCCGGTAACAGCAGGTTTCATTTTTTGGTTGACTAAGAAACCTATTCCGAGCACATGGTTTACTGGAAGGCCGCTATAATATATGGTGTAGCGACTCTTCTCCAGGAAACCGGTACCTATCTAACGCACCTCCTGCAACGCTGTTACATCAGCCTTATATTGGGACAGAGTATTGGCTGGCTGCTCTGCAGCATTCGGTCTGTACAGGGAGCGCATGTTCCATGAGAAAATGCGTAAATCGTTAATCCGTTGTCGTTGCCGGATTCGTCACTGTAAAATCTATTCTGTCTGAGGCTCCTTCCGTGGCTTCGTAATATCGGTTTTCCGTGTAGGGTTGTCAGCTCTACACAACTCCCAACCGGGAGGACCAGTTGGTACATTTTGTCACGTTTTTAGGCGCGGGAGGCTTGCCTTCATTCTTCTCCGTCTGCAGTTTTTCATGAAGAGAGAACTCCCAGGGATCACCGCGTGTTGGTGTTGGTTCAGCAGGCGTTTCCCGGGTTTTATTCTCCATCGTGGGTACCAATCCACGTTTCGCCTTGGGATCTATACTACCCTTTGACCATTGGCTAAATATTAGTATCCTTCGACATAAAAGCGCTGTTCCCAAGCACACCGATGAAGGAAGGTCTACGCTTGTTCGAGGAATGGATCACGACACAAGAAAACTCATCCGAATGGAGGAAGAAGGTTAAATTGTATAGGAAACTGGCCTTCACGCGTATGAGGTATTTATGGGGAACCTGGAGGATTACGTATTAGCAATTATCAAAAGGGAAGAAGCAGGAACAATCCTCGAAAAACCCAAACGGGCACAAAGGAACATCGATTTTACCATGGATATCAAAAAGAAAGGGGAGATATCGTTCTTAGCCTTAAAAATAATGCAAGAAAGTGGGGATTTTGCATTCGGCATCTATAGGAATCCGACCCAGACACATTGCACCATCACATAAACCTCAAACCACGATTTCCACCATAAGTCGTTGACATACAACTTCATGTGTCACAACGCCGCTCAATGAGGAGAGAATAAAATAAGTCAAGAGGAGGAGAACACAGAACCTAGGCAATGGATAACATTAACCTACTCGGGTCGGACGCAGAACATCAAAAGGCGGCTGCATAAACGTGTATTCCGGGTCACCTCGCCAAGCAGACGATACCTACTTAAAACCCGGTTACAATCAGTCAAGGACAAAAAAGAATTCATGGAAAAATGGGGCATTTATAAGACCTCCTGCTCAGACTGCCACAAGATTTACGTAGGACAACTAAACGGCTAGTCCACACCGGGGTGTTAAAACACTTAAAGGAGGCGGAAATCCGCTAAAAGTAAGAATAACCCACAAATAGGGACATAGGGAGCAGGGACACCATATGTCGTTGGGCAACGCTAATATCTTGAAGGAGGTGAACGACGAGACTAGATTCCTACCAGAGTACCCCTTAGTATAACTTTTAGGAACGAATAGGGTAAAAATAGAAGCCTAATTAGGATATTATAATCGCATTTCAGACGATAAAACACTGAAGAGGGGATAGAAAAATATCTTCCAAGGCAATCTTTCATTTTAAGACTTCGGCTAGCAAACTACCTCGTAATTCAACCCACAAAAGAGAATCACAATAGAAAATCAGACGTTCTGAAACCATGATGGGTCATATGAACGTAGTGACTCCACAAAAGACCTGACTGAACTTCAGAACAGCGGTGACTGAAAACTAACTGTAGTGACTAGATCGCGCTCTGAAAACAAAAAGGTTGCAGAACATGGATCTTCTGACCAAATCACAGCCTTCACGGTGAAATTTCAGCAGAAAAGGAGAAAGGGATGAAGTAGGTAGGTAGGTAGGTATCAGTGGCCGCTCGAAGGAGCCCAATTAACGCTTTGGTGCACTGTTTTGATGCCACAAACTCCTGAGACCGTGACTGTTGTTATGGGAGCAGGGAGGCAGAGTCCAGCCGGCTCGGATCTTCAGATCCGGTGTAATCCGGATATTGGGATCCAGGATTACACCCAGATACTTTACATTAGAGGAAAGAACCAATCTTTGTTCATTCAGCCGTGGTAGATGGAATTCAGGTATCCTTGTCTTGGCGGTGAATAGCATCAGTTGCGTTTTGGTTGGGTTTATGCTGAGTCCGCACCTTGCGGCCCACAGGCACACCTTTCGCAACGCTCCTTCCATGACGTCGCCCATAATGGACAGAAACATCCTTGATACTAATATCACCAAGTCGTCGGCATACGCCACCACCTTCACCCCACTGCTGTCCAATGTACGTAAAATTTTGTCCATTACTATTAACCACAGGACCGGTGAGATGGCGCCACCCTGGGGCGTGCCTCTATTCACAGCTCTGGGTCAGCTCTGGGAGGCAACCACCCAGATCGGACTGGGTTATCCTGGTACTCAGCATGGATATAATCCAATGCGTGAGATACCCCTCCAATCCAATACCGGTCAAGGCTGTCTTCATGGCGTTGATACTGACGTTGTTGAAAGCTCCCTCTATATCCAAGAAGGCAGCAAGGGTATACTGCTTGTACTGCAGCGACCACTCAACCGTGCCAATTACCTCGTGGAGGGCAGTTTCTGTGGATTTTCCTTCTAGGGTCTTCAGCGCAAAAGAGGTCAGGCTGATTGGTCGCAAGTCCTTCGCAGACTCATGACCGCGTCTGCCTGCTTTCGGTATGAAAACCACTCGTGCGCGCCTCCAGGACTGCGGTACGTATCCTAAAGTGATAGGTAAATCTCAACAAGCCACGGCACAACCCTTTCCTGCTGCTTCTGTAGCATGATTGGCATTATGCCATCTGGGCCTGAAGGTTTGTATGCGGAGAAGCTGTTTATAGCCGAGCCGATCCTATCCACGGTAATTACCGATTTGATAGTCTCGCACAGCTGGGGTTACCGCAAACCTTCCAAGCAAGGTTCTGACTCACAGTACTCCTCGCTGGAGGGAAAGTGCGTTTGAACCGGCAGCTCCAAGATTTCGCTAGAAAATTCCGTCCAGGAGCCTTCCGACTTTTTAAGGAAGGATGGGCTCTTATGTTTCTTGGACAGAATCTTACTGAGCCTCGCGGATTCACTAGTGCCTTCGATGTTCTGACAATAGTCCAGCGAAGACCGCCTCGCGGCGGTCCTGATGGCCGACTTGTACTTCTTCAGGCAGTCCTTGTATGGCTGCCAGTATTTTTGCCTATAGCAGATGTTCAAGATTTCTCTGGTCAGCTTTCTGAGATTAGAGAGATCTTCGTTCCAACACGGTGGCAGGGTCTTTTTGCTGACTTAGTAGGGCACGAGACTTTTAAGGCGGTATCAAATGCCTTCTCCAGAGCCCCGACCTTTGACTCCAGTTCGTCTGTCCTGCCAGTCCTACCAATTTGCGCACCGGAGGGTTTGTTTTTAATAACCTGACCAAAGTTTCTCCAGTCGATCCTCTTGGGGTCTCTGAAGGTTATGGGGACCTCTGCGGCGAGATCTAAACTGAAGAGTATCCAACTGTGGTCAGAGAAGGATCTCTGGTCAGACACTCTCCAGCCCTCCACCCTAAGAATGCCATTGTCGGTTATTAGAGTGATATGAAGGACCTCCTCCCAACCGTCACAGTTCTTCGAGCAGGGGAAATGGAAGGTTGGTGTACTGCCCCTGTTACACACCGATAGATTTCAAGTAATAATAAAATCAAAGAATGACTCACCTCTTTCGTTGATTTCGGAGCTGCCCCAAAGCGTATGCCCTGCATTCGCGTCGCAGTCTATCAGCAGGTTGGCTTTCTTTGTTGTTATGGTGTTCGTCAGATGTTGTAGTTCTTCTGGCGGAGCTGATCGGTCATGAGCCATATGAGCCGAGGAAATATACACGTTCTCTGCCCCTGCCTGCTCCAGCTTGACCACAACTACGTCACTGGAACTCAGGTCCGGGCACAGGAAAGCGTGCAGACTCTTCCTCGCAAGAATACATGCTCTAGGTCTATTCTGCTCAGCGTCTCCTGTGCTGTGGAATAAATTAAAATATTTGCTTTGTAGCCCAGGGCTCCTGTATTAATGCGATGTCGATGTCTTCCTCTAAGAGGAAGACGAGCAGATTAGCCGAAGCGCACTTCGAGTGCTGCAAATTTATCTGCGTTGCCCTCAGCATGATCTGCTTGCATAGGGGTTTGTCAGCCCCCGTCGAGCCGTCAATCGTCATCTCCTCCAACAGCTCGTTGGCGGCGTCGATTGGGTCTAGGTCATCGTCCGGTTTTGAAGGGCAGAATACTTTTACTTTGGCATTCCTAACTTCGAACCACACTTTATAATCGGCCTTTTTCAGTGCCTCCAGGCACTCCTCGTTTATGCGGAGTGGTACAGGCTTACTGTTTATCTGAGGTTCCTCCTCGTTGATAACCATCCAGCCGCTCATGGAAATCCCGGGGTTGTGTGGGCGCAGGAAATGGACCAGCTTGTCCTTCTTCATGCGGACCTTCGGCAACTAGATGCGAGCGACCGGTCTCCTGGGAACCTCGTCGTAAGGGATGATCTTCAACGACACACGAACCGAGAAAGTCCTTAGAGAACTGGTTCATGCAAGCTATTACGTGGAACCCACGGACCACCTGAGATGAATCAAAGTGGGGGGTGAATTCCGGATGTTTGCCTCCGGTGTCCAGGAGATGCTCATAGACCATGCCCGACAGCCTACCCTCAACACTGGTCCACACCTCCAGCGTTAGTTTGCCGCTAGCAGAATTGTCATCCGCCAGCGCCACACGTAAGTGACTCCTGGCCACATCGCTGAAGGGCTTCGCAGTACGTGACCAGCCGGCTGACGGTTGCTGTGCAATTTCCTTCGGATGTTGCTTAGCGTCTGCGCTCTTGCCCACTCTGCTCCGCTTCTTATCTCGTTCGACCTCGTTTTGAGATCGATTTCGTTTTAGAGCGATGGGCTTCGCCTTCTGCTCATCAGCCAGGCGTTTGCTATTGTATTCATCAAGAATCACCTGGTATTTAGCGAGGTCTTTTTCATTCCGCTCGTCGACAGTACCGGTCTCCTTATTCTTAGCAATCTTGCTGAGAATATGCATGGCCTTTTGGTACTGGCTCTTGAGCAGGACACCCGTGGACCTTCGCTTCTTAACCGGTTTCCGGCGACCGACATTCTTATCGGTTTTCGCTTTCGAGGGATCCCCCCACGCTGAGGCCTTGGGATCAGGAGTACTATGTCTGGTACTCGCTACACCCAGCTTGACGGCAGTGGGTTCCAGGCTGGAGGCCACTAGTCGGTCTGACACCTCGGTCCGGGAGGTCCCTGCGGTTGGTTTCAGCACAACGGTGCTACGGCTGACACTGAGTGTACTGCTCTCGACGGCCACTGTCTCCTGGCTGGAGGCCAGCAGCTCGTCCTCCGATGATGCGCCTGGCATCATCGCCTCCTCTTCTATCGTCGTTTTTGTTTTTTTGATAATTGAGTCCATGTCTTGGTCCCACGAGTAGTCCGGGAAGAATGTCCACCCTGGTTGGCCCGGCCACCAGGGTAAGGGTCTTATTTGAAACTGAAGGTGCCCAAGATATTCAGAGTTCGCATACTAAAGACCAAGCTCCCCATTGGTCACGCAGCCCTCGGCGTATGCTGTTCCACGTTGGGGTCCTATTAGCACCTTCTCCGGTACAGGGAGGACGATCCCCGGGCTATTGCTTCAGTCCATCCCCCCGCCAGATCTACTTGCCCCTAACACATGACCAGCTGACAAGCAGATCCTCGTCACTTGCATGAGCCTACTACCAGCCCGGCCCTCCACACTCTTGGCCCGCCCGAAGACGGTTTCCAGCGGCCACCACGTCGTGTGAGGACTTGCCGAATTATGCAACTTTAACCTGAAGCATAATGAGACCGGGGCGGCAGGGGTGAAGTACTGGGTAGAATCCTATGTGGAGATATTGTTTCTAGCAGCGCCTTCTTTCCTAAATATTTTTCGTCATCCACAAAACCATGTGAGTTGTAGATGGCTTTATTACGTTATTCATTGCTCCACTTCTTTCCTCAATTACCCGTTATCCAACCTTAATTAATTCGCTGGCATAGAAAATGATATTTAGCCCTTCAAAACGCGCAAACTGACATAAGATTTCTCATAAAAAATCAAAGTCAAACCTGGTCTATTTCGCAATTCATCTAGAAGCTTACCCTAATCCCCTGGTATCTCTCTAAGAAAATCAACAATCGTCAGAAATTTTGCACACCACCGAGGCGTTAACCTTTCTGCGCTTAATTTTACCTAAACACACAAGACGTCAAGCAATTCCCGAAAGCGTACTCAATTTCGCAACCATAAAACAACACAATAACCCATAAGATACACATAACTTCCAGATTTCATCTTAAATTCCACGTAAGAAAAACGTGTTCTCGCCTTCTCGCATATCCTGCCACGAGAGGATTATACATAAGAAACCTTTCAAGGTCACCCACTCCATGCTATTTTGGCCATATTGTACCCTCGTTGCCAATAAGTATGAGCCTATTGGGCCAGAGGTGTGTTGGGGTAGTGAAAGTCAAGGGTATTTTATTATTTTACAATTACATACTATAAATATGGATTCTGGGGTGGTTCCACTTGATATTATTTGTTGCTATCTGGTCAGTTAATGGATAGTCCTGTTTAATTATTTGTATTTTCGCATCCCCTCTAGCCATTCGAACTGCTATGTATATCTTGGATAAACTAACAGCAGCTGTTCGAAAGCTAAATACAACTTCATTATCACCCCTCCGTGAACTGCTTTAAATACCTAATAAATTCCACGCGCAACCCCATTCAAGCACTACTTTAAAGTAAGTATTGGAAAATAATTTCCCAACAATCGACGTCGATTGTTTATGCATACAAAAATTAACCATCCCCGGAAAATGACTCGCCCCGAGATTTATATGACGACCGTGAAAAATGCCGCCGATACTTCCTTGCTCTAGAAGCGAAATATGCACGTGATCCGGATACGTAAACCTCCCTCCATTTTCCTTTGGTTACTATGAAACTTCCCCCCGGGGGTAGTTCGCAACTTTTCCGAATTTAACTGAAATGAATGAGCTTTGTGTACCCTGGCGCGGACGGACATGACAGAGGGTGGAAAGGTTGCATAAAATGTGTTATTTCAACAGTTTGTTCGGACAACAATTAATAGAACAAATTGGGTGAGAATGTGTGCAATGAATTTGAATTGGACAACAATATCCTGGTCCGTGCAGTTTGCATATTTTTCCATAGTTTATGGCCATAATAGAAATTCAGTGGCTTTCGATTGATTTTAATTTGAAAACTCCCATGGAATTTCATGAATTTATCGAATGTAATTTCAGAGCAACTTCATCGTTTTATGCAAATTTTTGGAGTTTTGAGTCAATATTGAAATTGATAGCACGTACACTTTGCAGACCAACTTCTGAGTACCGGTGGAGTGTTAACTAGATGAGCACTTCAAAGTGGGTTCTCTTCATACTTAGTAGTGATGAAGTTGATTTTGTTTCCATTATCAGAACTTTTTTTAGGTAGATGCGAAATTTTTGTGGATTATGGTTTACCCTCTGAGGCAACATGTCAATAGAGTTACACTTGAAAAACAATCAAATAGTGACTACGATTGGTTCCATGGTTCTTTCATGCTCTAAAGGTAGCCTTGCACGGTAGTCCACGATTTATCGTAGATTTCCAAGATTCCATCCGCTCTTTATGTCAATAAAATTAAACATATTCTTTCTTAATAGTTTTAAATGATAATTTGGAACTTTCTTCTAAATTTTCACCCAAAATCCTAAGAACTATACAATTATGTACGATACCTCGCAAATTGGCATGCCCATGACCCTTCTGTTCTGCAAATAATATCATACTGTTGCCGTGTAATTTTGAATGCTAGTGTGCAATCGAATGCATTTCTACTTAACAGATCAATGCGATCAACAGAGAAACATTTCTTTGGAAATTGGGGGAGTTCTAAGTCCGCATCCACTTGACAACGTACCAACCTAAATAGGGAAAAACTTTCTCTCACTTTTTGGAGTCCATCTTTAGCTAGTTTCGGTCACGCTGCACTCAGGGTAGATTTACAGTAGCGTCTCGATGAACTACACCCTGACCGCATTGCCTCCTATAGTGTGCTGTTACGGTCTTGAATGATTCAGTCTGGATTGTGACGCTAACGATTATTATTCATCGAGCACTCTTTGACTTGACGCTGATTCGCCCTCCATGACAAATAAATGATGCTAGAAGACATGGTTTCGCAATTAAATATGGTTTAAGAACTAAGCGTGATCGGAAGCAACAGATGTTAATGGATGATGATCATCATCATCATCAACGGCGCAACAACCGGTATCCGGTCTAGGCCTGCCTTAATAAGGAACTCCAGACATCCCGGTTTTGCGCCGAGGTCCACCAATTCGATATCCCTAAAAGCTGTCTGGCGTCCTGACCCACGCCATCGCTCCATCTTAGGCAGTGTCTGCCTCGTCTTCTTTTTCTACCATAGATATTGCCCTTATAGACTTTCCGGGTGGGATCATCCTCATCCACACGGATTAAGTGACCCGCCCACCGTAACCTATTGAGCCGGATTTTATCCACAACCGGACGGTCATGGTATCGCTCATAGATTTCGTCATTGTGTAGGCTACGGAATCGTCCATCCTCATGTAGGGGGCCAAAAATTCTTCGGAGGATTCTTCTCTCGAACGCGGCCAAGAGTTCGCAATTTTTTTGCTAAGGACCCAAGTTTCCGAGGAATACATGAGGACTGGCAAGATCATAGTCTTGTACAGTAAGAGCTTTGACCCTATGGTGAGACGTTTCGAGCGGAGCAGTCTTTGTAAGCTGAAATAGGCTCTGTTGGCTGACAACAACCGTGCGCGGATTTCATCATCGTAGTTGTTATCGGTTGTGATTTTCGATCCTAGATAGGAGAAATTGTCAACGGTCTCAAAGTTGTATTCTCCTATCCTTATTCTTCTTCGTGTTTGTGTTTGACCAGTGCGGTTTGATGTTGTTGGTTGATTCGTCTTCGGTGCTGACGTTGCCACCATATATTTTGTCTTGCCTTCATTGATGTGCACCCCAAGATCTCGCCCCGATTGCCGCCTGTTCGATCTGGATGAAGGCAGTTTGTACATCTCGGGTGGTTCTTCCCATGATGTCGATATCGTCAGCATAGGCCAGAAGTTGGGTGGATTTGAAGAGGATCGTACCTCTTGCATTTACCTCAGCATCACGGATCACTTTCTCGAGGGCCAGGTTAAAGAGGACGCATGATAGCGCATCCCCTTGTCGTAGACCGTTGTTGATGTCGAATAGTCTTGAGAGTGATCCTGCTGCTTTTATCTGGCCTCGCACATTGGTCAGGGTCAGCCTAGTCAGTCTTATTAATTTCGTCGGGATACCGAATTCTTCCATGGCCGTGTACAGTTTTACCCTGGCTATGCTATCATAGGCGGCTTTAAAGTCGATGAACAGATGGTGCAACTGTTGTCCATATTCCAACAGTTTTTCCATCGCTCGCCGCAGAGAGAAAATCTGATCTGTTGCTGATTTGCCTGGAGTGAAGCCTCTTTGGTATGGGCCAATGATGTTCTGGGCGTATGGGGCTATCCGGCCTAGTAAGATAGTGAAGAATATCTTATAGATGGTACTCAGCAACGTGATACCTCCTTAATTGCTGCACTGTGTGATATCTCCCTTTTTATGTATGAGACAGATAATGCCTCGTTACCAATCGTCAGGCATTGATTCGCCGTCCCATACCTTGAGCACAAGTTGATGAACCACTTGGTGTAACTGGTCGCCTCCATATTTAACCAATCCGGCTGTAATTCCATCGGCTCCTGGCGACTTATGATTTTTTATCCGATGAATTGCACGGACTGTTTCTCCTAAACTTGGTGGTGGCAGTATTTGTCCGTCGTCTTCAGTTGGCGGGACCTCCAACTCGCCGATGTTCTGGTTGTTCAGTAGCTCATCAAAGTACTCAACCCATCGCTCTAATATGCCCATTCTGCCGGAAATCATATTTCCCTCTTTGTCTCGGCAGGATGAGCATCGAGGTGTATAAGGCTTCATCCTGCTGACTTGTTGGTAAAACTTCCGCGCCTGGTGCGGGTGCTCCCTGTACTTTTCTAGTTCATAGACTTGTTGGTTCTCCCAGGCTTCCTTTTTCCGTCTGTGAAGTCGCTTCTCCGCTCGTCGGAGTTCATGATAAGTCTCTGCGCGTGCCCGCGTTCTTTGAGAATGCAACATTACTCGGTATGCGGCATTCTTCCGTTCCGTGGCTAGCTTACATTCATCGTCAAACCAGCCGTTCCGACTCCTTTTGCGGCTGGGGCCAAGTATGTTTGTGGCCGTATCCATGATAACGTTCTTCAGGTGATTGTGAAGATCATTTGTTGATGCTTCATCTCCAGGTCCTCTGTTGACTGCGGTTATTGCGGCATCCATTTCCCTCTTATAGGTGTCGCAGAGGGTTGTGTTGTGGATGGCTTCAGTGTTCACTCTCACCTGATTGTCAGAGGGGATTCTAGGTGGTATTGTTATTCGAGCTCGGAGCACCATGCCAACGAGATAGTGATCCGAGTCTATATTGGCCCCCCTATATGTTCTGACATTCATCAAGGTTGAGAGGTGGCGGCGTTCGATCAACACGTGGTCAGTTTGGTTGAAAGTGGTCCCGTCTGGAGAGGCCCACGTGTGTTTGTGGACCGCTTTCCGCGCAAACCAGGTACTTCCAACAAACATTTCGTGTGACCCTGCTAATTGAATAGTCCGCAGTCCGTTATCATTTGTTTTTTCGTGTAAGCTATGGGAGCCAACGTATCGCCTGAATACGGGCTTCTTCCCTACTTGGCTGTTAAAATCCCCAAGTATGATTTTGATATCATATCTGGGACAGGCTTCGAGGGTTCGTTCTACTTCCTCGTAGAAGGTATCCTTCTCCGACTTTGCAGTCTCCTCTGTAGAGGCGTGAACGTTTATGAGGCTTATGTTTCTAAACTTGCCTCGCAAGCGCAGAGTGCATAGCCGTTCGCTTATGTTTTCAAAGCCGATAACAGCAGGTTTCATTTTTTGTCTGACTAAGAAACCTACTCCGAGCACATGGTTTACTGGATGACAGCTTTAATATATGGTGTAGTGGCTCTTCTCCAGGAAACCGGTCCCTGTCCATCGCATCTCTTGCAACGCTGTTATATCAGCCCTATATTGGGACAGGGTATCGGCTAGCTGCTGGTCAGCTTTATCTCTGTACAGGGAGCGCACGTTCCATGAGAAAATGCGCAAATCTTTATTCCGTGTTCGTTGCCGGGTCCGTCATTTTAAAATCCGTCCTGTCCGAGGCTCCTGTTGTGGCTTCGTAACGAGTTGTTTTCCGTGTGGGGTTGTCAGCCCTACCCAACCCCCAACCTGGAGGACCAGTTGGTACAATTTGTCCCGTTTTTAGGCGCTTGAGACTCGCCTTCATCCTTCTCCGTCTGCAGCTTTTCGTTAAGAAAGAGCTCCCAGCGGTCACCACGTGGAGGTGGAGATCGGGTTTGGTAGTAGAGCGTGTGATTCGTTTGCTTACCGTATTAGCTCCAAATGCGATGTTAAGGTTCCTGGTCGCCTCCACTGCTTTATGCCCGAGTTTGAACTCATACAAAAAAAGTATGTGTTCTTGGCTCTTTTTCATCCTTTTTAAGGTTTTGTGTAAACACAAAACCTTATTAAAATCGGTTTACTGTCTGTCTGTCCGTCTGTCTGTCTGTCTGTCTTTTTTTTGTTTTTTTTTTATGGATGGAGGTGGAAATCTTAGAAAGACACTGCCGCGCCAGGTTGCAGCAGCGTGTGGGATTCTTACCCACTAAAACCACCCCCACTTTCTCCTTTTTCCTTCCCCGCGGGACCGCCGCAAAGCATTACTTCGCGGGGTGGACTGCGCTTTACGCGACCACGCCTTCCGTTCTTCGCGTCCTCCTTGCGCGCTCCGTTCTTCCCAGTTGCTCTTGTATTCGTTTGACTGCGGTGTTCACCGCACACCAGTTTCCCTCCGATTTCAACATTTCCCCGACGATGTTCTGCGGGCTTAGAGTGGTTTTCAGGGAGTCTTCCAGACTCCTCCTTTCTGAGAGAAATCGTGGACAGTGGAACATAACACGCTCCGGGTCCTCAGGTGTGCAACCACATTCAGGACACAAGGGAGAATCATCCAACCTGAATTGGTGCAGGTACTTCCTGTAACCGCCATGTCCTGACAGGAATTGCGTCAGATGGTAGTTAATCTCACCGTGTCGTCGCTGGATCCACTCCTCAATACGGGGAATCAAAGTATGGGTCCAGCGACCCCTCTGCGAGTCATCCCAACGTTTCTGCCACTTCTCCAGCGACTCTCGCCTTGCCGCCTTTCGGTATTCTGCATCCTTTTCAAGAGGATTCATTTTCCTTGTCTCGTACAGGCAGCGTGTCTCACTTGCCAGAATGTCTATCGGGATCATTCCCGCAATAACACACGCTGCCTCGCCTGATATTGTTCTGAAGGCACTGCACACCCTTAGCGCCACTAAGCGGTAAATCATATTCACTCTCCTACGATTACTCTCACACGCTAATGCTTCCTCCCAAACTGGTGCCGCGTATAATAGTGTGGAGCGAACCACTCCGGCCAC
Source organism: Hermetia illucens (assembly GCF_905115235.1). Lineage (NCBI taxonomy): Eukaryota > Metazoa > Arthropoda > Insecta > Diptera > Stratiomyidae > Hermetia > Hermetia illucens. The sequence goes on from NC_051853.1 coordinate 26,809,860, forward strand.
AAGTAATCTTCGACTGTACCTTGGACCTCTAATGTTAGGCATCATCCGCGCTAATGATACGCTGGTATTTGCCGCTTTCTCACAGGCATAGTCCAGATGTCCCTTGAAATTGATTTTAGCGTCAATCATCACCCCCAGGTATTTGATAACCGGCTTCGAAGTGATGACGTGACCACCAACGCGAATATTAATCGTATTCCTCTTCCTACGATTGGTAATCAAGACCGCCTCCGTCTTTTGTTCCGCAAGGTCAAGCTGAACCATCTCCAGCCACGCTTTTATGGCGCTAATGGTTTCGTTAGCGTACATTTCGACGTCTTCAGGTTCTTTCGCGACGACAACCACAACTAGATCATCTGCGAAACCGATTATCGTGGCCTCCTTTGGCACGGGAAGGACAAGGACCCCATTGTACATAACGTTCCACAGGAGAGGACCCAACACTGAGCCCTGTGGTACTCCTGCGGTGACGGTGTACTGCTTGGATCCCTCATCCGTGTCGTACCACAGTGTCCTCTCCGAAAGGTAACTGTTGAGGAGCTTAGTCAAGTAACTAGGGACACCCGTTTTCGCCAGTGAACTTTTTATCCACTCCCAGCTTGCGTAATTGAACGCATTTTTGATGTCCAATGTCACTACGGCACAGCATTTTTTAGACGACATCGCGTCTCGAGCCAGCTTCAAAACAACGTCTACGACGTCGATCGTTGACTGGGCTTGACGAAATCCAAATTGTCGCTCAGATAGTCCATCCTTATATTCGATGATAGGGAGCAGTCTGTTGTAGATGACCCTTTCGAGCATCTTTCCTGCCGTGTCGATAAGGCAAATCGGTCGGTGTGATGATGGGTGTCCTGGGTGTTTATTCAGCTTCGGGAGCAAAACTAGTTTTTGCCTCTTCCACCGGTCGAGGAAAACACCTTCTATCATGCATGTTTCAAACACGCTGATAAACCAGTCGGGTCTGGTCTTAACAGCGAGTTTAAGGGCTCTATTGGGAACAGCATCCAGACCGGGTGCTTTGTTATCACCAATTCTCCGACAAATTTGCGTGAGTTCCTCCTCAGTTACCGCAGGTATGGTGTAGACGTCCAGTGCTCGCTTGTGTTGTTTGCGCTGCCCTTTATCCGGGGGGAAGAGCGCCGTCACGATATCGAGAAGAAGATGCGGGCAGGTCAATTGTGGTGTTCGCCCTCTCATCTTCTTCATAACTATCCTGTACGCTGTTCCCCAGGGGCTTTCGTCTGCCTCTGTGCAAAGCTCCTTGAAGCATTCTCGCTTGCTGGTCCGTATAGCCTGCTTAAGCCTACCTCGAAGGTTCACATATGCTAGCCGTTTCTCGTCGAAGTCTGGTCTTGCTCTAGCTCGTTGGCAGATCCTTCTAGCACGAAAACATGCATCCCGTAACACCGCGATCTCTTCATTCCACCAATAGTTTGAGCGCCTTTTTGCGAGAACTCGTCGCCTCGGCATAGCAGCGTCGCATACTCTTGTTATGCGTCCCATCATTTGCTCTACCTTTTCCGTAGCCGCACCACCGGGACTTTGGCCTCCCAATAGCATCTCTATGAGTGCATCCTCCTCAAGCCCCTTCACGGACCAGCCCGGGTTTCCAGCCTCACGGGAACACGCATCGACGCATGGCCCATATTCGATCTGGAGGAAAATCGCCTGGTGGTCGCTGTGAGTATAATGCTCACTAACAAACCATGTCATTCTCCTCGCCAATGTGGGACTCACATATGTCAGATCGACTATTGAGCCCGACCCTGTCCCACGAAAAGTGGAAACGTTTCCCGTGTTGGCAAGCACCAAATCTAGCTCCGCGAAAGCCTCGAGCAGGATACGACCCCTGGTGTTCGTAGTGCGACTGCCCCAATCCACGGCCCACGCGTTGAAATCACCAGCTATGATCTTGGGGTTTCGACTTCTTGCATCCGAGACTAGCATACCTAGCATTCCTTCGAATTCTGTTATCGTCGCGCTTGGTGGAGCATAGCAACTATATATATAGATACCAGCTATTTTTGCCCTGACGAATCCAACTTCTGGAAACTCCATCACTTCTTGAATGGCCTGATTTCCACACGCCCATATTGCCGCCTTGCCAGTTTCATCTGCAGTCCAGGCACCGCTCTTATTGTTACGATAGGGCTCGCTGATTATGGCAGCTTCGATTCCCTTCTCATAGATGGTCTGCGAGAGAAGGTCTTGCGCTGCCTCGCAGTGGTTGAGGTTGATTTGTATCAACCTCATTTTTTTACTGTATTCAAGGCTCGCCTAAACACTGGGCATCTGCTGCTGCCTGCAACGTGCCGACAGTCGACGCCCTATTTTTCCTTGCAGAGCATGCATTCAGGCTCAGCCTTGCACTCCCTGAACATATGGCCTTCTCCCCCACATTTTCTGCAACATTTTGACGACCTGTCACAGTCACCGGTGCATTTCGCCGCTATGTGGCCGAATTCCAGGCATCTAAAGCAGCGCTTAAGGGATACCTGCTCCCTGAGTCGGCAAACGACCCAACCTATTTTTACTTTCCCAGCCGCCAGCAGTTTGAACGCTGCTTCAGTTGGTAAGCTTATGGTTGCCGTTTGCGTGCCTCCGTATGCCTTCCTCAGTCCCCTGATTGCGGAATCTTGCAAGCCAAGTGGTCCGTTTAGCTTCCGGTTTCCCGACTTGTTTCCATTTTATTCATTGTTATGACGACGATGGTCAAAACTAAAACGACTCCTTGATTAAATGTAGGAGTATTTATACTTCATTATCCGACACCAACAGCGCCGACTGGTGGTAGCTTCATACAGCAAAATCGCACCTAACATCCCTTGATTGCCAAATCGGCCATTTCATGTGCAACAACTTAATAGCTTCACGTTGATGGCTTCAGCGCAATCCACAGTGAGACATAATGCTGTGTGTTGGGTGATTCATCAGCATAACAGACAGTGTTAAAAAGTTCTGGTTTCAGTGTGTAATGTATGTAAAACAGGTAATACATCGAAGAAGATTAAAAGGGCGATTCACAATAAAATAAAAGACACACTGCCAAGAAAAATCTGCCTGCTAGACTGTCAGACATTAAATAGCCGGGGCCATAAAGCAACTCCTGGACTTATTGGGATGGAACGATTCGACGCACCCTCTGTCCTGCCCTGATCTGGACTCTTTAGATTGCCTCAACGACGAAGTGGGTTGCAGCTGTTGGGAGACTTTTTCGAAACAGACATAAAAAAATGATCTCCCCTCTCGCGCACAGCAGATTTTTTTTCATTCAAAGCAACGACGAGCTTTCCGTTCTTCATGCTTCTCCACAAAAATAGTCAGAGCACCTTTCTTGGGAATCAGTTCTTCCCTCCCTCAGTGTTGATTACTATTTGTTTAATAAAGGAAGTAGCAGCCGCAAAGCCCTTATTAGAGACATCCTCCAAATGATGGTCTGAGGATGTCAAGGAAGGGAGGTAATCTCAGGGACTGCGTCTCAATAACCATCTGAGGCAGGAGAAGCAAGGATGGAGACTGTGATCTGTCATGGATGTTCTCTCTCGATCGCGGCACTCGGGTCGCGGTGCGAATCCACGCATTGGTATAGGCACGTTAATTTTGTATAATGACACACGGGATCGTAGCGCTCAAAGCAAACTTTTTTCTGCATGGAAAGATTGGACTGGCATTTCGTGCAGCGGAAAAGGAGGTACCAACATCAAACAACGGTTAAGATGCTCGCATGGCAGTGGTGGAATTGTATTTGACGAGTTCTTTCTGCCCAGTCCAGTTTCTTTGAATCCCTTTTTTAGAAAGGAATGTTTACATGGTGCACACAGAAATTAATTATTTAAGATCTAACAAGAATTATTTAATGACGAAGCATTTCGTGAGTGGAGCTCTTCGATTTTTCAACTTAGCAACCTCTTTGAAGTAAATCTGCTCCTACGGTCTGAGTACCACTAAATATCTCATCATCTCATCATTTACTCCTTGTATTTATTCGTAAGGAACAGAACTTCTTGGAATACCTCCTATTTTATTTAGCAATGATTTTCCAGGGCTGAAACTTTGAAAGATGCAATTCGAAAATTACTGGACTTTCTAAGTTAAATATTATCCAATTTTATTTGAACACTAGAACCTCAAAACTGTGTATAATAATTTCCCACGAAAAGCAGCATTTTAATGTTGCAATATCCATCGTGGGAAGCAGAAGTAATGCTTGTTATCTCTGGACATTGACAAAGCTGTTTTGAAAGTATACAATTCCGAAAGCGTCTGCTATGCTGAAAACGCAGAAAGACCAGACAAGAGGAAAATAAATCCATTCTTATTCCAGAACAACGTTATGGTTACAAGTCTTCTGTTTACACAACAAATGCTGTTGGCATAGCATTACTTTGGCTACCAAGCATCCCTTTAAAAGTGGCATCCATTCTGCCACACAGGGCGAAATAGGAGTAGCGGAAAAATTGTTTGGATATTTGCTTTATGACGTGGGCTTGTAGGATAGGGAAGGATGCAATCCAATTCTAGTGTGAAATTATTTTCATTTGTTAGATTTTCTAGTTTGCTGGGGGAAGGCATGTGAGTAGTTGGGAATATGAACAAAGCGGGGGCTGAAATTTTTGTATTTGCTCACTCACTAAAGTAACTTTATGCAAATATGACTTCAACAAATTCGCAGAGCCACATTGTATATATTTCTAATAAATTAAATGTTGGTCACTGCCTCCTTGCTGTACCCCCTCCCGCTGCATTGTTTTAGTCATCATCGTCAGCCGTAAAAACTACTATGAATGTCATACATTTTTACAGAATCCTTGTTGATTTCTCGCCCCCATTTTATTAATGTCGAATAATTCTCTTCCAATTTACATTGAATTTGACGTCATTTTCAATTTTACTGTAGACACGAGATATCCTTCATCATTCACTTAAGATAAATTTATTCAACCCTTCGTCATCAACCATTAGATGTTCGAAAAGTTTGATTTTCTTTCTTCTCTCATTAATGGACAACCTGGAGCTGCTTTACGAAACTGAGCAATTTTAGTGATTTATACTTACTGTGTCCTGGATTTCATGGATTATTGAGAAATACTATTATTATTATTCTGTTAAGGGAAAGTCGCACCGCGTCCTTGAAGAACTATTGTGCCCCTTTTACTGGTTATAGTGTACTTGTTGATCATAGTATCTCAAGCAGGCCTGTAACCTGTTAGGAACTTTGGTATGTTCCCCACTTCCAGAAGTTTCAGCTTTGCAACTGGTATTAAGTGTTCTCCCAGATGTATTGACCTACTTTGCACACGTGCCGGACACTGTCCCGGGACGTGCATAGAGGTTTCGTCCTCCTCTTCACAGAACCTGCAAGCAGTGTCCGTAGACATCCCTAGCTTCCCTAGGTGATAGTTCAGCCGACAATGATCAGTGAGGATTCCCACTATGATTCGGAGGTTCTTTTTGGTGAGGTTTAAGCAATCCTTTGTACGCATGGGTTCGTATCCCCCAATAAGCACCCTGGACTGCTCCATCCCTGGTAGGCCCGCCCAATATAGTTCCCTCAACCGTTTCTCTTCGTTTCTTAGATTCATAGCCATGAAACCCTTTCCGATTCCACAGAAGGGTTCTGGCCGGTGTAAAGGCATGCCTGCTCCCTTTTTGCCTGCCTCATTGCCTTCCAACCCAGCATGGTCTGGAACCCAAAGTATTCAGACCTTGTTGGACGAGCCGAGTGTATTCAGTCTCTCAAGGCATTCCCATAACAGTTTAGAGTTCACCTGGTTGGACCTAAGTGCCTTGATCGCTGCTTGGCTATCGGTGAGAATAGCAATGTTCTGCCCCCTGTACTTCCTTTGCAGATTAAATGAGGCACATTTGTCTATGGCGTAAATTTCCGCCTGGAATATGCTAGTGTACCTGCCCATTAGCTCAAAGTACATTTTCCTTGGACCAATGACACCGGCACCCACTCCCTCTGCTGTGAGGGATCCGTCAGTGTACCAAGTAATCAGTTGCTGGTTTAAGCCGTATGTCGCCGCCACGCTCTTCCAGTTTGCCTTGTTACTCCAACGTGTTTCAAACTTCTTATCGAAGTGAAACCTCGTTGTCATGTTGTCCCTCGGTATCAGTAATTCGGGATACCGCCTAGAAAGGATATCAATCTTCCTTCGATTTAGGCAGCTCCCCGCCTCACTCATACTACCGGCCATCCTGAAAATTGATCTCCTTGCTGCATCTGTATGTGCAGATGGAGAGGGGTTAATCCCAGAAGGACCTCCAGGGATGCCGTTGGGTATGTCCTCATTGCCCCACTGATACACACGCAAGCCAGCCTTTGGATCTATTTAATTCCCTGACTTGTGTGCTGAGTTGGGTTCTTTCTGCCAAGATTACCGCTCCATAGGTAATCATTGGCCTTACTATTGCAGTATATATCCAAAGTAGTATCTTCGGGCTGCAACCCCATTTTTTTCCTGCTATGGATCTGCAAGTCATCAGAGCCCTCGTGGCTTTCCGACAAGTGTTTCCGACATGTGTCGTCCAGAGTAATTTTTGGTCTAGCGTGATTCCCAAATATTTGACCTCTTTTCTCGTTTCACCTCCATATCATGTAATCTTATGGCTTTCAGGTGATCCAGCTTACGCCTCCTAGTGAATAGTACTATGGTGGTTTTGGTTGGGTTGATCCGCAGTCCCACCTTCCTGCACCAGACACTAGTAACCCTTAATCCAGTTTGGATTCTATCACATAGGGTATCTTCATATTTACCCCTACAGATCAAAACAATGTCGTCCGCATAGCCCTGGACTATTCCAGTATTAGTTAACACGTCCAGGAGTTCATCCACTACCATACTCCACATGAGCGGCGATAGTACTCCACCCTGTGGACAGCCTTGAGTGGTGTTCATGATAATATAATTTGTACCTGTTTGTACCTCTATTTGTCTGCTTTCTAGCATTTTGCTCATCTAGGATGCTAGGATGTTTCCCACTCCTTTGCGGCTCAGAGTATCGTGTATCTCTGTGTGCGATGTGTTGTCGAATGCTCCTTCAATATCCAAAAACGCGACAGTGCAATTTCTTTTGTTTCTATGGCGTCCCGTAGTACCTCTGTCAGCTAATACAGAGCAGTTTCAGTTGACCGTCCTGCCCGGTAAGCGTGTTGACAGTGATATAGGGGATTACGCTTTAGAACGTTAGTTCTAATATAGTTGTTTATGACCTTCTCCACCGTTTTGAGTACGAACGATGTTAGGCAGATTGGTCTGAAAGATTTAGGGTGAAAACGATCCTTTTTACCCGCTTTCGGAATAAAGACCACTTTTGTCCGTCTCCATGCCCTTGGTATGTAACCCAGTGCTATGCTCCCCCTTACCACCCTCAGAAGAGACTCTACGATAATTCTTAGGCCTCTCTGGATAAGTGCTGGGAAAATGCCATCTACTCCGGGAGATTTCATGGGTTTAAAAGTTCCCACTGCCCATCTTAGCCTAGCTTCTGAGCATACCTCTTTTGCTAGTTTCCAGCTCTCTTTCCTTCCCCTTTTATTCGTTGTTGGGGTGTCAGACAGATTGTTGTCGCCTGCCGCCGAGGGGTAGGACCCCGGGAAATGAGTTCTGAGAAGCAGGTGTACCCTGTCCACCTCATTCTCGGTGAATGTTCCATCTTCCTTTTTCAAAGAGTTAAGGTTAAAGAGTTTTCGTACCTCTGTTCTCATTCTGGCTAGGTTCTTGTTCCACCATGGTACATCCCTTGATGACTTGACTGTCTTGGCCGGACAGCTGGCCTCGTATGCGTCAATGACGATTGTGTTGAGGTTTTCCACCACCGTTTCTAATTCCAGTTCGCTCCTGATGTCACCGCCCCCTTGAAGGTAGGCAATGTTGGTGCTCAGGTGCATTGTGTAGGATTCCCAATCCGTTCTCTTGGGATTCCTTATTATTCTTTTTATTTCTGAGTTACCCTCAATGTCGAATCTGATTATCCTGTGATCACACATTGAGGGTTCATCCGACACCCTCCAATTCCTGACCATCCCGTTCATTAGGGTATTTCCTAGAATTATATCTAGTACCTCTTGTCTGGTGCTGGTCACAAATGTGGGAGTGTTCCCTACGTTGTATATTTCTAACTTATTGCTAAGAATAAATTCGAGAAGGTACTCACCTCTACGATTAATGTCGCTGCTTCCGCACACTTCATGGTGGGCGTTGGCATCGCAGCGAGAAGAAGTGGTAACGCCCTCTCCTGGCAATACTTCGTCAGTTTTGCGACTTGTTCCGGTGGAGCCCGGCTCTCGTCTCCTGGGAAGTATCCCGATGCTACAACTTCCTCTCAAGTGCTCCTCCCGGCTTCCAATGAGACTTGGATCGCCACAAGGTCCCCGGTTAAGAACTCTGAAAAACATATGTATTTTAAATTACGTTTGAGAATTATGCAAGCTCTTGGTTTTTCACAAGAGAAGTCCCAAATGACCTGCATGTCTCCTCCTTGCAGACCGCGAATCTCCCCCGGTACACCCAGGCCTCCTGAGCCAGCACTATTCCAATGTTCTCCTTGGAATTTGCCCTTGCAATCACTGCAGATGCAGCTCTCGCATGGTGGAGGTTTATCTGGGCTATCTTAGTGCTGACCATTGGCTCCGTTATTGTTTGGAGCTTTTCTCCACTGTCCTCCTCTGACATGACGCTTTCCTGCGCGTCGCTGTCCCCCCCCCCCCCCGAGCCCTAGGAGTCCCAGGTCTAGGTCGTCCAGCTTCTGCTCTTCGCTGGGCAGCAGGTCTATTTCCCCGGTTGATCCAGTTCTTTCCGCCTCTATGGCTTCCGTGACTTCTTCAGGGACCTCGGTAAGTTTTTCACCCGATGCCTCCTCCGAGGTCTCTTTCCTGGGCTTTTCCTTGTGTACATGCACGGATATGTTGCCAAATCGGTAGTTGATAGGACAACTCCGACGTTTAATTGCCTCCAGGGATCGGTCATCTACCCCGATCGTGAGGAGTTTACCCTTTCCCTCCACCTTGCTTCTGAAGACTCTCCATAGTCGAGTATGGAGATCTTCATTCTGAGCAATTAGGAATCTCATAAGGTCTTCCGTTCCTATTGCCGCGGTCTTTGGCAGAAAAACTGTCACCGTGTGGGCTCCTGGTATATCATCCCCAGCACATGTTGGCAGTTCTACCCCTTCCCAGCCTGGCAATCTAGGAACTATGGTTCTAACCCATTCTGCGGTGCCTTCCGTCGCGCAGTCCACCAGTATAAGGCCTGGTCGAAAGCGTATCCCGGTGAACACCAATTTCGACGTCCAACCCTTGATCATCTGCTTGACGACAAGTGCCTCAATGATTTCCTGTTCTTCCCGAGTGGGTATTTGCTCGGGAAACCTTTTTGGCAGTATGGCCAGTCGAATGCCCTTGACTGCACTAGCATAGCTAATTTCGGGCTTCCTGGGTCCTGCCTTCACTCCTGACCTGCCCGGGTTTTCTCCTCGGGTGGGTTCAGGTCTGGATTTTTTGGGAGTATTCCCTTCATGTGGGCTGATCTCTGCTGCTCCCCACTTTCTCGGCTCCGTAGAGATGGCTTAGGTCTATCTTAAGCCTTCTTAAGGGCCTCTTCTGGTTTCAGGCCTTCCTTCAGATAGCGCAGGTGCCATTTAACCCCGGCGCCACTGAGACCTGTCTCCTTCCTGACGTCTGTTATATTTATCTCAGACGTGCTTTTGCTGGTCCCTGCTCCTTGAGCAGTGGTGTTCGTTGGCTGTAGTCCACGCAGTATACCAATGCTCACCTTAGATTCACTGCTTGACGTCCCAACTTCTCCCTTCTTGGGTGTAGTCAACTGGCTCTCAGTAATGCGGAGACGTGCCTCCACCTTATTAACCAGTTTTGTTGCGGTACGGGGCCCCGCTTTTTTTGGTTTTTGTTTTCCTTTCTAGTTTTGTACTCATTTGATTCCCACGAGTATGGGGGTTAAAAGGTCCGCCGTGCCATAGCTCCCCGTAGCACGGTAGGGTCTAACTTACTCACTGAGGCGACCAGGTATCAGTGAGGCTCCGTTCGAATACAGTCAGTTACCCCCGACTGCAAACTATCCAATGGGCACGGTTCGCATGACACCCTGGATTGGGGGAGGTGCTTTTCGACTCTCCAGTCTAGATCCGTAGTGTTTTGTTAATAGTAGGGTCACCTCGTACAAGGTGTGGCTATCACCACTCACCAACGATCTTGGTAGACGAGAGGATTGGCCCCTGAAAAGGCACACACTGTCCCAGAGGAGAGACAACTCATCCTTAGAGAGAGACAGGTTGGCCTCAGGGAGCTATGTTCCGCATCAGTCACTGCTTGCCCGGCTTGACCCCCACAGAGAAATACTATACTAATTGCCCTGCTTGGAATATATCTAAGTTGTCCTTATGTTGTATCCACTTTCAGAGCAATGTCCATTGGTATTTTAGTTTTGGGAGATACAAAATTGCGGATTTCCTGTAGTCTTCAAAAATATCCTTGGCCGGTAATCGTTCGTTTGAGTTCTTTTGATCCTTGTTCACGACAATTCTGCAGTGTTTATTCAACAATCAATTGAATCTTTCATGTAGTTATATAAGAATGATTATGTAAATTTTAAATAAACTTAATTAAAAATGTATTAATTTCTTTATAGGTGAGTTTCACGGATGTACCAGAAATATCCTTTTTGATTTAATCGTGAGTAAAACTGTGAAATTTTTATTTTTATGCATTATAAGTTAACAGAGGTGTTAGGATTTAAAAGAAAGCATTTAATTTTTAATAAATGAAAATCTTTTTAATATTTAATATTAAATGCCACCACAATTAAGAACCGTGTTTAGTCTTGAATGCCTTTGAGTTTGAACTAGTTGATGATTTATTTGTTGAATATTGGAGGAAATAACTCATAAAATGCTAGTTAGATTCATCTTTCCCTTATGTACAAGGATCGTTATTATGGAAGTCCCTCTTCCGTGCTAAATCCGTCCTCCTCCACCCTCTTCCGCTTACAACCCTAAGCATTTCTCCGTCCAGTGTAAACGCATTTATTATTTCTCGTAAATATTCACCTGTCTTACCCGCTTAACCTGTTCGAAAAACCTGTAGAAGTACAGGTTATCGGATATTCTAACTGTAGTCATTACATCCCCTCCGCTAATTATTTCTATTGATTTTAATCCCCCTATGCCTGCCTTGACCTATCATTTACGGCTCTTCATCCCTTCCTAATAACTCCTTCCACCCTTCCTTCCCCGTCTCCTGTTGCGGAACTGTTGAGATATATTTCAACGTCCGGCAATTTATAGTTTTAGAGAAATAGGGCTCTCTAAAACGTCGTCCCAGGCTTCGAGATAATTCCACTGCGTTAGTACGAGGTAGTCTACTATGATGAGGCCAGTTGCTTATCCTTTGCTCTATGCAACCAGGGTGTTTAAATATTTAACTAGAAAACGTCAGCTATTTATTAGCCTTTGGTTGGCTTCGGTGAATAGCTAACAGGCGAGCAAAAACTGAAAATTCAAAAATAAGGATGTGGCGGTACGTCGAAGGCGCGAACCTTAGCGCCATCGCGAATTCATCTGGAAACAGCTGACGGCCTCACAGGAGACCGGGGCAAGAGATGTCAGAGTGACAAGAAGGGTTTACTCTCCCGGAGTCGTGGCAGAACGTTTAAAAAAATTAAATTAAAACACGATTAAAGAAATGGGTTTTTTATTTTCGATATTTGGGAAAAAACCAATCCCAAATAGTGGTGACCCCGATGACCAGAGAGTGGTCTTTATTTATATTCGTGTTCCACTTTTACTTATACAACATTATATTTGTGATCCACGGGCAGTGCGCCGAAAAGCCGTTGGTAAAGTGCAACCGGAAAGCAGCCCAGGAGCAATTATCCAGGCCCTATCCAAAAAATCAAACCAAATGAAATACCCAAGAACGCGCCAAGTAAGCCAATCAATTACACTTTGAGGATTGCAATCCCCAAGGACCACTGGATGCAGTTTATGTCAAGACGAACTCTCTTCCATTTAAGAACAAAAAAATTGACTGACGGTTTCGTCTAGGGCAGAGGTAACTCATCAGGTGCTGCCTCTCCTCTGCCCTGGGAGCAACGTGACCGAAAGTAACGACAGATGGTAATCGCTTCATTTAAATATAATCGCAAACACGTAATGGGTACGAATTATATTCCAGTGAAACTTTCATTTTCATTTTTAAGGTTTTGTGTAAAAAAAGCCTTATTAAAATCGATTCACTGTCTCTCTGTCCGTCACACGCATTTTTCTCGGAGACGGAGAATTTGGTGGAAAGATGGAAACTGTGAACGCTCACGCATATAGTGAGTTACGTCCTTTTAAGTCGAATTGAAGAGGGGGGGTAAATTTTTTTGCATCAAACGTGGCTTATCAAATGAAACGTCTCGGTTAGTACTTTCCGACGCCGGTCTTGGTTTCGATGTTTGCTGGAAAGGCAGGGAGGGTGGGGGGTTGATATTGATCATTTCTCATTCTCAGAAACTGTCCAACTGAAAACTCTGAAAAAAAATCAAGAGGCTGCTACTATATGTTGCCCAGGGTCCGAAATACCCTACATACCGATATCTGTTCAAATAAATTTGATAATAGTACATTAGTATAATTTTTAGTAATTGACATGAATTTTGCAGCAATATAGGCTATAGCATAGAGCAAAACCCACCCCCAATTTAGTGGAAATCGCACTATTACTAACAAAATTATAATAGGTCAAAGTTATCGCGTTGTTGCAAATTTAAGACTTTGAATGTCAATATCACCTGAATATGGATACTCTCACATAAAATATGAATATATTACGTGCTACATACTAATGGGACAAATGCGCACTCAAATCTATTTATAAAAGAAAAGCACAGAACCTTTCATACCTGAAGTCTCTAGCTTCCGGTTTCCCGACTTGTTTGTATCTGAAGCACCTGGGTGGGGATAAGATCACCTCTGAGTTGCAAAAGTCTCTCTCGCGCCAATTTGAGCTGAGCGGACTCGGGATCGCTGGAGGTGTTATCCGACACGTCCGACAAAGTACATGAGGTGAACTCGCGCCCCGTGGTCGCGTAAGTTTTCCGAGGCACAACTCGGGAAGTGGCCAAGCTCATGGCCATGGTGATCACATTGGCCGACGCAGTCACAAAGATCATTGCATTCAGGAGGTAGATCTCGATCACTCAGTTCGCTTCGAGATCTCGTAGTGAACGGACGTGTTGCGGAGCAATTCAAGTGTTCTAGGAACGAAAATTAAAAGTGACAAAAGTGACGGAAGTGTTAAGTGGAGTGCTCGGTAGAGCAATTAAACAAAGGAAGTATCGTTCTGTTAACAATATACAGTGGATCTCAATATTATTGAGACACCGTATATTAAAGTATAATTTACATGCGATTGTTTTTTTCTGTTTTCTTTTAGTGAACCGAATTCCTGACATCCACGCAGGACGGGCTTGGGGACAAAATGTCCGCCAAGAGGGCGAAGACAGGGGGCCCCTCTGACGAAGAGGGGGGCCCGAGCCCCGGAGACGAGAATCGAGCAAATCTGCTCGAGATAATCAAAATGCTGAAGGAGGAGATCGCGGAGCTCCGGGCAGAGCTCAGAGCAGAACGGGAAAAACGGCAGGAGAAGGAAAACCTGCAAGCCGGACAGCCCATTGAAGTGGACGACATCGTGGGATGTGCGTCTGCTTTCGCCGGAGATGTCTCGGGAGAGCCGACCAACTTAGAAGCCAGCAACATCGTAGCCGGCAACATTGAAGCGAACAACGTTGGAGCCAACAAAACCGTAACGAACAACATCACCGTTGCAACATCGGAGGACGAAGACCCATTCAACTTCGTCACAAGACGTAAGTCAAAAAGGAGTAAGGTTAGTGCCAAAAGTGTTAAGATTAGTGAAAGCACTCCCCAGGCAAATATTATCCCAACCCCCGCTCAGAAACCAAAGAAGCAGAAGATACCGGTGATTACCGGATATTCATTAAATATTCCTGTTCTGCTAAAGTCCCTTAAGGCAAAAGGGATAAAGGCAACGTTCAAGAACACGAGGGCGGATAAAACCCTCATTTTCGCCGAATCCATCGAGGATCACGGCAAAATCTTCGCTCTCATCAAAGAGCAAGGCTTAAACGCCACAACTAGCACCCCTCAATCCCTGAGGACGCAGTCCCTCATTATTCGAGGATTACATCGGGAAACCGATGCTGTAGAAATTCTGGCGGAGCTCAAAGCTGAGCATCCGCAGCTCAAAATCCGGTCTGTAGCCAACTTCCTGACAAATCAGGACAAAGCTCTACATAAGGAGAATCCTTCTCTTCCAATGAAGTCTCAATCGGGACTTTTTATAGTTACCTTCGAGCCCTCTCAAGAGCTCAACGACGCCTTCAAGGTGAAATACATTCTACACCAGAAGGTTTCCTTAGAAAAAATAAGACCGTTGGGACAGATTCAATGTTTCAATTGTCAAAATTTTGGGCACGTTGCTCAAAATTGTACAATTGTACATCGGTGCGTTAAATGCACCACAAAACATCCGCGTGGCGACTGCCCACGCCCCTCAACGGAGGTGCCGCAATGCTGCAACTGCGGCAAAGTCGGACATCCCGCCAGCTTCCGCGGTTGCCCAGCATATAAAGATATGCTGGCCCGAAAAGAAGCTGCCAAAGTCCGCAAATCTAAAGAAGCACAGCAGACCAAACAGGCAGTAGCACATCTGTCGCAAAGTTTGGCCAAACCAGGCATATCTTACGCTGAAGCCATGAAACAATCACTGCCCCGCGTGACTCCTGCACCTCCACCTCCAACAAAGTCTCTCCCAAACCAGCCGGCTGCATTCCGTGAATTGGTTGGAGCCCTCACCTCAGCCAGCACGAATGAACAACGGCAATTCGCTGCCATTAAACTTATTCTTAATTTATGGAGTTAAGTATCGTTACTTTTAACTCCGCGTCCCTTGTATCTCACGCCAAACGTGCCACTGCCCAGGTGTTGATCGACTCTCTGAAAGCAGACATTTATTGCGTTTCGGAGACCCATCTTAAAAGCAGGCATAACGTGAACTTCACCGGATATAATACCATCCGGGACGATAACAACACCGGCTCTGCCCTATTAATCAAAAAAGATTATGAATTCGAGGAAGTCGCCATAGACAACCTGCTAACCTGTTCCGCCGCGGCGGCTTTCATTAAAACGGCTGGCAATAAACGGATTCTCATTGTCTCCGTTTATATTAGGTGCCAATCTAGAAATGAGGAACTGGGCCATGACTTAAAAGTCTTGAGCGATCTCCAGTTGAAATCTAATTACCTTGTCTTTGGAGGCGACTTCAACTCCAGGCACACTCACTGGGGCGACACGGCCATTAACTGTAATGGGAAAACCCTGCTCAAATGGATCCACGACCCTTTCTCGCCTACCAATCTCGTGATGATCTTGCCGAATTCTCCGTCAAGGCCCAGTAGTCAATCTATATTAGACTACTTCCTTCTGTCTATGGAAATGAAGCAAAGCTTTCAGGTAATATCATGTGATACCTTACCAGGCATGTCCGACCATTTCGCGGTCAATCTCAAACTGTCCTCACCTTTTTCTCTGCAAAAGAGAGTAATGACCACAATTAGGTCTTTCGCCCACACTGACTGGGATAAATTCAGGGCTGAGTTAGCACCAAAACTCAACTTGAAAAAGCTCTCAAATAATCGCAATCTGTCGGACAAAGAAATCGACGAGGCTATTAACTTGGCGTCTGACGTTATTGACACTGCTGCACGCAGAAACTCTAAGCTGATAAAAGTCGATGAGTTTGAATTCAATTCTCTTCCACATGAGATAATGCTTCACTTGAAAGTTAGGCAGATTTGGAGGCGTAATCTTAAGCGCAAATTTCACGAGTACGGGAATAAAATAAATGCGGAATATAAAGCATTACTCTCCCGGATTAACTGTCTCAGTACGCTAATCCGTGGTATGGTGGCGACCTTCCGTAGCAAGGAATTGACCCGCAAACTTGCAGACATTAAGCCTGGAGCTAATATGTTCCAAAATATCAACAGGCTAACCGGGAAATACAAAGCCCGCAACTTTGTTCTAACCCAAAACAAAGTGCGAGTCTGCAGTGATGCTGAGAAAGCAAAAACACTTGGGGAATTCTTCGAGCGACAGCTCAACGCAACACCTCCGAGCAACAGAACGGCTCTCACTAAGACTGTTGATTCAACAGTCAGAGATTTCACTTCTAGGAACTGCTACAGAATCACGTCTTTTTCTGCCCAGAACCCTTCCAACAAGCCTACTGATTCGAGCAAATTTCTGAGTTTATCACAACTCACTGCTATTACCCATAACCTTAACGGTAAAAAGTCAGCAGGCCCAGATGGAATTACGAATTTTGTCTTAAAAAATCTTCCAGTAGCCTCCATTAAGTTCCTGCTTGCGGTTTTTAATAACTGCATTAATAATGGCTACTTCCCATCCACCTGGAAAATAGCCAAAATTATAGCCATTCGCAAAGGAGGTGTCTCTTGTGAACCTGGTAATTTCAGACCCGTTTCACTTCTATCTAACCTGGGGAAGCTTTTTGAGAGAGCATGGACCGTAGGGCTGGTCCAACACTGCAATCTTAACAACATTATTCCAGACCATCAGTTCGGTTTCCGTGCTAAACACGGAACACAGCACGCCCTGAGCTACCTCCGCGATACTGTGGCCAGCAGACTTAACGTCAATAACAAACCCACGGTAGCTTGCGCTTTGGATTTAGAAAAGGCCTTTGATTCCGTCTGGATAAACGGGCTAATCTATAAACTGATCAAATACGAATTCCCAATCCCGACTATCAGACTTGCCATCAGTTTCTTCGAGGATAGACATTTTTACGTCAGTGTCGGAAATGAGATTTCCGATCTCTTGCCGGTCACTTCTGGGGTGCCGCAGGGATCCATTTCTGGTCCTACTTTATACAATATTTTCACTGCTGATGTTCCCTCCCCTGAGGTCGGTACAGAGCTTATTCAGTATGCCGACGACACACTCGTCTACTCCTCTAATTTTCGCCCAGACAAGGCAGTTAGCGATATAGAGGATTACTTGGTTGACCTCTGCTTCTACTACCAGAGCTGGGGTATTAAAATTAACTCAACCAAGACACAAGTCTGTATCTTCAGGAGGAAATCTACATACTCGGGATCTAGATCTATCCACAGGAAGGCTAAACGCCTGAAACTGGAAATCGGGAATACAATAGTAAGAGGGTCGAAATCGATCAAATATCTAGGAATCAATTTCAACGAATTCCTAAGATTTAACGACCATGTTAAACTCGCCATTGGAAAAGCAAATGGTGCATTGCGCAAGATCTACTTTCTTCTTCGCAAAAAAGTGGGTCTAAGCACCAAAACTAAGCTGATCCTATATAAGACTCTCATCAGGCCCATCATATGCTACGGAGCCCCCTCGTGGATCACTTGCTCTTCGAAAGCCATGGATAAATGCATGTCTTTCGAACGCCGTGTATTAAGACATTGCACTGGATTGTCTTACAATTGGAAGACTAAGAAGTGCGGCAGGAACGCCATAGTATACCGGCGAGCAAATATAAACCCCATTAGAGAATATATTCTCAACATTACGGAGCGGTTTTTCAATAAACTTGAAAACCATCCAAACCCAAAAATTAGAAGACTGCATGAGCAGGGCAAAACAATCCCACTAGCGACTTTCCTTAGGCCGTGCCAGATACTGAACCCTGACCTAAAATCAATAATCCTGTCCCTCTTCGATACACCTTGCCTGGTAGGAGTGCAAAGAGGCTAAGCACTATATGAATATTAAGTGCTATTGTATATAGTAGAATTAAGTATTTATGTAAGTAAATGTAAGTAGTAATAAGGTAGATGTAAGTAAGTAAAACAAAACCTTCTCGCGTCATTAGTGCGGACGCAGTTTTGAAAATAGGTTAAGTAATGTTTTAATTAAATACAAAGCCAAGGAACGTTGTAAATTACAGTTTGTTTTTACACAATAAAGTTAATTACAGAGAAGGTCGGGTAGGCCAAACAATGTATAGCCACCCATTGTAATAATTCTAAGCTAGCTAAGCTAATTCTAAGCTACTTTTAAGCAAAATGTATCAGATGTAAGACACTAATTAGAAATAAATAAAATGAAAAATGATCTCGATCACAATCACGGTCGAACTTCCCGAAATGGGCATTCGAGTGGTCGTACGCCGGGACCCTCATCGGCCTCGACGATTTGCTGGTACCATGGTAAATACAAAGCTTCAGCCAATAAATATACCACTGGATGCTCGTTTAACGCAACAAAAATTTTGACTTGCTGGGTGACGCGGCATGGCTACCCGATGTTCAGCACCACGTCGCCTTACAATCTTCGGTCCCCTAAGCAAACGTTGCTTCCTGATGGAAACGGGTGCTGAGGTGTCGGTTCCCCCTGTACCCCGTTCGAATACCCTAATTCGCCAAAACCTATGACTAGCGCGAACTCTTCTCCCATCAGCACCTATGGCTATAGGCAGGTGGACATGAGTGTCGGACTTCGCCGAGCATTTTCGTCGCGTTTCATTTTAACGGACATCAGCATCCCCATATAAGGCGCAGACTTGCTGTGCCACTATGGGCTGCTGGTGGTCTTCCAGAGCGAGGCTTTAATGGACCCCGCAACCTCATTACAGACGTCAGGGAAAATTTCTACCTGCCAAATTAACACTCTTTCGTTAATTCTCACGGATGCGCACTCCTCAGACTGTATCGCAACATTACTACGGAATGTAGTTTCTCCCAGCCTGTTACGCACGATGTGTAGCACCACGTCAACACTTCTGGCTCTCCAATCTTCTCGAATGTGCGCCCTTTTTCTAGGGTGAAAGCTTGCTGTTGCGAAGAAAGTGTTTGAAGATTTGATGAAGCATTGTATATGCAGACCATCCAATTGCTGTTGGTCTCCCCTTCATTTGGTCCCTAAGCCAAACGGCTAATGGC
Organism: Hermetia illucens; assembly: GCF_905115235.1. Taxonomy (NCBI): domain Eukaryota; kingdom Metazoa; phylum Arthropoda; class Insecta; order Diptera; family Stratiomyidae; genus Hermetia; species Hermetia illucens. The sequence goes on from NC_051853.1 coordinate 26,828,885, forward strand.
GGCCATGTGGTGATTATAGGCGTCTGGATACTCAAACAGTTTTAGACTGATATACCATTCCACTCACCCTTGATTTTGCACAATCGCTTACGAACTGCCGTGTTTTTACGATCTTGGAGCTAAGACATCTCGAAAACGGCTATCTGCACACTCTTCGGACTCTTGCGCAACGCTGCGCAGACTTTCCAGAGATTCATCCACTTTGTCTTATGAAACTTGAATTTTGTTGCGTTCGCATGGATGATGTTTTGGTCGCCTCCTCATCGGAATCTGAGTACTTGGAACATCTCGAGTGCATTTTTCAACGTTGAGAAATGGAGATTCCTTCAGAGACAGGCAAAATTTCTTGGCCACTTGATGACCCCTGATGGTATCCAACCTGATCCAGACAAGGTTGAGGCGATAAAGAGCTTCTCCCTATCAACTAGGGAAAAGGATCTGCGAAGGTTCCTGGGCATGTTAAATTTCTATCGTCGTTTCTTGCCCAAGGCCGACCATCACCATGCGATCCTGAACGACTACTTGTCTGGGTCCAAGACAAGTAGGCGGGGTCCAAGACTCTCGCGGAGCTGCGTGGTCTGCTAAGACCGTCCATGTGTTTGAATCGATCAAATAACAGCTTGTTGATGCAGCACTGCTGGCATTTCCTCGACTAGATGCACCCCAAGTTGTGTTCTTCGATGCCTCAGATGCAGTGGTAGGCGCCGCTCCTCACCAACGGGTGAATCAAATCTTGCAACCGTTGAGCTTCTTTTCAAAACAACTCAACCCAGATCAACGCGACTACAGCGCCTACGATCGTGAGCTGCTCGCCACGTACTTCGCTATAAAATACTTGCGTTTTTCCCTTGAGGGCAGGCCATTCACCGTGTTCACGGACCACACGCCCTTACTTTCGCGCTTAGACTAAAACCCGACAAAGTGTTCCCACGCCAACTTAAGCACTTGAGTCATATCAGCCAGTTTACTTCTGATATCTAACACGTGTCTGGAAAGGACAATGTTGTTGCTGACGCTTTGTCTCGAATCTTGGAGGTCACAGTCTCCGCCGCGGTCGATTATACGGCAACCGCCGAGGCACAAAAAGACGCCGCAGACTGTCAGAGCTTGAAGGAAAACATCAAATACAAATTCGAGGACTTTCCTATTTTCATCTCAAACTATTCATTCGCAGTAAGTATGTAAGTATGTAAAGCAATAGACGATCTTGCACATCCAGGCATCAGTACGACCAACCGGTTAATCGCTGATAAATACCTCTGGCTGTCCATGAACAAGTACATAAACTCTTGGGCTAGAAAGTGCATCGCGCGCCAGAAGTGCAAGGTCAAAAAGCACGTTCGAAAGGAAGCAGGTGCATTCCCTCCGTGCTCTGGTGTTAGCCGTTATCATCACGGACCAAGGAATGCAATTCGAAGCTACTCTTTTCGCGGAGTTAGGAAAGCTCTTGGGCTTCAAACGGCATAGGACTACTGCATACCATCCCTACTCCAATGGTATTGTGGCGCAGCAGGATTCGCGGCATTCGAAATTTATTTCGAATGTTGCGAATGCGAGGGGTTAGATAGTGCCACAGGCGCTTTCTACGCGTTTTAGAACTCGTCACAGGAGTGGAGAGCCAGCGGTGAAAAATTTCCGTTGGTTGAAGGCAGAGGGACTGCATGGAGAATAACTGGTCTCTTCTGCCTCCAGCCGTGGCCGCGGACAGTCAGTAGTTGAAGCTCCACTTGGAAATAAGCAACATGCTGTAGCAAAATATACGGTTAGGCGCCTCTTTTTTGTACCACAGTAATTAAAATATTGTCAAATAGTTTCTTTTAGTTTAGCGAAGTGAATTCAATAAACAGTTGTTTTCACGAAAAAGTGTCTAGTTTGCAATTGAAAAAAAGGAGCTAACAGTATTATTGTGAAAAAGGTAGAAGCTCAGCAGGCCAGCTAAAGAAAGGCACAGTATGGTGAAATTTTGTCACCGGGCACTGAAGGCCGCCCTCATGGCTCACGAAGATCCGTCGTGGTCGCGGTCCTTGCCTTTCGTGCTCCACGGCCTCCGTACAGTCCAACGAGAAAAGTTCAGGGCCAGAGATGGTGTGCGGAGAGAATCTGTGTCTCCCAAACGATCCAATGCTGGACATCAAAGCAGGGTTAGGCGAATCTGGAATGCTGCGTTTGCTCAGGCACGCGGTTTTGAAACTGCGACCGACTCTACCTTCCCGACACGCAACAACGGAAGTCAACACTCCCAGGGATCTCGAGACATGTTCACAGGTCCTCATTCGGGTGGATGCTCCTCGGAGGTCGCTACAACTACCATACGAGGGCCCCTTTAGAGCTCAGGAATGAGGCGAGCACTAATTCAAGCTCGACGTCCGGAGCGAGTCCAAGTTGGTGTCCTCGTCGAGGCTGAAAGATTTCAACGAGCCGGCGGCCGCTTAGAATAAACGCCCGCGAAGCGTCAGATTCGCCCAGTGACTCCCCATTGGCGGGATTGTGTGGACGGTTTCCTCCGCTGAACCCGCGTGGTTTCAGCTAGGGGCGGAGTGATGTGGCGGCACATCCGAGGCGTGAACCTGATCACCATCGCGAATTCGAAACAGCTGACGGTCTCACAGTAGACCGGGGCCAGAGATGTCAAAATGACAAGAAGGGCTTACTCTCGCGGAGACAGTCGTGGTGGAACGTTTAAAAAAAGTAAAGTTAAAACAACATGATATTTAGGAAAAGCCAAAATCCCAAAACAGTTCGACTGCGCACGTGGAGCCGCGAAACTTCGGACTCGAGGGCCGCGATCGAAAGGGAAGATCCACGACCGATCACATCCACGATCGATTTTCCTCCTGCCTCAGATGCATGATGAGGCGCGGCCTTCGAAGTTCTCTCCCTGCCTTGACATCCTCAAGCCATTATATAGTAGGATGCCTTTTTGGAAGGATAGTTTTGCGGGGTCAAAGAGGGTGACAATTTTGAACGCCAAAAGTTAATGCCCGGCTAACGAGCCACGATTCCTTTCTCTTGTATAGATAAACTTGTATAGACTTCCCGAGCCCTTCTTCCATACGATCTAGAAGATATGCTTCTCTCAGTCTGTTCAACCGGGTTTCATCCGGAACGAAAGGGTCCTGATATCGTTCATAGATTTCTTCAGTGTTTAGTTTCGTCTGAAAGTAGAAGCTTTAACCTTATGCAAAGACGTTTCCAGCAAAACGGTTTTTCTTGGCTCCCAGCTACCCTCCGCTGTTATCAGTTATAACTTTATATATGATTGATTGATTGCTTTTTGCCTGCTTCATTTTATTCAATCTTGCATTTATCATGGTCGCCAAGCTAGTCTTTCGCGACGATTTTGACTGATGCCAAGGCCTCAATCTTGTTGTCACCTCAGCTGCTGCCTTGGCTGCTATCGCTGTCAAATTCGTTGTTGCTATTACCTTAGTCGTTATTACTATTGAGATGGCTACAGGTGTCTTCATAATAATTGTTGCTCAAGTTTTCTCTGTTTTATTTCTCATATGAAATCTTAAATATTTTATTGGTATGAAAATTAATAATTAAAACGAACCGTTAAGATATTTTCTTATCATTCTTCAAATCATTTCTAAACTTTTTTATTTGAAATTTTTTTTTTCAAAGTTTAAATATTGGCAATGATAAATATTCAAACCAAAGTTTTTCGCAGAAAGAAAATGCCTGGAAGCCAGTCTCGTATTAAAAATCTTCTCTACCAGACCATATTGGGGTGGACTGCGGACATCCTAAACAATCTTCCTCGCCTTTTATCATGGGTGCAGAAATCGCGAAAAATTCAACAAGGCTGGGATCTCTGGGAAAGTTCGATACACGGGTACGTCTGAAAAAAAAAACTTTTCTTTACTGAAATGCCTTCACGATTCTTCCAAACCCAATTCATGATCCCTTGAAAACTTGGCTTCGGGATATTTTTTCAAAGGAAAGCGTCTGGAGTCATAAGGTTTCGTGAACAAACCCAGCAAAAAGGCATATTAAAGATTCAACCGCAAAGAAAAGAAAGAAAATATGTAAATCGTTGTTGATTGTATTTTGATTGGATAATGTAAAGGTTTCGAGAGCTCCAAAAGGGCAATAAGAAAAATACCCGAACTGAGCACGAAACAACGGAATGAAATGCTTCTTTTCATCTTCCATATCTTAATGTGAAATGAAAGCCAACCGGAGGAGCATGAGCCTCCTAACCACGTGTAAGATGCGAAAGGATATCTACACACGCAAAAAAGGTAAATTATATTTGCCATCGAGTTTACATTTTTTATGGGAATGCTGAATGGTGAGCTCTTTGTTTTTGCCCCTTGTTCATTCCGTTCAATTTTACACCTTCTTAGCTCGCGGCAGTACCAGTGAAAAATGGAAATTTCCTGGTTTAACATTTTTTTAAGTCCTTTTTTCGGGGTTTTTGTATAGCGAAGACATTTAGGATTATTGTTTTAACTGACATGCACATTTAATGAATTTGTGTTGTGGCACTTCTTTCACTTCAAAGGATACCACGGCCCGAAATCATGTCCCGGTAAAAAGGAAAGACGTAGAAGGCCTTGTGGCTTTGAAATACAATTAGTTCTGATGGAAAGCAATACATGATGGAAAAATAATACGCATACGTGGAGAAATGGCTGATATTCTTTGAAGATTAGATTCGGTTCTTGGTTATAATTTACTTATACTTTGAAAAATAAAAACATGACAAAGATGACATCTTTTTCGGTGACCAGACCCTCTTTTCCCCTTTCAATGTCATTACAATTTACTAATTCATGTGTCTAAATTCTTCGAGGTAAAGATTCTAGGGCTTAATGATGAGCTCCTTACATGCTCTAAGTGATCACTTGATTGATCATGTTGGACTTGTTTATTGCTAGTCTGCTATGTATTGATGGCATTATGGATAACTAGATGGACAGCGAATATTTCGGGTCGATCGCTATCATACAGTGAGTTTAGATAAATGCAAGATCACTCCGTGCGGTTGACCAGGAATTGTGAACCGCTGTCGCATGTGAAGCATTTCCAACTTTTCCCCACTGTCACTGGAGGGATACAGGTTGCCGAATTTTCTATGTCTTTCGAAAACGATCCGTATTTCCGTTCCCACGTCAACAGCGAGTACGGCGATATTTACCTTTGAGACCAACCTTGCTGCATCGTCTGCTTCAATTGCCAGCTCGATAGATTCCAACGATTCGACTGACGTTTCGAAGCTGGCACCCAAACCAGTGTTTAGCTTTAGGTGCATAAAAACCACCAAGCTAAAGCAAAATACTAAAATTCAGGACGCTTTAAGAAACCTAACCATTCAAGAAGTCTACAACTTCTCCGAGACTCCCTTAACTCTGTTTGAAAAGATTGGGCGGAGACCAGTATTCCAATTATTTCTTATTATACAATTTATGAATATGGACAATCTTTTTATACGAGGATTTCAAAATACTCAGCATCAATGTAAAAACCAAAAATTAAAGAACGCAGAGCAGAAAGAAAGCATGTAACAAAAAATCTCCCAAACAACCTTGGACTTCTACTTCACGTCCTCAGAGCTACAGGAAGAAGAGAAAGCTAAAGAAAACCATAGCGACCGGCTGAAAAAAAGTTTAACTAATGGCTGGTACGTAAAGCCGAAACCAAAACCACTGAAACAAAGGGCACCGAAGAAAGAATCGCTTACCGACATGAAATATAAATTTAAAATGGATAAACCTGAATTAAAGTAAAACACGTGAGACCGCAAGAGTCGGCACTCCCTTTTTTAGAAAAAAGAATACGTCAAAGCGGATGACATTCGCTCCAATCGCGCACTGCTCGTGCTGGACAACAAGGCAGTTGAGCTTGTCTCCAACGTCCTCGAGGGCTGCTTTTATAAGCGAATAAGAGGAGCAACTCATAAAACACTTGTCCGTAATTAAAGCGGCTAAATTTAACCGCTTATTGACATATCTAACACCAATTGACCATGCGTCTAGCCAACTGTGGTGTCAAATGAAGGAGTGGGGTGGTTACAAAGTCGGCAGCAAACTGCTACGGTCTTTGTGGCTACAGAGGCTTTCGGATAACACACAGGCCATCTTGGCATGTGCGCATTCGGGGTCCGCAATAGCGGAAAATTCACGAGGTCCACGTGCGACCGATGATTGACGAACTGTCTCGCTGCAGCTCAACCCAGGTGGCTCAGTTGCAACAGATGATGGTAGTGGTAACATCCAGCGTCTCTGAGCTGGCACAGGCCGTCGGTGCTTTGGGTTCGGGGAGTGGGACTAAATCAAGGTCTAGATTCGCTTTCCGAAATGGGAGATCGGAGAGTAGGTGGTCGAGACCTTCAGCAAGTACCGGGGCATGCTGGTACCACCGTAGATTCACCGCAAAAAAAACAAAGAATTGTACCAGCCCCTGCAATTTTCCACCGAAAAAAACAGATTTGCCGGGAGTTCTGGTGACTGCAACCCGAAATGCAGCATTACGTCGCCTCACAATCTGCGACCCAGTAGACGGCGCAATTACCTAGTCGATAAATGCGCTGAAGTTTCGGTTCTTTCTGTATCCTGGCATCATAAATTAATACCGCAGTCGTTAAAACTCGCGGCGGCAAATTCTTAGTCGACCTGCACGTACGGCTACAGGCAGGTAGATTTAAGTTTAGGACTTTGACGAACGTTTTCTTGGCGCTTCATTATCGCGGATATCAGGATACCTATCTATCATATATCCCAGTAAACTAAACTAACTAACTAGGAGCGGATTTCCTGTTCCACTATGGATTACTATTGGACCTACATAATATGTCCCTCATTCTCCCCAGAATTTCCTTAAGATCATCAGGCAATCTAATCCTGCTCACCCAGCACGAATTCCATGATTTTTGAAGACGTCGGAACGTCACGTATTCGCGCACTTCTTCAAAACTACTATCGAGCGTAGTTTCTCTGAGCCCGTTAAGCATCAAGTTTAGCACCACATTAACACTACTGGGTCCCCGATTATCTAAGGTACGTCTATTACCACCACAAAAGTTCGAAGTTGCTCGGAAAAAGTTCGGAGAACGGAACGGAGAAGAGCGGCTCACTTGGAAACCTTGGGTTCTCCCCGTATACCAGTTCCACGGGGCTGCCAACAAATACCTTTCGGCGAATTGTTCGTAGGCCGAGAACGACGAGAGGCAAGACCTGAGTCCAGGACGGATCATCATCCCGGTTTTGCCCCGAGGTCCACCAATTCGATATCCCTAAAAGCTGTCTGGCGTTCTGGCCTACGCCATCGCTCCTTCTTAGGCAGGGTCTGCCTCGTCTTCTTTTTTTACCATAGATATTGCCCTTATAGACTTTCCAAGTTTCCGAGGAATACATGAGGACTGGTAAGATCACAGTCTTGTACAGTAAGAGCTTTGACCCTATGGTGAAACGTTTCGAGCGGAACAGTTTTTGTAAGCTGAAATAGGCTCTGTTGGTTGACAACAACCGTGAACGGATTTCATCATTGTGGCTGTTATCGGTTTTGATTTTCGACCCTAGATAGGAGAAATTGTCAACGGTCTCAAAGTTGTATTCTCCTATCTTTATTCCCTCCGTTTGACCAGTGCGGTTTGATGTTGTTGGTTGGTTGGTTTTCGGTGCTGACGTTGCCACCATATATTTTGTGTTGCCTTCATTGATGTGCAGCCTCTTGCATTTACTTCAGCATCACGGATCACTTTCTTGAGGGCCAGGTTAAAGAGGGCTCATGATAGGGCATCCCCTTGTCGTAGACCGTTGTTGTTGATGTCAAATGGTCTTGAGAGTGATCCTGCTGCTTTTACCTGGCCTCGCACATTGTAAGCCGTAGTTCACTGGCGTTTAAATCCCAGGAGTTTGCCTAATTCCGAGAAAAGGGTGGACTCAAATTGCATTCCCTGGTCAATGATGACCACTGCAGGGACGCTAAAGCGAGGGATCCACTCTCGACAGAGGGCTTCAGCACATGATTGCGTCGTAATGTCCTTCAGAGATATTGCCGCAGGCCACCGCATAAATCTGTCGATGATTGTAAAGCAATACTTGTAACCGTGCGAGTCTTGCAGAGACCCTACGATGTCGAGGTGTATGGTGTGGAACCGCTTGGTAGTGTGGGGAAATAAGCCCACTTCTTTTCTTACATGCCTGGTGGCCTTACACTTTTGGCATGCGATGCACTTTCTGGCCCGAGGAATTGATGTCCTTATTTATGGAGGGCCAGAAGTATTTATCGGTGGCAAACCGATTTGGCGTGCTGATGCCTGGATGCGCTACGTCGTGAACCGCGTGGAACACTTCCTTGCGAAAGGTGGCCGCAATGTATGGAAAGGGTCCCTTCTCCGAGTATTCGCAGCAGAAAGAGAGGTTCGAGCCGAAGATGGGCAACTCCCGAAATTAATATTTGGGGTTGGATTTGAGGCTCCAAAGTACTGCGTCATCGATCTACGCCTTGACGATAGCCGAGAAGTCAAGTAAGGCGGAGATGTTAAACTCGGAGATACGTGACAAAGCATCAGCAACTATGTTGACCTTGCCGGACACGTGCTGTATGTCAGACATGAACTGGCTTACAAAAGCTCAGGTCTCGAGGCTGACTAGGGGACGCTTTGTCGGGTCATTGTTTCAAAACATATGTGAGAGGGTTATGGTCCGTGAACAATGTGAACGCCTGCCTTCAAGGGAGAAGCGGAAGTACTTAATGCTCAAGTACGCGGGAACAGTTCTCGATCGTAGGTGCTGTAGTTCCGTTGAGCGGGGTTTAACTGTCTGGAGAAGAAGCTCAACGGCTGCCAGAGTTGGTTCATCTTTTGGTAAAGAGCAGCACTTACCGCGATGTCAGAGACATCAACAAAAATGACAATGGGTGCATCTTGTCGAAGAAATGCCAAGAGTGTAGCATCAGCAGTTGCTGTCGCGATTTATCGAACGTGCGGACAGCCTCTTCAGACCACACAATCTCTCGTGTGTCCTTGGTTTGGGGCCAGACAAGTACGCGTTCAAAACGGACTGGTGTTGGGCGACCTTTGGCAGGAAACGACGATAGAAGTTTAGCATGCTCAAGAACCTCCGCAAATCCTTCACGGTTTTCGGACGCGGGAAGCTTGAGATCGCTTGCACCTTGTCTGGGTCGGGCTGTATTCCGCCAGGGGAAATGAAGTGGCCGAGGAATCTCACCTGTGTCTGGAGGAACTAGCATTTCTAAACGTTTAGGACTAAACCGGGCTCAAGGAGACGTTGGAAAATGCATTCGAGATGGGCTAAGTGCTCAGGCTCTGAGGAAGAAGCGACCAAAACATCATCCAAATATACGAAACAGAAGTCGAGGTTTCGCAGGACCGAGTAGAGGAACCTTTGAGAGGTTTGCGCCGCATTGCACAACCCGAAAGTCATCCGTGTGAACTCGAAGAGTCCAAAGGGTGTGCATATTGCCGTCTTTGGAATGTCTTCTGGAGATATAGGGATTTGGTGATAGGCCGTGGATAAATCCAAGGTCAAAAATATGCGGCAGTTTGCGAAATGATGCGCAAAGTCGTGGATGAGTGGAATAGGATATCGGTCTGGAACAGTCTGCGCGTTTAGCCTACTGTAATCCCCACAGGAGCGCCATTCGCCGTTTGACTTAGGGACCATATGGAGTGCGGGAGACCAACAGCTGTCCAAAGGTTTGCAGATACCCTGTTGCATAAGTTGTTCAAACTCTTTCCGTTCAATAGCCAGCTTCTGGGGTGTAGGGGAACCAGTAGTGTTAATGTGGTGCTGTACATTGGGCTTCACTGGTTTAGAGAGACTACATTCGGTAGTAATTTGGCTCGGAGTCGGTAATGTCTTCTACAAGTACGGAAAGATCGTTGTTAGGAAGAGATGAGATCTGGCCTGACGAATTAAGGTTGGTTACGGTGTCCATAAGGACCTGTTCTGCAAGTCCACCAGCAACCCATAGTGACACAAGAAGTCTGCGCCTAAAATGAAGAAGCTGACATCCGCCAGGATGAATCGCCACGAAAACGTCCTACGCAAGCCAAGACTCACGTCCACTTGCCTCTACCCGTAGGTGTTAATTAGTGAGGAATTTGGTGCCACCAATTTCAACGGTTGAGGAAATAGTCGATGGTGCCTATATCACAATAATTCTGGGTCGTATACTATTTCGAGTAACCAAAGGTCAGCTGTTAGGTTGTTCCTATCCCAAGGGTTCTTGATGTTTCGGTAGTGATAAAGTTTCAAAATCTTCAGGTTTCTAGCCCAAAATTTAAATTTCTTTGAGCCGTTTTTTGCGATAAACAGGGAATAATTTGAATGCACCATTAAACCTCACCTTACAGGATACTATTATGTAGAGGAATGAAGATAAATATCCCGGAGACTTTTCATGCAACCCTTACACATTCTCCAAGGAGCTATAATCTGACCAAATATACTACGCATACTCGTATTAGGGTCGATATAGAAGAATTCAAATTGCCAGTACTTCTTTAGTTTTTCATGAATTTGTATAGGAAAATTTGCTGAAATTATGGGCGAAAATTCACATATCAAAATTATAGTGAGGTCTGCATTCAATTCTTCCAGACAAGCAAACCAACTTCCCTTGGTTTCTTAAACTTTCCCATCAACGCATTCCTCGGCACTGCATTTTGAAATTTCCCTTCAAGTGCGCGACCGCGATGCATGAATTTTCCTTCTTGATTCCATTATTGCTCTCAACTGGAACGGAATCCGCAAAAACTCATATCCTAAAAACTTCAATAAACTTAGGACAATACTTTATCGTATACTTTCGAAATGATCTGGTTTTTCTCGTAAAAGGAATTACGTTGTGGCGAAACTTTATGTATCAGCACAAAACCAAATTTACCGTTTTCTTCCGACTGTTCAGGACTTTTATCTTATTTCACGATATTGTGATAAATGTATGGTGGATATATTTTCGCTTGTCGTTGGAGTTTTCTTTGTTTTTTTTTTTCTTTTCAATCCGGAAGAGAACACACACCTAACGATAACCTCCATAAATTCAGTGGATAAAGGAACGCTCGCCTGTCTTATCCCAAGGGCTGAGCTATGTGGGAACTTTGAAGATGTACAGGAGGCGCCAGGATACAGAATATATGGCAGCACCTTGCTCGAGCCAAGAAAGGTGCTCTTATCAGCCCCAATGGTACGAGGGAAATCTACAGAGCGAACATGGGAAAACTCGCAAGAATGAATGAATTTAATAATTTTCCTGGCTCCCCTTTTATATAATATTTTCGGAAATCACAATGCTATCCATTAATATTTTTAGGGAGATGGAAGTCCTGCAGCAAGTCAGCTCATAAAAACATAAAAAATTGCATTTATTGCACAACTGCTCCTAGTGGGGACTTTGTGGATACATTTGTATCTCAAGATGGTATTTTAAATCTAATTCAAGGACTAAAAGTTGCATGAAATCAAGCATCAAAAGCAACTTTAAAGCCAACAAAAAACTATTTCAATTATTTACTAAAATCAACTTAATTTTTGTCTTAAACGCTCCCATCTGAGTCTCCCGGAGGAACTTTCCCAAATAGCTCCTTCTTCCAACCCATTAACAAATGAATCGCCTTCCTTTCTTCCTTATTCACATGAAGTCTGAACGACTCCCCGAAAAACCAACTCGTCAACCGACTGTAACTGAAATTGTATTTATAGATAATGAAGAGGGAAAAAGGATTTAAACACAAACTCTGTAGTGGGCATCCGGTGTACATTTCGCCGTGCCTCAAGTTTTGTTTGTTTCTGGCGAGAACTGTGTACAGATGAAGACAAGAAGTTAGACGAAGTGCCTTAATACGTTCGTGTGTAGGGCTGCCTGTGAACCGCCCGGACCAACCCTTCTTTGACTTTGGCCTTTGCTCCAGCACGCAACGAGCACATGAAACTTTGCAATTTTGAACTGCTCCATGTACTTGCGAAGGAACATCCAGGATAGTCTATAAGTAATGGCTAAATTTCTTCAAGGATGCTAGTCGAAAAGAAGCTGAAGAAAAAGAAGATGAGATGAGTTGTGAACAGCTCCGAGCTATTAGAAACTTTAACTTTTCGAGCGGATCATGGAATTAAATATGTTTTTCATTCTCCGCATTCGAGTGCTGAGTTGGAACTGCAAAGGGGTGGAACGGGCGCGGGCAAACAACGCTCGAGTGAAATCCTGAAACTTCAGTGGCAATATTGTTTTTGATGAAAGGGGAGGGCACAAGTAAGGTAATTGCAGAGTTTGTTGCATAAATTTCCACGTTTTTGTACTTCGAACGGAGCCAGAAAACAATTTCGCTGAAATAAAGTTAAGTCTTCTCAGAAGTGATTTGAAATTAGTTTTAGCAGTTTGATGATTGTCACCGGGGTTGTTTACGGCAGTGATTCACTTTTAGGGTAGCTGTCAGCAGAGGCACTCAGATTTTAGTAAGTCGATTGACTGGTGAAAGGTCTGCATATATCTGCCTACATTGTTTTAAGCGTCTATGGGTGCCACTTATCAGTCGACACTTGTTTCTTAGCTTATAAGATGGGGAGAATGAAATTTTTATGTCAAGCACTAGAAGGGACATTTTATCTTGCGAATATATTCTTGGCGCTCGTAGTTCTCAAGAATTTACTTTTGCTCTTACTTACCTTACACACGTTGGAGTAACAAGGCAAACTGGGAGAGCGTGACTGCGACATACGGCTTAAACCAGCAACTGATTAGTTGATACACTGACGGATCGCTCACAGCAGAGGGAGCGGGTGCCGGTGTCATTGGTCCAAGGAAAATGTACTTTGAGCCAATGGGCAGGTACACTAGCATATTCCAGGCGGAAATTTACGCCATAGACAAATGTGCCTCCTTCAATCTGCACAGGAACTACAGGGGGCAGAACATAGCTATTGTCACCGATAGCCAAGCAACGATCAAGGCACTTAGGTCCAACCAAGTGACCTCTAAACTGGTATGGGAATGCCTTGAGAGACTGAATACACTCGGCTCGTCCAACAAGGTCTGGATACTTTGGGTTCCAGGTCATGCTGGGTTGGAAGGCAACGAGGCAGCGGATGAACTAGCCAAGAAGGGAGCAGGAACGCCTTTACACGGGCCAGAACCCTTCTGTGGAATCGGAAACGGTTTCATGGCTACGAATCTAAGAAATAAAGAGAAACGGTTGAGGCAACTATACTGGGCGGGCCTACCAGGGATGGAGCAGTCCAGGGTGCTTATTGGGGGATACGAACCCATGCGCACAAAGGATTGCTGGAACCTTACCAAAAAGAACCTCCGAATCATAGTGGGAATTCTCACTAGTCATTTCGGCTAAACTATCACCTACGGAAGCTAGGGATATCTACGGACACTGCCTGCAGGTTTTGTGAGGAGGAGGACGAAACCTCTATACACGTCCTAGGACAGTGTCCGGCACTTGTGCCAAATAGGTCGTAACATCTGGGAGAACACTTAATACCATATGCAAAGCTGAAAGATCTGGAAGTGGGGAACATACTAAGATCAACAGGTACACTATAACCAGTAAAAGGGGCACAATAGTTATTCAAGGACGCGGTGCGACTTTCCCTTAACAGAATAATAATAAAAATACTTACCTTACCTCTGAAAGAGAAATTATCTCCAAGATATAATCATCAGTCATCCAAAAAACTACCTGTTTGTTACATATATCTTCCGTAACAAAACTGGCTTCAGTGCCATGAAGACTTGATGAGATGCTAAATGAAACCTCAAGAACAAGAACTGCAGGTTCTTCTACTGGTGTAATGGCGGGTTGCATTTATTGATACCATTTCGTGCCTGGAGTTTGAACTGTGCCAGGTTGTGAGGTACGACCGGCACGCATCTTTACTATCCCCCCAATCAAGATTGTACCAATGATCAAAAAACCTAATCCAGTGCTGGTTCCAAGAATTATTGTGTGTTTTCTTAGCTGTCGCCAAGTGTGGGGAAGCATCAGCGACTGTCACATTGCTTGTTGATCAACTATAACTCGGCTAAAGGATTCATCAAGTTTGAGAATCGGCTCCGGGTTGAGGTGGACCTTTGCAATGTCTTCTGTGGTATGGAGTAGCAGCTGGGTGGATTTAGCGTATGCTGCCTGAATTTGGATTTAGTTGGTGACTAGGGCACTTGCCGTGAGAATAGTGGACAATGTCTTCAAGATGCAACTAAGACGTATGTCCACTATGCCCACTCCGTGAACATGGATGTCTTCACGATGACCATTGCAGATTAGAGCGACAGATGCGATGCATGTATTTCGAATAGCCACCAGCTGTTCCATAAGTGACAGTCCTCAGTTTTTGTGGATACCGATTTGTCGATACATGTTCGCGATATCTGCGGTAATCACATACTAGAACGCTCGCCATTTCATTAGAACATGGATAATGTTCTTCTGCAACATGGGCGCAACCAGCAAGAGATCGTGGAGGGATTTGCCGGTGGGGGTCGTTTGTGATGCGATTAGCACCACTCTAAGCTTTGTTGTTGTGCTCTCTGCCTTGCAGACTGCATGATGAGGCAAGTAATAGTTGCGCATCGAATGGACTTCCTTCCGGGGAACCTCTGCCATATGATCCAACCTGAGCTACTCCTTTATCACTGCCACGTATTGTTGCCGTAACTCGTCATTCGCAGCTAATCACTTTTCTAGTTGTGAAAAGCGAATGTGCGCAATTTTGCCGGGATCGCATGGCTCGTCGACTGGTTGAGCTTCCTCTTTAAATGGGAGTCGCACAACATACCTTCCCAGTGAATCCCGTTTAGTTGTGTTCGTATACCAAGTAGCAGCAGCTTGCTCATCTTGAGTCCAAAGTGAATTTCGTCATCAGCTGCTCCGTGCTTTCTTCGGTGCTAACCATGGATATTATGCTCCGCTTGTGTCTATCGCATATGTTGGCGCAAGCAGTAATCATCCAATTTTGGTGTTAATGGCTCGTGTAGATTCTTTCTTAAATCCATTTAGTAGTTGCCCCTAGTAGCACGCCCATGCTGGCAGGGGTGCCGTAAGCAAGATCAGCCAGATCTTCCAAGTTCAATCCGTTGGGTAGCTGAGCCTTAATCTCCACAGCAGGGCAGACATTGGTAATTCTCGGTATGATTAGGTTGGATACATTGAGGTTCAGATCACCCTTCCTTGCTTTTATGCACGAGGAAACTCGACTTCTTGTTTGTATTGACAATCTAGCACCCAAACCAAATAAGCTGACTTTAGCGCTATGCCGTTTGACCTTAAGCGATTGCGCAGCTGCCTCCGTGATAAGGCTTCTTTGGGACCCGGAATCAATCAATGCTCTGATACATTGCCCGGTTGCGCCTCGTACTTGAATTCTTCCTGTAGCCAGCAGAATGGTTGATTCGGCGTCCTTTTTGGCTATCAAGGCGTTTGAATCGGGAGCAAACACCTTCGCCTCGACCGAAAACTGTGATGCATTCATCGGTCGGTATGTAACAGCGTATGGTGTTTCTTAGAGCACAGCCGACCTCGACTTTTGGATGGGCATTTATTTACGTTATGCCCTTTCTTAACACAGTTGTAACACAATTCCTTTTCCGTTCGGTGTCCCTTCGCTGCTGGAGGGTTGTGGACTTGAACTTGCTTCATTGGTGTATCTGGTGATCCCTTTGACATATGTCGCATTCGGTAGCGTCTTTGGCTACGAGCACTTCGATCTTTTTGTTCTTCTTCGGAGAATCCAGAGCATCCACAGTTCTGAAGCGACCAGTCAAAAAACCCATAAATACTGACAGCTTCGGAATGTCTGGTGACGCCCCTTGCGATGTCTCCCATAGACGTTTTGGCTCTTGATCTAGTTTCTGAACAATCATATAAATTATCAGTAGATCCCAGTGTTCAACGTTCACACCAATGCCTTCCATATTAGTTAGCAACTCGGAGGTTGCGTCCATGGTCAGCTTGATAGTTGCATCTTCTCCTCCCTTTGCTATTGGCATGCTATGGAATTTCCGCAAGTAATTCCAAGCGATTGTTTTCAAAGCGTTTTCTTAAGAGTTCCCACGCTTTTTGATAGTTAGCTAACTCCAGGTAGACATACATATCTCTACCGAAATTCAGAGAATTGCTAGTTCTCCCGCTTAAATAACAGAGACGCTATGAATAAGAGTAGCTTCCATGTTTCATACGGGGTAAACCTGGTCAAAGAATCCTGTAACTTCTTATCTCGGATACCGATGAGAACGTTGTATCAATATAAGAAGTCTGCGTCGATAATGGCTGATCGCATGTTTGCGACGTCTGAATTGCCAGATCTACGACTACCCCAGGCTGAAATTCGGCGTCAGAGCGTGCGTACTAAACCTTACGAGCGGCAAACCATTCACTTCGCGGGGAGTGAGGATTACTTACTTCGGTATAATAGTCTTAGGAAGCAGAGTGGTGACGGAATCTGAGTGCACCCGGAATTTGATTTACTCACCTCGGCAACCTGAGTTGGAGGCGGCTTTACCAGTTTCCTCGCCCTCTACTGTTGAAGAAGCAAGGCTTCCTTAATTTCTACGCCAGCGAGCCATATGACTATGATACCAGCACCGTTGGGCGGGGAGAGTAGTTCCTTGGTTGACAGCATCCTCTCGGTCTCGCACGTTGAATTTTGATCGAATTGCTTTTAGGAAAATTAGGGTTATGCCGCTAATTATTTCGCCACACCATCTGCTAGATAGGCGGGAAACGGGCGCTCCGAAGACAGAGTTGGAAGGCCCCGAGGAAAAGAGGCAGTCTGCTAAAATTGCCTGTATGTCCAGATTGGACCCTTATGAATGTACAGCCCGTGATCTCGCGCCGCCTGCTCGATCTGGATGGAGATACACAATACATCTCGGGTTATTCTTCCCATAATATCAATATCGTCAGCGTAGGTCAGTAGTTGAGTGGACTTGAAGAGGATAGTGCGTTCCACATTTACGTCAGCATCGCGAATCACTTTCTCCAGAGTCCAGTTGAATAGGACGCATGGCAGGGCATCCTTCTGTCTTAGACCGTTGTTGATGTTGAATGGTCTCGAGAGTAATCATGCTGCTTTTATCTGACCTCGCACATTGGTCAGGGTCAGCTTAGTCAATCTTATCAATTTCGTTGGGATACCGAATTCTCTCATGACTGCGTATAGTTTTACCCTGGCTATGGTGCCCTAGGCGACTTTAAAGTCGATGAAAAGATGATGCAACGGATATCCATATTCCAACAATTTTTCGATCAGTCGCCACAGAGGGAAAATCTGATCTGTTGCTGCTTTGCCTGGAGTAAAGCCTCTTTGGTATGGGCCAATCATGTTTTTGGCGTATGGGGCTATTCGACCTAGCAAGATAGCCAAGAATATCTTATAGATGGTACTCAGTAACGATATACCTTTATAATTGCTGCACTGCGTGATATCCCCTTTTTTATGTATGGGACAGATAATGCTCCGTTGCTAGTTGTCAGGCATTGATTCGCTGTCCCACATTTTGAGCATCAGTTGATGAACTGCTTGGTGTAGTTGGTCGCCTCCATATTTAGCCAATTCGGCTATACTTCCATCCGCTCCTTGCGACGTATGGTTTATAAGCTGATGGATTGCACGGACTGTCTCTTTTATGCTCGGTGGTGGTAGCGTTTGCCCGTCGTCTTCAGTTGGCGGGACCTCCAACCCACCGATATTTTTGTGTTTGAACAGTTCATCAAAATACTCAATCCATCGCTTCAGTGTGCCCATTCTGTCAGAAATTAGATTTCCCTCTTTGTCTTGGCAGGACGACCATCGAGGTGTATAGGCCTTGTTGGTAAAACTTCTTTGCTTCCTGTATTTTTCGAGTTCACAGACCTGCTGGTTTTCCAAGGCTTCCTTCTTCTGTCTGTGAAATCGCTTCTCCGTTCGAGGGAGTCCGTGGTAGGTCTCTGCGCGTGCCGGCGTTCTTTGAGAATGCACTATTACTCGGCACGTAGCATTCTTTCGTTCCGTTGATAGCTTGTATTCATCGTCGAGCCAGCCGTTCCGACTTTTTTTGCTGCTGGGGCCAAGTATATTTGTGGCTGTATCAATGATAACGCTTGTCAGGTGGTTGTGAAGATTATTTTTTGATGCTTCATCTCCAGAATCTCTGTTGACTACGGCTATTGCGGCATCCATTTCCCTATTATAGGTGTTACGGAGGGCTGTGTTGTGGATGGCTTCAGTGTTAATTCTCACCTGATTGTCAGAGGGATTTGTAATTCGCGCCCAGAGCACTCTGCCAACGAGATAGTGATCCGAGTCGCAAGTGGCGACGTTCGATCAACGCGTGGTCAATTTGGTTGAAAGTGGTCTCGTCTGAAAAGACCTACGTATGTTTGTAAACGGCTTTCCGTGTAAACCAGATACTTCCAACAATCATTTCGTGCGGCACTGCTACCTGAATTGTACGTAGTCTGTTATCATTGGTATCCCTATGTAAACTATGGGAGCCGACGTATCGCCTGAATACGGGCTCCGTTCCTACTTGATTGTTGAAATCTCCTAGTATGATTTTGACATCATACTTGGGACGCACTTCGAGGGTTCGCACAACTACCTCATAGAAAGTATCCTTCTCTGACTTTGCAGTCTCCTCTGTAGGAGCATGAACGTTAATGAGGCTTATATTTCTAAATTTGCCTTGGAAACGCAGAGTGCATATCCTTTCGCTTATATTTTCAAAGGCGATAACTGCAGGTTTCATATTTTTGCTGACTAAGAAACCTACTCCGAGCACATGGTTTACTGGATGGCCTCTATAATATATGGAGTTGTGGTTCTTCTCCAGGAAATCGGTCCCTGTCCAGCACATCTACTTTCGCCAGTCATATCGTTTTGCGGCACAAACTTGGTCCATACTTCCACGGTTTTTTGTAGCTTTTCGTCCTTATGGACGTATACCAGTCTCCCTAAATTTTAGATACTGTTTTTAGCGATCCAGTCAGATTCACCTTTTGTATTTTAAGATACTGCAAGCGTTCTACTGAATCAACTTGCTCTGCCTACTTTGTCTAGTTTTTTGGGCTTTAAATTTCAGGAAAATGCCGTCTGTTTGTCTGTGTAACTTTTCTTCTTCCTGCCAACATTTTTCCCCATTCCTCTCTTATACCAAATCCTAGTATCTCTGACAATGAGTTTTGCGCTTTCCTGGAATTCCTGTAACTTCCACTGATACCAGGTCGATGTTAATTTTCGTGATATATTTTGTCCGGGGTGATTATGTTCTTCTGAAACGCCTTTTTCTCTAGAAGATTCCCAGCATAAGTCTCAATGGTGACCAAATAACCGTCTTCCAGGAACTACGCGCTAGGGATATTGATGACATAGAGAACATTTTTAGGTCCGCTTCCTAATTTTTATTGTTCTTTCATGTTAGCCTCTAACTTGCAGAGAATTAAGAGTGATAATAATGATACTGAAATGTCATTTCAAAGAAGTTGGTACTGTCAGCGAGCTGGCCAGAAGGACCTCATTGAATGCCAGGCTATTGCTAAGGAATGTAGTATTAAATCCTTGGAAAATCACCAAAAAGGCAAAAGGTATCACCCGCAATCGCAACCGAAATCACAATGAGGACGAGCAGACGAGCAATGTAAGGATAATTTGCAAAGCTTCGCATTTGAAGCAACCTCTTCAGAGAGCAAGCAGCGACCGCCAACCGATGGGGCATGCACAGCGAAGCCCTTTAGCGATATAGCCAGGAATCATTTGCCGGTGACACTCGCGGATGTCAAGGAAGAGTAACCCCAGACAACCAGGTAAGGCGATCCGCTTCTCGAAGCAGGACGACCGTCTGGACACAATCGACACCACCAAGCAGCTGTTGGAGAAGATTAGGATCGACGGCCTGACGAGAACCGAAGGTTCTCTTACGAAAGCTGACGTAGTGCAGCGCTCCCAAGTACATATAAACATTAATTCAGCAGCAAGCATTCCTCACAAACCCTCCTTACTTATGACCACACAGCAATATGATTAAATAAAGGCAGGGCCAATTTTTATGAATAATAATTGGAAAGCTTTTTTAAGGAAAATCCATGTTGGTCCGCATTAGATGGTGCTGGAATTTTTTAGGTGTCGCATTTTTGCCCTTTAGCCAGTTTCAGGAAGCATTGACCTTTATAGCCTTTCACGTTCACCCAAAAATTTTTCTTCATCACAATTTCCAGAAAAATCGAGTCTCTACTTCCGCAAAATATTTCACTTGACAAGGAAATATTTCAAAATTTATTTCACATTTGCAGGTAATAAAAAATCTGTGACCTTCACATCGCTTCCACTCGAACAATTTATCTAAGCCTCGGCATTTTAAAATTCCTTATCCACACACCCAGAAGACGAACTGACGAGCATTCCAATCTTTCCCTTCCTTCAAATTTTCTATTTTCACATGAAATATTTTCCAAGCGAACGAGATTTTATTTAAAACTTTAAACACCGAAAGTATGAGCGGAGAAACGTGGATAGTATCTACGCATATCCCGTTCAAGGAGGAAAAACTGTTAAGGGATAAAAAATGAAATGGCTTAATCTTCCTAGAGAAAAAAATCACCGAACCAGTCAAAAAAACTATGTTTTCTTCCTTCTGCTCCAAGGAATATCTAGATATAAGGGTGTAGAAAAAACATGGCGACTAACTGGTGTGGTGTCAAACGGGCGAATGAGACGCGAAAAGAGTTTTTCTCTCGTTTTCGGGGAAGATATCAAAACGGCTGTTAAGAACAAGACAGGACTCTTATATTTTTATTTATGACTTCAGTTATGGTGGCTGTTTTTTTTCCCTTCACGTGATTTGCTGAAGATTTTTATTTTAGGTTTTTTCGTTCGCTTTCCAATAGAAAGTGAATCTTTCGTTTCGGCGTTTCCAGCCTGTTCCTTGCTGCGCCTTGAACCAGGGAGATTGAAGCGATAAGTGCTTTCCAAAACAATGGAGAATGAGCGTATGGATGGCGAGATTTATATGATCATTTTCGTTACTTTGGAGCCAAAATAAATTACACGGAAACATGCTCAAATTAAATTGCTTAAATTGTCTGTGATAAGGGACGAGAATTTCCGAGATCTGATTATATGCTACGCTTGATTTAATGCTCGGGACGCAGTGGCTTTGATGGATGAGTAGACATTTGCAGGAAGTGTAAAAATTGATGAAAAGTTAATGATAGCCTCCAGTGATGGGAAGAGCATAAAATAAACATCCGTGATGAAGCGGGATTCGAATCCTCGTCATCCAGCCATCTACTTCTGTATGTTTTATTTGGAGCTGCCGGAGGAACTTGTTGAACTTGCATCCGTAATTCGTCTTTTCGCTTATATAATAATATAGTTTTCTATGTCAAAGTTCCTATATCCCATCGCTACTACACAGCCATAAAAATGGACTAACATGTTTATTGGCGTATTCCCCCTATATTGCATGCCAACGAATACATTTTACCTAGCGGCTCGATGCAAGCAATGAAATAATTTTGTCTTAACCACCTTTGTGAAGCTGGTCTTTTTATTGTTGATTCATGATGTGAGTGTGTGCAAGCAACAAAAACCAGCTTGATTGAATTATTATTACGTGTAGAGAATGAACCTCTGGTTCATAGTCGCAGGCAAAAGGATAGACGTCCTTGATTTTAGTTGATCAAGTATCTGCGCGGGCGAAAGTTTTAGGGGTGTGTATTTGGTGCGATCATTGTAATACAGTTTGGCGAGTTTTTGAAGAGACTTTTTTTGTAGTTTGTTGTTTCAACATTTGAAATAGAGTTGAGGATTACGAAGGATGCAATGAGCATGTTGTTGTCAGCCTTTTGGTTTGTGGAGAATTGGGATTTGTGAAAATTTTCAGTGAAAATCGGTCTTTTCATTTTAAAGTTTATTCTTGAACGTTTCGTAGAGAAAGAGCATCCTTGGTCGAAGAATGTCAAGGTTGGCTTCGAACCACAAAGTCCATGTCTCTCTAAGATCTGAGACAGGGTAAGCGTCGATTGAGTATGCAGTCCATCGAATCTATGTTGAAATTCCATTCTATAATTACAATGTAATGCAAGATACTCTCTACATAAGGTATTGTACCTGGCCAAGTATCGTCATTACAAAGGAGTGGTAACATAGGCGAATCCTATAAGAAATACATAGTGCTATGTTACCTATAGGTCTTATAAAGTGTATTCCAAAATGAAGGCGGTTATTCGCAAAGTGCATTTATGTACTTGAAACTACAAGAAAAAAATAAAAGTCCAAAAATCACCAGTACTGCCATAAAAATGTACTTATAAGCTAGCTCGATTACCATACCTTTTGTGCTGCTAACAAGGCTGCTACTAACCATCCAGTGTTGCAAAGATTCTAGTTGGGTTGAACAAAAAGTGATTTATTTACACCTCACAGTGCTAGAAGTGGCGTAATTCCCGCTTTTCATAAATGGTGACCAGAGAAGATAAAAATTTGGAAATGGCAGCGATGATGAATGGAACGAAAGATAAACAAGTCGGGAAACCGGAAGCTGGACGCTTCAGGTACGAAAGGTTTTGTGTCTTTCTTAGTACGTAGGACGTAATATATCCATATATTTAGTGAGAGTATCCACTTTCAGGTGGTATTGACATTCATAGTCTTCAATTTTCAAAGAAGCAACACATTTGAGGTATTATAACTTTGTTAGTAATAGTGCGATTTCCACCAAACTTGGTAAGATCATGCTCTATATTATAGCCTGTATCACTGCAAAATTTCATGGTACTAGAATGAACTTAAGGCGGGTTTCTAACCAATTACAAAAAAATTGTAGTAATATACTATTATTAACTTTATTTAAACAGATATCGGCATGGAAGGTATTTCGGAGCCCAGGCACCATATAGTGGCAGCCTCCCGATTTTTTTCAGATTTTTCGGTTTAGTAGTTTCTGAGAATAGCCCCCTTAAAGAAGTGATCACTTTCAACCCCCCGCGCTCCCCACCCTTCCAACGAATGTCAAAACTAAGATCGGCTTTGAAAAGTACTAATCGAGACCTTTAATTTGATATCCGACATGACTATATTTGATGAAAAAAAAATTTACCCCCCCTTTTGCATGTAGGGGGACCCCCCCTTAAATTCGACGTAAAAGGATGTAATTCACTGTATGCGTGAGCGTTCACAGTTCCCACCTTTCCACCAAATTTGGTGTCAATCGCTATAACCGTCTCCGAAAAAAATGCGTGTGACGGACAGACAGACAGACAGACAGACAGACAGACAGACAGACGGACAGACGGACAGACGGACAGACGGACAGACGGACAGACGGACAGACGGACAGACGGACAGACGGACAGACGGACAGACGGACAGGCGGACAGACGGACAGACGGACAGACGGACAGACGGACAGACGGACAGACGGACAGACGGACAGACGGACAGACGGACAGACGGACAGACGGACAGACGGACAGACGGACAGACGGACAGACGGACAGACGGACAGACGGACAGACGGACAGACGGACAGACGGACAGACGGACAGACGGACAGACGGACAGACGGACAGACGGACAGACGGACAGACGGACAGACGGACAGACGGACAGACGGACAGACGGACAGACGGACAGACGGACAGACGGACAGACGGACAGACGGACAGACGGACAGACGGACAGACGGACAGGCGGACAGACGGACAGACGGACAGACGGACAGACGGACAGACGGACAGACGGACAGACGGACAGACGGACAGACGGACAGACGGACAGACGGACAGACGGACAGACGGACAGACGGACAGACGGACAGACAGACAGACAGACAGACAGACAGTAAACCGATTTTAATAAGGTTTTGTGTTAACACAAAACCTTAAAAAATGGAAAAGGGTAAATAAGTACCCTGGCTAAGTACCGTCAATCAAAAACGAAAATTTGTCAAAAAAATAATGATAATTCTTGCAGGCCCTGGTGGACAAATATGGTTACTATTTATCCCTCAACGGGGTGTAACACGTCAACCACGTCTATCCGCCACGTGTTCACGATTCACGGAAATGCGCTTCAACACCATTCACGACTTGACAAGAAACTGCAACTGCTTCTCCGCAGTTCTGTGCTATGTGTCACTGGGGTGGCCCACTCATCGGCCATCTTGGCAGAGTGGATTCTACCGCAGCGCGTAGCTAGCAATGGAGTTGTCGCCCTTCTTTAGTGCGACTTGTGACTTGTCCATTGCCACTTTTGGCCAACACGTTCACGGGTAATTGGCCCGTGCGCCGATCAAGTTCTTTGTTCGAATTTGTTTCAGCAAAGCGTACCTCAATGATACGCCGCAACCTTCGAGTAACCATTTCCAAATTTTCGACAAGGGAGCGAAGGCAGATTTTGCGCCATTAGTTCGTAAAGCAACGTGAAGTTCGGTGCCACCATCGGAACAACCCACGCTTCCTAAATATGTAAACTGATCGACACTTTTTATATTCTGCTCATTAATGCAGATAGGGGGAGTGCAATGACTCGTCAGATGGGTTTTGTTAGTGTTTGTTTTCTATCCAACTCTACTCGTCCTTCGTTCCAAATCGAAAGCCATTTGGTCAAGGTCAATGATCCAGTGAGAGAGAACACAGATATTATCAGCGTGACCCACGCTTTCGAGGATAGCTTTTATGGTCCATTTAAGTCCTCCATGTCATCCGGGGGAGATAGGGTGAGGAATGTCACAGATAACAAGAAGAAATAATATCGGTGACAATATGAAAACCTAGCGTATACTTTGGACTTCGAACTCCTCTGAGATTTTACCACCATGCAGGACGTGGCATTTTGGGTGGTTCCAGTTTTTTTTGTTTGACATCGGGAAACATTCCACTCTAATTATCGCTTTCAAGATAGACTCCTCTTTTGGTAATCTTAACAATTATTCCTTTTTCTATTTTTTGGAAAAGCCTTCTGATTTCCTGGATTTCTCTATAAGTAAAAGTAGTAGCTCCCCTCCCCACACACTTCAGAAACAACGATTGCCGGGGGCGGTGGCTTTACTTCGTTCTAGTGCACTGATGCCCGAAAATATTTTGAGGGGCAACTTGAATCCACTTGTTGCGTTGACTAATTAATTTAGTCTAATTTTAGTTAATTTAGTCAACGCAGCAAGCGGATTCAAGTTGCCCTTCAAAATATTTTCACCGGACGTGATGAGATTGGAAAGCGGGATTGAGGTCTCCCTCCATCTATTTAGCTGCTCATCATCGTGAATGGAGAGACGATCGTAGACGTCTCCCACATGAGAACCGAAAGATTTGCGACCACATGCATGATCGGCGTAACGTGCATTTTGCCATCCTTTTACTTATCGCCCATCATACCCACTGCACTAACGTTCGGCGATTAGTCACTCAACCTGAAGGGACTGCTTCAACAGGAAATTCATTGGACAGTGGAAGACCCAATAGCAGCTACAACTAGACCACATTCGATACAATTGGACCTTTTATGGTCCTCTCTGGAACGTATTTTTGATGAAGATTTGAGGATTTTCTCTTAAAAAGTGTAGGTAGTTCAGCAGCTGTAGTTGACAATGACAATCAATTACTACAAATGTTGAGAGGTGGATAGCCATGATAAACGCGTTCGTGATTTTTGGGAGTTGAACTTTTGGACTGTCCTGAGTCCATGAATAAAAAGAGCAGATTGTTTTTTGAATAGGGACAACCCTAGTGCATTTAGTCGCATATGTCGATATTTCAATATTTCGGGGGCCAGTTGCTCCCCTCCTCAGTGCTTAACTGGCTTAGTTAGCTAAATAGGCGGAAAGGCCATCATGGAGAGTTCCTAAGGTCGCTATTCATCCTTTTTCTCTCAGCTGGTCTGAAGATTTCCAACCTTTTCAAACTGTCTAACGCCCGTGTTCCTCGTGCCGTGTATAGGATCTCGTAGTTCTCCATGGTGATATTGTGATTATTGTCCACCATGTGTTTGCCTACTGACGATTTAATTTCATTCGCAGCTCGTCTTTCTTTGAAACTAAACGTGCTTCTTCTATGTATTTTTGACCCCCCTGCCACTTTTTGCTTGTTCGACGTAAAACTGATCGTATTTCAGGCTGTCACTTTTGTAGATACCACTCTTTTCCTTTTGTTACAGGCAACATTTTGGTGAACCCAGATTTTTTAGCCACTACTTACTCTTTGTGGGCATCGGCACTAGGTTTGTCTTCGCCATTAATTTTGTCTTTGAGTAAATGCAGAGGAAGCTGTTTCTGTTTTTTTGGGTTTTCCTGTTGCACTTTTAGGTGCGTTAGTTTCCTCCTTTTCAGTTGTCTCATTAGATGTTCCACTGCTTTTTCCTTGTAGCCGTTCATCTTCGGGGTGCTAATGGTGTATTAATTTTCTTTCTGGAAGTCTTCCTCACTTAGTGGGACCGTGTCTGCGATGGATCATGGAGTTGACGGGGGCCATTTTTTTTAAGTTATTGGGATGGTTGGTCGGGTGTGGGAGATTTTTCTATGGATATCAAACACCACCTTCGCATCCTTGATCATTGTTTTGACATCCAAGAAAGGGAGCGTGTCAACCATTTCCGTCTCTATTGTGAAGGCAATTTTCTTTGAAATATTGTTAAAACTGGCCAACACTAAGGTTGCGCCTTGTCTCTTAACTGCGGCAAGGACATCATCCACATATCTTACCCAAAATGCAGGAATCTTTAATTTTTTCCCATCTTCTTTCCTATTTTTCATGAACATTTCGCTGAGTAGGGGAAAAAGGAGGTTACCCATTGCTACTACTGTTACTGTTTGTAAAATATACTTGAAAATGAAATAAGTTTCGCTCATAGATAGAGAAGCTAGTTTTATATAATAGGGAACTTTTTTCTTCCACTCAGATAAACCCACTCCCTGCGGGACTTCTGCTCCTGGTGTCACAGCGCCTCTTTTACAGGGATGCTTGAGGACGGAGTTCTAACATCAAAGGGTGCTAGAATTGCGTCGTTGGCTATTTTCTTTACCTTCTTGCAGATTCATTTGATGAGCTCCCTCCTATCTTTCACCGCTTATTTACTTTTGAGCACCAAACCGCTCGATACCAGCCGTTTCGTTGGTTTCCAGGTTGGTGACGCTTTTGCTCTCATTTTACTCATTTCATTTCCGAGGCAATAAATTTTAGGCAGGTACCAGATTGATGGAAGGGTTGGTTTGGACACTTGCAGCATTGAAAGGTTTCCAATAACACCTTCGTGTTCCTTGATCACTTTTTCAACGACTGTGATAGGGGGTCTGCCTCTCCCTGAATGAGGCCAGAAAGAATGTAACAATTATTAACTTTTATACCGCCTATTCTTGACTATATAGTTCAATTGCAGCACGTCAAAAGTTCCCATCCGAAGGTTAAATAGAGCACGTCCGTATGATTTATTTATTAAGCCTGTCGCTCACTTCGACTCGTAAGCGACCTATCTGCGAGAGCTGATTCTAAGTGATCTTATTATTTCCTCCATCAATTTATACGTTTTCAACTGCGGATTTTTGCCGCTTTCGGAAGTGTACCTGCTAACCACTTATACGACCCCACAGTATCCACTGTATCTGTCACATTATTTTTCTCTCACCTTCAGCAGCATTGAGCAAATAAATTAACAGCTTTCAAACTCATATTTCCAAAGATACTCGCTCTCTGAAACCACCTCCTAATAACCTAATATGGATCTTTTCCGTCAAGCCTGAACGGGCACAGGTAATTCATGGGTGGCACCGGTTTATTCAGCAAGAAAAAACACCATCTGACTGGCAAGAAAGTACCACCGTTCCAATACGGGAAAAGAAAGATAGTCCAGCAGAATGTTCAAATTACCGTCCGATTCGGTTACTTTCCCATACCATGAAGATTTTTGAACCCATTCTTGATAACCGTATTCGCGAAATCGTTGAAATAACCGTGAATCAAGCCGGATTTGTCAAGAACTTCGTGCCAGAAGAACTCGTGCAGTGGGTTCAATTGCTCTGCCACGATCCGAAAAGTAAAGTTCGAGGTATGGCGGGTGTATTAATATCGTTTCGTGTCTCTGTTGGTGTTCATCAAGGAAGCGCCCTCTCACCACTTCTCTTTGTACTTGTTATGGGCACCGTCACACGGGATATCCAATGTCCAGCGTCCTACACACTGCTTTATGCAGATGATGTTTCCCTAGCATCTGATAGCAAAAACGATCTCGAGCAACTTGTTCAAAAATGGAATGATCGCCTCATGCAACACGGTCTCAGATTAAACAAAACTGAATTTTTAACGACCGATCCCCATGAAACAGGCACAATCACTGTCAGCGGCAGTGATCTGCCCAGAACTGAGCGATTTAAATACCTAGGGTCATCGCTATCAGCCAATGGAGAACTGCGTTATGAAATTGCTTCTCGCATTAACACAACCTGGATGAAGTGGCGTCCCACAATTGGTGTTCTTTGTGATCGACGAATCAACGAACGTCTCAAATCTAAAATTTACCGCAATGTCGTTCGTCCAGTCGCTCTCTATGGTTCTGAGTGTTGACCGACTATGAAAGACAATGAACGGCGTCTTGCGGTAATGGAGACGAAGATGCTACGTTGGACTAGTGGCGTCACACTAAACGTGATGATCTAAACGATCACATCCGAAATGAGGATATCCGCGATCGTTATGGGGTTGCACCGATCGTGGAAAAGTTGCGAGAGAGGCGTGTTCGATGGTATGGTCACGCAATTCGTGCCAACGAGAATTCACTTGCCAAGATTGGTCAGAACATCGAAGTCGATGGTAAACGACCAAAAGGCAGACCTAAACAACGGTGGCTTGATACACTAAATGGGGATTTGAAAGCCTCGAGATTGCACCCAGATCAGGCATTCGATAGAGCCAAATTTCGAAGCAGATCACGACAAGCCGACCCCACTTGTGAACGGGACAAAGGCTGAAGAAAAAGAAGACGTGTGTTATCTGGCGGGTACCCAGTGGTCGAATAAAAAACCATTTGATAGTTGTACTGGCCTAACAGGAAACTACTACGAGAATGGGATGAAGCGACGGACAGGAAAATCTGGGAAGCGAGCGTTCTGTTCATCGTTACATTTTTTATCTAACGCTTTTCACGGCCAGGGTTCAAGAGTTGGTTCCGTTCGGTTTGCCGGTAAACATGTGGGGTTTTTAGCTCAACAGACGGCCAGATCTGGCAGGTCTGCTAGAAAGTATGCGGGTGGCTTTAGTCGTCGATTTATTGGATGACTTTAACTCTTGAAGAAAGCTCCTGGGACGCAGCGTACTTGCGTACTTCTCTACGCGTAACTTTGAAAATCGTTATCCCTCTCGACTTTTTGTCGTGGACCTGAAGCAATTGGTCTTTCTATGTGAAAAAATGAGATCATTTTATAGTAAAGAACGGTAGCCATCTATCCATGTTTATCCCTAGAGGAATTGGATTTGTAAGCCAACCAGAGTTCATGAAATTTTGGCAATTTTGGGGAGTATAGTATCCCTCTCTGTTCAAACCTCCTGTAATGTACTCTAGTAAATCCGTCCACTAGTCAAGTAATATAATATTGGGAAGCAAGAGAGAAGCAAAATCGAGGTTTAATTTTTCCTTCACTTAATCGATCTCTAGATTGAGTTTGAAGGATCTCTTATGCAGTGGATTCTAATTCAATTTTAAATTAATAAATGTTCCATTAGGACGGACGTATTCATTTTAAAGTAGGTATGTTAGAAGAGAAGAAAATGCAGGACATGATCGGCGCATGAAATCACGCCTGATAGGTGGCAATATCCGAGGAAGTAATCTTTTTAACAGCTCTGTGGCGGCACATCCGAGGCGCGAACTTGAATGCCACCACGAATTCGCCTCTGCCGCCGCATTGAACGGCCGCGAAAACAGCTGATGGCCTGACAGTAGACCGGGGCGAGAGATATTAAGATAACGAAGACACGGCACGGTGTGAGTTAGATAGGGATAAGTGTAAAGTTTAAAAGTAAAATAAAGTCAAAGAAAAATAAACAAGTCGGGACACCGGAAGCTAGACGCTTCAGGTATGAAAGGTTTTGTATATTTCTTTTATGAAGAGATTTGAGTATGCATTTGTCCCATTAGCATGTAGCACGTAAAATATGCATATATTTGGTGAAAATAGCCACTTTCAAGTGATATTGACATTCATAGTCTTGAATTTGCACAGGAGCGACAGCTTTGACCTAGTATAACTTTGTTAGTAATAGTGCGATTTTCATCAAATTTGGCGGGATGATGTTCTATACTGTAGCCTACATTGCTGCTTTTGTGATTCTAGGGTGAACTTAAGGGGGGTTTTCTTGTCAATTACTAAAAATTATAGTAATATGCCATTATTAACTTTATTTAAACAGGTATCGGTATGAAGGGTATTTCGGAGCCTAGGCACCATAGAGCGGCAGCCTCCTGATTTTTTTCAGATTTTTCGGTTTGGTGGTTCCTGAGAATGGGTTCGCTAAAAAAATACCCACTTTCAACCCCCCGCACTCCCCACCTTTTCAACGAAAGTCAAAACTAAAACCGGCTTCGAAAAGTACTAATTTGATACCCCACATGACTATATTTGATGAAAAAAAAAATTTACAACCCCCTTTTTGCATGTATGGGGACCCCCCCCCCCTCCCTTAAATTCATCATAAAAGGATGTAACTCACTATATGCGTGAGCGTTCACAGTTCCCACCTTTCTGCCAAATTTGGTGTCAATCGCTATAACCGTCTCCGAGAAAAATGCGTGTGACGGACAGACAGACAGACAGACAGACAGACGGACAGACAGACAGACAGACAGACAGTAAACCGAACACAAAACCTTAAAACTGGGTGTTTTTGCTTTTTATTGGGAAAACCTATCCCCAAAGGGTGGGTTCAATAGGGCGGCAGAGGCGAATTCGCGGTGGCGTTCAGAGTCGCGCCTCCAATGTACCGCCACAGCTGTTTGTTCATTGAGTTGCCGGTGGGGTGGTGATGACTTCCTACATGATCTACATACATTAAATGCCATCTACTACTGCTTACTCATGGTACTACCTTAGATTTATTGATCCTAGATGTCGAAGCCACTTTTCTATAGTCGAACAAAAGATGTAAAGAGTTTTGAGTCCAATTATAAGCCAGTAAAGATGAGACATTAGCCCTTGGACCTTTTGGACTTTACATTCTTGGAGTTAGAATTATTAGGAACGGAAAGCAAAAAAATAATAATGCAAGGATTTATTACTTTGTGAAAACA
Organism: Hermetia illucens; assembly: GCF_905115235.1. Classification (NCBI taxonomy): domain Eukaryota; kingdom Metazoa; phylum Arthropoda; class Insecta; order Diptera; family Stratiomyidae; genus Hermetia; species Hermetia illucens. Next base: position 26,860,105 of record NC_051853.1, read on the forward strand.
GAAAGCTACAATCAATTCCTAGTATTCATCAAGCAGTTTCCCAATACTTTTATTCCGCCTTTTGTTTATGAATTGCTTTTCTGGAAAATGGAAGCATGCCACCTACAAAAGAATCTCTCCCTCCAATCTACTTTAAAAAAATCCTCTTCCCATTCCGGGAATATTTAACATGTGAATATGTTGTAAATGGAATACTAACATATCCGGAACCAGTGTAAAATTTGCGTAAATGGAAAATTCGTCCCAACAGAGTCATATTTCACGCTGAAGCACACCACTTAATGCTTTTTCATGTTGGTCCCTATCCAAATCTACGTAACATACATACGTAGCTTACGTTCGTACGTAGCATGTTTTGGTTTCGGTTAATTTTACGGTGCAAGTACACGAACAACCTACCCGTGGCCGGGGTGAGCCTATATTATAAACGAGTTGACTTCACCTAGCGCCGACCAAACCACATTCACTATCCAACCATAAAACATGGGGTTGATGTAAAGCCGAAAAGGATTTTTTGCCAGGATATATGGTAGGCAGACAGCTGATTTATGGCTTAAGACTTGAATATATATGTTTATTTGCTAATTAATTTATATTTATTTCGCTTCAAAGTTCCCAGAAGAAAATATATTGCTGTAAAAGTTGGAGGGTGGCGTGAAGGTATGAAGTCGCTGTAGGGGTTGTAAGCTTGACAGAGAGGATTCAGGTGATTTATGGCGCGTACGTCAATAGAGCGTTGAGCGGAATTTAATCTGCATGGCGTGTTTTTAATGCAATCAGGATATCTTGAAATGATGTGAAGCAAATTAAAGATGGATATCAGCTTTTCGGTCATTTTGAACAGTTTCGATTTCTACTTAACAGAATTAAAACTGTTTCAATTGGGAAAAAGTCAATACATTTGGTTCTGAGTCGATTTTGTTTTTCAGGGTGGATAACGGCCAATCTATTCAAATCCGGCTTTTTGAAAAGAGAATTCATGGTCTCTCCCTTTACTGTCTGAGTCTCCATATAATGTACATCTGAAATCTCTTTTAAGAAAAATCCCTGAAATAAGGTCGAAAAAACAATGCGGTCCATGATGGCAGAAAGTACTCTACCCGGTCGCGAATTTCGACTAATAGGCGAAATACTGGCATAGAAGTGTAATATGAAGTCTAGTGTTGCATATTATACGTGGCTGGAAGTTGTATATAGAGATAAAGTTTAAGTTGGAATAGTTTTCACTTATGGAGGACCAAGACCCGCGGGATCTTCGATGCCATTATAATGACAGAGTATGTTAACATCTTATTGATTTTAAATTGCAATCTTATTTCATGTTTCATGCATGCTAACTAGAGAAGGTATTTCCCATGAAACTCCGAGACTTGCCAATGCTACTTGTCGCAATGATGTCCTCTCCCAAAGCGTCTCCCTATTGAAAAAGTAAATATTGGTACCCACCATGAGGCACAAAACCTGGGAAACGCCTGCTGAACCAACACCAATAGCTCTACTACCAAAATCCTATATCCACCTCCACGTGGTGACCGCTCGAAGTTCTTTCTTAATGAGAAACTGCAGACGGAGAAGGATGAAGGCGAGTCTCCTGTGGCTAACAACCGGGGAGATTGTACCAATTGGTCTTCCAGGTTGGGGGTTGAGTAGGGCTGGCAATCCTACACGGAAAATAACTTGTTACGAAGGCACGGAAAGAGCCTCGGACAACGAAAACGAAATAACGATTTGCGCATTTTATCGTGGAACGTCCGCTCCCTGTACAGACCGAATGCTGCTCATCAGCTAGCCAAAGCCCTGTCCCAATAGAGGGGTAATATAACAGCGCTGCAAGGGATCCGCTGAACAGGGACCTTTTTCCTGGAGAAAATCCAATACTCCATATATTATAGCGTATATCCAGTAAACCATGTGCTCGAAGTGGCTCTCCCAGTCAGCCAAAAAATAAAACCTGCTGTTATCGGCGGAAATATTAGCGCTAGGCTATGCACTCTGCACTTATGAGGCAAATTTGGAAATATAAACTCGATTAAGGTTCACACCCTTACAGAAGAGACTACAGAGTCGGAGAACGATACCGTTTACGAGGCTGTTGAGCGGACCCTGGAAACCTGTCCCAAGTATTATACCAAAATCATACTTGGAAACTTCTACAGTCAAGTACGGATGAAGCCCGTATTCATACTAATGATAATGGACTGCAAATTATTCAGTCAGCAGTATCGCACCAAATGGTTGTTGGAAATACATGGTTTGCGCGGTCCATAAACAACGTGGGCCTCTCCAGAAGGGACCACTTTCAACTAAATTGACAACGTGCTGATCGAACGCTGCCACCTCTCATCTTCGATGAATTACAGAACATATAGGGGGGTCAATATAGACTCGAATCACTGTCTTGTTTGCATGGTGTTCTGGGCTCGAATTACAACAACGCCTACAATCCCCTCTAACAATCAAGTCAGAGTGAATATTAAAGCCATCCACAACAAAGCCCTCCGTAACACCTACTAAGGGGAAATACGACACTAAAAGCAGCTAGCAGATGTCCTGGAGATGAAGCATCAACAAATGATCCTCACAATCACCTGAAGAGCATTATCATTGATATAGCCACAAACATACTTGACCCCAGCCACAAAAAAGCCGATCAGCAACCAGTACGCGAGGCCGACGATGGTTCCAAAAACGTGGCTCGTGAAAGGTAGCTGCCCAGCTTGTAACACCACCTGAATGCATCGCTAATACCCAATTGATCACCCGTTCGAATATAGATGATACACTATAAGGAGACGCTTTCAGACTTTCACTATACCCGATCAACTAAATCTCAGTGTCCGAAGAAAAAATTGCGAAAGTCACGGTTATACCAACTTTTTGACTATCCAAAATGTAGGTCACACCATCCAATTTTTCATGACCTAAGTGCTATAGAGCCTGGGCTTCGTAAAATGCATCCTTGATGACAACCTGGTATTCTAAGAAAATCGGAAGGATGAGCTTTGTCAACTCCGAACAGGAATGTAAGCGAAGGGTGACCGATGTTTTATTGGAGCACCTCTCACCTTAAGCGAATGGGGTGTCATGCCTACTATGTCAAGTAAACAGAGTCAGTCGTCCAGTGAGTATAAAGTTTCTAGTACCTGATTTCAACATAGTTCGCCATTGTAAAAATTTGGTGGTAATCAACTCTGTGGTCATTGTGATGGACCGTCTATCACATTGTCCAGTCTGGCAGTCTCTCTTCTACTTTTGCTGACACGAATAGTACTACTTCATTTTTAATCAATTTTAATTTCTATGATACTACGATTCTGTTTCATTGCCATCCCGTTGTGCAACTGATGGGCTTACGGCAACGAAAATAAACACAAAGACGGACACAACAGATCTATGATAACCAAGATTCGATCGAGATCGAGAGGCTATCGATGACCCCCTCAACCATCGCGTTGTTGCTTATCTTTGGTATCAGTAATTTGGTATAAAGTCTGAAAAGGATGTCAATTTTTTTCAAATTTTTTCTCGTTACCCATGCCTGTATAAAGCGATGAAGAAGGGTTAATCCCAATAGAGTCTCCAGGGATGCCATTTGCTGTCATTGCTATACCTAATTCGGCCTAGATTACCAATCTTTAAGTCACCATTGGTATTGCTGTTATGGTATATATCCCGCAACTTCCTTAAAGTGTCTAAAGGGCAGATAGGGCGTTAAGAGGAGGGTGCGCCACGTGGTTTTTGGACTTTAGTAGCAGAACTAATTGCAGCCTCTGACTAATTTTAATTTTAATCCCGGAGCCTTATTATATCCAATTTGCCCACAAATGTCCTGATGTTCCTGTTCGATCACCCCAGCGATTGCGAAGACGTTTCTGTTGAACCGTTGGCTGATGTCCACTTTTTTCGTGTTATGGAAAAAATATTGGGAATATTTTATTTTTGAACATGCGCCGCGGGTGGGTGGAGTGATTTTAGCCTTGTTCATTACAACATTGAAAGCAGAGCCCCACGGGTTCGTATTTACCTCAAGGCACAGCTGCCTGAATCAGTTCCCCTTACTTTCTTGTATAGCCTCTTAAGGTAATTTTGGTGATCGCGGTATTCTTTCTCTATCTGAAGAGAGCTATCGCTTCCATCGTGGCCTCCTCGCTGGCAGACACGATTATCCCAAAAGCGAGATTTCCTGGTTCCACCAGTAGTTTGGTTCCCTACTATGGCGGAAAGGCCGTCGCGGCATTGTTGCACCCTGGACTGCCGCCTCTTTCGTTTCTAATGTCGAAACAAATGTCTTGGTCGTCACTCTGGGCATAATGTCGCCGGACTGTGCTTCGTGAGCGGTTCGGGAAGCGTCCATGGGTCAGCGAAACACTTTAGCTTTAACAGGGAGACATATTTGGACCCGCCCCGAACGTCGAGCTTGAAAGAGTGCTCCTGCCGCTTCAGAAATTTAAAGGGACCCTCGTATGGTGATTGCAACGGTCTCCCAGGAGCGTCCACCCTAATGAGGAGCTGTGAGAATGTCTTGAGGTCCCTGGAGATTGTCGACTACCGACCTCGCGTGTCAGGAAGGTGGAGTCGGTCGCAGATGCAAAACCGGTCTCTGCTCTAATATCCAGTAGGTCGCCGGGGAGTTGAAGCGTCTGCCCGTACACGATGTGCACGGGACTGGCTGTCAACTCCTTTCAATGAGCTGCGCGAAGGCCGAGGAGGACGAAAGGCAAAAACCGCGATCACGATAGATCGTCACAAGCTATTAGAATGGCCTTTAGTGTCGTTTTAATGACTGCGGATGGTATGCAGTGGTCCTGTTGCGTTTGAAAGCAAGGAGCTTCCCTCATTCCGAGAAAAAAGTAGTGTCCGGTCCCAATCCGTTCTCGACCAAGGGCCTCGGCACATAATTGTGCCGTAATGCCAGTCAGAGGTATTGCTGAGAAATGTTACCTGCTTCTGTAAGAGATTCCATTTTTCAACCTTTAGAACGAGCTCGGACGATGAAGTAACCAATACATCATCCATGTATACAAAACCGAAGTTCAAGTTTCGTAGGACTGAATGGATGATTCTCTGAAATGGTTGTGCAGCGCTGCACAAGCCAAAAGTTATTCTGCTGAACTGGAAGAGTCCGGAAGGAGTGCAGATAGCCGTTTTCGGTATGCCTTCGGGAGCAAGTGTCGTTACCATTGCCTTTAATTCTCCTATTTCTTGATTTGTGTCTTTAGAAACTTCCATGCGCACATCTCGTGCACTTTTTCGGCCGTGGCGGACAACATTTCAAGCGACCTCGAACCGCGCTCTCTTGTTCCACGCGTGTGCTCTCCGGGTGCCGCTGGAACCAGAAGAACTTCAATGGCTCTGAGCTGATCTTATCTTCACCCAGCTGCCTAATTTCTCGAAGCAGCTAACTGCGGCGGATTCGTGTCATATGTGCCGCCACAAAACTATAGGGATTCTCGTTTATAAAAGTATGTTTTATACCTTTAACAAAATTAACGTATGTGGCCCTTAGGGAGGGGGCATATACCTTTAATGAAACTGATGTAAAATAGGATGGTTAAACAACCATCCTGAGTGCCCAAAGACGACCTAGAGGGAAGAGCTATGACAAAACGGAAAAGAAATTGACTAAGTGACCGTGAAGGTCTGCACGCAAATACTGAAGCTCTATCAAAGTGTTCGGTTGACAGGTTCTTGAACGCCTCTGTGCTAGCCAGGCCCGGGAATGTGGGGAGGTCCTTTGAGCGTTTTGATCCCTCATCTTGAGAAAATCAACGTGTCTATACCGATGCTTGGGTCCGCCCCGGATCATAACTCAACGAACAAGGGAATTCGCGATGGCCTAACGAGATAAACTAAAACATGAGCTAATCCTGCAAAATAAAAAAATTGACTCAACCGCACGCGTGGAGCCATGAGTCTCTTTACCCCAGTGCCGCGATTGAAGGGGAGGAAATCCACGACGGATCACAGCCTCAATCATCGTTTCCTCTGCCTCAGATTTTCAATGAGGCGTGGCCCCTGAGGTTCCCTAATGAATACAAGTTTGCGGGGTCAAGGCGTATAGATAGTAAATAATAAGGTTTAAAAGAGTAAATGAATTTAAATAACACTTAAAAAAGATGATGTAAAATAACTAAAAATTTGAATGATAAATAAGAAAATTGAAAGAATGAATTTAAATAAGATAATAAAAAAATGAAAATGAACGAATAATAAATAACAACGCTCTGCGTGTGGAAATGCAGGATTATTGCTATGGATAAAATGGAAGTTAATTAAAGTAAAACATATAATATCCGAAAATTCTGTTCATCTACGCATAACTTGCTGATAGGTCGGTTTCGGAACCGAGCAATAAGATTATCAAATAACTGGGGGAGCACGGAGTCGCCGAAATATTAAATACATTAACTATAACCAGTCAATTATACAGTGCAGCCAACACTCCTTGGGAATTGTACATCGATCCACAAAAATCGAAAAGAAAATCAACAAAAACGCTTGGAGTCGAAACTAGCATAGCATCTCCTCTATGCCTAACGCAAAACTCTTCCCAAACTATAAGTAATTTCCACAAGTGCCTACTCTCCAAGCGAAACTGACGTTGGAAAAAAATTCAACGATGTTAATGGTCTTTTTTTCTTTGGTTGTGATTCAAAATTTCCACCCGCTAAAGACAAAAATTTCGTTTTCTACCCTTTCATCGCTGCTAACTTTGAAAGCTTTCAGGCTGGAAACTCCACCAAAAATCTGAGAAAACTGCACTAAGCTCTTAACCGCGGAGAAGTCCTCCGAGCTACAATCTCCTCAAAATCTCCGTTTACAGTAACTCAGTGGGTTCGATCCGTCCGGATAAGGTTCAACGAATCCCCTCAATCCTTCACCTCTTCGTGCAGTTATCTAACAAAAATGCGAGATATTTACAAAATAGAAGCAAAAAATAAAATGTGCCCGAAATGACAACCTCACAACATAATCACCGACTTCCGTTTTCCTCTAAGTTTTCCCCTGCCCATCAGCGGTCTCTCGATCAGCCGGTCCCGGTAAGTTTGGCCTTGAACTTATCGAGGTCAAATTGCGAGCAACATGCGCAACAGCGTTGGCGGATGCAGCAGATCATTCCCATCTGTCACAATCAATTCGTCCGAATGCATTCAATAATGTGCAATACGTCGCGAAATTTGAGGTAATTGCACACTATGGAATGCGATGAATGAATTTTATCAAACTAATCCCGAAAAAGGTAAATAAAATCCCGCTTCCGTCACGAAGCCGTGGTCACTACATACCCAGGAAAATAGTCCAGAAATGAACCTATTCGAAATATCCTAACTTAAAGTAGACCTTATACGAAGTAGCCTTGGTGGGAAGCCGATTGTTTTCATGATGGTAGGGGCTCACCCAGTAAGACACTTGGAATTCTGGGGCTGAGTCCCCTTCTCAGTTAAAATCCAGTCACAAAATAAATTATTCCATTAATTTTTTTTATAATAAGCGCCTCAAATGTAAACCAGCAATAAATTCTTATTCTTATAGGGCGACAGACAGTTTCGTCCAGGGCAGAGGCAAACCGTCAGACGCTGTCTCTCTCTGTCCTTGGAGCAGCATGACCAAAAATGACAACCCTCAAACAAAATAATTCATATTCTCTACGAAATCTCAGTTCAAACTTCTCTTCTGAACTATATTCCCAGTAGCCATTTCCAAGAAATACCCGCTATTTGACAAATACAACTTCTTAGAAAGCGGTGACGACTCAATTAATTTCTAGTGGTATTTCCTGTCCAGCACCCCATTGAGCCATTTACTCTTCAAAGAAGAGATAAATAAATAAATCAAAAATATGTGACCTTACTTCTACCGCTTAACATTGACCACTCTCCTTGCAAGAACATGGGTGCGACTAGAATAATAAATTGCCACTTGAATCCTTAATCATCTCTCTTCGTTTATCTCTATGTCTCTTCCTTCTCCCAGTAATGGGAAGAACCTTTCCTCGTTGAGTGCAAAGTGTGAAACGTAAATTAAGTTAGGAACTAAATAAAGTTGGCCATTAAGTAGATGAACAGTTGATAGATCCCCAAGCTCAGCTGGAGCGTATTAAATGGGCCTAGGCGCAAGACTTACATCTTTGCTCAAGGATCTCGGCAAAGATAGGACAAGAGGTGAGAAAGGACATAGATATCGCATGGTCTTTCCTGCATTCAAGTCACGTTTACCTAAAGTAATAAAAATTCCATTTACTGTCACTTTAAACAACTCAATTGTATGTTGTGTCGTTGTTCGTTCATATAACGATAATTCGTCCGGTCCATGAAGTTCTTTTTGGATCATTTCGTATGGGGTATGTTCACGATTATTGAGCCGGACATGTTGCAATAAAGATACGATTATCGCTTTCTAAAATGAGACAGAGTCCAATGTGAGAAAAAGTATCTAACACTGAAAATATCTTATCGCCCCATTAAAGTTTAGTAGCATGTCTAATGAACCTCAAGCACTGGGGTCCCTTCGATGTTGTCGGCCACTTTGACAATGTTACATTATTTGAATTGCGGCCACTCCAGTTTAGATACTATAACTAGCTTCCGTATTGTTCGGTTACAGTGTGTTCTATAAAAGAGCGATATTTAAGATGTGTTACGTTGGTTGAATTTTATCAAAATTGCTACACTAGGAAGATATTTTTATGGGGTATCTAATAGTTATGGATTTTTGGAATACATCATTTTAACGCAGATATGGTTCTGGAAGCTATAAAGTTAAATAGCTCAAAAAGAGTATGTGAGAACGAATTATGAATCTAGGAGTATCTTGAATGGAAACCATTTTTCCTCCTTCAGTCGGCTTAGGTAAAAAATACGAAAAATTCTCATATACGCATAAAGAAAGCAAAATTCATCTAAATTGCACTCATGTAAGGACATTCTTGTTTCTTGCACTTTCATCCAAACAGGGTCCGTCTTTCCACAACTAAGCACATTCGGGAGCAAAGTGTACTCGGCTACAAAGTACAACCAGTAGCTATTTATAGTACAATTAAATTCTTTTTGCGTAATTAATCCGCTTGCAAATCATTACATTGCGGGTCGTCTGTAATGAAGATGGTTTATTTCCTGGATAAGTTTACTGTGCAGAACAGGATGGCCTATTAAATGCGAAATGCTTCGAATGCTTTTACCATCTTATTAGGAGGCCGTAACCTTCTAATTACATTCCGGAATTGAAGAATTTTGTTTGAATGAGCCGCCATGCATTGCAGCAATAATTTATATTGTCGGGGCTTAAAGTTGGTACTAAGATTAATTGGATTTTCCGCCTGTGTTTGAAGTAATTCTTTGATGATTTTTCCATTTTCGCATTTTTTTGGAGAAGGAAGCAGATTACGGTCAATTTACATTTCGTCCAGTCATTACTACGAACATTTTTCAAAATGAAAATTATAATTTTTAACTACATAATGGGAAAACCCGGGAGCTGAAAAGAAACCGCAGCATGGTGGGTCCATATATTTATATATGGTACGTATGTGTACATATACCCTCGGTGGCACTTGCTCTTAGGTTGAAATTTAAATCTTACGAAACATGTAATATTTTCTCGAATATCTCCATAAGAAAAATGTGAACTTTCAGCCTTTGTTCCTTCCAGACTTCGATGTTCTAACCAAACTTGGCAAGTTGGTTCTCGTCAGTGCGAATCAGATGTTCACGCTATCAAAAGCTCTCTTGCAATTTTGCCGCAATCAATGCAACCCCATATCGATCGCGAATGCCCTCATTTTGGATGTGATTATAGCGTGTTACCCACTGATCCAACGCAACCTTTTCATCCCCATTACTGCCAGGGATCATTCATTGGCTTTTATAGTCGGTCTACACTCAGAACCATAGAGGGCGACACGGCAAACAACATGCGTTGATAAGTCAAGCACAAAGAACGCCAGTTGTAAAATACCACTTCATTCAAGTTGCACTAATGTTTGAAGCAATTCCATAAAGCAGTTCTCCATTGGTTGACAACATTGACCCGAGATTTTTCAATCCCTCAGTTTTTGGTATGTCATTGCCAATGACAGTGAAAGCGCCTATTTCCTTTGGGGACGTTCTTCAGACATTCTGTTTTATTCAGATTTAATCTGAATGAGGCGATCATTCAGAAAAATCTTAGTAAGATTTTCATCATCACCATCAGTGGCGTAGCAACCGGTATCCGGTCTAGGCTTGCCTCAATAAGGGACTCCAGACATGCCGGTTTTGCGCCGAGGTCCACCAATTCGATATCCCTAAAAGCTATCTGGCATCCTGACCTACGCCATCGCTCCATCTCAGGCGGGGTCTGCTCTCACAGACTTTCCGGATTGGATCATCATCATCCACACGGATTAAGTGACCCGCCCACCGTAATCTATTGAGCCGGATTTTATCCACAACCTGGCAGTCACGGTACCGCTCATAGATTTCGTCGTTATGTAGGCTACGGAATCGTCTATTCTCATGTAGGGGGCGAAAAATTCTTCGGTCATTCTTCTCTTGAACGCGGCCAAGAGTTCGCAATTTTTCTTTCCGAGGAATACATGAGGACTGGCAAGATCATTGTCTTGTACAGTTCGAGCTATGATCCTATAGTGGGATGCTTAGCGGAACATTTTTTGTAATCTGAAATAGGCTCTGTTGGCGGATTTCATCATCGTAGCTGTTATCGGTTGTAATTTTCGATCCTAGATAGGAGAAATTATCAACGGCCTCAAAGTTGTAGTCTACTACCTTTACATATTCTTCCCGTTTGACCAGTGCGGTTTGATGTTGTTGGTTGGTTAGTTTTCGGTGCTGACGTTGCCACCATATATTTTGTCTTTCCTTCATTGATGTGCAGCCCAGGATCTCGCGCTGGCTTGCTCGTTCTGAATGGAGGCTGTTTGTACATCTCGGGTGGTTTTTCCCATGATGTCGATAGCGTCATCGTAGGCCAGTAGTTGGGTGAACTTAAAAAGGGTCGCTCCCCTTGCATTTGCCTCAGTATCACTGATCACTTTCTCGAGGGCCAGGTTAAAGAGGACGCATTATAGGGCATCCCATTGTCGTAGACCGTTATTGATGTCGAATGGTCTTGAGATTGATCCTGCTGCTTTTATGTGGCATCGCACATTGGTCAGGGTCAGCCTAGTCAGTCTTATTAATTTCGGCGGGATACCGAATTCTCTCATGGCCGTGTACAGTTTTACCCTGGCTAAGCTATCATAGGTGGCTTTAAAGTCGATGATTAGATGGGTCAACTGGTGTCCATATTCCAACAGTTTTTCAATCACTTGCCGTACGAAGAAAATTTGATCTGTTGTCAATTTACCTGAAGTGAAGCCTCTTTGGTGTGGGCCAACGTTTTTTTGGGCGTATGGGGCTATCCGGCCTAGCAAGATAGCGGAGAATATCTCCGCAACGTGATACTTCCATAATTGCTGCACTGTGCGATATCTCCCTTTATATGTATGAGACAGATAATGCCTCCTTGCCAATCGTCAGGCATTGATTCGCTGTTCCATACATTGAAAACAAGCTGATGAACCACTTGGTTTAATTGGACGCCTCCATATTTAAGCAATTTGGCTGTGATTCCATCGGCTCCTGGCGACTTATGATTTTTTAGCCGATGAATTGCACAGACTGTTTCTCCTATACTTGGTGGTGGCAGTATTTGTCCGTCGACTTTTGTTAGCGAGACTTCCAACTAGCCGATGTTCTGGTTGATCAGTAGCTCATCAAAGTACTCAACCCATCGCTCCAATATGCGCATTCTGTCGGAAATCAGATTTCCTTCTTTGTCTCGGCAGAATGAGCATCGAGGTGTATAAGGCTTGATCCTGCTGACTTGTTGGTGAAATTTTCGCGCCTGGTGCGATTCTAGTTCATAGATTTGTTGGTTCTCCCAGGGTTCCATTTTCCGTCTGTGAAGTCGTTTCTCCGCTCGACGGAGTTCGTGATAAGCCCCTGCGCGTCCCCGCGTTCTTTGAGAATGGGCTAGCTTTAGTAGGTGAAAATCACACATCCTGGCGCATCTAGATAATTTTATTTTGAGGATTTTCACAGCCTTACAAAAAAAACAGATAGACAGATAATGAACCAACCTTAATAAGGTTAGATATACGCAGATCACGATCGAATTGGCGTAGTTCATGGAGTTTTATCGCTGCTTTAGCATCTCTGTGACATTGAATATGAAGATGCCCCTTGAAGTGTGACGATTACGCGGATCATTCCTCAAAGTGATAGTCTTATTTATTTTGAGTAAAAGGGCACCGCCAATGTTATTGTCCTCAAAATATCACCTGAGCCTTTTTCCACGCGAGGCCCCGAACTATCACAAAGGAAGGGTGCCTGTTAGGGCGTTAAACCGTGGCCCTGTAATGACAGTAAACATTTTTCCATTGTCCTCAATAAATGCAGCGAATATGATGGTCTTGTCTACCTTCGTGTTATTAAGGCTTGTTTTCAATTCCTTTTCCTTTAATCTTCAGACAAGGTGAGGTACATTCATTGAGGGTATCTTTTCTTCTTTAGGTTTTAGCCGGACAAGCTGGTTTGAATCCGAAAGAACCTTTGGAGCACTTACATTTTTTGCGCTAGCCTTACTGTTTATCTGATTTTTTTCGCCTTCTTACGAAATTGAAGGGGTAGTCATTGGCTGATTCGTCTCCTTGCAATGATACTACCAGACCGGATATTGGCGAAACTCTTATGGCGCTAATGGCGATGCTTTCTGCTGTTGATATTGTTGCTGCTGTCTTTCACATTGCTGCTACCATTGAGATTACAACTGCTGTTCAGATTGATACCAATCCCCCAACCCTTGAGCTTCCTGCTTTCCAAAAAGTCTCTTTCTTCTTTTCAATAAGAATAAAATCTGCGCCAATATGGTTTTCGCTGCTTACGAGTAAAAAAATTGACCAAGACCAAGCTGTTAGTGACATTCAGGCACGGCATCACGCTACGTGTCCTAACACCAACTGAACAGCCATCACCAATCATCTTTCTTCTCTGAACACCGACTGCGATGGTTCTCTGCGTTGCTGTTGGCTTTCGATATATTCTAATTTTGCCCGTGTTGTTGATGATGCGTAAGTCCAAAAAGGGTAGTTTCCGCTAGTTTTCGACTTTCATGGTGAATGTACTACTCTTGTGAACCTAATTTAGTTTGTTATGGATGGCTTCAAGCTGATTTCGTTTCCTAGGAGCGGTATTTCATTCGTCTTTTCTGGGGTAAGTTTGACCAGATAGTGCATTCAATAATGTGTAATAGTCGTTTTATCTTCACATCTAGTCTACACTTCCGTTTCTCCAAATATCCCCCACTATTCCACAATTTCCATCCCGTCCTTAATTTAAATTTAAATACAACTCAATGTAATCAATAAACTAATTTTCAACTTATTTGCAATTCATGCCAATATTATTTTCGGAAATTAGGTACTCGCTTCTTGTTGAAAAATTCAACATTTTCCTTCAAACAGTTCATTCATTTTTACTGCCGTTTGTTAGGAAATTCCGTAGCATGCAGCTTTCTTCAAGAATGACAGTTTCAATCTGTCCAAGATAAGTAATTCCCGCGATAAAATTAATTTCTTTTTCCTTTTCTTAAATCGTAAAAGTACTCGTCAAAGTGATACCTGTCTAGTCCGTCTAGACTGAACCTTTTTTCGCCTTACCATCACAAAACTCCGGATGAAAACAATCAAATTTCGTATATTAAAATACGTTTTAATGTCCTTTTCTTTTAAAAATTCCGAAAAAATGAGTTTCAATTTATTTTATTGCAAGTTTTCTCGGAACAAAGTGCGTTTCTCTGGAATTCTTGTCCATCCATCCAAATGGATAATTCCGTGAGGAATTTGCCTGGCTTTTCCCTGCTTTCTTCATCTTCTGAATCTTTTCCAATTCATGCACAATCGTCTTTCGTGGTGGCTATTCCATTCTTTCTTGATTAATAAACTATGCTTTCCCTTCATTGCATCTGTAAATCTCGGATAATATAAAAGTGTGCGCCACAGATATTCTGTGATAGGACCACGAATAAACTAATGGCACTTCGGAGAATCTTCTTGTCACCAATATTATTTCTTCTTGCTATCGGTGATGTTCTTCATATTGCCCTGTCCGGAGTGGACGTGGAGGAATTCAATGCACCACGATATCTTTCCTCAAACATCATAACTATGCTGATGACATGTGTTTACTCTCTCACCATACAGCTTGGCCAAATGACTCTGGATTTGGAATGATGGGCAGTTAAAGTTGCATTGAAAATAAACACAAAAAAATGGAGTCCTCAATCTGATAGGTCTTCTCACTCTCCCTATCTACATTAATGGGCAGAGCGAGGAAGCCTGGTTTCTGCCAATGGTGGTACCAAACAGGGTGTTGTCCGGCGCATTAACAGCGCTAGATCCGCTTTCGCTACCTTTCCTAAAATCTGGAAATGAGGTTATCTCACAACCAAGATCAAGTTGAGACTGTTCTGTGCTAGTGTTCTTTCAGCGTTTGCATATCGGAGTAGCACATGGAAAGTGACCAACACTGTCACTCGAAGGTTCCAAATCTTCGTGATCACCTGCCTGCGAATTTGCGGACCTGATGCCATTTCAAACAAAAAATTTGATCGGCTTGCCGCCCTGTCACCTGTGAGCAATTTGATCGAAAGGCGGAAGTGGAAGTGGATAGGTCACACATTAAGGACGGGCGATGATTGCATTGCTAGCTATACTGTGCAGTGGAAGAGATGGTTGGGGAGTGGGTCACCTCAAGAGTGCTTGGCGCAGAGCCCTAGAGAAGATAGTGCCGACATTTCGCGGAGTCTTGGGGTATATAGGCTTAGTTGACGTGCTAAATATAAGGGGTAAATGGCAACCACATTACATTACTTAGAAACCAGGTTATAGTTAATCTGCCGACCAGTCCTCTCATCACCAGTATCTCCGCCTGGAAAAAGCTGACATATCCTGGAAGTCTATGCGATTGAGATATGTTGCGTGTATGCGGGGAAACTCCTGCTCGAACTCCACAGACCACTTTTGATTTATCGGAAAAAAATTTGGTTTTAGTCCGGTTGGGAATCCCGGAACGGAGTTTTTCTAAAAGCCAGCTTACATGCTGCTCAGTCGGTCATAGATATCTGAAGTCCTCTTGACACAGATCCATAACGTTATTATGCCGTAGGCCTCGCTGTTTAATATTATAGTTTCTTTAGCAACTGGTCTTATATTGCCAGTCCTCATGTATTCCCCGAAGGCTGGGTGTCTTGGCAAAAAAAAAAATGCAAACTTTTAACCGTATGAAGAATGTTTCTTTCTTCTTTTGGCTCCACAAAAAAGGATAGACGATTCCGTAGCCAATGTAACGACGAAATTTATGTGGATGAAATTCCACCGAATACATTGCGGTGAGCAGGTCACTTAATCTGTATGGATGAGGACGATCCAGTCCGGAAAGAGTAGTAGATCCTGCCTGAGATAGAGCATTGGCTTCGACAAGGACACTGGAGAGCTTTTATAGGTATCGGACTGGCGAAATTTGGCGTGAAGCCCGGATCCTTACTAAGGCATCCATTCATCCGTTCCATCACGGTGGTAGTGTCTTTTTGTCCGATTTTGTTGGATACAAATCTCTAAAGACGACTTCCGTCTTATTTTTTAGTCCAGTTCGTTTATGCGGAATGCTACCAACAAAAATTCTAGGAAGTTTGGCTCTAATAACCTGACCAAACTTCTTTTGGTCAAGTGGGGGTAAATGAATGATTTGGGAACCTGCACTGCAGCAGTACAATATAGTCTGCCCGGGAGCCCTTTTATTGGCATGTTCCCTTCAATCCAGAGTGCCGGTTTTAAAGCAACTCTGAAAAAAATTGTGAGATCAGTTCAAGCGCACTTCGAGGCGACAATGTCGGCAGAACTTCGGACTGTTCTGCTGAGGGCAACGCAGCAACATTGGATGAGCGTGTTTTTTACCCCGCGGACATTTGGCAATTTCTTAGGGATATTGTCACATTGAAGCAGCGTGAAGTGTGCGCTTTTCTAGTCATCGCTGGTCATAGCGATGCATAAGTTGAGAAGATCCCTTTGTTGGCTCTTCAGCCGTTTTTCAGTTTTATTCACTAACAATTGGATGGTACTTGGACCAGCCTATTCCTGGCAATGTTATCCTTGTAAGGTATTCAATAGACCTAGTGATCAGCAGATGCTTAGCAACTGCGGATGCTTAACCAATTAATAATGAGGCTTTGAGCGCATTCAAAGTGGCGAAGGAGGTATTTTCTATGGTATGGTCATGAAATTCTGGCTTTTGATAGCTAGGATTGGGCTGAACATTAAGGTCGATGGGAAATGACCCAAAACTGAACGAAACAGTGGTGGCTTCACACGCTAAATTGTGACCCGAGAGCTCCTTGACTTTACCCGAACCGAGTCTATGGCCAACCCCGTTAACGATCGCGATTAAGGCTGAAGAAGAGGAATTTTGAGCGTCACTTTGCAGTTAAGGAGAGGATTATAATGTGACATTGTCATCATGATAAGAAAGGTGGGACCTGACAACATTTT
Source organism: Hermetia illucens (assembly GCF_905115235.1). Lineage (NCBI taxonomy): Eukaryota > Metazoa > Arthropoda > Insecta > Diptera > Stratiomyidae > Hermetia > Hermetia illucens. The sequence continues at coordinate 26,876,687 of NC_051853.1, forward strand.
GTTCGGTACACGTGTAAGAAGGTTTGATCTTAGTAATAATTGTGGGCACGACAATCCAATTAGATCAGTTTCTTAAAGTGTGTTAGAGTACTTCATTGAAGACTACAACGGTACATTACAGGATACAGGATTATTGTACCCTTTAGAAGGTAATGCGCTCACCCCTGATTATGAGGAACTCATTATGAGATACTCATACACAGATGAGACGACTGGTATCCACCGTCAAGTCACTATACAAATTCCACTGCCACCAGTGAAATTTGAACTGTAACTTTCCATTCAATTGAGCTATCCGGACACTATTTTAAAGAATCACAGACCAAATACTGCCTGCTAGAACTTTCTCCTTTGCCTCTATCAACAAAAACAGAAGAACGGGAAGCTGGATTGTGAAAACGGATCCATGTGAAACAGATACCGTATACCTCTACTGCATGAAGGCATAGGCATCGTTGTATCGCCAAAGGTGGCAATGACTAGAGAACTCGGACACAAAGAAGAATAACTTTCGGCATATGGAGGGCATAAGCAGGTAACCCGGATGAAACCTACTAGGATCGCTGTGTCAAAAGACAATTAAATCGGTCAGAGAGATCTCAACGAACCTGCTTATTTCTCCAAGAATACTAACTTGAAAGTGGGAAAGAAGAGGACGTAGGCGCAACCAGCAATGTCATTTCTGATGGCTATGGGGAGATTTCTCTAAGGATGGCAAAACGTCAATTTACCATCCTTCGGAAACGCATGTAGAAAAAATGTGGGGCAGTTGGACCGAAACCAAGGTTAAATAATCAACATTTTCGCAATGGGCTCCTCCATTTGCAGGGTACTGATGAAGCTACCTTAAATTGGCTCTAGGGAATAATTACCATATATTGCTCTACTTTTCCCTGGAGAAATTCAATAATATCAAAAAACTGTAGAACGTCATTTTTATCTACAAACTGAAAAGCGACTCGCTCAAAAAGCGTAGAGCGAATTCCAGCATTCTCAGTGCGTTTCTCCACAATGGATGTGCATGCGGTGGATAGGGCATAAGTTTACAGAATCTCTGTATTGTATAGTCTTCCCCTTGCCAAGGGGCTATCTACTAAATGATGTAGAGGGTTTAGCTACAGAAGAGGTGAGAGTAGGGAGAACTGATGACGTGACTGAAACTAGCTCTGTATCGGTTTATGAAATCAGGTCTATGCTGGCCGAAACAAGTAGACTGGAAACGCGCTGAACTGAAAACTAAAGAATGCTTTACGTGAAGGGATGAGACCCTTTGTGAAGGAACTCCAACACCAAATATAACAATTTTCAGAGACTTCGATCGTGAAGGGACCGAGTCATTTATGATAGAATGTTGAAAGATTGATCCAAAGGGATCGAAGGGCTTTCAACTATTTTTTATCCCAAAAACATGAGAATGGGTATGCCAACCTGCAGTATGTCAAAGCCTTTTCAATTTTGTTTGCAGGAAGGTTGGCGAAGTTACAGGGCAACCCTTATATATCCAGTTCAAGAGCCTTGGGTTTAATTTAAACAAATTTGCCGCATTGGATGATAGAATCTGAAGCTCTGTTCAAGTTCCAATAGGAAGGAATTTTCAAAATCTTTTACGACCAACAGGAAATACTTTAAATGTAACTTCATCTCAACGGGCTAGCAACCTATTGAGCTGAATAAAGTATATTTGGTTGTTGTTTAGGATCTGCGGGATCCTAAGTCGCCATCCACTTGATGGTGGACCGGACTAAATGAGGAGCAACTTACTCCCTCGTTTTTTAGTCCATGGATCCCTAGTATTGGAGCGTAGCACCCCAAGCATTAAGAATTGAAAAAATCAAAAATTTTGACTGACGGTTTCGTCCAGGGCAGAGGCAACTCATCAGACTGACGAAACCGTCAGTCAAAATTTTTGATTTTTTCAATTCTTATATTTGGTTGTAATGAAAAACATAGTTAAAAGCATCGGCGTATACGGGGGACGAAACTCTGACCATTATCGAATGAAAAAATTGTATCAAATGTAATTCGTTGTGCTAGTTGGAAGCCTATCTATTAATAGTGAGGTGTTTTCCATGAGCGTTCAAGAAAACCTCTTTATAATGTTTCCCCCTGAACTTTTTTTACTTTTAAAATTTGAATGCAAGCTAGTATCAGCTTCAAGCTATTTACAAAAGCTATCTTAAAACGAATGAAATTCGTGACCCATAAATTCTAGGTACCTCCTCTAAAGGAAGAAATTCTGCCGGCCATTTGCACTTGAGTTTGAACAACGCATATCTGAATGTCATTTCCTGTAATTTCATTTTTTCGGAAAGAATGGAAACAGCACACATCACTTTGCTATCCATTTGCTGATATTTGCACTCAGAACCCTGCCGTGGACGGAGACCGATCTGGAGCTGGCGGATATGAATTATTCTATCCAAATTTCTAATATATAATTTGAAATCTGCAGTGGACCAGATGCATTTGTCGCATAGACAAGTTTATATTGGGAATCTCCTCAACCAGATGTAGGGATTTATATACGCCATTTAGAATGGTATGCTTGCTTCCGGTTCAGAAAAATCAAGCAGAGAATATCCAGTGCAGGATGTATAGAATCATACATCCTGCACACATTAGAAATGTTTGATTATCTCAATTCTGACCGTGTTTAGCATGCACAAATCAAACTACTGATTTTCCTAAATATCTTTTCCCTTTATATTTTTTTTGATTAAACACGCAGGTGTAAAAACCATTGAAAGACATATCCGCTCCAGTTCGGCCGCGCGAACGTCGAAGCTAGAACGGGCGCTTGTGTGAATCGCAAAAAAATCACTCCCCATTCCTCCAGCCACAGCCCAGTAAAACCAACATTTCCGTTACTATGCGAGGTGAGTTTGCCTTTAGGCACCCGTATTTCTGCTCCTTTGGCTTTTCCTCCTCCTGTTTTCCTTCAATAGCTATAGTTCTATATTTTCACTATTGCGGCGGAAACCTTAAGTCGGGACTCAGCCAGAAATCGTACGATTTTATCCTTGCAGCTCTTCTGCGTTCTGTGTGCCCCTCCACACCCCTGGCATGGTACATCATGCTCATTTCTTTCACTAAAGTGTCAGCTGGGATCATTCCCGCCATCAACAGTACTGTCTCATGTGAGGTGGGTCTGAAGGCACTGCAAAAACTCAAGACCAGCAGCTGGTAAACCAAATCCACCTACTTTTTTTTTCTGAAAATTTCGCTATCTCCGTCGTGTAGATCTCTACGTCTCATATCGCATGCAGTCCGTTTCGAGTCAAAGATTGCTGCAAATGCCTCGTTCGTCTACTGCAGCTTCCCATACTTTTCTTCATTTTCCGACTGACCTTTTTCCTTGAATACCATTTTGGATATCCTCACCACATCCATACGCTATAGATGGTCAGTCCAATCTGGTTCACTTCAGATTCCATACAATTCGTGGTTGTACTTGTTGCACCTATCTGGCCTGGCTGCTTTGCGGTAACAACTATAGCTAGCTCATAGGCAGCGCCGATAATCATAGCCTCTTCTAGAATGGAAAAAACATGCCAGTTACTATATATGAAATTCCACAGCATTATTTGTCCTGCACCAAAGAGGTATTTCCCGATCAGACTCACCAAATATCCAGGAACACCTATATCTGCCAATGCGCCTTTAATTCAGTTGCTGTTGGCGGAGTTGAATGCGTTTAGAGTATCTAATTTGCGGCACGGTTAAGCGACCACCAAGTGGACGCTTCCGACGATGAGTAACTACCTCCTATCTCTGATAAAAGCTCTTTGTCCAAAAACATGCGGCTCACAAAACCCACCATTTTTTTTTGTTCCATCAATATATTTCGACGCCGCTCCTCCAGCTCGTTGATCCTCTGCTGCTTCTTCAATGTCTTCAAGTTGATTTCTGTCTGCCGGAAGGCCTTCACGCTACTGCCTTTCTTCGGAATCGGAAATAGTGCTTGCGTGCTAGTTGGCTCGTGAAATACTCTCCCCCTCTCGCCGGTCTAGAGACCTTAGTACATACATCTGCTGCACGGTGACGTGCTTGGAGACGGACCCGATACTATTTAAGAGCAGTTGCCCTCCCTCTGGTGTCTGTTGAGACTGATCTACTGCTTTAAGGAACCTCATACGGCTCTCTTTGACAACGTCTAAAACAAGGCTTAAAGAAGCCTGAAATAGCCAAAAGTCGATTCAGACTATCAGTTATTTTATCTCTGTTTACATTTTCATTGTTTGTTTTAGTTCCCAGGTGGTATGCGTACTTAGTGCTTCGCGAACACTTCCATGCAGTCCCCTGTGTGAAACAAACGTGTGGAACGCAAAGTTCACTCGGAGCTCACAGCTCACTACCTGTGTTGTGTCTAACAAGTCTCAATTTCAATATACTATTTTGATTAAAACATATGTCTAGCTACAAAAAAGACGATTAACAGTTTCGTCCAGGGCAGAGGCAACTCATCGGACGCTGCCTCACCTCTGCCCTGGGAGCAACGTGACCGAAAGTGTCAGTCCTTTATATAATTCCAAAAGCACATAGCTAGGCCATATTTCAAACAAATATGTCTGGCACCCGCGCCGCGGAAAGAATGTCCCCTCAAAAAATGTTGGCCGGGCACCCGGCAAAACCCGCGTGGCAATTTGCGAACGCCTTTTTACGAACTCGATTTAACCTTAATCTCGACGCAAATTACCTGGTGACCGATGTGAGTAAAAGCCCCAATAACCTACCAGATGTCTTCCTCTGAAAGTATATGAAGCCCCAAAATTTGCGAGTACCATGTCCAGCTCCGCGAATGCTTCCAGCCGCCCAATTCACACCGCGTCAAAATTCCCCACTATGATTATCGGCTCACGACCTCTTGTGTCCAAGACTAAAGCACTTAACATCTGTTCATATTTGACAAGTATAGCCCTGGGTGGAGCATAATAGCTCTGAAGAATCTTCCTGCAGATGTTCCATTGTTTCTTGGAAGGTTTCTTCTCCATAGAGCTATAGCACCGCTAGCCTGATTCAATCTTTCATCCAAATGTGACCATCGTGATTTCAACATGACTCACCAATTATAGCTACGTTGATATCTTTCTCGCGGATGGCTTGCCAGCCGCCTGGCAGTGGTGGATATGTTGACTTATATCAACTTTATCTGCAATTTGCATTGAGAGGTCCTCTATATTCCGGGTAACTGCTGTTGCCCGCAATGTCGCGACGGACCACACCCTGTTCCCGCGTGCATACTATGGAACTTGAGTCAGTTCTACAGTCTTTGCTAATATTGGGTTCTGCTCCGCACCTCTTACATTGCTTAGACTTGTAGTTTGTACTACATTGTGGCGAAGTCTATGGATCTCAGGCACCTCTCTCTCCTTTTTGCCAACAGTTTGAGTGCTGGCTCAACTGTTAGACTGATGAAGGCGGCTTGTGTCCTACCCTAGGTGTTTCTTATTATCTTTACCAATAAGGTCTAACTGCTTTTTCAAGGCCCCGCAGATGTCCTTCTTCATGATTATTCCATCTATGTTCTTGTAAACAATGATGATCTTTGACCAGCCAACTTTCGCGGTTACATCCAGCGGATTTCGTGAAATCCAACATAAGAACCTTTCTCTCCCCCGACAGGTGATGCTCCTGGTAACGTTTGATATCAGAAGTTCCTCTAGTTCCGTAAAATGGATGATATATAGCGCTGAGGTATGGGCTGGCGTCCTTGGCAAAGAGGTATATCGTAAATGCATTGTGCAAGTACAGGGACGGCGAGTTTTGCGAATGGTGTCAGCGTCTACGTACCGCGCTGTCTCTGAGCCGGCCGTGGTAGTAATTGCGGTAGTGATTCCCGTTGCCCTCCCTGTTAAGAAGCGTAAAGCTATACGCAAGTGCAATTGAGAAGAGTCAAGGGAGGTGATTGTCGTAAAGAATGGCAGCGTACATTAAATGAGTGACAACACTATTAGCAAAATGAGGCAAGAGGCAACCGCGTGGCTGATCGGCAACTTAGGGGCATGTTTGAATCAGAAGCGACTGACTATTTCCTTACCCAGCTCCTAAGTGGGCACGGAGATTTTCACACTCACCTGGTTAGAGTTGAGAAAGCACGATCTCCTGAGTGTGTGTTTCGTAAAGGAGTTGTGGGTGATGCTGAGGAGCGCTGGCAGGTGAAGTTGTGTTGCCTATTATGTTCGGGTTCTTCTCGGTGTAAAGAAAATAGAGCTTGGCCAGTTCCCTTCTCCCTCTCCCCTCTCGTTGGTGAAAGGAATTCCCTGATTTGAGGACCCATAATGCAGATGAGCTCGTGGGCTAGCCCAGAGTAATGTAACGAACGGTTCCAGACTATATATCTGACGATAAGGAGGTGTTTAGTTGGTAGTTCGACGCGTAAAGTTGTGGGATTCGAACACTCCGCTCGAAAACGCATTAACCTACCGCACCCTACCCCATTATCTCCCATGCAAGGGTTTCTCAAGTTTTTAGGGAATAGAGTCTTTGAATGGGCGTTACTTTTGCTGCTTGGCTTACTTTTCGCCTGAATTCTTCAACCCTCTTTCATTCTGGGCCTTACTATTCACCACCGTGAAGCCTATAATGATGACCCTTATATTCAGATAAATATTTCGGCATAACTCGATAAGCTTTATGACTTAAGTAGCGGTCAATACATGCTGCTCCCGACTGGTCACTAGATCTGGATCGTCCGAGTCTCTTCTTTCTTTCATCCTCCTGCTATACTGTTCCCACTGTGCCGTTAAGAACGTGATTGTGGTAATTTAAAAATGTGCATTATTTGCCACAAGCCTCAACAGCATATAATAACGTTGGGTTAACCTTTTCTAACTTTCCTACTATTTTCATCTCTCATTCTTGCTTTCTTGCTTCATTAATATTACTGGTTTGCACGGCTTTCTGAAGTCGCAAACAGAAATCTTTGAACTGCTTCACCACTAGAATAGAAATGACCCTCGAAAATTTCAAGGAGGATGGGAGATTCTAACTCGAGAGCACTTTGTGCATATTCCTAACTCTTGGACCGAACAACATTCCCCAAACATCCTCCCATTCATTTAACCTAATGTCCTTTATTCCGACTTCCGTTCGGTTTCAGTATGAAATTTTCATGCGAAAAGTTAAGGAATATAAAGAATCAGAGCATCGATGCCAGCACCCCCGTTACCAGGAACACTGACCCAGTTCGAAATGCTGTTGTCCTTCCCAAATCTCCACACGATAAAATAATACTAAATCAAGTGGGGATCATTGACTTCTTGAAACTTGTATTGTTAACATAAAACCAGAAGGGTACAATGGAATTTGAACGGAAAATGGGTTAAATAGGTTAACCGGGAGCACAACGAGCGACATTACTAAGCCCATTTTATATGGCAAAGCAAGGGTTCTGATTTCACAAGATGCAAATAAATTTTAGGTACACTTCTAATATGGATTCATTAAGTGAGATTTAAAATTTTACGAGGAGCTGGAGCTTGGGTGCTTTATGTTTTATTACCGCAGATGCGTAGTATGTTTTATTCGAAAAGGACGAAAATAAAGTTGCAGCCTTAAAAAAGAGATTCCGGCAAGACAATTTTCACATCATTCTACTTTTAAGGCTACCTAAATGCGGTGATCAATCTTTATTTTCGGTTTCAACCTGGAGAGATACGGTCTATTTTGGGATTACTAATGCAGAACGGGGTCCACATCACAAATCTTTTATAGGATACAATAAATAGCTTCATAAAATAAGTGCTACCACTCTCTCACTTGCATAAAATACATAATAATCACTTGTAAGCTGGAAGCACACCATCTAAAACCCAACCCTCGCCATCTCATTTCAGATTTGATTTTCGTTTGATGACGACAAGATGATGGATTCGAACAGCTTGAGCGCAACCACTCGAACCACTGGTAGATAGTTATGTTCCATTCAAAATGATAATCGATCCAACATGATAGTTTGGGACCCGACGAATGGGCCACGTGAGCCCAAATATTCATCAGGTCCTTACCAATGGCTGCGAACATCCTTCCTAATATCGTGTCTGCTGCTCCCCACGACAACAAGCATGGAGAAATCCTTTGATGTTAACCGAAACCGAATCGACAAATCGAAATTTCATGAGAGCCTTCAACCAGGACATCAGCAACAAAACACAAAAGCTGGAGCGGTCGGTGCGGTAGCAGGCGCTGCTGCCGAATCCAACATTCAATGTCCCAGTTTCTCGGATAGTTCGGCATGTCCTTGCTATAAGTTCGAGGATGGTAAGTACATTAAGAGCTTTCCTGGGGTGAATATAAAGCAAGCTATTTTCTTTTCTTTCATTACAAATATTTGGTTAGATTGGAAGAATGTAGTTTAGGCCGTGCGACAAGCGGTTACGTGTGTGCGATTCGATTTATTTCTCGTTGCTTTTGGGGGTTCTTTGTTCCCCTGGGGCAATGGTTGTTGAGACCAACGTAATTGACGTTTCCCTTGTTTATTTTGCTTGAAACCGCAAATAAGAGGAAATTATGGTTTGTTCAACGGTTACGTAAATAACCGTACGAGATAGGAAATTTAGCTTGATTTGCTTACTTTCATTCAAAGCTATGCAGGCCTTAATAATATATATTTAATATAGTTAAAAAAGCCCACCAACCCTCTTCCTGCCTAATCGGACCAAGGGGCGACCAACCTAAAGGTGGGTTGAAGGCAATATCCAAAGGCTCGCATCGTAGTGATGCGTTTCAACGCGAAGTGTGTGCGACCATGCGAAAATGTATGGCTACATCCCCTTTTGTCGCAAACACTTCAAGGAGGGACGGGGTGGTTCTATACTATAGAGGCTTAGATCTTAAAAGGAAGACAGTACGAATCAAGGCTAAAGCCCACTAGGTCAGATTGTTATCGGACAAGACTTTCCGGACTATATAGGTTGCGAGGATAATCGCTTTCTGCATCTCCATGTATAGTCCAGCCCTAAGATCGAGCGTTTTCAGCGCTTTATGTTTATTTTTCGGGACTGATCCCGTCGCCGAAATCACGACTAGGACTACTTCGATCCTTTGTAGTCTCCAAGTCTGCTTCATATCGTCCGCGAAAGGGCCGCAGTTCCGGATTTTTTCGTGCTGTTTTTCAACAGTGTGTTCCGGTCCAACGGCACGGCTACGTAGATTATGAAACGCCCTCGAACTTCCTTGAGAAGCAGAACCAGGTCGGGTCTATTGTGATTAACACTGTGGTTGGTGGCAATAATGTGATCCCACAGTAGTTTGGTCGATCATTTTCAAAAATTCTCTGCGTCCCATAGTAAGCACGGTAGGTTACCAATAAGTTATAATTCAATGCAAGGTTTTGATGGCGAATCTTGCAGACGGAATTATGACGATTGGTGTACTCGGTAATGCTCAACATCCTGTGCTGGGTGGTCTCCTCTTGACAGTTGCATAACCTACAACTGGAGTTTGTGATTGAGAAGTCGGGAAGGATGTCCCGTTTATAATTTTTTGTTGGGAGTGAAGTACCCTGAATTGAAGTTAGGATGGCTTCGGTCTCATAGAAAAGTGCATCCTTAGTCGACCTTAGTCGGCTTGGATGTCAATGTCTGGCAACAACAAATTTTTTATATGACCTCTGTGTCTCTTTCCACATGTCGATCTTCTGTTGGACTGAAGTTAAATTTGACATGGGATCTCATTCTCTGCTTTCCAAGTTCAAAGGAGATAATTTATTATCTGCCATGACGGTAGCCTGGTGTAATTGGCCAGAGGATTGCTTCTCAAAGAAAAACTCACGAAGAGAATGCACTTGATTGTGGTGCAATGTTTTTAATCCCCTGATGACGTGTGATAGTGATCCTCAATTTTTCGCTCTATTGTACATTTTGTTGTTTGTAAGAACTACCCTTACCCGGTTCAATTTTCAGGACAAGATCCAGATGCCGTTCAAATTCCCCCAGCAACTTAGATTTAATTATTGTCACTGCAAGTGTTGTTGTTTGCAATATGCCGAAGTATTCGTGGACGTCGTCGAAATCCATCCCCACAATTTGGATGTTACTATGGCTGTATTCTTCGTTGTCTCCAAACCCAACTGCATGGCGGTATTTCTGCTGAACTGGATGATGATGTCCAGTAAGGAACGAAGTTGGGCGTCGTTTTGGGATACAATTTGATGTTGCCAATATTCATTAAAAGACTTGTACATTCCGACAATATGCCACGTTTGACTCGGACTCCGTATTTGCTTTTATGCAGAAGATGGGATAGTGAATTCAAAGCCAAACAAAACCACTGTGAGCTTAGAGAGTCGTCTTGGAAGATGCCACGCCTAACTGGTATCTCTCCTGATATTTGTGAGGTTACCGATAGCTTCGTGTTCCAATTCTTCATGACTGTTCTCAGTAGAAGAACCACCCACATTCGGATTGATTTTGTATAAGCGTAATACTTACAATAACCACGAATGTGATGTGGAGTGAAAGGCTGATTTATAGTCGATGTAGGCTGTCGTCTTCCAATTACCTGCCTTTTCAAGGGCTGTTTCTACATCAGCTTCAGTTATGTCAGGCAAGGTCATTTCGGTGAGGGCCTCACATGAACCCAGAAAGTATGGAAGCTATGCTGCTTCTAAATTACAACGCCTGGGTTCGCTCCAAATACTTCTCCAGAAGTCTTTTGCCTGATCCAGACCGTGGTTACTTCCTCGACTTGAGTTGGTGAAATTTTTCTAAAATCCCCGTTGGTTCTGGAAGAACAAGGTGTTGTCTATCTTTCACTCAAAGCTCTCTTGTTACCTATAAATGCGATTGGAGCATACCACAAATTTCTGCTTCAGCACCTCCAGGATTTCTTCGATTGGCACATTATTGGGCAGATGGTAGTTTTTAATGATGTTTGCAACGCATCTGCATACTCTTGGTGATGTATTTCCAAAAAGGGCTTGCATGGTACGGCCAAACTCCTTTCTCAACTTTTCGACTCTTTTGTTGAGCCGAAATAACCCGAACGGTAAAGTACTCCTGCGCATACTTCTGCTATCCGCTCTAAGATGTTGATTATAGAGACGAATAACCGTAGCAGTTGATCAGGCTGCGAATCTCTGTGGCAGTGACCTCGCTAGCCAAACAATCAGCCAAAATTCCGTCAACGCAGCAATGATGTTAGTAGTAAACTTTAGTTTTGGGATCTTTGGCCTAGCATCAGGGAGAATCTCATCATATTCTGTGAATGTGGTTACAGGTCTGGAACGCGGTCAAAGTCTCATTATAAATTGGATCGATCCCCAGTTACTAAGCTTTTCCTGGCTACCGGGTTTATGGAATGCCTTGCAGGTTGATTACTTGTGTTGCTTCTTTGACTAGTCCGGTAAGTTGATGACTCGAGATCGAGCTCAAGTGAAACCCCTTGGAAGATTTGTTGCCTAGTTGAAGGGGCAACTCGATTATTATGCACTATCACCCGGTACCGGTTGACGACATTCTGTTCCGGAACATGACTTAATTCCGGAAAACGGGCTATGAAAGCGTCATGTAGTCTGTACCCAGAAGGATTTCGTTCCAAATCCCTGACACGGTAATAGGCGTGGACGATAAATTAATTCAGTCGATTCGTCCAAACCATACGACGCCTAGGTCTCCCGTCCTTGGTGTTTGACGGCATAACCGCCAAAACATCCAAGGGCGAAGAGCCGCTCTGGTGTTGTTCAACGACCCTTAACCGTGTTGGGTACTGTCTTCGTGTCGCTGGGGTCTCATTAAAAGAATTTGAAATATTTTCCCCAATTCTGTTCCCACGAGTGTTGGGGAGGTAGTCAACCCTGCAGCAGAGCCCCAATGTTGCAATGCCCCATTGTTACCTCCAAAGGTAGGGAAGGTATTTGGAGGGGAGCCGCTGAAATACAGTGTAACGTCACTGCAATTCATCCGATAGGCGTGTCGATCCCTTCACCCGGAATTACGGATTTGTTAAGGAGGTTTACTCCCCCTGAACGGGAAGAATCGGTAAGGGAGGACGAACACAAAGGGAAACGTTCTGCTTGTCCGCGGCTACTTATTTACGAGATTAACTTGCGATATTCGTAGCTGACCCGGTGGGTCATGTCATTACCCGCAACCCATGACACGCGCCTGGTTGCATGCAGCTTTGCGTTTGCAACTCAGGTGAGGATAAACCTGGTACGCCTGGTATATATATATATATATATATGGCTTGCCATTTACTCTTTGGTGAGCTCCAGTTCGCGGAATGCGCTTCAGCTCCCCCCTGGACTTCGCGAGACGCCCGCACTTCTTCTCTACCGTTCGGGGCCAAGTACCTTTCAGGCAACCTACTCGTCAGCCATCTTGGGAGAGTGGATTCCACTGCATGGTGTAGCAATGCACTCATCGCTCCTCTTTCATATGTGACCTCTGCCACTTCCACCTTCCGATCACAGTGCGAACGGGTGCCGATCAAGTTCTTCGTTTGAGGTAGTATAAGGTTAGCGTACTCCGATGACATAACGCTAATATACTAATTGATCGACGCATTAGATGCTCTGCCCATTAATGCAAACAGGGAGAGTGCGATGGCCTGTCAGGCTGAGACTACGGGTACCTTGTTGATATGAGAAAGTTGGATAGATTTGAGTCTATAGTACCACCAAACTAGATAACCTGGTTCACGGTGAGGATGAGCGCCATACGGATTTTTAAGGATTTTCGGTGTCATCTTCAATTTTCCTCTAAACTTGATTGTTTGGAGATTAAGAGCTAGTTTCCACTTGGTGTAATTTCGGTAGAGCTTCGTCGCATACGTTTTTATAGACAATGTGGTCATCGGCATATTATACGATCTCGGTTGGATTGGAAGTGTGGACGGAGTATATTCGCAGTACAAAGTCAAAAAAGAGTAATGGAGAAGACGGAGCCTTATGAAATTTCAGTTGAACTGGTTAAGAGGAAGGCTGCTTCGCTTAGAGTTTGCGCCTTTCAAAAAAGCTTAAGAACAAGTCTGAAGATATGCGGTTAGAAGTGAAAGATACTGTTTAGCTTAGAAACCAGTCCGTATTGATCCACGGAAACAAAAGTTTTCCTTATGCCGAGTAGGCAGGCTATGGTAGGTGCTTTGCAAGTAATCCGGGGCAGAGTTAGGAAGACATGCTCAACTGAGTCACATGATCGGTTAGGTAATTGGAAGTGTGGAATAGTATTGCTTTTATCATAGTGGTTAACTATTATTGTCTTGATGGTCCGCTCGAAAACTTTGACCTTGGGAATTAAGTGATCTGAGCACCCTTCCAGCTCGTGGGAAAGTGGGCGTTCAGCCAACAATGCTTGAATAATGTTCAAAAGAAGGAGACTTATTTGGGCAGAGAATTTCTTAGGAATTACGGAGGGGAATCTTGTCAAACTGGATCGACTTTTAAAAAAATGTCAGGCGATGACGGCTTTACGGCTTTTTACCAGGGCAGAGGCAAATCGTCAGGCGCTGCTTCACCTCTGCCCTGGGAGCCGCGTGACCAAAGCGGCTCGCAGGTGTTATGTGCTCCTTTACATAATTCGCAGAACACAACATGGCTACGAATTATATTAAGCACAAATCCGCCTTATTGAACAGAGCTTGGCCAGTGCTGAAAATATTTTTTTTTTGAGAATTGTGGGGTTCTAAGTCCGCATCAACTTAACTTTTTGTTGTTCCTAGGTTTCATGGAAATTTCGGCTATTTTGGTATTAGGGGCACGAGTGAGTTTATCCGCAAGGAGTGGACGCTACAACAATCCAGTCTGACTGGTTGTTTGGTTGTAGAACAGTGAGAAGTAAAGGGCCATAACAGTTTCATTGACTTCAGTGTCAAAACTGTGGTCAAGTCTCTTCCGGAGGGGACATGATTTCTGGAAGGGGGTCCTGACGCCTAATAGTTTTGTCGGGTCGCAGGGATATTTGCCTGAACGTATACGTATACGTGTCTCAATTAGGCTCAATATCGGAAACGCGGCAATGGAGGTGATTAGTGTATAGGAATAAAATCCTCTCGCAGATTGGAGTGTTCAGATTAAGAATCTCACTCTTTAGGAAGGAGTACTGCAGGGAAAATCTGCTGTAAAATAGTCTCCGCCAGATCATCATCATCAACGGCGCAACAAACGGTATGCGGTCTACGCGTGCCATAATAGGAAACTCCAGACATCCCGGCTTGCGCCGAGGTCCACCAATTCGATATCCCTAAAAACTGTCTGGTGTCCTGACCTACACCATCTTCCATCTCAGGCAGGGTCTGCTTCGTCTTCTTTTTCTACTATAGATAGACCTTCTGGATTGGATCATACTCATCCATACGGATTAAGTGACCCGCCCACCGCAACTGTTGAGCCGGATTTTGTCAACAACCAGATGGCCATGGTCTCGCTCATAGATTTCGTTGTTATCTAGGCTACGGAATCGTATCCTTATGTAGGGGCCAACATCCTTATCCTCATGTAGGCGGCCAAAAACTCTTCGGAGGATTCTTCTCTCGAACACGGCCAAGAGTTCGCATTTTTTTTTTTTGCTATGAACCCAAGTCTCCAAGGAATACATAAGGACTGGCAAGATCATAGTCTTGTACAGTAAGAGCTTTGACCCTATGGTGAGACATTTCGAGCGGAACTGTTCTTGTAAGCTGAAATAGGCTCTGTTGGTAGCCAACTACGGTGCGCTGATTTCATCGTCATAACTGCTATCGGTTGTGAGTTTCGACCCTAGGTAGGAGAAATTATCAACGGTCTCAAAGTTGCAGTCTCCCATCTTCATTGTTTTCATTTGGCCAGTGCGATCCGATGTTGTTCGTTCTTTTGATTTTGGCGCTAACATTGCTGCCATATACTTTGTCTTGCCTTTATTGATGTGCAGCCCAAGATCTCGCGCCGCCAGCTCGATCTGGAAGAAGGCAGTTTGTACGTCTCGGGTGGTTCTTCCCATTATGTCGATATCGTCAGCATAGGCCAGTAGTTGGGTAGACTTAAAGAGTATCGTACCTCTTGCATTTACCTCAGCATCACGGATCACTTTTTCGAGAGCCAGATTAAAGCGGACGCATGATAGGGCATCCCCTTGTCGTAGACCGTTGTTGATGTCGAATGGTCTTGAGAGTAATCCTGCTGCTTTTATCTGGCCTCGCACATTTGTCAGGGTCAGCCTAGTCAGTCTTATCAATTTCGTCGGAATACCAAATTCTCTCATGGCCGTGTACAGTTTCACCCTGGCTATGCTATCATGAGCGGCTTTAAAGTCGATGAACCAACCAATTTGGCTGTAATTCCATCGGCTCCTGGCGATTTATGATTTTTTACCCGATGAATTGCACGGACTGTTTCTCCTAAACTTGGTGGGGGCAGTATTTCTCCGTCGTCTTCGGTTGGTGGGACCTCCAGCTCGGCGATGTTTTGGTTGTTCAGCAGTTTATCAAAGTACTCAACCCATCGCTCTAATATGCCCATTCTGTCGGAAATCAGATTTCCTTCTTTGTCTCGGCAGGATGAGCATCGAGGTGTATAAGGCTTCATCTTGCTGACTTGTTTGGTAAAACTTCCGCGCCTGGTGCGGTTGCTCCCTGTACTTTTCTAGTTCACAGACTTGTTGGTTCTGCCAGGTTTCCTTTTTCCGTCTGTGAAGTCGTTTCTCCGCTCGCCGGAGTTCGTGATAAGTGTCTGCGCATGCCCGCGTTCTTTGAGAATGCAACATTACTCGGTATGCAGCATTCTTCCGTTCCGTTGCTAGCTTACATTCATCGTCAAACCAGCCGTTCCGACTCCTTTTACGACTGGAGCCAAGTATCTTTGTGGCCGTATCAATGGTACCGTTCTTCAAGTGGTTGGGAAGATCATTTGTTGATGCTTCATCTCCAGGACCGATGTTGACTGCGGTTATTGCGGCATCCATTTCCCTCTTATGGGTGTCGCGCAGGGCTGTGTTGTGGATGGCTTCAGTTTTAACTCTCACCTGATTGTCAGAGGGGATTCTGGGTGGTGTTGTTATTCGAGCTCGATGCACCATGCCAACGAGATAGTGGGCGCGAATCCGCCTTATTGA
Source organism: Hermetia illucens (assembly GCF_905115235.1). Taxonomy (NCBI): domain Eukaryota; kingdom Metazoa; phylum Arthropoda; class Insecta; order Diptera; family Stratiomyidae; genus Hermetia; species Hermetia illucens. The sequence goes on from NC_051853.1 coordinate 26,892,712, forward strand.
CCAGAGCTTGGCCAGAGCTGAAAATATTTTTTTTTGGGAATTGTGGGATCCTAAGGCCGCATCAACTTAATGCCGGACCGGACCAAATGGAGAGCAACTTACTCGCTCTATTTTTGGCCCACGGACCGCTAGTTTAAAACTTTAAAAAAATGTCAGGTGATGACGGCTTTACGGTTTCTTACCAGGGCAGAGGCAAATTGTCAGACGATGCTTCACCTCTGCCCTGGGAGCAGCGTGACCGAAGCGGCTCGCAGATGTTATGTGCTCCTTTACATAATTCGCAGACCACAACATGACTACGAATTATGTTGAGCGTAAATCCACCTTATTGACTAGAGCTTGGCCAGAGCTGAAAATATTGACTAAATGGAGAGCAAACTTAGGGCTTAGCACCCAAACTTTATCATCAATGTCATCCCCTGACAGTTTTTTAAAGTTTGGATGCTAAGCCCTAAACGATGAGTCCGTGGGCCAGAAAAAAGGAGGGAGTAAGTTGCTCTCTATTTGGTCCGGTCCGGTATTAAGTTGATGCGTGATTTTAAATGGTATGGGCTTTAAAGTTAACCATTGTCAACTATTGTCTTTGGCTTTTTTGGGGCCCTGGAGCTGGCGCTGCCGCTTCCTCCCTAGTTGGCTTTGCAGTACAGACTATCTTCGATCCGTTTGGCGCTTACAGCGTTTTCAGCGGAAAGTGTGACTGTTTCTATCAGAAGAAGTTTTATTTCGAGGTCAGCGCTTTAAAAGACAGCATTGGAAGCTAAAACCGGTGAGTACTTAAACCCAAAGACATCAAGAAGCATATGTTGCTTTCGAAGGTCATATGGACTAAAGTAGAAATTGTGATAGGAGTCTTCTATAGGGAGCTTAGGTAGGAAGAAGTCAGTCGAAAGAAGGATCAAGGGAGGAGTGTGATCATGAACACGAGTGCAGGACAAACTTTGATCCAGGCTCACGGTGCACTACCATTGAGAAGTCCTGCGGAGAGAGTGAAATGAAAAGTAGGTGGCTATAGCCCCATCTCGTAGGAGTCAATGGTTTCATTTGAATCGATGTTAAGAAGGTTTTGTTTAAATAGGCTCACCGAAAAATAAAATTTACGCTCTCCAAGGCATCGATTCAAACAATTCTATGCTATGGCAGTCAGACCATACCGGCAAATTAGAGCGAAAAACAGGTCTTTATTACCTTTCAGCGAGTTCTCAGGGAAATTTGAGCCATTGGCCATTGGCCCTTGGCGTACCATATACCAACAATTGGAACCCTCTTTGCATATCAAAATTCGCAAACGCCTGTCAGGGAATGAGGGATAGGAAAATTGCCTACTCAAAGGCAAGATGGAACTGCCTGCGAAACCTTGAAATTGATGAAACTGAATATAAGTTTTACATTCTTCGCGAATCAACCAACAACATCAAACTGCACTGGTCAAACACAAACACGAAGAAGAATAAGGATAGGAGAATACAACTTTGAGACCGTTGACAATTTCTCCTATCTAGGGTCGAAAATCACAACCGATAACAACTACGATGATGAAATCCGCGCACGGTTGTTGTCAGCCAACAGAGCCTACTTCAGCTTACAAAGACTGTTCCGCTCGAAACGTCTCACCATAGGGTCAAAGCTCTTACTGTACAAGACTATGATCTTGCCAGTCCTCATGTATTCCTCGGAAACTTGGGTTCTTAGCAAGAAAAATTGCGAACTCTTGGCCGCGTTCGAGAGAAGAATCCTCCGAAGAATTTTTGGCGCCCTACATGAGGATGGACAATTCCGTAGCCTGCACAATGACGAAATCTATGAGCGATTCCATGACCATCCGATTGTGGATAAAATCCGGCTCAATAGGTTACGGTGGGCGGGTCACTTAATCCGTATGGATGAAGATGATCCCACCCGGAAAGTCTATAAGGGCAATATCTATGGTTGGAAAAGAAGACGAGGCAGACCCTGCCTAAGATGGAGCGATGGCGTGGGCCAGGACGCCAGACAGCTTTTAGGGATATCGAGTTGGTGGACCTCGGCGCAAAACCGGGATGTCTGGAGTTCCTTATTAAGGCAGGCCTAGACCAGATACCGGTTGTTGCGCCGTTGATGATGATGATGATTCTTCGCTTTCCAAAATTGGTTGGGACAGTCATTCCAATTGGTAATTTTGCTTTGTTTCATACCTTTACTATCATTTGCTGAAGGAAATGGGTCAAAACAGTTTACAATTTTCCAGAGCTCCGTTGATATGCAATCAGGCGGACTATTTTCCGTGGTGTAAAATCATCCCCACCTTTCTGATAGTGGAGTTCATAATTTGCATTCCGTTAGATAGATGTCGGGAATACTGTTCTTGAAGTCAGGCTCAGGAGCGTCTGGGTGGCTGACAACTTTCCTTTCCTCGTCCTTAGGTTAATAATAATAATCGCTGGCGTGAAAATCCAGGTGAATCTATGGTTTGCTGTTTATAGCAAGTCTACAATAGCCTTTTAGGACATGGGACTTGAGGGAAAGGTTGTGGAATCTTCTACTGTCTTCCACACTCCTGGAAAAAATTGTATCCTTATAATATTCCTCATCCAAACGTTCTATTCTGCGCTATCCGACCACAAAACTTCCTGTTAGATTTACTTTGAATTCTTCAACACGATATATCCAAAGGCACATTAAAGCATTGTAACTTAAGCAGAACCATCCTTAACCTAATTCAGACTTAGATACAAGCTCTTCCTAAGCAACTACTCTATCTCTTGCACGTCTTAATAAAATGAGGGAACCCAATTCAGTTTTCTTTGATTGAACGAAAATATGAGTTTTGAACTACTTTGAAGAGTTCAACAGCCTCCATATCATTACTAGGATCCAAAAGTCATTTGCATTCTCTCTTTCTGTAGAGGAAATTTTCAATTTTTGGCATGAAAGGCTTCCTGTTCCTTAGATGGCTCTTCACTGTGGCATAGATTTCACACAACTTTGCCCTAGTGAACCTTTCGCTTTTGTTAGAGCTCATAATTATTTTTCTTGACAAAATTCACGCTTTCTCTCGAAATGGGAAATGTCAGAGCCGCTCCATGGGCCAGGGAGACACCCCAGCATGCTGATGTCACCCAAATACCAAGCTGAAAATTGGAATATGAGAAGAATGATTTTCCTGGCGGTACCCCAAACAAATTTTAAACCTTTAAGTATTGCAATTGCTTTGACTTTCGGATGGGGATCTTTTCGGGAGAGCTCATCCCCCTATAGTTCACGTGAGTCATATAACCTGCAATTCAATTAACAGTTCTCGCTGCTGACGTGCACCTAGGCTAAGTTCACTAAAATAACCAGATCACATTCTTTCCTGTACACCTTTGTAACATTCTATACACAATTACCGCAGCAGTAAATACACAATTCACTTCCTACCCCATTCTGAGAATAACCTGGCAATTCTAAAGAAAGATACTCTCTACCACCTTCGATGCAGATCTGAAACCACATCACATGGAGACTCTGCAGAAGTAGAAATTTGTCGTTTGGGTTTCCGTCCTCCCGTCGCCTCGAGGATACTGTCTCCACATTGCATAAAATTTCCCCAACCCCCGGTGCATTAGGTAAAATAAAGTGGATGACAAAGAAAAGTGCAAAGTCGTGAGGGATGCAGGCGGGAATTGTAACAGACAGCAGACACGGTGACTCGCTCAGACGTGATTTTAATGGCGGACATGATTTGAATAGAGGTAATTTTCTGTAGACGAACTCAGCATAATCCTGGTGTCTCACTGGGCAAATATGCTACAGGAATGAAAAGTATAAGAATTAGAACAAAAGCGTAATCTTAAGATTTTCCCGAGATGTAAATTTGTTCTTTAAATGATGAAGTCATCATAAAGTTTTGCAGTTGCAGTTGTCCCAGGCATCGGAGAAACGGGAGGGAAACGTGCATCTGAGGGAAGAGTAGGATTTGCTTAAGTTTTTAATAGCATCCAAGTATAAATTCTTGGTATTATTAAAACTTTTATTCAACGTGAGAGCTCCAGATACTGTGTCATCTTTGCATTATGCTCTTCTTACCTCCTCGTTCGTTCCTGACTGATAGTATCACCATTACGGATGGATATAGGTCACCTGTGAAGCGTGTATGCATGAAAGAAATCTCCCCATTCAGAAACTACTTGAAGAAAGCGTGTGCACATAAGAAGGCAATTCACTACATTTTTAAGAAGGTTGTTTCAGCTGGAAAGACACTCGCAAACTTTTTAATTATGGCTCATTTTCATGTACAGCAAAGCGCAAAGCTTTTAAAAACCACCTAATGTGCCAGTTACGTAGTCCCATATTATTAGAAGGGTCATTTGAATGCTGGATTGTTTTCAAGACCTTCACGATTACAATGCATGTTGTCTTCAATTCCTACTCTAATTGCGAAGGATAAGGCCAAAGGCTAGGCATTCAGCATTGGTAGGCATGTTCTTGACATTCTTGGGAACAAGTGGGCAAGTCTACAAAACAATACAATGGGTGCGTATACCGAGAGCACAATTCCTCATAGTTGTTCCCATGGTTGAGACTTATTGTTCCACTGCATCATAGAAACTTTTTCGTCCTTGATTTTAAACTTGGCCTTAGTGTTTGCTGCCCTGGATTCTGAGAGTAAACTTTTCTTACTGAAGCCAATTTGTAGTGATTTCCTTAGCAACGCTCCTGGTAGCAAGGAAGCATACATCGTAGGAAAAGCAAACCATTTGGAGTTGCTATCTTAATGAGATAGGCGGGTCTGTCAGCTAAGTGTTGATGAAATATATATAATCGACCATAGTTCCAGCATGTGACTGTTAAAAAAGGATACGTGTATAGTAATCGATTCGGGTGACCTTCAAAACAGTAATAGAATCACCGATGACTAGAATGTCATTACTATACGACTATAGTCACAACATGCAGCCATAATTTGATGAAATTGGAAAATAGATCCCTTAGAATAAGCATGAAGAGTCATATAACTTGGCTAGGCTCTTTTAGAGCATTTTGGGGTATAGCATCTAGATTTTAGGGTGATTGGACTGTGCGTACTCCGACTTGGAAGACGAGGTCGTAGGTATGAATTGCTCGCATTTCTTCTGGACATTCTGGCAGACTGCGAAATTTCACAGTCCAGCCATAAAAACCAAAAAGAACGATGTTGCGGATAGCAAATGATTGTCAATTACTAAAACCACGAGCAACAACACAGGGCTTCTACCCAATTCGATGAAAAGCAACAGAATACCCCGACCCAGTCAATTTATTTTTATGAGGGCCAGGTTTCCTATACTTTCTCAAGAAATTCTGGAAGAATTCCATAGTCTAGGTGTAACCGATGTCACAACTGTCCGCCCGTACGAGACCACCAAGCTCCTTAAATTATTCTTTTTCACCCTTAACCCGAAATTTCAACAATATTCATTCTCTAAGGCCAGGACGGTGCTCCACTGTGTGATGAAATCCGAACCCGTGCAGCTTCCTAAGATTACCCACCTGTCAGTAGATACGACATCCTGCATCGAACAGACACTTATTCTAATGTTAAATTCAACTCCAAACATAGTCGTGCCAGTATCGTAAGAATAAGAAGGATGACGCTGTATGCATGCTGCTGAGCTACTGGAACTGCATGATATTTGTTCAGGTCTACAGTTGCCAAACACAACCCACTCTCACTTGCAAACCAACCCTTTAATCCTGACTCAAAAAATTGCTTTCTATCCCAAAAATCCTAGCCCCCTTTTCAATACATCTACCCCCTGACTGATCAGCGAACTCATTTTCTTCCTATCCACCTAAAATACGCTATCTACTCCAATGCAAAAGCGATTAAAGCTTACTAAGTAAATAGTGCTGAATGCCAACTCAGCAATTAGCAGGCAGATTCGACACTAGTTAGCGAACCTTCTCTCCATCCACTAACCTGACTTCCTTTTCCTCTCGAATAAAATCGACCGAGCAGCTGGCTAGGGAGGAGGAACTGCCATCTTGGTAGAAGCTTCCTTGACGTCCAGCAAATTTTCATTATTCCTACAATCGCCCCATCTACCGAAAGTACAGTCGCCTCGGTCTCCACCTACTGCTCTGACATATTTCTCACTCGCTTCTACTGTCCTGATCAATCCTTAGTCCCAGCCGACATTCCAAGCTCACCGCCCTTCAAGAACTTCCAGCCATCCCACACCTAAGCAGCCATAACGATGTAGTCCTGCTCATGAAACAACATACCGACTCCCCGTAATCTCGCCCAGACTCCTACCTATAAAAACCTTTAACCTCATCAATAAGAAAGCTACCCTTCGACATCTACTCCACACACATATATACTCCTCGCCATTTAGCCATCTTAAATCCCATATCTTTTTCCTCAGACAGCGCATCCGTCAATCATGCAGGAAAATCCCTTAATCAACTTACGCGTAACCAACCACGGCGCACATATCTCCGCTTAGTCAAACCTCGACCAGCCAATTCCATTTCGCAAAATACCTCTCCCAAAGAACATATGGTAGCATCGCAGAGACCTTCCTTACTTCTCACCACACTGGGCTCCACATCTCCGACCCTAAAGCTGATGTAACCGTCCGCCAAGACAAGCGTAACATGACACTTCCCGATCCCACTAGTACTTCTATATCCCATCAACCGAGTATACGGCTTAAATCTGTTCAGCCGTTCATGCCGTCACTCTGCAGAGACCCACTTTTGCCCGTTCTACAACCAATCCCCCCCGTCAATGACATCATCTCCAATATCCTTTTCGGCTTAATCAGGCTATAATAATAATCGTTCGCGCTGCAGCCCAACGGGATCAGGGCCTTGAAGCAAGCATGTTAGAGCACTTCATTCAAGATCATAACGGTACATTAGAGGAAGTACACTATAGGAGGAAATGCAGTCAGCACTGCGTTCGCCCCTGATTACTATAACGATTTGACTCAAATACTCATTCACAATCGACTGGGATCCAACCTCCAGTCACGATCCAAATTTCAATGCCACCAGTGCGATTTAAACCGCAATCATCCCTACGGCCACCTAGCGTTCTAACCACTAGCCTATCCTGAAAATCACGGTAATGGTCCATAATAAAACTTTTCTGCTTCAAGCAGTTGATACGACCTCTGATCGTGGACGGGCTTGTCGTCTGGTGCCACCTCTTGTCCGCCCAAATAGAGTCACGACGTACACGCGAAAGTAGGTTCTTCCTTTTAGACACACCCATTTTCCACCTGCCCCCAAAGCCATAAGATAGTGCTACATTCATGTTGGTCGATTCCTCTTCACGAAGTTCCTCTCCGAATTACATATATCCGACAATGACCTCATTCGCTTCCACGGCACCCTTTAACAGGGCCTCACGAACTACTCCAACAGACAGCATTCCATCCCAATAGTCGTTCTTAATTTCCAAATCTAAAACAAGATTATCCTTTCTTAAGATAATTCTACTCCGCCCGTGCAATTGGCTATATCTTGGCCTTTTGTTTTCTAATGCTCAATTACCTTAAGTTCCCCTACACAGATTCTGTTCCCATTCACCCATGCATTCCCTCTTGCTCCACCACAGCGGCCAATTTAAAGGAAGTTTTTCTTGACTCCCCCAGCGCTAAAACCAGCTAGTTCATCCGGTATCTTGAATGAAACTGGCGCAGATAATCAGCTCATCCCACAGAATTGGTACCAAAGTACGGGTTTGTTCTAGGTTGTGATTGCAAAGTTAACTTACTTACTGTTCTCCCCCGAATAGAACAAGGGATTAAAACGAAGGTGTACCCTCCTGCTTCCGCTATTATCGCCACTGAGAATAGGCCACCAAGTGCTAGTCTCTATACAAATGAGTGGAAAAAACTAAACCTCGGCTTACACAATCGAGAAAGACGGCAAAAATGAATATCTGTGACATTATCGGATTCTTACCCTTTTGGGAAATAGCTAAAGAAGACCCAATACAATTCTACCTAAAGCTACTTAACAATTACCAATACTTATGGGGAAGGTCCCCGGGAGTTTAGTGACCACTAGCTGTGTGACCACGGTCCTTTTTGGACACGGATTGATTTGGAGACTACAATCAGAGCCTTGCCGTGACTAGCACAGCGGTACTGCTTTGTATTGAGTACAGGTTGAGAATTTATAACAGTAGTTGCGAGGTCTATCTAACACCTCTACTCCAGTTGAGGGGTACGGAGACCGAGTTGTACAGCGCAACACCACGCTCGAAGCCACCAGGAGCTCTGCTCGCGGTATGAACACACCACATACACTATGAAACTCCCACAAGAAGGCCAACCGTAAATAACTGGAGCGTAATCCTTCTAGGAATTCTTCTGAATTATATGCTTTCAAAAAACTACTTCGGTTTTCATTGAACACGATGCCAAGAACCACTTTAGATGAATTCCATGGCAGGCTAGGGTCTGATTGCCATGTTCGAGTACATGGGGACGCACTCCTGAACGGGTTGCAATGAATGCCAGTTGAGTCCTGTAGGCTTAACGTGAAGATCCGCCGTGTGAGCCTAACTCCACAGTCTTTTTAAGACGCGGATTGATTTTGTTACAACAATCAGCACCCCGCTGAACAAGCGACATGATACTAATTTATACTGAGTGCAGGCTCAGCATTCATAGTGATGAGTACAAAACCTGCCTAAAGTCTCTACCGAACTAACGCGTATGGCACCCGAGTTGTAAGTGCACCTCCACGCTTGAAGCCTGAAGGTTTTTGTCGGCAATGTGGACGCAACCACAACCTCCATGAAACTCCCACTAGGAAACCAACCGCAAATCGAGAATACATACTTCTGAGATAATAAGCTCATAGCGCTTGCTGTGATAACCTCTCGTGAGACTTCGTAGCCGGAGTCACTTCAGACGAATCCCTGTGCAGATTCGGTTCTGATCGACAGATTGAATCAGGACCAACAAGTTGAAGTGAATATAGCGTTTCCTAATGCTACCATCAGAAAATTTTCCTTGACCACTTAGTTTTGATTTGGCCGATAGGGTACTTCCTCGCCACCTCTGAGCATTCGCAATGAGCGACCGTTACATCCTATTGGTTCTACGAAGGTACCCGTCGTGTAGACTCAATCCCACGGTCTTCTTACGACACGGATTAATTTTGTAACCACAATTCGAATCCCGCTGTGATAAGCAACAAGTTTATACTGAGTTGCATGGTTTAGCATTCATACTGGTGGATGCAAGACCTGCATACGCAACAATGAAATACTGCACCCGGGTTGAAATTCAATTCCACGTTTCAAGCCTGAATGACTTTCTGTCCCCTTAGACGTAACCACAACTCGCATGAAACTCCCACTAGGGGGAAGAACTAGCTAGTCTTCACACATCGCAGGAATTCGGACAGCAGAGCATCTTTTAGATCGCCAACTTGAGCATGGGTTCCTTGCAGAATTCCTAGGTATTTGTAGAAGTCTGTCTCGGTAGCTTGGATGTGGAAGTCGCCAATTCTATGTCCGGCATGGGACTCGCGATTACCTTTGAGGATGGCTTGTATTCGACACTTGTCCAATTCAAATATCATGGCTGAACAGGTTTACCATTCGCAACAGACTTCTGAGTTGGTCATCAGTACCAGCAAACAGCTTGATAACATCTAAGTACATGAAATGTGTTAGCTCGCACTTAGCACGTATGCCATATGTTATTTCAAAACCATGCCTACTAGCATCATTCATTCATGAAAGAGGGTTCAGTGCCATGCAAAACCAGAGGGGACTCAACGAATCCCCCTAGAAGATGCCCTTCCGTATATGGATAGGCTCTGAGGTATTAGCACCCTCAGATGTTTGTACTGCTAAGCCAGCCTTCCATGGCTGTCGCCCAAAGCTTTATTGGTTTGGAGTCAATGGGATACATATGTAGGACATCGAGTAGCCAGGTATGCGGTACGCTGCCGAAAGTCTTGACATAATCGATATAGCAACACTTTGGCCTCTAGTTACTTGTCCTACAACTACCGAGTCGATAATGAGTTGCTCTTTGCAACCCCTTGACCCAACTCGGCAGTCCTTCTGCTTCTCGGACAGAATGCTATTTTTCTCGGGGTGTGTATTGACCCTTCTGTTAATAATGGACATTATGAGTTTATAGAGGATTGGTGAGCAAGTATTCGGTCTTGTGTCTGCGGGGTGCTGTCCAATTTTACCCTAGTATGCTGCCTTGAATGAGATGAAAAGATAATTGCAACTAATGGCAATATTCCAACAGTTTTCCCATTAGTAGCTGCAGAGAGAAAATCTGATACTTTCCTGATTTTCCTGGAGTGATGTTTCTTTGGTATGGGCCGGTGATGTTCTGTGCGTATAGATCTATCTAGCCTATCAAGATTTATAGTTGATGGATTGCATGGTATATCCCTTTTTATGTATGGAACAGATAATGCCTCGTTGCCAGTTATCAGGCATTGATTCGCTGTTCGACACCTTGGGCATCAGTTGATAAACCGCTTGGTCCAATTGCTCCCCTGCATATTTAATCAATTCCGTTGAGATTCCATCGGCTCTTGACGACTTATGATTTTCAAGCCGATATATTGCACGGACAGTTCCTTATACCAGATTTCCCTCTTTGTCTCGACAGGATGAGATCGAGGTGTATTAGGTTTCACCCTGCTGACTTGTGGTAAAACTCCAAGCCTAGTGCGGTTGCTCCCTGTGCTTCTTGAGTTCATAGACTTTTTGGTTCACCCTGGCTCCGTTTTGTGATTGTGCCAAGTATATTTATGACCGTACAAATCACAACGTTCGTCAGTTGATTGCGAAAATCATTTGTTGATGATACATCTCCAGGATCTCTGTTGGCTGCGGTTATTGCGGCATCCATTTCCCTGTTATAGGTGCTGGCTTCAGTATTCACTCACACTAGATTGTCAGAGGGGATTCCAGATGGTATTGTTATTCAAGTTCGGAGCACTATGCCAACAAGATACTGATCCGAGTCTTTATTGCCCCTCACCCTATATGTTCTGACATTCATCAAGGCTGAAAGGTGACATCATTCAATTAACATGTGCTCAATTAGGTTAAAAGTGGTCCGGTCTGGAGAGGCCCACGTTTGTTTGTGGGCCGCTTTCCTCGCAAACCGGGTACTGCTAACTGAATAATCCGCAGTCCGTTATCATTGATGTTTTATCTAAACTATGAGAGCCAACGTATCGCCTGTACATGGGCTCTATCGCTACTTGGCTGTTAAAATCTCTATATATGATATTGATACCATAACTGAGAGAGGTTTCGAGGCTTCGTTCTATTGCCGCATAGAAGGTATCCTTCTCTGACTCTGCAGTACCCTCTGTAGGGGCGTGAACGTTCATCATCATCAACGGCGCAACAACCGGTATCCGGTCTAGGCCTACCTTAATAAGGAACTCCAGACATCGCGGTTTTGCGCCGAGGTCCACCAATTCGATATCCCTAAAAGCTGTCTGGCGTCCTGACCCACGCCATCGCTCCATCTTAGGCAGGGTTTGCCTCGTCTTCTTTTTCTACCATAGATATTGCCCTTATAGACTTTCCGGGCGGGATCATCCTCATCCATACGGATTAAGTGACCCGCCCACCGTAACCTATTGAGCCGGATTTTATCCACAACCGAACGATCATGGTATCGCTCATAGATTTCGTCATTATGTAGGCTACGGAATCGTCCATCCTCATGTAGGAGGCCAAAAATTCTTCGGAGGATTCTTCTCTCGAACGCGGCCAAGAGTTCGCAATTTTTCTTGCTAAGAACTCAAGTTTCCGAGGAATACATGAGGACTGGCAAGATCATAGTCTTGTACAGTAAAAGCTTTGACCCTATGGTGAGACGTTTCGAGCGGAACAGTTTTTGCAAGGTCAAATAGGCTCTGTTGGCTGACAACAACCGTGCGCGGATTTCATCATCGTAGTTGTTATCGGTTGTGATTTTCGACCCTAGAGAGGAGAAATTGTCAACGGTCTCAAAGTTGTATTCTCCTATCCTTATTCTTCTTCGTGTTTGTGTTTGACCAGTGCGGTTTGATATTGTTGGTTGATTCGTCTTCGGTGCTGATGTTGCCACCATATATTTTGTCTTGCCTTCATTGATGTGCAGCCCAAGATCTCGCCTCATGTGCCGCCTGCTCGATCTGGATGAAGGCAGTTTGTACGTCTCGGGTGGTTCTTCCAATGATGTCGATATCGTCAGCATAGGCCAGTAGTTGGGTGGACTTGAAGAGGATCGTACCTCTTGCATTTACCTCAGCATCACGTATCACTTCCTCGAGGGCCAGGTTAAAGAGGACGCATGATAGCGCATCCCCTTGTCGTAGACTGTTGTTGATGTCGAATGGTCTTGAGAGTGATCCTGCTGCTTTTATCTGGCCTCGCACATTGGCCAGGATCACCCTAGTCAGTCTTATTAATTTCGTCGGGATACCGAATTCTCCCATGGCCGTGTACAGTTTTACCCTGGCTATGCTATCATAAGCGGCTTTAAAGTCGATGAACAGATGGTGCAACTGTTGTCCATATTCCATAAGTTTTTCCATCGCTTGCCGCAGAGAGAAAATCTGATCTTTTGCTGATTTGCCGGGAGTGAAGTCTGTTTGGTATCGGCTAATGATGTTCTGGGCGTATGGGGCTATCCGGCTTAGCAAGATAGGGGAGAATATCTTATAGATGATACTCAGCAACGTGATACCTCTATAATTGCTGCACTGTGTGATATCTCCCTTTTTATGTATGGGACAGATAATGCCTCGTTGTCAATCGTCAGGCATTGATTCGCTGTCCAATACCTTGAGCACAAGTTGATGAGCTACTTGGTGTAACTGGTTCGCCCCATACTTAACCAATTCGGCTGTAATTCCACAGGCTCCTGGCGACTTATGACTTTTTAGCCGATGAGTTGCACGGACTGTTTCTCCTAAACTTGGTGGTGGCAGTATTTGCCCGTCGTCTTCAGTTGGCGGGACCTCCAACTCGCCGATGTTCTGGTTGTTCAGTAGCTCATCAAAGTACTCAACCCATCGCTCTAATATGCCCATTCTGTCGGAAATTAGATTTCCTTCTTTGTCACGGCAGGATGATCATCGAGGTGTATAAGGCTTCATCCTGCTGACTTGTTGGTAAAACTTCGCACCTGGTGCGGTTGCTCTCTGTACTTTTCTAGTTCACAAACTTGTTGGTTCTGCCAGGCTTCCTTTTTCCGTCTGTGAAGTTGCTTCTCCGCTCGACGGAGTTCGTGATAAGTCTCTGCGCTTGCCCGCGTTTTTTGAGAATGCAACATTACTCGGTATGCGGCATTCTTCCGTTGCGTTGCTAACTTACATTCGTCGTCAAACCAGCCCCCCCGACTCCTTTTGCGGCTGGGACCAAGTATGTTTGTGGCCGTATCCATGATAACGCTCTTCAGCTGATTGTGAAGATCATTTATTGATGCTTCATCTCCAGGTCCTCTGTTGACTGCAGTTATTGCGGCATCCATTTCCCTCTTATAGGTGTCGCGGAGGGTTGTGTTGTGGATGGCTTCAGTGTTCACTCTCACCTGATTGTCAGAGGGGATTCTAGGTGGTATTGTTATTCGAGCTCGGAGCACCATGCCAACGAGATAGTGATCCGAGTCTATATTGGCCCCCTTATATGTTCTGACATTCATCAAGGCTGAGAGGTGGCGGCGTTCGATCAACACGTGGTCAATTTGGTTGAAAGTGGTCCCGTCTGGAGAGGCCCACGTATGTTTGTGGACCGCTTTCCGCGCAAACCCGGTACTTCCAACAACCATTTCGTGTGACCTTGCTAACTGAATAATCCGCAGTCCGTTATCATTTGTTTTTTCGTGTAAGCTATGGACGCGAACGTATCGCCTGAATACGGGCTCCTTCCCTACTTGGCTGTTAAAATCCCCAAGTATGATTTTGATATCATATCTGGGACAGGCTTCGAGGGTTCGTTCTACTGCCTCGTAGAAGTTATCCTTCTCCAACTCTGCAGTCTCCTCTGTAGGGGCGTGGACGTTAATGAGGTTTATATTTCGAAACTTGCTTCGCAAGCGCAGAGTGCATAGCCGTTCGCTTATGTTTTCAAAGCCGATAACAGCAGGTTTCATTTTTTGGCTGACTAAGAAACCTACTCCGAGCACATGGTTTACTGGATGACCGCTATAATATATGGTGTAGCGGCTCTTCTCCAGGAAACCGGTCCCTGTCCATCGCATCTTTTGTAACGCTGTTATATCAGCCCTATATTGGGACAGGGTATCGGCTAGCCGCTCATCGGCTTCATCTCTGTACAGGGAGCGTGCGTTCCATGAGAAAATGCGCAAATCGTTGATCCGTTGTCGTTGCCGGGTCCGTCGCTTTAAAATCCATCCTGTCCGAGGCTCCTTTCGTGGCTCCGTAACTTCGGTTTTCCGTGTAGGGTTGTCAGCCCTACCCAACCCCCAACCGGGAGGACCAGTTGGTACAGTTTCTCCCGTTTTTAGGCGCGGGAGACTCGCCTTCATCCTTCTCCGTCTGCAGCTTCTCGTTACGAAAGAGCTCCCAGCGGTCACCACGTGGAGGTGGAGATAGGGTTTGGTAGTGGAGCTGTTGGTGTTGGTTCAGCAGGCATTTCTCAGGTTTTATGCTCCATCGTGGGTACCAATCCACGTTTCGGCCTGGGATCTATACTACCCTTTGACCACCGCGTGAACGTTAATGAGGCTTATGCTTCGAAAGTTGCCTCGCAAACTAAAAATACATAACCGTTCGCTTGTGTTTTCAAAGCAAATAATAGCAGATTTCATTTTCTGGCTGGCTAGGGAAGCTCCTCCGAACACATAGTTTACCAGATGACTACTGCCAGTGCAACGCTATTGGGACAGGGTATCTGCTTTATATCCGTCGTTGTGTTGTCAATCTAGTCGAGGCTCATTTCGGGACTCCATAAGTTTGGTTTTCCATGTAGGGTTATGAGTCCTACCCAAGCCCGTACCTGGAGAGCCAGTTGATATAATTTGTTCCATTTTAGGGCTGCAGTTCTTCATTATGGAAGAACTCTCGTGTGGAAGTGGAGATAGGGTTTGGTAGTAGAGCTCTTGGTGTTGGGACAGCAGGTGTTTCGCAGGTTTCACACTTGGGCGTGTATACCAATCCACGTTTCGCCCTGCAAAATATTTGACTGCCAACTTATTTGCCTGAAGTTCACCTTTCTCATTATCTCATTAGTAACATGACGTTAAGCCTCTGCGCTAATCTGTTTAATCTCTCTTGAATTGGCTCCTCCTCCTACAAATGTGATTGTTTTACTCCTGAAAAAGTTTTGCCGGTCCTACTCGTCCCCACTTTTTTTAAACCCCTTAACTTAAAACACCAAACAATTGACTATGTGCGTTATTTCCAAATTCTCCACTGGTCTGGCTCTAATGGCTTCACTGCCAGCAATACTTCGTATAGTACGCGAAACCCAGATGATTGGTATTCTCCTTTAAGGAATGAAAGGTCAATATGGGTATGTAAGCCCATGTCCACCTGAGAAATTGTAGATTTTCTACAAAACCTCTAAACAATGTTGCGGACATTTACAAGTATCATAAACAACATACCATTAGGTACCGAATGAGCGCTTCCCACGCCAACTTGTTCTACATTTAACTCTTTACTTTACGCTGGGTGTGAAGCTAAACCAACTCCAACTTAAACTCTTAGTAGGCTCCAACAAACTTGAGGCAATTCACAGAAATTATTTAAATAACATTCTGGTCGCAATTAGCAAACAGCTCGAACAACTAAACAACATCCTATTCTGGAATCCACCCCCATGTATCAAAGCGCCAAAACGCCTCCTTACCCTCTGTTTCGGATTTCAGCGTATTTAGAATTCCGAAACATAAACTTTATGTTCGCAAAGGGAAGGTCTACGCTCGATATCCCGAAATAGTGATATAGGGACTAGATAATAGTGCGAAACTGAATAGGGCAGCCACAAAATCCTCCCCTTCAATATTGGGAATCCATGTCGGAGCCTACCTCGTAGCCGAAACCCAAAGTACATCTGTTCCAATATAATAAATTGGTTCGAATACCTTGTGGGCTTCCCTTTATTATTATTTTTATCCTTTAATCCGTTGTAAGTAAGAGAGGAAATGTTCGAATGATGCCCGGATCAATGGACGCACGTAGCCGTACGAATCCTGTGTGCTTCTTAGATATGGTGCGCTCAGAAGGGCGGCGATTAAAACAAATAACCTTTCATTCGAGATCTGAATGAAAGATAATGAAAAAATGTTCTATCCTGAGATAAGTAAGCATCTTAATTTCGATAAATTAATGAAATTCCAATGCTATGCGGTCTGCCGGTTAAAAGGAGCCGTCTTCTCGTCTTATCTTACCAATCAGCAAGGGAATGGATTAATGGCAGGGAAAATTAGTTCAGTGACTGATGGGAATTTCCACTTCAGCCCCAGCAAATGAGTTTATGAAACGATGCGGTTTTGTTTATTCGTTAATGTTATTGATTTACTGAGGCGTTTCCAATAAGCTTGGGCTTTGCTTGTACTTTGGGGACTCATCCCTTAGCAGATTACCCAAGAATCCGCACTATGCCAGCCAAATCCTGATAATGCGAAGATGAAAAGTTTTCTCGGAAATCGAAACCATGTCAGTGAGTCTTTTTCAAACTAACAGAATATCATCGCAGGATTTTATTTTTGGAAAATAAAAAATAAATGTATTGTGTATCCATTTGTCAAGCTTCCTTACTGCATGCAATCTATTGTACACCCAGCGCCTGAAGGATTCCACTGATAGACTGCAATATATTTTCAGGACTTTTTCTCGAATGTCCCGGGACAACATCCGTTTCGCTTCGAACAACATTGCAAACGATATCCTCGCCAATACAATCGTTGTCGATATACGATTTTGATCGTTCAGTCACGTCTCTGTCGCAGGATGTCTTCCAGCCCGGTGTTAACATTCGACATCTACAATTCTCGCATTCGCATCTGGAGACGTTGAAGGATAATAGTCTGAAAAATATTCGCACTACGTTAGAATCGCTGAGTATTGTCAATGGGAAATTGTCACAGGTATGTATATTTATGTGTTGGTATAACTGTAGTTTAAGGTGCATTTGCTTTAAAGGACACAGTTTGTGTGCTCACCTTCTATATAGACATTAGATTAAAAATGGATTTGGAAGGGGAGTAACCAGGAAACATTAATCCGAAGCTAAATTGGAGTCATATTTAAATTGCGCAAATATGTACATTTGTGACACGATGGTCAATATACCCCCGTGAAGAAGGGTGATGGAGAATAGGGTTTATAGATGCAAGGCTTCTCCTCACTGAACAAATTTACGTTGGATATCAAGAATGGTAAAGAGTTTTTAATCCTCAGACAAAGAAGATTTTTATCTACACTAGAGGTGTCAGTCAACGGCTGAACCGATGGTGTGTGGCTCAAGGGCATTCATATCCGTGACGTATTTTTGAATCGAATATCTGGGGCCAAGAACACCGGTAGCTGTTTTCGGCCACGTTATTCTACAAGCGAGAAGTGGGCAACGTCCAAAGAATCATGTCTGCCGCGACGAGGAAAACATTAGCAACTTTTTTAAAAACTAGTGGATTTTTCCCCAAAAAAGTGTGGTCTGTTCACTGGACTGTAGGAGTCGGCTGCTCCTCAAAATTAATGCTGTTCGACTTCAAGTAAATAGGGAACTCAGAACCACTCAATTCTCAAAAGTTTCTGCTGTTAATCCTTTTTATATGAAGATAAACATTAGACCCTGAGGGTGAACTTGTAAGGAAAACTCGTTGAATTGAAGGATCAGTTAAGTCCTGGCGGTTTAACGTGGAGGCGCCATCCTCCCTGTAGTAGCGGTCGCGGTCAGGGTGACACTTTTTTGGCGGCTCAAGCCGGTGGCATTGTTCCGTCAATTGGAAGGCAATTCGCACTAGCAGGCGTCACAACAGACGCCACGCGTTTTAATCATGTCCTTATCGGTCTCGATGAGAATATGATTGGAGGACTGCGCCTACGCCAGGCTTAAGGGGCAGCTGATACGCCGACTGTCAGTGAGTGAGGAATCGAAGCTAAATCTTTTCTTGAACGAGCGGACTTTGGGCAACCGTAGCCGCAGCCAGCTGCTTCGTGAAATGAGGTAGCTGGGTGGGGATAAGTGTGGCTCAAAGCTATCGAAGTTCTTTTGGTTGTAGCAGCTCCCGGAGAGCACCGGCGCCATCTTGGCTTACGCGGACTCGGAGTTGCTGGAGGTGATGTCCGTCATGGCCGATAATGTCCATGATGTGTACGCATGCAATGTGGTCGCGGAAGTCTCTAGAGAGACAAATTGGGAAGTTGAAGAATTAAAGACAATGGTGGTGACACTTGCAGATATAGTCTCGACGCTTACGGCGGCTTCAGGTATTTTCCGTTCGGGAAGTAGATATCGATCGTAATCACGGTTGAGGTCTACTTCGCGAAATGCACGTTCGGGTAGTCGCACGCCAGGACCCTCATCGACCTTAACGATTTGTTGGTACCACCGTAAATTCGGAGCCCACCAGATGCAATTTCAATCCAACAAAAATGTAGGCTCGCTGAGTGCCTTGGCGACAGCTACCTGAAGCGCAGTACCACGTTACCTTACAATAGTCGACCCTCTGAGCAAGCGTTGCTTTGTGGTGAACACGGGCGTGGCGGTGTCGATTTTCCGGTACCCCTCTCCCCATCCCCCCCAGAACAGAAGCCTAAGTAAACCCTGCAACCTCTTTAAAGCCGTCGGGAAACATTTCCACCTGCGCAAACGACACTCTTTCCATTGATTTCGAGGACATTGTCGACTATCGCATTCGATCACTCCTCCGAAAATATCGCGATTTCACAACTAAAAGTAGTTTCTCCCAGCCGGTTAAGCACGATGTGTAGCACCACATCAACACTTCTTCGATCTTCTCGAAGGTGTGTTCTCTATTAGCTCAAAAGCTATCTGTTGCAACGAAAGAGTTTGACTATCTCAAGAAATGGTCATCTACTCGATTTGGTCTCTAAAGCCAAACGGCGAATGGAGGCCTTGCGGGGATTATAGGCGTTTGAACGCTTAGACAATTCCCGACTAGTAACCTATTCCACTCATGCATGACTTTGCGCTTTCACTGCCATGTTTTTACGACATTGGATCTGGTCAGGTGTATCACCAAATCCCTGTTGTTCCCGAAGACATGTCGAAAACGGCTATTTGCACACCTTTCGAACTCTTTGAGTTCACCAGGATGACATTTGGCTTACGTACGAAACTTAAACTTCTGTTTCGTTTACACGGTTAATATTTTGGTTGCTTCTTCTTCCGAATCTGAGCATTTGGACTATCTCGAGGCTCGTTCTAAACATTGAAACATGCAGATTTCTACAGAAGCAGGTGAAATTTCTTGGTTACATGATTACCCCTGGCGGAATTCAACTAGACCCAGACAAGTGAGAAGCTATAAAAAACGTGCCCTTGGCAAGCACGATCAAGGATATGCGAAGGTTCTTGGCATGTTAAATTTCTATCATTGTTTCTTGCTCAAGGCCGCTCATCACCAAGCGATCCTTAATGTTTATTTGTCTGCTCCGCTAGGATGTGTGTTTACTGAAGCCGTCCAGGGGTTTGAAACCGTTCAATTCAAGGAGTTTCCTATCTTCGACTCAAACTTCTACTTACTCGGCGAGACATCATATAAGGGACCGAGCGCGATCTTGAGCACCCAGTCAATAGGGCGACAAGCCGGTTAGTCACTGCATAATACTTCAGGTCGTCCATAAACAAGAACGTAAAGGCTTCGGCAGTGCATCGCGTGCCAGAAGTGCAAAATCAACAAGACACGTAAGAAAGGAAGTAAACGTATTCCCTAGGTCGACCAAGCACTTTTACACAATCCACCTCAACATCATTGGGCTTTTGCAAGGCTGGCACGGATACAAGTATTGCCTTATAGTCATCGACAGGTTTACGCGGCGGCCTGAAGCAATACCTCTGACTGACATTACGGCACAATCATGTGTCGAGGACCTCTGTCGAGAATGGATCCCGCGCTTTGGTATACCAGTCGTAATCATCGCGCACCAAGGAATGCAAAAAAAGTTCAATGATGGGTTTGTCCAAGGCAGAGGCAACTCATCAGACGTTGTCCCACCTCTGCCCTGGGAGCAGCGTAACCAAAAGTAGCGACAGGTGGTAATCTCTCCATTTATATATAATCGCAAACATCATCAAACGTCATGAGTGCGAATTATATTGAAGTGGCGTCCGTCATAAGTTCACATATAGTCCAGGCCGACTGAATTGTTTGTTGAGGATGTTAAGAGTCCTGAGTCCGCAACCACCTGATAACTGACTGGACCACTTGGGAACCAACTTACTTCCGTCAGTCAACTTTTTTAAATAAACTTGGGTGTTTAACCCGAAAAGGAGGAGTCCGTGAACCAAAAAAGTGGATGCGGACTCAGGACTCCCAGCATCCTCAACAAAGAAGAAATTTTAGAAAAGATGTCATCATATCACTGAAGTGTTCCACGCCTTCTCGACAAAGACAAGTCAGCATGGCGACCCACGGAGATCGTAACGACAATGTTGAGAAATTTGTGGATTTCCGAAACTTCCACCGCTTCGTCAATGACTGACTGAAACCGTACGAGGAATCAAATCGACCCCTTTAGGATTAGCAGTTGACTTAGGAATTGTCTCCTAGACTGGTGCAACTTGAAAGGTGCTGACCACGGCCCCAAAAGGTGCATATTGCGTCCCTCACTTCACACCGGGCTTGGAAAGATGCGGACCCTTAAATTCAACATCGACCGCTTATACGATCCAATTTTCGCTCGACTTTCTTGCTGATCAGATGGCAGATACACTGAGTATCTCGTCTGAGAATATCGATGAGCATTGAGTCGCTATTAAAAATGCTCATTTCTCAGATGCTGCACAGGTCGCCGGCCATATCTCACACGTGTGTCATAAGATAACTGAGGAAAGATGGAAGCGGATCGTTGAACGGAAGGGATCGAAGGCTCTATTGACAGTTGCAAATGATGGTGGGTGTGACACCTTGAACTAAGATACCGAGCGAAATCCCGGAAACTTCAGCGTAGTGTACGTCGTAATAAAAGGGAATTTGCTATTGTGCTGACCAGGGAAGCCAAAGTTGCTGCAGATCGCAATGATTTCAGAAATAGATACTGCCTCACGTAAGAGCTTGTATGCGATCGCAAATGTTTCGATGGTTATGTGAAGGACGACAATGGTCAACTCCTCAACCACGACCACAAACAGATAAAAAGGTGGAAACAGCACTCCACCACTGTGATGCCTTCTTGATCGGGGGTTGCTACTACCTCCGAAGCTAATTGGTATTCGGGGGTTGCTGCTCGAATCTAAATAATGGCTGCCCAAAGGTCCCGACTGGTGCAGTCACATGACGAGTCACTTTTAATCGCTGACAATTCCTTCGTTTTGATAATGGCAGACATACCTCTGTGTTACCAGTTTAATAGTAGCGTTTGTCCCTGAGTGGGATAAGTAGTGTAAGCTGTTGAAAACAGTTTTTCGGAATAGTTTAGTGATGTTAGATCGGATGTTACCAGTGAATACATCACACCACAGCTTGCAGCTGACACCCGGAACTTGGAATTGCTTTAGTCCAAGCTCTGTGTTTCTTGTTGCAGCGTTTTGAGCTCTTCGTCCGTGGATTACTTGGCGTAATCGATGGTTGATTATAACTCTTCAATGCGCGATAATGCGTCTGCAACGACGTTGTCCGAACCGGATACGTGCAGGATATCAGTGGTAAAGTGCACAGTACAATCTACACGGTAAAATTGACGCAGTGAACACTCTCTCTTTTTGTGGAAGGCGAGATGGTGAACCCTTTTGCCTCAAGCATATGACGAAGCTCCGTATTTACGTTCCACTAGTCCGAGCCTTCTTGAAAGAAAGCCAATGGTTGCCAGTAACAATAAATCCGCTGATGGAGGACTGCTCTAATCGCGAATTCAGATGCATCGCAGAAAATGGTCGAAGGTGCGTTAGATTTTGGATACGCAAGCAGCTTCGTCTGTTCCAGTGGGGTTTTGGATGTTTCAAAAGCTACGGTAGATTCGCTGGTCCACTTGATTGGTGAATTTTTCATTTAATTTTGCCGTCAAGAATCTCGTTGAGTGGTATCTGCACTGCTGTTGCTCTGGAGACGAACCTTCTATAAAAATTTACCATACCCAAGAATGCTCTAAGCAGCTTCACGTTGGTTGGTTGCGGATAGAATTGGATCGCTTAGACTATGATTGGCAAGGGACGTGTCCCCTCCTTTGAGATAAGGTATTCTAAGAAACTGATCACGTGCTGACCAAAAACGCATTTGCTTGGATTCACGACTTCTCTATATTCTTTTAATCCTTGGAAAAAGTGGCTGGCGTGCTCTTCATGTGAACATGAAGTGACTAATATGTCATCGATGTAGGCACAGCAGAAGTCCAAACCTCTCGAAGCTTTGTTGACGAATCATTGGAACGTTTGCGCTGAATGTTATAAAGGGAAACTCATAAAGGTCGAACGATGTTGTGATGACAGTCTTTGGTATCTACTTCAGATATTGGAAAGGACAGTTTTACCATAGAGCGTTTGGGCGAAATTTTGGATGTTCCGAACTGGGTACATGTTGGCAGAAATCCGGACGTTGAATGCACGATAATCTCCGCACGGCCTCCACTTGTTATTTTTTCAAGCATCATATGCAAGGGTGCAGCCCACGGATAATTTGATGTTCAACTTGTCCGGCGCGAATCGTCTGGGTTTTAAAGCAACTGGTGGTCCTGACGTTGTGACTATATGATGCTCAGTTCGGTGACATGTCATTTTTCCAGTTCGGTCCGGACGAGTTATTTCTGGAAATTCATGTAAGACATCGTGATAAGGGGTTCCTCCATATTTTTTGCGATGGTAGAGATTGTACATTCTGTCGTCCCTCCTTGGTAGGTAAGGAGAGTTTTTGAATGACAAAGACAACGGTGCTGAAGACCTGGAAGGAGTCCGTAATGTGGTTAAAAAATCTGCTCCAAGTGTGGGTTTAGAAATCTCCAGGGAAATTCCGTCGAAGGCCGAGGTTGAGTGTGAGACTAACGATTCTCCATGTGGCAATTGGTGTTTAGTTGGCAGCCGAAAGCTCCAACCGTGCCTTTCTGCATAGTCCTATAAACGCATATGTCGGTACCTATGTCTATAAGGAACCGTGTTCTCTTTTTTTGCCGAACATAAACGGGCGGCATGAAGACGATGAAACGGGAGCGTTTGCCGCCTTTAACGGCTTGCGAAGTCCACTTACGTAGATTCAGGGATTTAGTGGCTTCGACATTAAATCTCCAGTGATAACAGCATATACCTTGAGGACGAAGACTTCCGAATCTGGGCTGTGAATGCGATCGAGAATCTAAAAAAAAATTTAAATCCAGAAGTATTCTCGGGTTGGGATTTCTGTTTGACGGTATGTAATTTCATTCGCAGCTCCGCAAGCTGACTTGATAATTGCTGGAGTGGCTGCGTTAAACTGGTTTCCGTTGCTGAAGATGAGAATGTTGTTTCCTCGATACTTGACCGGAGTGTGGCGTAGACCTCATCAGCTATGTCGGCTGCAGTTTGTAGTGGCTGACCATCCATTGTCGCCATAATCGGTTGAAGAGCAGATGGTAGGCTCCTTAACCATAGACTTTTTATCAGCGTATTTGGAACTGTAGTACCGCCGAAGCACTGCAGGCGGCGGAGAAGCTGGAAAGATTTCTTTTCACCCGTATATGTGTCCTCCACAAGCTGTGTCAATTTCTCGTCCTGGCTGGGACACAACCGCTTTATTAATTCCTCGCATAAACGGTTATATGAGCTGTCTTTCAAGGAATCTGTAATTATGTCGCGGACTTCGGTGACCTTTCGCGGTGGTAGCACTGCTATGGCTTGCAAATAATGCTGTTGTGGATTTATGTTATATCTTGCCTCCACGATTTGAAACCAAATCTCAGGGTCGTGGGGATTCAAGTCTGGAAAAATTGGTACCAAGTTTACCGCGGTCGGAGTCATACTCTTGTGTGCAGGCCTATTTACATTGTCAGTGCTTTTACATTTTCCTTCAACCCGGCAATTTTTCTTTTTTAAATTCGGGGTCACGACTTTGGGAATTACCAAGTTAGGTTGGTAGCAGAAGTTGAATGAAAGCCGTGTTTATATATGTGATATGTTTATTTAAATACACACCTGGCTTGCTTCTCATTGTGGCGTTCACAAGGTTAGAGCTGTCAGCAGACTGACTCTACCATGTGACAACTGTACATAACCCTCTAGGAACTAATTAACTGGACAAGTATCTGGAAGTAATTGGCACCGCCACAGACTATACCAAAGGTCAGCGATGATGCCCTTGCGACTAGAGCGTGGCAATTCCAGAGTGCTACCGATATTTAGGGAAAAACTTGAGAGTTCTAGCGTTAAAGTCTCCTCCAACTAGAACTTTCCCTTTCATATTTTGAGTTTCATCGTCGAAAGTGCCCAGCCTATCCGAAATAAATATGTTCGTTTGGTATTTGGTAAACGTTAACGTAAGTCGCTTGCGCACATCGAACCAAAACGAAACCATTTCGTCGTCCATGGTCCCGCACTCGCAATTTGTTGTATCTCTCACCATAGCTACTGCTACTATGGTGTCAGATATATCAGGGATCTGGCAGTGCATACGACTCTTCTTTCTTTCATAGGTCACTCCTAGGGTTTGACGTTTTACTTTTTACAACTCTTCATTAACGGCGCGAAAGTTGGGGGAGTACAGCGTCAGCCTCTCAATCTCGTTGCTCTGGGTTCGAATGCTAGTCGTCATGGACATCTGTGTTCGTCTTATATTTGCCTCCCCACTGTAAACTTATCACTTGCACAGTGTTAAGTAAAACTGAAGCACATTTTATCACTACGTCAACGAACTTGAAAAATTTTGTTTTACTTGAAGCATAATAGAAGGGGTAATCATTCAACTAATAAGGGTTCCGAGATTTAACCTCTTAGGACTTTTAAAATTCAAATGAAATTGTTTTAGGACCTTCAAAGTTAGAAAAGAGTAGAAGTATGCCGGTCTTCATATTGGTCTAGTCAAAAATTTTCCATGGAACCTTCCCGTCAAGAAAATGGAAGTTTCTCAAGAAAAAAGAGCGAATCACGCTATAGAGGGCTAAGATGTCCATAGAATAAGTTATGGAGCCTTCCGAGCACATAAATTTCTCCTGAAAAGTTCTAAGTCACAAAAGATACCTCAATTACTATCTTTCGACAAAATTTTTATTCTTTTCACTGACAATGTAATTACCAGAATAAATTTCACAAGCTCCTTCTCCATCCTGCCAAAAAGTGGAAGGAACCAAACCAATTTTCCGTTCCTTCATATCTGCATATCCCTTGCCATATTCGTGCCATCGAAATTAGCTATAAATCAACTTGGCTTCTCATAATGCGCCTCTGGCTCTAATAAAGTGCTTTCCATCCGGACGATTTTTTAAGCTATTTACCATTGGCCAGGACCGGATCTAGGACCTGGGATGCATCTCATAAAAAGGCGATTTCTTGCAAAATTTGCTTCCCATCGTCGTGCGGCGGATGCCTGGGTATATTCCCTGCATACACCGGGCCAAGAGCAGAGTTGTCTCTATAAAATATGTTTTAGCCGCAAGCGAGAAGGATCAGCTTGAAAACGTAGACAGCTCGGAAAATGGCCTCAACTTAACGTCGTTTAAGGCTGGAATCGCTTATATGGAAATAGAAATATATATTCGCCGGAAAGGATATGAGCGAGGTACAGCGTGTGGGAGTAGAATTCGAACGTATGTGTCCTATTAGGTTGTTGAAGGAAAAGTATTTGAGCAGTTGATTTGCATCTCATTGAAGCTTGTGGTACGTCAGAGTTTATCTGGTTTTCTGTTTGTTCGTGGTCGTCATCCTTGACAAGGAATGTCCCAGTGCTCATGTCCTTTATACAGAACTCACAGAATGTTTTAATGTTGCCCTGTTTATAAACATGTTCCCAAACTCTCTCCAATCACATTAATTTCCACAAACTTTCACGTATAGTTTTTCTCTCGTCTGAGCAGAAACAAAAGGACATTTCTGTCAACAGTGTCTGTACGCTGATAGCATAACCAGCACGATGATTGCGCTAGTCTGCAGACATTTTTGTATTTGCATTTTCCCTTTGGAGCTAGCACGGACACACAAAAGGAACAATTCGTTCGTTGATGGTATTATGGTCCTTTTTCCCTCTGCCACTTTCCGAAGCACATGTACATAATGTTAGCTGCTCGAGAAAACTTACTCCTTGCATATGTTTCTCGAGGACATAAGAAAACCACTTTGAATAAAATGCACATAAATTCCGAGGCGGGAGTCGAATACGATTCAGGACATCTCTACAAGTCACACTTTTGTGTTATTTTTGTCAATTTTCTCCTACCTTTCGTGTACATAGCTCAAATAAAGGATTGGGATAAGGCGTAAAACGTTTCCTAAGGAGTCGGGTTGGCTTTTTACCGTTTGCCCGAGGAGAGAGTTATGCTAATCATATGCAGTATTATTTGTCTTCCGTAAATCATCGAGATTGAATTCGATTCCTTCGAAGTGCCAGTAGGATGGGGTCTAATTTGAATTTCTTTATGATTTTCGTGCTTTTTGAATAACATCAAATTTGAGTGAGAAATATTGGAGAAGGATCCTGAGTAAATATTTGGCATGCATCACTGCCTAATGAAAATAAGTTATGAAAGCAATTTGCTAGTATGAAAGGACCTACAGGGCATCCTTTCCAGCTAGGAGAATAATATTCTTTAGGTTATGCAGAACAATACCGAATAATAATATCACACGGTACGGGGTTAACTCATATACCGACAAGTTTCGGACACCGCTTCCTGGGTCTGCAGTGAATACTGTATTCCTATTGAATCTTGAGGTTCTGAATCCACTAGTTTCGTTGAAAGGCAAATTCTAAATATACAAAACCTCAACTGTTGCATCCCCTTGGAAGTATTGTTCTTTCTTGCCTCTCTAAAGTGCTCGAAAAGATGAAAATAAAAGACCCTCAGCCCGCCCGAAACAATGATGGCTTGATTCGCGGGAAAGGTTATGATTACTCTTAGTTGTTTAGAAGCAGCGATTGCTGAACATTTTTGGGCTGCAAAATACCTTGACCAAAGAGGAGAATTTCATAAGTCCTGGACCTGTTGAGTCTTTTTTTTTTTGGGTAGGGTAGGTGAATGCATTTACGCACACAGTGTTGGACTCCCGATTCGGTACGTCGTCGGACTACCAACTAAACACCTCCCCATCGTCAGAAAGCTAGCCTGGAACCGTTTGTCACATTACTTCGGGCTAGTCCCCGAACTCTCCCGCTTTGCGGAGCCTTCAAATCAGGGAATTCCTTTCACCAGCGGGAGGGGAGAGGAAGAAGGGAACTGTCAGTTCATGGAACCCCCTGCTATCCGGCTCCTCCACCGGTCGAGTTCTATCTTCTTAGCAACGAGAAGGGTCCGAACGTAATGGGCAACACGGTTCCATCTGTCAGCAGTCCTCAGCATCTCTTCGACAATGTTGTCTGGAGAGAGATCCCCTGTGTTTAAATAGAGCTGCTGACAAACCCCATCCCACCTTCCTACAAGAAAAAAAAGTGTGGTGGGCGTCGTCTACAACTCCATTGCAAAACACACAATCCGGAGAACGCGCCTTTCCAATCTTGTGCAGATAGGACTGAAAACCTCCATGCCCACTTAAAAATTGGGTAAGGAAATAGTCAGTCTCACCATGCTTCCGATTCAGCCACGCACCTAAGTTGCCGATGAGCCGCGCAGTCCATCTGCCTCTAGTTTCATTTTGCCAAGAGAGCTGCCACTCGTCTAGAGTGTGTTGCCGTTCTTCGCGAGCAACCGCCTCCCTTGGCTCATCTCCCTTGCGCTTGTATATGGCCTGACGCTCCCCAGCAAGAAGGGCAACGGGGATAACTCCCGCGATCACCATCACAGCCGGTTCAGAAACAGTGCGCTACGCAGACGCCGCCCGTAAAGCTCCCCGTCTCTGTACTTGCGCGAGGCGTTTACGATATACCTCCTTTTTAAGAGCGCCAGCCCATACCTCTGCGCCGTAGAGCAGGACAGACTACGTTGAGCTCATCAGGAGACGTCGCCTGCTAGACGTAGGACCCCCAATGTTTGCCATTAGCCTAACTAACGCCGAAACTCGAGCCGCAGCCTTGTTCGCTGCTGCTTGGATTTGCTCAGAAGAGCTCATCTTTGAGTCAAGACTCAACCCGAGATACTTTACCGCTGATTTTGACTCGATGGTCGACTCGCCGAACGATATGGGACGCAGGGTCGGAATTCTCTTTTCAGTCAGGATGACTACTTCAGTTTTTTCCAGTGCAAGGTTGAAACCATGAGTAGTCATCCATCCGCTTACCCGTCGCATAAATATGCCGAGTCTGCTTTGCGCCTGTTTGACAGTGCGTCCAGCAACAAGCGCTGCGACATCATCTGCGTAGCCGACCAGGCGCGACTCTTCTGGCATGTCGAGTTTAAGCAGACTGTCATAGGTAACGTTCCAGAGGTCCGGCCCTAGGATGGATCGCTGTGCTACCTCCGACGTGACCTCCATCCTTCTTTGACCCTCCAGTGTTTCATAGAGGAGAGAGCGGTTCGCCAGATAGTTCCTCAGAATCCGTAAGAGATAGTTAGACACGTTGAAGGTATTGTCTAGTGTGCCTAGAATGTCTTTTCATCTTACGGAATTGAAGGCGTTTCTGACGTCAAGCGTTACGAGGAGCACCACCCGTCGAGTTCGGCGGCTATGTGCCTCTGCTCGTCGAACGGCGTCCACGACCTGCATGAGAGCATCAATTGTCAATCTCCTTGCCGTAAAACCAAACTGTCGGGGAGATAAATCTCCGGCAGCGCGTATCGCTTCAGCGAGTCTACTTCTGATGAGCTTTTCGAGTACTTTCCCAGCAGTGTCAAGCATACATAGTGGGCAGTATGAAGACGGCAATTCGGGATCCCCTTTCCCTTTAGGGATCAGCGGAAGCCTCGCAACTTTCCAACGAGCAGGCAAAATGCCCTCTTGCAGGCAAGCGTTGAATGCGCCGACCAATAGGTCTGGCCGGTGTTGGAATACCAGTTTGTATACCTCTGCTGGAATACCATCGGGTCCTGGCCCCTTCTTGTTTTTCATAGAGAGGACTGCCTCTTCCAACTCTTTTATAGAGAAAAGTAGACAGTCCTCTACGCTCTCCGCGCGGACGTCACCATCCCATACGGGGTGCGCAGGGAAGAGTGCCCTTACAATACGGTCCATCTGCTCGGCCTTAAGTGAACAGGGTTTCCGCAGAGCTCCGATTTTTCGGGTGACCAGTTTGTAACCGAGTCCCCACGGATCCCCATTCAGCTCGTCGACCAGATATTGCCAACAACGAGCTTTGCTCTTGTTTATTGCGCTGCGGAGTCTCCTTTTGGCTGATTTGTACTCCATCATTATGGTACATGACTCCCCCCGGTCGCCTAGACGTTGTGTTAAGCGGCGGAGCCTGTGACACTCCTTCCGGAGCTCTGCGATTTCCACTGTCCACCAATACATGGAAGGTTTGACGCGCCTCGATGTCTTCCTGGGCATGGGGGCCCCGCAGACCGTCGTTATCAGGTTCATAACTGAATTTACGACAGTGTCAGCTGCGGCGCCACCGCCCCCAGGAGTACCCATTCACTTTACTTTCGCGACGTTCCATACACAGAAAGATCGCTGGGGTGGCGCACACGGAGAGTTTGTGTCCACCACTGCGAAAGCAATGTATTGGTGGTCACTTGCCGAAAAGTCTTCCAGAACTCGCCACCCGTCCACCAGCGATACTAGTGATTCCGACGCGAACGTTACGTCTGGAATGCTTCCTTCGCAGCCCGGGCGCCGGAACGTTGGGGTGGATCCGGTGTTTAGAACTACCAATCCTACACGGACCTGTTGAATCTTGGTTTCTACCGAAAATAGCCCGCCCTTCCAATGCTACTTCCTACTGAACTACTCTTCCTCAAATGTATGTAAGACAGAGACACTCTCAAAAACGGAGCCCAGCTTCATATATTAGGCTCAATACAGTATCTCCTGATATTCCTGTTTCGACGCTACCACGTTTTTTGTAAATATCACAAAGGCAGAGTACGCCCGAGGTGTATAAGGCTTCACCCTGCTGACTTGTTGGCAAAACTTCCGGCCTCGGTGTGGTTGCTCCCTGTACTTTCCGAGCTCATAGACTTGTTGGTTCGGCTCCCTTTCCGTCTGTGAAGTCGCTTCTCCGTTCGACGGAGTTCGTGATAAGTCTCTGCGCGGGCTCACGTTCTTTGACAGTGCAGCATTTTTCCGTTCCATTACTAGCTTACATTTACATGGAACCAGGCGTTCCCACTTATCTTGTGGCTGGGGCCAAGTATGTTTGTAGCTTTATCAATGATAACGCTCTTCAGGTGGTTGTGAAGATGATTGGTTGATGCTTCATCTCCGGGATCTCTATTGACCCCGGTTACTGTGGGAACCATTTCCCCTTATAGGTGTTGCGGAGAGCTGTGCTGAGGATGGCTCCAGTGTTATTTCCCACCTAATTATCAGAGGGGATTCTAGCTGGTTTTGTTATTCGAGCTCGAAGCACCATGCCAATGAGATAGTAATCCGAATCTATATTGGCCTCCCTATATGTTCTGACATTCATCAAGGCTGAGAAGTGACGGCGTTCGATCAACACGTAGTCAATTTGGTTGGAAATGTTCCTGCCTGGAGAGGCTCACGTATGTTTATGGACCGTTTTCCGCGCAAACCAGGTACTTCTAACAGCCATTTCGTGTGATACTGGTAACTGGATAACCCGCGGTCCGTTATCAGTTGCATCCCTATGAAAGCTATGGGAGCTAACGTATCGCCTAAATACGGGCTCTGTCCCTACTTGACTGTTCTCCAACTTATTGATAAAGGAATAAAAAAAGGAAGTATTATGATGAAGTTTTAGTAAAACTTTGGACGGGAAAAGGGGTAGGGTTAGGAACGGGAGTGGGATGCAGGGTGGTTGGGGGTTAGGAGTTAGGGATTGATATTAAAGATCGATAGGTTTTGAAAATTGGGGTCTTCAACGTTCTGGATCTGCATGGCCTGAATGATAAGGGGATTGAAGTGTGTCTGACATTTGGTTAGGAAATTTATGGCGTGACTAACGAGTTTCACAGGAGTTGTATAAGATTTGGTTGGAAATACTATATTTGGAATGGCCTTCGTTCTTATAGATCCTGGAATGGTGGTGAAGGATCTTCCGTTATTTCAGGGGGAGCGTGTCAATTTGGCACGGGGACCTATCGGACCAGAAGATGAAACCAAGAATTATGAAAGGTCTGATAAGCTGTTTGCTACAGAACGGCTTAATTTTTGGGGGCGTTGGGGCGATGTATTTTTAGAACAGGATGCAGGGATTTGCAGGCACTATTTGCATGGCTCAGTCCCTTTGAAATTTAGGATACGTGGGAATGGCCCCTGGTCACCCCCAGGTAGGTGACTTCCTTCACAGTGGGAATGGGGGTATCATGGATTTTGACGGATAGGTCGGAAATATTTTTCTCTTATATTCGGCATGATCCGCATGTTGCCATGAGAGACGACATTATTTCGTCCTTTTGGAGATTAAGCGATAATTTCCAACGGGTAAGATATTTACAAAGCTCATCTTAATAGAAATTCGGATGAGCTTTGCAAGGGAAATATATTTGGTGGACGTGTAAAGGATCAGGTCATTTGCATATTAAATGATTTTGGTGAAATTAGGACTTCATTTAGGTAGGTTAGTGGTGAATAGGGAGGCTGAAAGGGTTGAACCTTGGGGAATGTCTGCTCGATATATGCATGGGGATGAATGGCTTTGTTTTGTTGTTGACTTTTCCTAGGTCTAGGCGGTAGGCTGTGGTGGGAGTCTTCTGGTCAATACCGAGAGAAATGCCGTTTTTAAAGACAAGCAGCGCGTGCTCAACCGAGTTCTGTTGTTAAACTGGAAGTCGGGAAGTTTGCAATTTGAGTCACAGTGCTCATCGATAATGGACTTAATCTTAGCAGAGGTCAAAATGATGGAAATAGGCCTGTAGCTATCAGGATTAGGAGGGTTTTCATTGCGATAGGAGTTATACGGGCAATCTTCCAATTATTGGAAAACAGAGGTTGAGGAGGCAGTATTTGATATTTGAGAAAAGGGACGTGCAAATGCTTTGAGCACTTTTTTAGGACTATTGATAGGATTTGTAACCACCTATCGATTTCTTGTTTTTCAATGGCACAATCGACGCCATGACCATGTTCGGTGCCACGAAATCCAACGATTCTGTTGATTGAAGTGATGAGTGAAGAGGTTTTCTGTAGTTTGAGTGCGGTAGAAAGCTGGGTTCTGGGCGAGTGTATAATGTGCGATAGTATGCTTGCAGGAAGTGTTTTGCCTCTTCTGGTAGAGAGACGTTTTGGGATAGGATTGTGGTTTATTGGATTGTTTGTGGAGGGCGCCGGTATATAAGGTTAAAATTCGTTAGTGGGCTGACCGGTGAAAGTTGCCGATTTCTTCACTGAGGCGGGAAAACTGCGGAGAATACCTATTTCTAAATACTCTCTACCAAAGGGTCTTTTTGAATTTGATGTCGTCGAAGATATCATTGGGGAGTGAGATGAAGTTGCGGTAGTTAAGGAGGCGAGTTGGAATAAGTTCATTGCATACGACCTAAATTACTTCATTGTATAGGCAAACTGTTCGGTCGATGGTGTTGTTAGATACCATGCTATTGGATGGGAGCAGTAGTGGATCAAAGCTGGACTTAAGGATCTGGTTAATGAGCTTACAGTTCACCTTCTGGTGATCCGCAACGGAGGGTGGGGTGGAAAAGATGGCTCCTTCAGGAAGTTTAATATCGAGAATTACAGCATCAAGATTACTAATGCTGGGGATGACTTCAGGAAAGGATATATATTAAGACGGGGATTAACAGTAATGTTGCTGCTGATATGAGTGATACTAAAGTGATATGAGTGATACTAACTTTTATGGAGAGTGGGACAGGTTTATGCTTGGCGGGGCCTTTGTTATGAAATTGTGGAGTTTGTCCCCATTCTAGTTCGACCGTGCTTCAAAGCAAGACTGGCGCCTGACGTTGCACTCTCCAACTATTATCAGGTACCAAGCTTCACTTTGTGCTCTTGGTTGGGAGGCGCGAAAGGATTGAATAAGCTAGAAATCGTGAGTACCGAGAGACCGGCAAGTAGATGGCAACAACGAAGACCAAGGATAATCGGCGTTCACGGGTGGGAAGTATTGGCAAGTCGGGGACTCCTCAACGATAAGAACGGATGTACCACCGCCAATGGACCAAGGATTGGATTGTGGGCGGTCAGTACGAAAAAAGTTGAAGTTGGGAAAAGCTAGCTTTGCACTTATAATGCAACCTGGTTTCGCATAGGAGCACTATTTGGCGCTTCTGCTCGTTAGGGAATAACTCAAACTCATATCTGAGAGCTCGGCCGATGATTGACTTAATGTTCTATTCGATGATCCTAATGTCCATGATAGTGGATGTCACTTCCCATATACTATTTACCTATAGCAATGCAGAAAAAACACTAACATGGAACGGATTTGAAAAAAAAAACAGCGATAGGGTATCCAGCTCTGTTCATGTGTCGAACGGTATAGAGTTCAATGCCCCCGCCGGCAGCAACCATGATTCCGAGTTACCCAAAATGACCACTGCCTTCGATTTTTTGCCATTAATGGAGTTGGAGCAGTGCGCCAAAGTGAAAACGCCAAGAAACACAAAAATGACCCTCCAATTGTCGTACTGAAAACACATGAACTTGTTCAGAATTTAACTTGTCAACTCCTTCAAATACTCTGCGAAATTCATCTCACTTCGGTATAAGTGAAAAGAGCAACTCTTCTACAGGAACAGAAATTAATAGGTTCGTGCCCAGTGGCTTTGATCCCCACAGATGGCATTAATAGCGGGGATGAGTTCGTTTATATTTAGAGCAATGGTCGATATTTATCTGCTATGGAACTTTACTCAGTGCAATATCACTACCACTTCGTCAACTGCTCATCGGCGTCCCTTACAGGGACATCAAAAAACTTACGACTACATGCAAGTTCTTTCGTAATGCGGAATACGGTTTTGAAGTCATTACTATTTTTGGCAGTTTCTGCTTGTCAAGACAGCGCAATTGCAAATTCTTCTTTCTTCTATTGATCATAATATGATCGTTTTGATTTCGCGCACGTTACCAACCAGCTAAAACCCAAACCCCAAATATGGCAAGCTCTGCTCTGCCAATGCCGAGACAGAGGAAGCTACCGAGATCGTCTCCAAGATCACGCACCACTTGTGTTACGGTTGGTAAGACCATTTTTTCCATCACATGCCCGAGTTAGGTGTCGTCAGAGCTCACTTTGGTGTTCAGATCTCTTACCGCGATCGCAATGTCACCACTAGAAACCCTCTCTTTGACTGTGTTCGGTTTCGTAGGAAGCCTTCTTCTCCTCCGTATCCAAAATTTCCGT
The DNA here is from genome assembly GCF_905115235.1 of Hermetia illucens. NCBI lineage: Eukaryota > Metazoa > Arthropoda > Insecta > Diptera > Stratiomyidae > Hermetia > Hermetia illucens. The sequence goes on from NC_051853.1 coordinate 26,927,337, forward strand.
TGATACGTAACACTGTTCTGTTGAAATGTTCCCCATCCTGGATCGCAATCTTGTAGTCAGTACCCTGTCTGAAACCGGCTCCTCAGTAATTAAAACGCGCTTGCAGTTGCCATAACCTTTTATCCAACACCAGCTAAACCCTTGCCTCTGCTAAGCTTTCTGGAGTACAACAGCACGCAGCCGTAAGAGGGAGAGGACTCCAAGCCATGGGGGAGTACCATCCCTACATACTTGAAGAGGGGGATAACACCTGAGTCTGCAGGAGACTCATCCCCAGTGGCTCTTTCCGCGAACTGAAAGCTATCTAGTACCATATGCATAAATAGTCCTACGAAAGCCTACCTCCGGAAGAATTCCTGGAGGACTTGCTTTGGGTCCACTATTTGCGGTGGCCAATTTGTGGTAGCCCATATCGCGGGCATAGCTTCTTGTGGGGGAGCTGCATTGTTCCAGTTATGCGCTATACCCCTTATTTGCGGCAGAGGTGGGGAAATAGGCTTTGCAGCCACTGGTATGACTACTGAACCTGCACTCTTGGTGAGGAGTTAGTGGAACTCAATCGTTGGTTGGATTGAATGAGCGGAAAATCTAAGTTTAAACCCAGATTTGCCAGAGATGACATCTGCATCTAGGTCCTAATCGTCCTCAGATGGGTGCAGGGCTGCTTTCGTTGAGAGTTTGATTCCCGGGACCGTTTTCAAGTTATCATCATTGGCTGCCACGGCTTCAGTTAAACCAAGAAAGGTTAGCTTCGCCTGCTAAATATCCAGACTTAACCCTTCACGGCCACACTCGGGTTAGCCTTGGGTATGATAATCCCGTCTTGGAATGGAGTTTAATAACTGATAAGCTTCAGGCCTCGCTTTAGTTGTCCTGATACGATCATTTACCCAACCCTACCATCGAAACAAGGGTGTTTCTCGTCAGGTTGGTCGGTTGTTTACTCCAAATCTCTACGTCAGAGTTCCAAAGTTGCCGACTCCTTGAACAGGATTACAAAATCAAAAGCACAGAAAACTAAACGTTCAACCGAAGAGAGAAGAGAAAAGGATCCTTCCAGCGAAATATAATTAAGAATACTCAGATTACATCAAGGTTCATGAACAGATATGAATTTCAATGACTCAAAATAGAAAGGATTCACAAAAGAAACAATGCTTTTAGGTAAGACCAACATTCGAAATGAATTTGGAAGCTATTATTCCTTCATGGAACTAACATCCTCTCCCTTCAGCTGCATTACCATTTCCAAATCTTTGAACCAAGTCATGTTTGGAATGCAAACTTTGCCCATCTATCTAAAACATGCAATTCTTCGTTTCCATATAACTGGAAACCCTTCCGCAAGGATTCGATTGTTCACCAATCACTTGATTCCAGCAGAACAACAAAGCGGCGTGCAATTGAAAAACTCATTACACACAAGCTACATACCTCCAATTTGTCGGCCCCTTGAAGGCAAATGGCTGTTTCAATGCACCCGAAATCCACCATAGCTTCCTAGCAATGTAATAAAAGGCTCTTTTCTAAAATCCTTCTTTTCCGTATTTTCCATTTCATTTCAGATTCCAACTAAGGCACTTTCTGGGATGCAAAAGTTAATGGCTCTCGATTTCGACTCGAATGAAATTCATGATATGCAGGACTACAGTTTCTTCGGATTACGCTTGGTCAAGTTGAATATGAAAGGTAACCGATTAGAACGTATTCCCGAGAAGGCTTTTGCCGGTCTGGATGACTCCATGGCGGAAATCGATATATCGGAGAATCGATTAAAGGCATTTCCGATGGCGGCGCTCAAACGACTGGCTCACTTGCGGACGCTGAAGCTATCGCTGAACCAGATATCCACATTGTATAGTACCAGTAGTAGTAGTAGCAGTAGCACCAGCGGTACCAGCATTAACAATAATATCGGGGAGGGGAATGAGTCCTCAATAGATAGACTCCCATCTTTAGTATTCCTAGATTTAAGCTCCAATCGATTCGAAGAGATTAGCGACGAGGCATTCCGGCCGTTTCCGCAATTAAAAACGCTGTCCTTGTATTCAAATCAAATCGGAACCATTCATCGGAACTCATTTCGCTCCCTCAAAGAGTTGATGTCGCTCGATATGAGTCACAATCGAATCATCTTCCTCGACTCAGGAATCTTCGAGGCGAACAAGCGGTTACAAACCGTCGATATTAGTCATAATCATATCCACTCAGTGAGTGGAGTTTTTGCAAATCTGCCGCAACTGAGAGAGGTTTTCCTGTCAGAGAATAATATCCTGGAATTGCCAAGCGATGCATTCACGAACTCAACCAACATCGATGTCATCTATTTGGAATCAAATGCCATTCGACATGTCGATCCGAATGTGTTTAACACGTTAGCGAATCTGGAGCAATTATACATGAGCTCAAACTTTATACCTCAGATTCCTGTTACCATGCTCGATAAGACATTGATGCTGACATCGCTATCCTTGGATGGGAATAACATCCAAGACCTGGAAATAGGAATGTTCAGAAAATTAGAACATCTTCGAGAAATCCGGTTGCACAATAATAGGATACGTCGTATAAGAAAGGGTGTCTTTCACCCCCTCCCCAGCCTACTGGAGCTCCACATCCAAAAGAACATGATAGAGGAAATTGAGGAAGCGTCATTCGCTAGTCTCAGCAATTTACAACATGTTAATCTCCAGGAAAATCATCTCGTCTCCATCGAAGACGTCTTCCTCAGCAACAACCGGAGTGCGACAAGAGCATCGCCATCATCCCTGCTCTCCATTCAATTGGATGCGAATCGTTTGAGTAAATTGCACATACGTGCTTTTTCGGGACAGGATAACATACAAATCATGTGGCTGAGTGAGAATCAATTAACTCGAATTGAGCGGTCCTTGTTCAAGGATCTCAAGCAACTGGAACGAGTCTATTTGTCTAACAATCAGATAAAAGAAATTGAAGCTGGCGCTTTCGTAACCGTCAAGCAGCTCAGGTTCCTTGAACTGAGTGGCAATCGACTGAAATCCATACGCAAGGATAACTTCGAACCATTGAAGGAGCTCGAAGAATTGAATTTGGCAAACAATTTTATTGACTTTATAGAAGGGTTTTCATTTCGTCCTTTGAAAAAGTTGAAAACTCTGGATCTGTCCGGGAATCCGCTAATTCAAATCAACAGAGACATGTTCCAGGAGGAGCTGCTTCTCGTCAGTCTGAATCTTAGGAACTGTTCGTTGCGAAAAATAGATGTAAATAGCTTTCGGGGGTTGGCGAACTTGAATGAACTCAATTTCGAGGATAATTCGCTGAGTCCTGGTGATATTCAAAAATTAGACGTTCCTAGCTTGAGAACTTTGAAACTATCTAATAATAACTTTAGTCACATCGGAACGCCTGGGGTGACGCTCGGAATGTTCGACAAGCTGAGATCCTTACAGCATTTAACCCTAGCCAATTGTAGCCTGCAGAGTCTGCCGGACCAACTGTTCTCCAAAAATACGAACCTGGTGCGATTGGACTTGAGCGACAACCATCTCAGTCAAATGAATCGAAACGTTTTCAATGGCTTGAATGTGTTCAAGGAGTTGAAGGTATGCCGCAATGAATTAACCGATTTTCCATATATTGCCCTGTATAACTTGACTACGTTGGAGATTCTAACACTGTCCGGGAATCAACTGTCGAGCATCGACTTCTTCAAGCTGAATGGTCTACCTAATATACGAAACCTTAATCTTAAGGATAATAAGATTACATCTTTAAGTGGCTTTAATTCTGTGAATTTAACCCAGCTTGACTTCATTGACCTGAGTGAAAATCTACTCCTTTCACTTCCTGCTAATTTTCTACAGCATTCAATCAACTTGCAAAGAGTCGATTTGTCCTTGAATCGTTTCCTGCAAATGCCAAGCGCAGCTTTGTCGGATGCATCCTTGCCTCGCCTATCATGGCTTAACTTAACCGGAAATCCAATAAATGGGATATTTACGGTGAAGGAGGAACACTATCCATTCCTAAAGGAACTATACATATGTCGGACAAACCTTAGTATCCTCACCAGCAAGGACTTCGAAGCGTTCCAAGCACTTCAGCATTTGCACCTGATTCGAAATCGAATAACACGAATCTCGCCGGGAGCATTTCTGAAACTTTCAAACCTGTTAACCCTCGACCTGAGCATCAACGAACTCGAGACGGTACCAAAAGAACGTCTACAAGGACTACGACTACTTCGCACCCTAAACGTCTCCCATAACAGTCTAAAGGATTTGGAGCAATTCAGCTCGGATCTGGTGAGCTTGGAGATTTTCGATTTGTCTTTCAATCAGCTGGATCGCATCGGGAAAAATACGTTTCGGCATCTAAGTGGACTACAAGAGCTGTATCTGATGGGCAACAGGATGACCACAGTGTCGACGGACGCCTTCAAATATCTGCGGAAACTGCAAACTCTTGACTTGAGGAAGAACTATTTTGAAAGTGTTCCGTTGAGAGCCCTCAAGCCCCTCGAGACGAACATCAGAATGTTAAGGATAGAAGGTAATTGAATTGATGGTAGATGGTATTTGTATTTTTCAGGAAAATTACCAGATTCTTCCGTCTTTGGTGGATGAATGGAAGAAACGAAAGAGTACTTGGAACTTTCCCTGTTTTTATACTATCCACGTTAATTGAGTAAATTCTCTGCTAAGTAGTTGGCGGTCTTTGAATTTTTAGTTATTAGAGCTCCTTGCACTCAATGAGTTTCGATTCATAGATCCATCGTCAATAAATTGGACGATGGAAATCAATAATGCACCAACAATGCGCCATTATTTCTAGAGACTGCATTTTAGTTGTTATTTTCTGCTTCCGGATTGAAATCTGAAGAGTTCCATACTTGAAACTTCCTTGAAATTATGCAGTCTAGGGAACTTGATAAAATAATTGGTCTCTTAAGAGCGAACTGGATTAACCACGGGGGAAGGGGTGCAATAATGCGATAATACTAAATTATGGTCCCGTATGATACTGTGATAGGAATATTCACAAGTATTTTTCATGCAGTATCTTCTGCCAAGGTTAGGGTAAGTATCAGTAGCCGCTCCGAGGAGCCCAATAAGCGCTGTGGTCCGCCGTTTTGACGTCACAAACTCCTAAGACCGTGACTGCTGTTATGAGAGCAGGGAGGCAGAGTCCAGCCGGCTCGGATCTTCAGAGCCAGTCAGTAGCATTCACGGAAGTTACAGCTAGAGATCTCTCTGAGGTCCCCAAAGAATGGTTTATCCAGTGTCCGTCGCCAGACTCTAGCTAGAGTTGGACAATCGTAGAGAAAGTGGATGAGAGTTTTCCTTCGTTCTCCGCAGCTTCGACAGTTCGAATTATAGGATATGGCGAGCCTGGTGGCATGGTCTCCTATGGTCCAGTGCCCTGTGCAGACCGCCGTAATCTTGAATGCATTCACACGCCTCTGGCACAGGAGCTCTCGTGATCGGGCTATGTTATAAGTGGGCCATGACTTGGCACAGCTCGTAAGCCTTCGCCATCTAAGGACAGCGGCTGCTAGGTAGTGCGAGCTAGCCGCCAGCGAAACACCGAATGTTTTCATCGAAAGGCTGCCAAGAGGAGCGCCTTGCCTGGCCATACGCCACCACGTTCACCCCGCTGCTGTTCAATGTTCATAAAATTTCGTCCATTACTATTAACCAAAGCACCGGAGAGATGGCGCCAACCTGGGGCGCGCTTCTGTTCTGGCCAAGTGGTTGCCTCCCAGATCCGACTGGATTATCCTAGTACTTAGCATGGATACTCACAGTCCTCCTCGCTGGCAGGAAAGTGCGCTAGAACTAGCAGCTCCAAAGTTTCATTGGAATATTCCGTCCAGGAGACTTCCGACTTTTTAAGAAAGGATGGGCTCTTATGTTCTTTGGACAGAATGTTACTGAGCCTCGTGGATTTACTGGTGCTTTCGATGTTCTGACAATCGTCCAACCAAGGCCGCCTCTTGGCGATCCTGATGACCGACTTCTACTTCTTCGGGCAGATGTTGAAGATTTCTCTGGTCGGCATCTTGAGACTGGAGAGATTTTAATTTGATCACGGTGGCAGTGTCTTTTTGTTGTACTTAGTAAGGCACGAGACTTTAAAGGCGGAATCGAATGCCTTTACCAGAGCGCCGACTTTTGACTCCAGTTCATCTGTCGGGTCAATCTTGCTGATTTGTGCACCGGTGAGTTTGTTCTTAATTACTTGACCAAACTTTCTCCAGTTGATCCTCCTGGCGTCTCTGAAGGGTTTGGAGACCTCTGATGCGCCTAAAAAGAATTCAACTGTAAGTCGAAAATGAATCTCTTGTCAGACACTCTCCACTCCTCTACCGAAAGAATCCCATTGTCGGTTATTAGGGTGATATTAAGGACCTCCTCCCAACCGTCATAGTTTTCTGAGCTGAAGAAATGGAAGGCTGATATACTGCCCCTGTTATAAACCGATAGGTTTGAAGTAATAATAAAATCATAACCTCTTTCGTTGATTTCGGAGTTGCTTCAAAGCGTATGCCTTGCATTGGCGTCGCAACCTACCAGCAGGTTGGCCTTCTTTGTTGCTATGGTGTTCGTCAGATGTTGAAGTTCTTCTGGCGGAGCTGATCGATCGTGAGCCATGTAAATCGAGGAAATATACATGTTTTCTGCCCCCGCCTGCTACAGTTTGATCACGGCTTGGTCGCTGGAACTCAGGTCCGGACACAGCGTGCAGGCTCTTCCTCGGGAGAATACATGCTCTAGGTCTGTCCTGATCAGCGTCTTCTGTGCTGTGGAATAAATTAAAATATTTGCTTTCGAGCCTTTTGATGGGTATTAGTGCGATGTCGATGTCTTCCTCTAGGAGGAAGACAAGCAGATTAGCCGAGGCACACTTCGAGTGTTGCAGATTTATCTGCGTTACCCTTATCATGATCTGCTCGATCCTCATCTCCACCAACCGCTCGGTCCCGGCTTCGATTGGATCTAGGGCGTCGTCCGGTTTTACAGCACGGAGCACTTTTACCTTTGCATTCCCTTTGCATCACTTTATAGGCAACCTTTTTCAGTGCCTCCAGGCACTGTTTGTTTATATGGAGTTGAAAAGATTGGCTTTTTGCCTGGGGTTCCTCCTCCTTGATAACAATCCAGTCGTCCAAGGGAATCCTGGGGTTTTTAAGGCGCAGGTGATGGACGAACTTGCCTTCTGACAAACTCAATAATATTTAATTCACGATCAGAACTCCAGAGGAGGCATTTGAATTCGCCTTTAGAATCTTGTGCTTGGTAAAAAAAGCAAAAAAGGCATTGCCACCTTGGTCGAACTAAGATTCGTCTAATCTCAAGAAGCTGACGAGTTTAAATTGGCCATGATGACTGCCATGAAATGGTCCTGGCTGGATGATTGCCGCAACATTGAAAACATCAATTATTCTTCGAGATTCAGTTCGATTCGGGGCAAGGAATATAGGTGGCCATCATTTCTTAAAAACTCGAAGAGCTCCTGAATCCCAGAGGTCCCGGCAAAAAGAAAGTACTGCTACTTTCCAGCCTTGTGCTAGGCGCTAGATGTATCTGCGACGATTCATTGCATGGCGTAACCTTTGTGCCGCCACATTACTCCGCCTGCAGCTAAAATCATGCAGGTTCTGTGGAGGAACCCGGGACGCGATTCTGTCAATTACCGGGCGAACCTGACCCTTCAAGAACGCTTTATTGGAGCTTACTCCGGTTTGACGGAAGGTTTCAGTCCTGACAAGGAGCCCACTCTGAACGTCGGCCTGAAAGAGTGCCCGCATCAGCCGAGGGATTTAAAGAGACCCTCGTATGATGGATGCAGCTCTCGGTGGGTTGCGCGAAAGCCGAAGAGGACGAAAGGCAAGAACTGTAACCACGAGGCATCCTCACTAGCCATTAAAACGGCTTCAACGTCCAGTGCCAGCTTTTCAGCACCCCATTCGACTGTGGATGGTATGCAGTGGTCCTGTGGCATATGAAACCCAGGAGTTTGCCAAACTCAGAGAAAAGGATAGACTAGAATTGCATCCCCTGGTCTATGATGATTATGGCTTGTCCACCAATGAAGGCGATCCATTCTCACCAGGGAGCCTCGGGACAAGATCGTGCAGTAATGTCCGTCAGAGGTGTTGCTTCAGGCCACCGCGTAAACCTGTCGATGATTGTAAGGCAATACTTGCAATTATTCGAGTCCAAGGAGTAATAATGTTGAGGTGGATGTTATTGAAGCGCTTGGTTGGACGGAGGGCATATGCCTACTTCCTTTTTAGGTGCTTGTTGATCTTAGTCTTCTGGCACGCGATGCACTGTCTGGCCTAAACATTTACGTCCTTGTTTATGGGCGACCAGAAGTATTTTTCGGTGACTAGCCGGTTCACCGTCCTGATGTCTGGGTACTTAAGTTCGTGTACTGCTTTGATTAGTTCCTTGTGAAATTCAGCAGAAATGAATGACCTATGTCCCATTTCCAAGGTCTCGAAGAGTAAATAGGCGTTTGAGCCGAAGAAAGGAAACTTCTTGAATTTGTATTTGGAGTTTGTTCTCAGGCTCTAAATATCTGCGTCGTCTTTCTCTGCCTCGGCGATTGTCGTATAATTGACTGCGGTGAGGATTGTGACCTCCGAGATTCGTGAGAAAGCGTCCGCAACGACGTTGTCTGTCCAGACACGTGTTGAAGGTCGGAAGTAAACTAGCCGATAAAGCTGAATTGCCAAAGTTGACAAGGAGATGCTTTGCCGAACTTTTTTTTTAAGCGCGAACGTAAGGGACTTGTGGTTGTTGTTGTGTTTTTCGTTTACCCTGTCTTAAAGCTGCGTTTTGTACGTTGACATCGTCCTTGCTTTCGGTTAGTTTGTCGGCCTCATGTATGTCAAAACTCTGCTCGGTTGGTGTGATTTTATCCTCTTTTAGGATGTATGAGCTCCGTGCTCGCTGGTGGCTATCGAAAGACTGGGCCGAGTCCCGCTTCTTCTCCAATCGACTCGGTCCATTGTCAGATAAGCGGTACACTTTTAACCACTCGATTACCGGGCATGGCCACGCGGTCTAGCGAGTTCAGTATCCACCCGCTGTAGAGTGCCCTAGTGGTGGCATCTGCTGGGAGGTAGCTGCACTTCAGCACCGGAAATTAAAATTCAGGCCCCGGCCCCCGTATCAGAACTATTTAGTCCAGTCGGCCAAGTTTCAATAGCCCCTGATGACAACTGCATACCAAGTGGCTTGAAATGTCCTCACCCTTTGGTACTGATAATTGAACAGATTCGGATAGTGCGACCTTTCCATTTTCGTCGCAAACGTTCTCCTGCTCCCAATAAAGTGGTATATACCTTCAGGTAGAATATGGTCGTAATTTTTCGGAAAGGTCGGGCCAGTTCCATACTCGGATTTCCCGAGAACGCCCCTACGCCTGATCCTTCTTCCATGACCTATCGGCAAAAATTATTAAGTCTGCAATCCCAAAAGACTGGTGGCCATTTATCAGCCATTCTTCTCTTTTGCTGATTACGACGGAGCATGTATTTTCGAAGACAAATCTGGAAACCAGATGATCGGCTGGCATCAGAGCCACCTGATGTTTGCCAAAAAATTGCCAGATGGACACATGACCGTATGAGCAGTTGCCTTTCTAAGCGCAAATAGTATTAAGTCTATATGCATCGTAAGCCACTTTCCGTTTAACCTCAAAATGAATGGAGGTAGATTTAGGATAGCTTCGAATGCTTCGGTAGGCGTATTACTCATTGCTCCAGTAATACTGAGGCAAGCAGACCTCTGATTTTGCATAAGTACCTTTCTGCTGTTAGCAAAGTTCCGTCTCAGCCAACACCAACCAAAATAGGTTTTATTATGGATGTATACATCCAAGGAATCCGTTTTGGTGAGAGTCTCCAGGTCTAACCTATCGTAGTCCTGCAACATCAGAGCAATCTATTAGATTTCTAGCATTGTTTCTGGATATGGTGCTTCCAGACTAACTTGGAGTCGAAATGTACTCCTAAATATTTGACTTTTGGTATCAGCTGAATTTTCACCCCTGCTAAGGTGGATAGTGTAAAGCTACCCCACCTGACGTTCCTAGTGCACATAACTAAACCAGTCCTTCAGTCCATTATGGAGGCACCAACTCTGGATTACATGCATTGTTGCATTCAAGCGATCGCATTTGTACCCGCAAACTTGTCGACGATTATTACGGCTAGATCGTCGGAAAGTGCTTGTGCGATGAACTTTGTGTTCTCCAGGAGCCATAGCAAAGTGCTCAGAACTAGAAGATTTTCAGGACGTAAGTGAGCAGTAACATGAAATTTATTGTAAATATTTGATTAAGGTGAGAGAGTTCATACTTTCCAGTGCCTCAATCGCGTGTTCAAAGAAACCGAACATAGTCCTTGACACAATCCGTCGGATGTATCTTCCCATTGGAATGGTCACATGGTCACAAATTTCAGCCAGTACAGCCTTGAAGATCCTCGAATTAAGCGACCCAAAACTTTTAAAGCCCGCATTGTTGCTCCTATACTTTCTAAGTTGTTATCCGATCTACACCTCAAGATAGCTTTGCCTTTAGACTGCTTACAATATAGCCGCTCCTTTCTCTATAATAACCCTTCTCTTCTGTTTAAGGTTTTGTGTGATCGCATTTCAATCCTCCTGGCAAGTACCATTCTCCGGTGATAGCACTTCACTTAGAGTTTCCTCTAGGTTCCTCTTTTCTTCTACGAATCTAGAATCTAGAATATTAGAAGAATACGCTCGCCTGGTTCTCTGGGACCCCGTGGCACTTTAGACAATTAGATGTCCACTTTAAACCTGTACAGGTATTGAAGGTATCCTCTACGGCCGATGAGAAACTGGCTGAGATTATAATTGATCTTCCCTTTCTTTCTCTCCAGCCGCTCCCCGATGGAAAGGATCAACCTGCAAGTCCAAGGCCCCTTTTCTGATTGGTCCCATTGTTGTTTCGAATAGTTTCGCGAACATATCCGGTCTAAATTTGACGGCAAGTTTGAGGACATTTTTCGGTATGCCGTCCAGACCCGGAGCTTAGCTGCCGCCTATTCGAATGCAGATCTCCAGCAGCTGGCGACTGGTGGAATCGGCGTTACATTCAGGTGGCGCTGGAAGGTGTCAGTACCCGCCTCTTGCTGGGAAAATAACCCCTTCATTATTTTCAATAAGAGCACAGGGCACGTGATCTCCGTGGTTGATCGGTCTCTGAATGGTCTTGTCGCGATTTTATAGGTGCTACCCTAAGGATGTATGCCCGCTTTCGAACAGAGCTCCTTACAACATTCCCTCTGACTCTCCGCTGGATGACGAGCTTGAGGTTCTTGCAGACTTCCCTATAGGCACGCTCCTTTTGTCCTTGATCGATCCTATCTATTGCCCTGCCTGTTTGCTCCTTCATCGTTTTTGCAAACCAACTCGATGGCCCACGCATTGAAGTCACCGGCTGTCACCGTTGGACCTCGCCCCTTGCGTCGTGAGCAAGATCGTCTAACAGGTCTTTAAACTCTGGCAATGTGATGCTCGGTGGGGCGTAGCAGTTGTATACGAATATAACGCTTATTTTTGCCCACACAAAGCCACTAGCCGCCTGACCCATTGTATATTGTATGGCTTGACGACCGCACGCCCATATCGCCGCTCCACCAGTCGAATCTGTGACCCAGACACCACCGTCAAGATTCCTGTACGGCTCACTAATGATAGCAATTTCCATCGCGGATTTGTAAGTGGTCTGCGGAAGCCAATCTTGTGCAACCCTGCAATGATTGAGGTTTATTGTATTAACCTCATTTTTTCACTGCAGTTAACACCTTCCTAAATTTCGGGCATTTACCACTTCCGAGAATATGCCGGTTATCCTGTCCGTCTTTTCCTTCGCACAAAATGCATTTGGGGTCTCTGTTGAACTCCTTGGCAATATGTCATTTCTCCCCACACCTTCGATATCGATCGGACCGATTGATGCCGTTAGTGAATGCCTTCATGAAGTGTCCAAACATTAGGCGTTTGAAGCACTTCTTCAAAGCGATCTACTCCCTTTGTCGTGTGTGCGGCTTCAGGCTAGCGTGAATTATGACTTCAAGGTAGTGCAGATATCTCCTCTGGATTTTACCTCATCGAGATCCTTGCACGGTATATAGATCTCATATTTTTAGGAACAAACCGCGACATTCCTTCCAAGTTGGTTTATAACTTGGCTACGAAAGCCGTCAGCTTTTAACAAGCTGGATTTCTTTCGATTAAACATGAGATATGGGTCATCCGGATTTTGCAGACATTTCCCCCTAGGTCTTTTAGGTAGGGGTTAGATTTAACCTTTTTCAGTATCTCCGCATACGTTAGATTTCCTTTGCTGGAGGTTACAATTGCCTCCGGGCGAATTCGCATCTTTGGTTTCTTGCTCCTTTTTTTGTTCACGACCTTCGCTAGGTGACATTCCTACTTTGGGCATTTTGGGCCCTTCTGAACTTTTAGTTATTTTTGTTGGACTGGTCAAGATTTCTTTTTTCCTGTGGTGTCTGTTGATTCCCCAAAACTTCCTCTATTTCTCTCGCATCCTCTTACTTGATCGAACGTCGATGATATTGTGATTTGGTGTCACTTGGATCGCCCATAACTCTGTTGGGGCTGGGATGTTCGGCTTTTACTTAGGCTTTCTTTCTTCTTCCTCCGACCTATTGTAAAGCACTCTGATGACTCTCACCATGTTCTTAATGGCTTAATGGCTGAATTCGGACAGCTCAACTATTTTAGTCCCAAGCTGCATAAAACGTAGTTCTTCTGGGTCAGGGCTCTGTTCTCGGTGAGTCTTGGCCAGATTACTCCTTTTATTGACTCCTTCACCTTTTTCAATTGCTAAGCTCCCATAGCTTTCTCTTTTGCCGGCTTTGGAATTGGAGGAGATAGTTAAAGTGATGAACTTCTCCTGAATGGATCTATTTGCTGCTAGAGTACCTCTTGATTGATGATGATTGTATAAAATAAATACACAAAACCGTCCAGCTCCCGGTTTCCCGACTTGTTTCTACTGAGATTGGAATCATTTGCAACGGGGCCCCCTTTTTGTAAGCAAGAAAATGTTCTATTACTCATATCTTTTCCAAATCTTCAGATTCAAAATCCTTCCAAACTTATATTATACAAAAAATCTAGCCGTTGTCCTTAAAGGTAGATGGGTCCCCAAAATATAATACCGAAACGTTTGTGAGATTGAAGCTAATATCGTAAAATACAATTTGAATTTCCCAGGAAAAAAAAAACTGAGAGAAAAATAAAAATGAAAAGCGATAAACATATGCCTCACAATATTCACTGTTTCTGTAAATGTCTAAATCCTCTACTACGTTACCCTGCATACCCTCCGTTAATAAACATTTATTTCGTTTTTCAGATAATCCTCTGCATTGTAGCTGCGATTCACAGGAGTTATGGGAATGGTTACGGGATCATCAAAAATGGATGAGCGAGAATAATAGCAATTACTTGAGGTGCGAACAGCCAGGTGAACTGCGCGGCAAAGTGTTTTCGAAAATGGAACCCCAACAATTTTGCGACGCTCCATTAATTCTCAAACTGGCCATCCAGGATATCCAACCGTATTCGGTGGTGGTGTCGTGGCAAAGTCGAGAGCACTCAGGACTAAATGGCTATGAAATTGTCTACCACTCGTTGGATGGTGTTGATGAGGTAAGGGACAACAGCCATGAAATCGTTGCAGCGTTTCCATTTACTTCTGTAGTTGAATTCCTTTTTTTAGTGTTATTCGTTGGCAAAGCATATTGGATTGTATTATCCTCTTGGCCATTGTCCTCGTTGTCGGAGTATTAGGAAATTTGCGAACATTCGGTCGAAGCTTTTTCAGTTTCAATTCTTTGGAAAATTGCTCGTAATTGAGTAATTAGGTAATAATGGGGAAAATGGGGTCCATTATCTATTTTATTTCAGAGCCCAAAATGAAGGGACTCAAAGTCTTCAGGGATTGGACTAAATTAAATAAATCGTTTGCAATCCTGACGTTAAGGATCCAATTTCTTACCTCCGAGAATGCAGCCGCGACGCAAAAGCTTCTGAAAAATAAGATCAGAAATTTCATCATTCTATTATCCAACATTGCCGGAGTCCCTGAACACAGGCGAGGGACTTCTTTACCTGATTCCTTGATGAGTGACGCTGTCAGGATCCCGGATTTCTGTTAAAACAACGTTGAGGATTTTTTGTGAAAACTTCTAATGTGTTGGTGTCTAGGCCAGTGTCTTTTGTTTTTAGCGGATTTCTGTTTCCTTGAAAAAAAGGCAGACAGGTTGACAGACGGGAAAACAGGTCATATATCAGAAACTAAAAGCAGGGAGTCTTTTCACAACAGAAACAGCGAGCCTAGGCAAAGATGAGTAGAAATGGTAGAGTTTCCAGAGGTGCGCAGTTGACCTTCAGCTATATACTCGCAGATGGGCGGTGAAAGAAAAGGAATCGATAAAAACGAGTAGGACTAACCAGAAAACCAGGAGTTTCCTAAAACTCAGACAAGCGTGTTGCCCACACTACCGAAGAGTTCTAAAATCTTGATAGCCGCGAAAATAGTGCACAAAACGCTGGTGCTTTCAAGTTAGCTGGTATCTAATTGCCAAGTATGTAAGGGTTGGATTAAGGTTAAACCAAAAGAGGCTAAAAAAAGAAGAGGAGAATGAGGATCCGCCCCGAGACGGTCCCAGAACTGGGAGGTTGACTTAGGTAGTGAAGTGAGTAAGGCACAATTGCGAATGCAACCGGTGCACGAAGGGAGAGACTAGAGCGAAGTTGACCATGCAAAGTAATACTTTGCGATGATCAAAGAGAGATAAGGATAGTACTTAGGGTACTTAGTAATTAGGGGATGGTTTAGCAGCTGAAATTGGAAAAAGTTGAGAAATGTGCACCAGTTTTTCTTTAGGAAATTCCGTTATCCACTTGACGGCGGACCTGATGAGATAGGAAGCAACGTATTTGCACTGTTTATGGTCCACTGAGCCGTCATTCTTGGACAAGCACATAAGTTGCGATTAGGTGACTGGTAATTCAGTCATGCACCGAGGCAACTCATCAGGCGCTGCCCCACTTCCGCTTTGGATACGAACAGATGCTATATTGAAGGAGTTTAGTGACAAGTAATTTGTATGAGGTGAACACAAAAGGTAGGACTTCCATTCGAACTACCGAGGAAAGTAAACGATTTTTAACGGATCTCTGAGTGATTAAGCGGACCATTGGCTGCAATTTGTGAGCGGCTTAATGGAGATTCACTCGAGCTACGCGCCAAAATAGGTGCAGAGCAACTCACCATGACTGAGTAACTCGGAAACACACCCTCCTGAGCAACTCACGTACTTGTCGGTATCGGGGTGACAGCCAGTCTCAGCTGCAATCAAGTATCTGATGTCATAGCAGAAACAACCATCAGCAATGTCGGCATCGCCGCGGTTTTCGTGGATCAGCCCACATTCCTCGGGAAAATTATCCGGATCAAGAATTTCTAGTTAACCAATTAATTGTATCCGAATAAATTAGAGCACAAGGCTGTCGTAGGCAAGGTCGCGGTTAAAATCTTACTGGTGCCTGTGGAATTTGTATCATGATTTAACGTCGGATACCAGTCCACTCAACTGTGAATGAGTACCTGAGTCAAATCAGGGTAAAAGTCCCGGATAACTATAGGGTACTGTAATCCTGTAGTGTATCGATACAGTCTTGAATGAGGTGCTCTAACAAACTTGAAGGCATTGATCCAATTGGATTCTTCCGCCAACGATTATTAATAATTAACTAATGTAAAATTATTTATTAATTAAATAAAGCAGCGATAACACGTTAGGCCGCAAGAGCCCGCGCGAGGTTTTTAAGTACGAAGTTGGGCAGGCTGTGGACTCTGGCACTTCCCGTGGTTTCTCCTCTTGATATCGACATTGGGGGTATTTGAGTATTTAGATTTTCCGCTAGGCCTCGTTGTGGGGTTTAGAGGATTCTTCGTTTTCTTCTCCTAAATTAATGTTAAGTTCGTCCAATGTCATACGACAACAACGCTGCAGACGCTTCGGGCTCCTCCGCACCCCTCCTAACTGCAGTGGCTTTGCGGGTGCCACCGTTTTGGCGGCGCAATCCGGAAATTTGATTCCGACAGTTAGAGGGACATCAGTACTGACATCACCCGATGTAATCACGTGCTCGTCGGTCTGGACAAGCAGTCGATTGGGTTCGTCACCGACGTGCTCGAAGAGTGTTCTTACACAAGTTGAAGGACCCCTCATCAAGCGACTGCTGATAAGTGAGCCCCCAACGCTGAATCACTTGATTATGGAGCTCACCTTTGGCGACTGCCCTTCGAGTCGATTACTGCGTGAAATGAAGCAACTGAGTGGGAATAAGGTCCGGGTTGAACTTTTCAAGCCGCTTTGGTTGCAGCGACTCCCAGAAAGCACCGAAGCCATCATGCCCTGTGTTCACTTCGGGCCATTGAAAGTATTAGCAAACACCGCATGATAAGATCCACGGGGTGCATGCACGCCGCGTGGTCAGTAAAGTGTCGCGAGAGGCCACAGGCCAAATTACCGAGATTCAGCAAACGGTTGCCACCCTCGCGGCTACTTCTCTAAGTTAGCGACGACGGTGGGCGATTTGCGTTCAGGAGGCAGCTCCCGAATCCATTTGCGGTCCGCCAGCCAAAATACGGCAGTGAGAAGTTGCGCCACCGGCGCGTCCTGCAGTTTGCTTGAATTACCGCAAGGTAAAGCAGTGTACCAGCTCGTGCACGTTCACAGCACCGAAAAACTAAACTCTTTGAGAGATCCGGCGGTGGCTACCCAGAGCAGCCGCCTAATCTTCTACGACCCTTTGAGCAAACGCCATTATCTAGTCGCCACAGGCGCAGACGTCCTAGTCCTTCCAGTATCGCGGAATCCCACAAACTCCTCAACCATACACACTTATGACTACAGGCAAGTGGATATAAGTCTGGGACTTTGACGAACATTCTCATGACGTTTTGTTATAGTGGACATCAGCAGTCCCATATTAGACGCAGATGACTATGAATTGCTGGTAGGTCTGCAAGTATCTTATAGACCCCACAACCTCACTCAGGTTCTCAGGAAAACTTGCCATCTGTTCAAGCGTCAGTCTTTCTATCATTTTTAAAGAAGTAGTCGTAGGAACATAACTACCGAAAGTATTCTCTCACGGCCAGCTAAGTATGATGTACAGCACCATATCCACACAACTGGCTCTTCTCGAATGTCCACTCATTTCCTCCCCAGAAGCTCACTAAATGCTCAGGCCATTCCAGACCACTACTCTATACCACTCATCCACGACTTTGCAC
Source organism: Hermetia illucens (assembly GCF_905115235.1). NCBI lineage: Eukaryota > Metazoa > Arthropoda > Insecta > Diptera > Stratiomyidae > Hermetia > Hermetia illucens. Next base: position 26,944,707 of record NC_051853.1, read on the forward strand.
ATAACCTCGCTAACTGTCGTGTTTTCACGACCTTGGACTTGGCCAAGACGTACCATCAAATTCCTGTAGCATTAAAAGACATTCCAAAAACGGCAATATGCTCACCTTTCGGACTCTTGGAGTTCACACGACTGTCTTTTGTTCTATGCAATGGGGCGTAAACTTTTAACCGGTTCATCCACTCTGTCTTGCGAAACATTAACTTTTGTTTCGTGTATTTGGGCGATATTTTGGTCGCCTCTTCATCTGAATCTGAGCATTTAGAGAGATTAACAGTGATGAAGGGAACAAGTGGTTCCCGAAATATCGGTATTTGCAAGAACAATAAATAACACTAGCGAATAGAAAAAGCAAGTTTTTATTATTTCAAATCTCGAATGCATTTTTCAACACCTCCTTGAAGCCAGTCTTGTACTTAACGTTGAAAAATGCAAATTTCTTCAACAGCAGGTGAAGGTTATAGGCCACACGATTTCCCCTGAGGGAATCAACCCGGAGCCAGATAAGATTCAGACCAACACAGACTTCCCACAACTAAAAACAGTCAAGGATCTGTGAAAGTTTTTGGGCAAGTCCAACTTCTATTCTCGGTTCTTGCCAAATGCGGCACGACATCGAGCGACATCGCCTACTTATCTAAGCCCAAGACCAAAGACTCACGTGTGATTATGTAGTTTACAGGGACAGCCCATGCATTTGAGCTAGCCAGGCGGCAGTTGGCGTACGCTACACTGTTGGAATTCCTAGCCATATGCGTCGATGCCTCAGACTTTGCAGTACTACCTTTCACCAAAAGGTGAACCAAATCTTGCAGCTCTCCTTTTTTCCAAGCAATTGAGTACAGTTTAACGGGACTGCAGCACTTATGATCGTGAGCTGTTAGCGGCGTACATGGCAATCAAATACTTCCGACATCCCTAAAAGGCAGGGCGTTCACAATATTCACGGACCACAGACCTCTTACATTCGCTTTTAAGCAGAAGCCCCTCGTCAACTTCGGCACCTAAACTTCGTAAGCCAGTTTACTTCAAACATCCAGCATATGTCCTGCCAGGAAAATGTAGTTGAAGACGCTTTGTCACGCGTTTCAGAAATTAAAATCCCTGCCACGATCGACTTTTCGGCAATCGCCGCGCCACAGAAGGCTGACGCAGTACTTCACAGGGAAAACCCCAAATACAAATTTCGGGAGTTTCCCCTTTTTGGCTTAACCTCCAAAATACTCTACGATATCTTTGAAAAAGGACCTAGGCCATAAATTCCGGCCACTTATCGCAAGGGAGTATTCTATGCAGCATAAGATATAGCACACCCAGGTATTCGGCCGACGAATTCGCTGGTTACTGCCAAATATTTCTAGTCCTCAATGAATAAGGATGTTAATTCATAGGCCAGACTGTACATCGCGTGCCAGAAGTGTAAACTTATCAGGCAAGTACAGAAAGAAGTAGGCTCATTTCCTCGGCACCCCAAGCGTTTTCACACGATCCACATTGACATCATCAGTCTCTTGCAAGACTCGCATGGCTTCAAGTATTGCCTTACAATCATCGATAGGTTCACGTGCTGGTCTCAGGCAATATCTCTGGTCAACACTTTCGTACAATAGTGCGCCGAGACTCTTTGTCGGGAATGGATCCCACGCTTTGGAATTCCAGCCACAGTCATTACTAACCACTGAACGCAGTTCAAGTCTACCTTGCTCTTAGAGTTAAGAAAACTCCTAAGTTTCAAACCCTATCGGACGACTGCGTACCATCCGTAATCCAATGGGATGCTGGACCACTGGTATAGGACATTGAAGGCCGCTATAATGGCACACGATAACTCTTCGTGGTCGCAAGTCCTGCCTTTTGTTCTGCTTGGCCTCCGTACAGTCTATCGTAAAAAGTTTGCCATCAGCTCCACTGAGCTGGTATACGGAGAGAACTTGCGACTCCCTTGCGATCCTGTGCTCGATACTAGGTCAGCCCTTTCCACCACCGGGCTTTTGCGCTTGCTCTGGGTCAAGCTCACTCCCGCCAAACCATCATTCTTCGACGAAAGCTAATGCCGTTAAGGGCCTTGGTTCGCGTGGATGCTTCCCGGAAGTTCCTAGAACCACCATATGAGGGCCCATATGAAATGTTACACCAAGAGGAGCTCATCTTTGTCCAGACAAAAGCCTTTTATCCCCGGAACTGAGGAGAACTCTTGGAGAAGAGAGGTGCCTCCGTGGAGCTAGCGGGTCAAGAGTCGTATTTCTGAAGTTCAGTAGTGTGGGTAGAGCTGTAATATCTGAGTCGCTTCGCGGAGATTCAAGCCAGCTCCACACCTAAATAAGTACAGCATAACTCACCATGGCTGAGTAACTTGAAACACACCTACCTGAGCAACTCATCTACTTGTAGGAATCGGGATGACAGCCACGAGGATGATGAAGGAACCGGGTTCGTGTCAGCCTGCAACCAGCTGCCGATTCCACCATAGATTTTATTTTAACGTTACTTGTAACTCCGAGTTTAGGTTAATCTGTTAGGAATTGGGAGTTAGAGTGCCGATATCCCCCAAGTATAAATACGTGCATAAAAAGTTCCGTTGCATCATCATCAAAAATAAGAAGGATTGCTTCAACCGATTCTGTAGTGAGCTTTATTCTGACCCGGGGGAACGTGCATGCAGGTCAGCAATGTTGGTAATGAAAACAATTGGTTGCCTCCTCTCATGTGCTATCTTTCCAATGGTATAAATAAGTACTGAAGATATCCGTCCAATAACCAATGATAGAATTTTGGGTACAACGAAATGATGCGATTTAACAGGGGCCCCGAAGTTGATCGGATCCTCAACACGTCGCTGAAACTAGCCGCGCCTCACCAAGGGGTCCACGCATCGGTTTAAGGACAAGTAAAGTCTTCTCTCTCAGAGACCTGCAAGCGCATGTAGTCGGGACATTTTAAAGCTTGAATGTTTGGGGACGAACCCTCACGGTGAATTTCGCGAAACTTTTAGATCTTTGGGATAGCTCTCCTCTCTAGATCAGCTCCAATTACTTTCAAATGGTTCAGGGGAGAAATGTGGTGAACCAAATTAGGGAGGATCGGAAGGAAAATTATTGCAACATCATGCCAAGCAGTAGCTATTAATACCACCGCGAAACAATACCAGATTGTCCTGCAGGAAGAATGTGAAGAAGCTTGGAAGGTTTTAGTCGGTAAACTTTCGGTTTGGGCGTCTGTGATTATAGACACATCTGAAAGGCAGACCGATTTTCTAACTCCACACCGATTCAAACGTGCAATGCTTTTCACCATAGGAATGGTGCAGCTATTCAAAAATTAATTTAGTTTAACTTCAGTGACAGTGAACTTTGCTGGCAGGAGACCTTCGATTAATTAGCTCATAATTGTGTTGAAGTACCTGTTCTAGCCTTTTCCTCAACTGATAAACCAATCGATGCATATGCGCTCATCGCAGCCCAGATAAGGCGGCATTTATCTAATTGTTGTTACGAATAGGAGAAACAAATCCGCTGACCTTGTCGGTTCCAATTTACTAGAAATGAGGGTGAATGAAAACATAACAACATTCCTAAAAGCGCTTGGAAATCACACTTATTATCAACATTATGGATTCATAAACGAGAGTATCCCCAAACCGCCCCAATAAAAAAATACGATTTAGATTCCAACCGACCAGTAATCATTCAGGTCAACCAATTTTCCAAGGAAATTAAAAACTTTGAATCCTTCAGTGACATGGAGCACCAACGATACGCATGGAAAACATCAAGTATTTATTGCATTTTGATTACTAAAATGTAAAGCAGATACCAGGGCAAGGGAACTTTATGCAGCTATCGCGTGGTTAGTCCTTGCGGGGTGGGTACTTACTCGTAAACCAATAATCAATGACCCCCAAGCAGAAAAATTTTAATGTCAGCTCTAATCAAGATTGATGAAATGTTAGGGAAAAGTCCTTGCAAGGGAAATGTTCTTTCGGTTCAGGGTAGTGTTATAGTGACCACAGGATTCGATGGATACGGAAGAGTGAACTCTTTAGGAAGACAAGGAAGAGTTTGAAATAAAAATCTCGCAAGTTGAATCCATTTTGAAGGATTAAATTTTAAAAAGTTTGTTAGGATAAGGCTTGATAAGTTACTGTACTATTTCTAAACAAATGTAAGATGCGATTAAATTGTAATCCTTGTGTATTTCCTTTTTCCCAGGTGCGCGGGAAAAGGCTTAATGGATCAATAAATTCAGCGAAGCTCCTGAAGTTGGCATCAAACACGAAATATCTCATCTGCGTCCTTGGTCTAGGCAATTGGGTTACCCTAAAAGGAATGACGGCTATCAATCAATTAAACATAAATTACTCTCTCTCCGTTCTGAATGACGTGGGCGACAACATCAACAACAACATTCTGCCCGAAGGACTTCAGGAGATGCTAACGGATACGTCAACTTCACGTTGTACAGAAGTTACCACATTGGACGTACCCAGCCAAATGCCGGATGAGAACGGTCTCTCCAGCGAGGGATTCATCCATTCGATCCTGACTCGTCGTCTAGGACTCATAGTGGGTTGTTGCCTAGGTATTATTGTTTTTATTGTTTTGGTTTCGGTACTAGGATATCTTAAGTTGAAGAAACAACGAATCGAGAATTCGAAGCGACAACACCAACCGATGCCTCCGGACTATATCTCGTATAGGCATTTCTCGATTCCCGGTGAGGCTGAACCGAATAGAAATGTGATAACGACCGGTATGACCGGGGTCATCGGTTCCAACTCAGTGCTACCGACCATTGTCGGCAACAGCCATGACAGTAACCATATAACCCATACCCAGAGTTATATGTCGGGTGTTGTCCTTGGAACTACCACGTTGAGCACTTGTTAGTATAGTGAAGGACATTCGTTTTCAATTAAGATAAAAATAGAGCAAAACTAGCGTGTAATGGTATAAATAATAAAAATTATGGTAAACTAATTGGAGGTCTTTTGTAGAAAGAGAATTTTAAATTATCGTTGCAGTTAAGGCATTGAGTTTTGGTTATAGACTTACACTTATACATAGGATCACAAATAGCTATATATTTTACTGAGGATAAATACTAGCACGTATTTATGTTGTTAAGAAAGTGCTAGAAATACGGACGTTCTTCCTATGGATTAGTATGACTGTAAAATGTATCTTTACCTTTAAAGTGCCCTTTGGTTGAACTTTTAGGTTAAATTTTTCAAATGGAACAATGCAATGCTGCGCCAAGGCTCTGAAATGAATATTGAAGACTGTAAAAATGACCAACTTATTTCATGATTTTAGTTTGCTAGTCAATACACACAAATAAATATCTAATCATATATTCCACATATAATATTTTAATCCTTTCAACATATATAGTTTTCTGGCACCTTAAAATACTTTTAACTTATTTGTAGAAAAGCTAATATTCAGCGTATATATTATTACTGTTATCTCTAAAAAGCCCAGAAAGATATCTTTTCCCATTTACAGTTTATTTAGGCACATATCTCAAACTAGGCGTCTCTACGTGTTTGCTTATCTATGTGAATGTCCACTCAAAAATCTTTACTCCGCAGGAAAGGATCAAAAGTAGAAACAAGAAAACGTCTATCAGCGCATTTCACTTGACATGGAAGTACCTCAGGAAACAGGTTTAGGGCCAATCTAGCAATTCTGCTACCTTTCAGTGCCCGCACTCATCTTTAGTTCGTTTTATATATCATAAAATAGTTTTGGATGTATATTTCGTCACCCAGCACCTTTCTTGTAAGGATATTGTGTGAAGGGTCTTCCGATGGTATAAACCTGTTTCCAACTGTTTATGCATTCCGACTTTCCAATCGCTAAATCCGAATTTTTATATGAGCTTTATTTTTCCTATATATTCCACACGCGCTTAACCGGATCCATCATCATCATCAACAACCGGTATCCGGTCTAGGCCTGCCTTAATAAGGAACTCCAGACATCCCGGTTTTGCGCCGAGGTCCACCAATTCAATATCCCTAAAAGCTATCTGGCGTCCTGGTCTACGCCATCGCTCCATCTTAGGCAGGGTCTGCCTCGTCTTCTTTTTCTACCATAGATATTGCCCTTATAGACTTTCCGGGTGGGATCATCCTCATCCATACGGATTAAGTGACCCGCCCACCGTAAACTATTGAGCTGGATTTTATCCATAACGTCATTGTGTAGACTACGGAATCGTCCATCCTCATGTAGGGGGCCAACAACTCTTCAGAGGATTCTTCTCTCGAACGTGGCCAAGGGTTCGCAATTTTTCTTGCTGAGAACCCAAGTTTCCGAGGAATACATGAGGACTGGTAAGATCATAGTCTTGTACAGTAAGAGCTTTGACCCGATGGTGAGACGTTTCGAGCGGAACAGTCTTTGTAAGCTGAAATAGGCTCTGTTGGCTGACAACAGCCGTGCGCGAATTTCATCATCGTAGTTGTTATCGGTTGTGATTTTCGACCCTAGATAGGAGAAATTGTCAACGGTCTCAAAGTTGTATTCTCCTATCCTTATTCTTCTTCGTGTTTGTGTTTGACCAGTGCGGTTTGATGTTGTTGGTTGGTTGGTTTTTGGTGCTGACGTTGCTACCATATATTTTGTCTTGCCTTCATTGATGTGCAGCCCAAGATTTCGCGCCGCCTGCTCGATCTGGATGAAGGCAGTTTGTACGTCTCGGGTGGTTCTTCCCATGATGTCGATATCGTCAGCATAGGCCAGTAGCTGGGTGGACTTAAAGAGGATTGTACCTCTTGCATTTACATCAACATCACGGGTTACTTTCTCGAGAGCCAGGTTAAAGAGGACGCATAATAGGGCATCCCCTTATCGTAGACCGTTGTTGATGTCGAATGGTCTTGAGAGTGATCCTGCTGCTTTTATCTGGCCTCGCACATTGGTCATGGTCAGCCTAGTCAGTCTTATTAATTTCGTCGGGATACCGAATTCTCTCATGGCCGTATACAGTTTTACCCTGGCTATGCTATCATAGGCGGCTTTAAAGTCGTTGAACAGATGGTGCAACTGTTGTCCATATTCCAACAGTTTTTCCATCGCTTGCCGCAGAGAGAAAATGTGATCTGTTGCTGATTTGCCTGGAGTGAAGCCTCTTTGGTATGGGCCAATGATGTTTTGGGCGTATGGGGCTATCCGGCGTAGCAAGATAGTGGAGAATATCTTATAGATGGTACTTAGTAACGTGATACCTCTATAATTGCTGCACTGTGTGATATCTCCCTTGTTATGCATGAGACAGATAATACCTCGTTGCCAATCGCCAGGCATTGATTCGCTATCCCATACCTTGAGCACAAGTTAGGTAACCGGATTGGTTTTTTTTAAAGTAATAGTTCTCGGCGCTTTCTAAATTGGGGGTTAAATATAAGAGTAAAATTAGGAAAGTTCTGATAGGTCACCGTACGGTAAGAATATAAAGCTAGAAGCTGAAGATATACACAAATAGAACGACTGCCGTTTTCATGGGAATTTTTCTTTTTTGGGGTAGTGTAGGTGGATGCATTTACGCCCAGAGTGTTGAACTCCGGCAACGGTACGTCGTCAGACTAACAACTAAACATCTCCCCATCGTCAGAGAGCCAGCCTGGAACCGTTTATCACATTACTTCAGGCTAGTCCCCGGACTCCCCCGCATTGCGAAGTCTACAAATCAGAGAATTCCTTTCACCAACGGGAGGAGGGAACTGTTAGGTCAAGGAAGCCCTGCCATCCGGCTCTTCCACCGGTCGAGCTCAATCTTCTTAGCAACGAGAAGGATTCGAATGTAATAGGAAGCGCGGCTCCACCTGTCAGCACTCCTCAGCATCTCTTCGACAATGTTGTCTAGAGATCCCCTGTGTTTAATTAGAACTGCTGACGAACTCCATCCCACCTTCCAGAAGAAAAAAAATGTGATGGGCGTCGTCGACAACTCCATTGCAAAACACACAATCCGAAAATCGCGCCTTTCCAATCTTGTACAGGTAAGACGGAAAACCTCCATATGTCTCTAGTTTCATTTTGGCACTCGTCCGGAGTGCCTTGCCGTTCTTCACGAAAAACAACCTCCCTTGGCTCATCTCCCTTGCGCTTGGATATGCTTGTCGCTCCTTAGCAAGAAAGGCAACGGGGATCACTCCCGCGATCATCATCACGGCCGGTTCAGTGACAGTGCAGTACGCAGGCGCCCCCCGCAAAGCTCTCCGTCTCTGTACTTGCACGAGACGCTTACGATATACCTCCTTGCGAACAGCGTCAGCTCATACCTCTACGCCGTAGAGCCGGACAGACTGCGTTAAACTCATCAGGAGACGTCGCCTGCTAGACGTAGGACCCGCAACATTTTCCATTAGCCTACTCATCGCCGAAACTCTGGACGATATGGGATGCTAGGTCGGAATTCTCTTTTTATTCAGGATGACTACTTCAGTTTATTCCAGTGCAAAGTTGAAACCATGAGTAGTCATCCATCCGCTAACCCGTCGCATCAATATGCCGAGTCTGCTTTGCGCCTGTTCCGACAGTGCGTTCAGCAACAAGCGTCGCGACATCATCTGCATAACCGACCAGGCGCGACTCTTCTGGCATGACGAGTTTAAGTAGACTATCATAGGTAGCGTTCTAGAGGTCCGGCCCTACGATGGATCCCTGTGCTACTCTCGACGTGACTTCCATCCTCCTCTGACCCTCTAGTGTTTCATAGAGCAGGGAGCGGTTCTTCAGATAGTTCCTCAAAATCCGTAAGAGATAGTTCGACACGTTGAAAGTATTGTCTAGTATGGCTAGAATGTCTTTCCATCTTGTGGAATTAAAGGCGTTTTTGACGTCAAGCATTACGAGGAGCACTACCCGTCGAGTTCAGCGACTATGCTTCTTCACTCGTCGAACGGCATCCACGACTTGCATGACAGCATCAACACTGGATCTCCCTGTTCTAAAACCAAACTGCCGGGGAGATAAATCTCCGTTTCCTGTTCCTCCGCGCTCTCCGCTGTTTTGTCCTCTTAGTTAAACAGTCCGTATATTCGATCTTCATTATAAACTTCCATCAAGTACTCAGATGTTTCTGTAGAAGACTGTGTTCAGCTATTAGACATACGAACATTAAAACTCTTAGCTTTCTTGGCTTTAGGGTTTCAGCCTTTCCAGGCAACTGTCTATCTCCGTATTACTGGCTTCTTACGCCTAAAGCAAGTATGCTTTGCATAGCTGCGGTTTGCTTCTTCTAAGTACAGATTCCGGCCTGATAAATGGCGTTTGGGATCACATTTTTCCAAGTCTATCCGGCGTAGGTTTGTGTGCGCTATTTATCTTGTTTGTTGTTCGATTTTGGCAACCAGGATTTCGAAATTTTGTTGGCATTCCCATACCAACTTAGATCTTGTTTGTCATAATATGAAGGTTTTTGATGATGCCTTACTGTCGATTTTAGCACATTCATATTTAAGCCCGAGGTCTTAAGTTGAAATTAATGTCCATGTTTTTTTTTACTGTTAATATATAAATTAAGAAAAGAACAAGGTATTGCTCCGTATACTGTAAATATTTTGATTTTCCTGCCGCATACAATTGTTTCAGAGACCACGTGCCTCCTTCATCAGTGTCCTAGGTCTTACCTTCCATAGGTTTCTCACATTCATGTTCGCCTGAAGAACGATAGTAACATTTGAATACCGAAACTTCCGTACTCGAACTGGTTCACACAAAAATCTGGAACTTCTAAAGCTCCGTTTACCCCAAGACTTCAGTAATCTGAATCTTCACACGTAATCCTAAACCCTCGAATGAATGTTTGTATCACAGGATTACATAGCGCTCGACGAAAACTATATACCTTTAATCAAAATCAAATGAAATCATAATTATACAAAACTATGCGCATGGTGATTTTCGTAACACTAGGTTGTTCGGTCAAGGTTCGTCATCAAGTGGATGTGGACTCAAGACTCCCTTAATTCCTAAACGAAAATTGTAAGTTGATCCACCATTCGGCAGATAAGGTCCCTCAGGTTCACTTAATACTTCCCAACTTCAGTTTCATCTTTCGTCTGTGAACAACAATATGAGGTTTCTCAGATAGTTGTCATTGTCCTTCCTAAATATCTTAGTCCTAGCTTTCAAATCGAAACAGTAGATAATATGAAATCACTACTCATCTTTAGGGTTGTAGTTGCAATTATGTATGTGATTTAGTTAAGCCGTGTACTAGAGGGCCCCCATGCCTTTGCGAAGCCAGCGTCGCCTCTCTTTTTACCTCTCCAAGGGTGGCAACTGCAGCACAGTCTCCGGGGTAAGGATAGGTGTGCCATTCATCCTCTACTTCTTCAGCCTTTTCCTCTCTCAGAAGTGGGGTCTGTTCGTCTTCATCGATTTACTCTGTCTCTGATCTCGATGCAGTCGCGAGGTTTTAAAGTCACCACCAACCAGCCTTTTGGTCGTTTACCATCAACTTCGATGTTTAGCCTAATCTTGGCAAGTGAATTCTCGGTTGCGCGAATTACGTGACCATACCAGAGGCCTCTCTCGCATTTTTTCCACGATCGGTGCAACCCCATGTTGATATCGTCACTTTGAATGTGATCATGGCGTGCTACCCTACTGGTCCCAAGTGACATCTTCGTGTCCATTACCCCAAGGCGCCGTTCATTTTCTTTTGTAGTCCGCCAACACCCAGAACCATATAGGACCGTACTGCGGTAAATTTTCGATCTGAGACAATCGTTGATACGTCGATCACAAAGAATACCACTTGTGGAATATAACTTCATCCAGGTTGCACTATTACGTGAAGCAACTTCATGACGCAGTTCACCATTATCTGATAGTGTTGATTCGAGATATTCAGTCAGTTCTGGGCAGGTCACTGCCATTCACAGTGACAGTGCCTGTTTCAACTGGATCGGTCGTCAAAAATTCTGTTTTATTCAGATTCAATCTGATATCATTTTGCATGAGAGGATCATCCCATTTTTCAAGAAGTTGCTCTAGATCAGCTTTGTTATGAGACGCTAGAAAAATATCATCTGCATAAAGCAATGTATAAGGAACTAGATGCTTGATGTGCCGTGCGACAATGTACATAACAAGAACAAAGAGCGCTTTATATATCTGCCAGCCTTTGAACTTTACTTTTTGGTATGAAGGTAGTTTCCTTAACAGCTTGCCTTTCCTCCATTTTTCGCTTATTAGTGCTCCATAAAGAATCATACATTTACATAATCAACTTGGGACTTTTTACTTCTAGTAAGTTTGCCCAATATAGCTCCACAAACCCATTAACCTCTTCCCAATTCGATAGAAGGATCATGGCCCCTCCTTTATTATCTCATCTTCAGCTTCATTCCTTTCAATCATAAAATTGTTTGGAACGTAGAGTGCCCAGACCGTGTTATATAACCGCAAGTTGTCTCTTTTAAAAATTGGGGACCAGGCAAGAACGGAGGGATCCGGGACTTTACTCCGAATGGATCGCGGCCACTGTCAAGTGAATGGCAAGTTCAGGTCCATTGCTCAATCCCCAAATTAACTTGGTTGCGTCTGTTTAGTTTGCCAAGGTATTCTGATACTCGTTTGGAAGTCACCTTCCCCACCAGAGGAAAAATAATCTTTGCTAACTTAATCGAGTGATTCTGATTGGTCGAGAATACCCTCGTCTTTTGCTTGTTTGTGCATTAGAAAACATACCCCTTTCCACACCAGTCTTCATTTCAAGCAATAGTAAGTTAGCTGGATCTAAGTCATCGTGTGGTCCCGAGTTTTGGAACATTTTAAGCTAAACTTTACCAATTCCCATTAATGAGGAGTGGGAAGGCAGATTGTTCATTCGAGTCTATTCCGCCTTTAATACCACCTAATCATCCTCAAGCTCACCAAGTTCTTGAAGCACAAACATTAGAGGAGTTTACCTTTGTCAATGCGTACCTTCGGTAGCCACATCCAATAGGATTCGTGGGAATATCGTCATATGAGGTTAGCTTTAAATTTACGAAAATCGTAGAGGAACTCGTCATGCTGCGACGTGGTACACACAAAGAACAGTCATTTTGGCACTGATGCAGGACCTATATATGTATATTTTAGTAGTAGAATATGTTGCACTGTTTATTTGGAGCCCTTTTTTTTGTAAAATATTGTTAAATCCAATATTAATACGACGTCGAAGTCTTCCTCCCTAAAGAGGCTTAGCATACAAGCATTTAGAGTGGTGTAGGTTGATCTGCATTCCCCTCAGGGTTTCATGCCAACATGGTGATGGCGTCTTCGCTAGAACGCTCGTCTTCATTTCCTTCATTTCCATTTCATTGGTGGCGTGAAAATCCACTACAACGTGGGTCTTGGTGTTCTGAAAAAAATCGTTGTTGGAATCAACTAAACATCATCGTCCAATTTCGGGGATAAACTTAGCGGTTCCGCTAGCACACCATAGCTTTCTGGCCGCCTTTTGCGGTGGGTTGAGACACTATCCACTAATCAGAAGGGGAGAGAGCAGACTATTTTTTGGAACTCTCGCTCCTTTGGTACCACCCAATCGCCCATAGAACGACAAGATTGTGAAAGCGTGAACATTGGGCGCGGATATTGTCCTTGCCAATTTAAACTTTTGACAGCCAGGGAATTTCATTCTGTGGAATCGGTTTGAGTTTCCACTTTTCCAACCATCGCAGATCTTAGCGGCGTATGAGCCAGGAAAGTCCCAGGAAAATTTCAGATGTTATGCGTGTTCAGTTTGCTTTTAAGGTTGATGCCGTATTAACTAGGATTCGGTTTCGCCTTTCCTGTTTCACTCATCACCCCCTCTCGATTTTTGACAATCTGATGGTTTTCTGGTACTAGCTTTAGCGGAATTCCGTTCTTTCGATATTTCTGGTCTGGACAACTGGCGTCTTTTTGTGTGTTGGTTTCACGGAATCCCAACAACGCCGTCGGTTTCCGCGTAGGTATACTGTGGTAGACAATTTTGACGACAGTGGTTTCCGAGTTAAATATCGACAGCCTGTCTTCCCCCTGATTATGAAGGGTTCGCATATTTACCCACTTTAAATCAGGGGAGGTGTGATTAATAACTTCATCTGAAGGAGTCTCCTGACTGGCAGTAAACCAATGAGCTCTGTCTAATGTGATTTTTCATTTTTGAGTTTGAGTAAAATCAATGGTTAGTCCCACAAGTAACTAAGAAAAAGTACAGCCACGATCAGCTTAGCCATCACAGCAAAGGTCTTACTCAAGCACACCTTAGCTTGAGGTCTTTTCAAGAACTTTCCCTATAGAACAGCCATTGAGCTGCTGTTTTAGTTCGTCCATCCAGCAGGCTCACTTGCTCTGGAATGATCCTGGTCAGCTCGATGAACTTACCCCTTGGACTTATCTTTACCATTACGCATTACCCGAAAGTTATAATCTATGTAAGTATATCCTTATCCAATGGAGTAACTGCTGTCTGACTCCCTGTCTGGTCCCTCATCAAAGTCAGTTATTTTTACATCCCTTTTCCTTAGATATCTCACAAACATTGCAACTTATGCAGTGCCACCGCAAGCTAACTAATTTTGTAGTTAAGCATTTTTCAAGCGAAAAGTGTACATCACTGACGTAACTAAAAAAGGACTCATATATTCTTACTCATTGAAGTTTTTAATATCGCACTATGCAGATGGCACTTACATCGGAACGATAACGAGAAGACCGCAGTAAAACTTTGCCAGAAAAGTTTATGTTTCGAAACTTCAATAATTACCTCCCCAAACTATAGACCAGTCAAATTTTTTTACCAAAACTTTTCTCTCCTTTCGGTGTTGTTTTTCCTCCTTTGCTATCCGCAAAATATACTCATCTCCTGGTAGCTTCCCTTCTTTCGCTTAAATGCACTTTAAGTTAGTTTATGCTGCTCCTCAACGAAATTTATTATCAAAGATGATGTAAACGGAATGCTTACCCTGCTTGAAAAAATGTTCTGGGTAATACCGCAAAAGAAGCAGCCAGTAGTGTTTTAATGAGGATTACATGTCCTTTAATGAAACTCCAGGAGAAAATTGAAAAATTCGTCATCCTCTTAAGTGTGACGTTGAAGGAACAAACAGGAGGATAGTGAACACTGAGCTTAACTGGACTAAGGGGCGAAAACACAAACGTAACGAAAATGAAATCTCGATGACATTTTTTTGGCGCCTTGTGGGTTTATGTTTTCCAGCTCCATATCTATCATCAAACGCGTGTACTTGTAGGAGCTTCCCGACTAAGTCAACTTTCTACCGAAAAATGCAAGGAGCGAAGGACTGAACAGTACTCAGCGCTCTACGTCCTTCTGTGGGCGGAAAGTACGTGTACCAACAGCCAGAGATACTCAGAGTATCTTTCAGATAAACTCGCATTTTTTCATATCATTTTTCAGGGAGAATTTTGCTTCCTTTTCAAATTAATTTCAATTTTTCTGTAGCTGGTTCTCTACGTAGTTCTGTTTGAGGGAATTAGGAGCGAATTAATTTTGCTGAAAGAATGAAATGGTAAAATGTAAAATATAAAGTGAAAGCGATTTGTCTCTTTTGGTTCGTTGATCATCACTCCAGCATGCGCCAAACGAAACTCCCAGTCACAAACAATTTAAGTTGAATGGATTAGTTTTGAGTCCGTTATTATTTCACAAAATATCTTTTTTTATATTCATTCTGAGAAATTTTTAAACGAGATGAAATCTCTGGTCTATACTGCACAGTATCTTTGACTTTGGCCGGCAAATAGAGGGAAATAAAATTTTCATGCATTTGTTCCATTAACAATTAGCTAAATATCATAAACTGCCCTGAGTAGTGAATTTCTCTACTTTCCAAAGTTACTGCATTGAAAAACTTGAGTTCCCGTAGGATATGCATACGAAACGAGAGAATCAAAGGAAATACTTATAAGCAAAAGGATAATTAGAAAATCAACAAACTGTAATGTATACTAAAGAAACATTTAAACAAAAGGTTAGTAATAATACAGAAGCTAAATTTGTCACGAAAACCTAGGATACAACACCGAAAGAGAAGGACACACACATAGATACATTTGTAGTGCTTGAACGTTGAATATATAAATAGATAAATCCAAACTAGATAAGCTAAAATATGTAGTGGAAAAAAGATCTCATTCAAAATCTTTTTACACGTTTATAACTAAAACGTTAACGTAATAAAATGGTAATGTTAATACTGGAACAAAAGTGAATAAGTTAAAGACGATTTTGTAAAATAACATAAAAAAAAATCATTAAATAAAAACACATAATTGAGGATGAGAGTTCGGAATGATCAAAAAATAAAATTAATTACGAAATGTTAAGGATGTCTTTTTACTTATCATGACCATACGAAAGACTTCTTCATGTGCATTATGCGGTGTTAGATATATCATAGGTAGGTAGGTAGGTATCAGTGGCCGCTCCGAGGAGCCCAATTAGCGCTTTGGTGCGCCGTTTTGATGCCACAAACTCCTAAGACCGTGACTGTTGTTATAGGAACAGGGAAGCGGAGTCCAGCCGGCTCGGATCTTCAGAGCCAGCCCGTAGCATTCACGAAGGAAAGCAGCTCTCCGACCCTGCAACTAAAAATCTCACTGAGGTCCCCAAAGAATGGTTTACCCAGTGTCCGCAGCCCGACTCGAGCCAGAGCCGAGCAATCGCAGAGAAAGTGCATGAGGGTTTCCCTTCCTTCTCCGCAGCTTCGGCAATGCGTGTTGTAGGGTAAGCCGAGCCTAGCGGCATGGTCCCCTATGGGCCAGTGCCCCGTGCAGACCGCCGTAATCTTGAATGCATTTGCACGCGTCTGGCACAGGAGCTCTCGTGATCGGGCTATGTAATAAGCGGGCCAAATTCCCCTTGATTTGGCACAGCTTGTAAGCCTTGGCCACCTCAGGCCCGCGGCTGCTAGGTAGTGCGAGTAGACTCGGCCCCCGACAGCCGCCAGCGGAACACCGACTGTGTTCCCCGAGGGACTGCCAAGAGCAGAGCCTTGCCTGGCCAATCCGTCAGCCCGCTCATTCCCTTCTATGTTCCTATGCCCGGGAACCCAGAGGAGAGTTATCTTGAGCGTGCCGCCCAGATGGTTAAGCGTGTCTCTGCACTGCCCCACCAACCGGGAAGATGTCGTCGTTGAGTACAAGGCCTTGACGGCCGCTTGGCTGTCGGTCAGAATGGCTATGTTACGCTTGGGGCTCGAATCACGCTCCAGCCATCGACAGACTTCCAATATCGCCAGTACTTCCGCCTGGAATACACTAGTGAAACCTGGGAGACCATACGACTTGGACACACCGTGTGTATTCGAGAAAACCCCCGCGCGGACTCCATAGGCCATCTTTGATCCGTCCGTAAAGAATACCGTGTCATAGTCTTGCAACACGTCGCCGGTCTTCCACTTTGCCCTGGTTGGAAGGTCCACAGCAAAGTTTCTCGTGAAGTTCAGCTTGCGTGTGACATAGTCCGTGGGGGATGCCCAGATTTCTCGAGGTATTTCATCTAGAATGTTGCTGTGGCCGTAGGACTTCGCTGCCCAGCATCTGGACTCACGTAGTCTGACGGCACTGCACGCTGCAACATATTTGATGTGGAGGTCAAGGGGGAGGAGATGCAGGAGTACATTGAGAGCATCTGCCGGGCAAGACTGCAGAGCCCCCGTAGCACCTGCACACGCGGTTCTTTGAATCCTATTAAGCTTCGTTCTATTGTATTTCTTTTTCAAAGCCTGCCACCATACAATAGATCCGTACGTCAGGATCGGACGCACTACAGCGGTGTACATCCAGAGAACCATCCTCGGCCGGAGACCCCATTTCTTGGCAAAGGTTCTCTTACAGGCATAGAAGGCTATACAGGCCTTCTTAACCCTCAGTTCTATGTTCAACCTCCAATTTAGCTTAGGATCCAGGATTACACCCAGATACTTCACATTAGAGGAAAGAACCAATCTTTGTTTATTCAGCCGTGGTAGATGGAATTCAGGTATCTTTGTCTTGGTGGTGAATAGCATCAGTTGCGTTTTGGTTGGGTTTATGCTGAGTCCGCATCTTGCGGCCCACAGGCACACCTTTCGCAATGCTCCTTCCATGATGTCGCTCATCACCAAGTCGTCGGCATACGCTACCACCTTCACCCCACTGCTGTCTAATGTACGTAAAATTTTGTCCATTACTATTAACCAGAGCACCGGTGAGATGGCACCACCCTGGGGCGTGCCTCTGTTCACAGCTCTGGTCAAGTGGTTGCCTCCCAGATCGGATTGGATTATCCTGGTACTCAGCATGGATATAATCCAATGCGTGAGATATCCCTCCAATCCAACACCGGTCAAGGCTTCCTTGATGCCGTTGGTACTGACGTTGTTGAAGGCTCCTTCTATATCCAAGAAGGCAGCAAGGGTATACTGCTTGTACTGCAGCGACCGCTCAACCGTGCCAATTACCTCGTGGAGGGCGGTATCTGTAGATTTTCCTTTGAGGTAGGCATGCTGGGACTTAGAGAAAGGCGTTCTCTCCATAATCGTCCTTAAGTGAATGTCCAGGACGCGTTCTAGGGTCTTCAGCACGAAAGAGGTCAGGCTGATTGGCCGAAAGTCCTTCGCGGACTCATGACCTCGCTTGCCCGCTTTCGGTATGAAAACCACCCGTGCGCGCCTCCAGGACTGCGGTACGTATCCTAAAGTGATGCAGCTCCGGTAAATCTCAACAAGCCACGGCACAACCCTTTCCTGCTGCTTCTGTAGCATGACTGGCATTATGCCATCTGGGCCTGGAGATTGGTATGCGGAGAAGCTGTTTATAGCCCAGCCGATCCTATCCCCGGTAATTACCGATCTGATAGTCCCGCACAGCTGGGGTTGCCGCAAACCCTCCAAGCGAGGTTCTGACTCACAGCCCTCCTCGCTGGAGGGAAAGTGCGTTTGCACCAGCAGCTCCAAGGTTTCACTAGAAGATTCCGTCCAGGAGCCTTCCGACTTTTTAAGGAAGGATGGACTCTTATGTTCCTTGGACAGAATCTTATTGAGCCTCGCGGATTCACTAGTGCTTTCAATGTTCTGACAATAGTCTAGCCAAGACCGCCTCTTGGCGGTCCTGATGGCCGACTTGTACTTCTTTAGGCAGTCCTTGTATGGCTGCCAGTATTTTTGCCTGTAGCAGATGTTGAAGATTTCTCTGGTCAACTTCCTGAGACTAGAGAGATCTTCGTTCCACCACGGTGGCAGGGTCTATTTGCTGTACTTAGCAGGGCACGAGACTTTGAAGGCGGTATCAAAGGCCTTCTCCAGAGCCCCGACCTTTGACTCCAGTTCGTCTGTCGTGCCTATCCTACCAATTTGCGCACCGGAGAGTTTGTTCTTAATTACCTGACCAAACTTTCTCCAGTCGATCCTCCTGGGGTCTCTAAAGGGCTTGGAGACCTCTGCGGCGAGATCTAGACTGAAGAGTATCCAACTGTGGTCAGAGAAGGATCTCTGATCAGACACTCTCCAGTCCTCCACCCTAAGAATCCCATTGTCGGTTATTAGGGTGATATCAAGGACCTCCTCCCAACCGTCACAGTTCTCCGAGCAGGGGAAATGAAAGGTTGGTGTACTGCTCCTGTTACACACCGATAGATTTGAAGTAATAATAAAATCAAAGAGTGACTCACCTCTTTCGTTGATTTCAGAGCTGCCCCAAAGCGTATGCCTTGCATTTGCGTCGCAGCCTATCAGCAGGTTGGCTTTCTTTGGTGTTATGGTGTTCGTCAGATGTTGTAGTTCTTGTGGCGGAGCTGATCGGTCGTGAGCCATGTACGCCGAGGAAATATACACGTTCTCTGCCCCCACCTGCTCCAGCTTGACCACAACTAGGTCACTGGAACTCAGGTCCGGGCACAGAAAAGCGTGCAGACTTTTCCTCGCAAGAATACATGCTCTAGGTTTAGCCTGATCAGCGTCTCCTGTGCTGTGGAATAAATTAAAATATTTGCTTTGGAGCCCTTTGATGGTTAGGTCGCTTCCGACCCAGGGCTCCTGTATTAATGCGATGTCGATGTCTTCCTCTAAGAGGAAGACGAGTAGATTAGCCGAGGCACACTTCGAGTGCTGCAGATTTATCTGCGTTACCCTCAGCATGATCTGCTTGCGTGGGGGGTTCGTCAGCCCCCGTCGGACCGTCGATCGTCATCTCCTCCAGCTCGTTGGCGGCGTCGATTGGGTCAAGGTCGTCGTCCGGTTTTGCAGAGCGGAACACTTTTACTTTGGCATTCCTGACTCCGAACCACACTTTGTAATCGGCCTTTTTCAGTGCCTCCAGGCACTCCTCGTTTATGCGGAGTAGTACGGGCTGGCTGTTTATCTGAGGTTCCTCCTCCTTTATAACAACCCAGTCGTCCATGGGAATCCCGGAGTTGTGAAGGCGCAGGAAATGGACAAGCTTGTCCTTCTCCATGCGGATCTTCGGCAACCAAATGCGAGCGACCGGTCTCCTGGGAATCTCGTCGTAAGGGATAGTCTTGAGCTTAACGCCCTCCCAAGCGTCGCTGATCTTAGCGACGCACGAGCCGAGAAAGTCCTTAGAGAACTGGTCCATGCAAGCTATTACGTGGAACCCACGGACCACATGAGATGAATCAAAGTGGGGAGTGAGTCCCGGGTGTTTGCCTCCGGTTTCCACGAGATGTTCATAGACCATGCCCGACAGCCTAGTCTCAACACTGGTCCACACCTCCAGCGTTAGTTTGCCACTAGCAGAATTACCATCCGCCAGCGCCACCCATAAGTGACTCCTGGCCACATCGCTGAAGGTCTTCGCAGTACGTGGCCCGCCGGCTGACGGTTGCTGTACAATTTCCTTCGTATGTTGCTTGGCGTCTGCGCTCTTGCCCATTCTACTCCGCTTTTTATCTTGTTCGACCTCGTCTTGAGATCGGTTGCGTTTTAGAGCCATGGGCTTCGCCTTCTGCTCGTCAGCCCGGCGTTTGCTGTTGTATTCATCAACAATCGCCTGGTATTTAGCGAGGTCTTTTTCATCCCGCTCGTTGACAGTACCGGCCTCCTTATTCTTGGCAATCTTGCCGAGAATATGCATGGCCTTCTGGTACTGACTCTTGAGCAGGACACCCGTGGACCTTCGCTTCTTAGCCGGTTTCCGGCGATTCTTGTCGGTTTTCGCTTTCGAGGGATCCCCCGACGCTGAGGGCTTCGGGTCAGGAGTACTATGTCTGGTACTCGCTACACCCAGCCTGACGGCAGTGGGTTCCAGGCTAGAAGCCACTAGTCCGTCTGACGCCTCGCTCCGGGAGGTCCCTGCGGTTGGTTTCAGCATAACGGTGCTACGGCTGGTACCGAGTGTATTGCTCTCGACGGCCACTGTCTCCTGGCTGGAGGCCAGCAGCTCGTCCTCCGATGATGCGCCTGGCATCATCGCCTCCTCTTCTATCGTCGTTTTGGTTTTTTTATTAATTGAGTCCATGTCTTGGTCCCACGAGTAGTCCGGGAAGAATGTCCACCCTGGCTGGCCCGGCCACCAGGGTAAGGGTCTTATTTGAAACTGAAGGTGCCCAAGGTATTCAGAGTTCGCATACTAAAGACCAAGCTCCCCATTGGCCACGCAGCCCTCGGCGTATGCTGTTCCACCTTGGCTTGGGGTCGTATTAGCACCTTCTCCGGTGCAGGGAGGACGATCCCCGGGCTGTTGCTTCAGTCCATCCCCCCGCCAGATCTACTTGCCCCTAACACATGACCAGCAGACAAGCAGATCCTCGTCAGTTGGATGAGCCTACTCCCAGCCCGGCCCTACACACTCTTGGCCCGCCCGAAGACGGTTTCCAGCGGCCACCACGCGGAGGTCGTATGAGGACTTGCCTAATTATGCAACTTTAACCTGAAGCATAATCAGACCAGGCCGCCAAAAAATAAAATTAATTACGAAATGTTAAGGATGTCTTTTTACTTATCATGACCATACGAAAGACTTCTTCATGTGCATTATGCGGTGTTACATATATCATAGGTACTTAGGTACTTTTGGAATACACATAGGGTGACAAACTTCCCAATTTTAACGACTTGTCCTCCGGGCAAAGGTTAAATCCTGGAATAGAGCTTAATATCGATCGAACCCATGGCTTGCATCAAAATACAAATGATAACGGACTACGGATTATTCAATTAGCAATGTCACACGAAATGATTGTTGGAAGTACCTGGTTTGCGCGGAAAGCGGTCCATAAACAAACGTGGGCCTCTCCAGACGGGGCCACTTTCAAACAAACTGACCACGTGTTGATCGAATGCTGCCACCTCTCAGCATTAATGAATGACAGAGCATAGAGAGGGGGCCAATATAGACTAGGATCGCCATCTCGTTGGCATGGTGCTCCGAGCCCGAATAACAACACCACCTAGAATCCCCTCTGACAATCAGGTAAGAGCTAACACTGAAGCCATCAACAACACAGCCCTTCGCAATACCTATAAGGGGGAAATCGATGCGCAATGACAGCGGTCAACAGAGATCCGGGAGACAAAGCATCAATAATATGCATACCATTTACACTGAATTCGCGAAAGCCTTCGACACGCGTCCCTAAACGTTCCCATACCACTAGTTTTATGGATTACCTCTTACCTTTCCAACCGATCCTGCCGCGTCTCTTTTGACGGCTGTACTTCCCGCTCCTTCTCCCCCTCTTCTAGCATCCCACAGGAATCTATTCTGGGTCCTTTGTTATATTTATTTTTTATTAACGACCTTCCTTCCCTCCTTACTTGTCCCTGTCTGCTCTATGCAGATGACCTTAAGCTGTTTTCAGCTATATCGTTGCCTATGAACTGTATTGTATTATCTTAGAGTCTCTTCTGAGGGTGATAAGGGGGAGCATAGCACTGGGTTACATACCAAGGGCATGGAGACGGGCAAAAGTGGTCTTTATTCCGAAGGCGGGTAAAAAAGATCTTTTTCACCCTAAATCTTTCAGACCAATCTGCCTAACATCGTTCGTACTCAAAACGGTGGAGAAGGTCATAGACAACTATATTAGAACTAACGTCCTAAAGCGTAATCCCTTACATCACTGTCAACACGCCTACCGGGCAGGAAGGTCAACTGAAACTGCTCTGTATCAGCTGACAGAGGTACTACGGCACGCCATAGAAACAAAAGAAATTGCACTGTGCGCGTTTTTGGATATCGAAGGAGCATTCGACAACACATCGCACACAGAGATACAGGATGCCCTGAGCCGCAAAGGAGTGGGAAACACCCTGGCACTCTGGATGGGCAAAATGCTAGAAAGCAGACAAATAGAGGTACAAACAGGTACAAATTCTATTATCATGAACACCACTCAAGGCTGTCCACAGGGCGGAGTACTATCGCCGCTGATGTGGAGTATGGTAGTGGATGAACTCCTGGACGTGTTAACTAATACTGGAATACAAATCCAGGGCTCCGCGGACGACATTGTTCTAATCTGTAGGGGCAAATATGAAGATACCCTATGTGATAGAATCCAAACTGGATTAAGGGTACTAGTGCCTGGTGCAGGAAGGTGGGACTGCGGATCAACCCAACCAAAACCACCATAGTACCATTCACTAGGAGGCGTAAGCTAGATCACCTGAAGGCCATAACATTACATGATATGGAGGTGAAACGAGAAACAGAGGTCAAATACTTGGGAATCACACTAGACCAAAAATTACTCTGGAAGACACATGTCGGAAACACTTGTCGGAAAGCCACGAGGGCTCTGATGACTTGCAGATCCATAGCAGGAAAAAAATGGGGTTGTAGCCCGAAGATACTACTTTGGATATATACTGCAATAGTAAGACCAATGATTACCTATAGAGCGGTAATCTGGGCAGAAAGAACCCAACTCAGCACACAAGCCAGGGAATTACATAAGCTCCAAAGGCTGGCTTGCATGTGTATCAGTGGGGCAATGAGGACATGCCCAACGGCATCCCTGGAGGTCCTTCTGGGATTAACCCCTCTCCATCTGCACATGCAGATGCAGGCAAGGAGATCAATATTCAGGATGGCCGGTAGCATGAGTGAGGCGGGGAGCTGCCTAAATCGAAGGAAGATTGATATTCTTTCTAGGCGGTATCCCGAATTACTGATACCGAGGGACAACATGACAACGAGGTTTCACTTCGATAAGAAGTTTGAAACACGTTGGAGTAACAAGGCAAACTGGGAGAGCGTGGCTGCGACATACGGCTTAAACCAGCAACTGATTACTTGGTACACTGACGGATCCCTCACAGCAGAGGGAGCGGGTGCCGGTGTCATTGGTCCAAGGAAAATGTACTTTGAGCCAATGGGCAGGTACACTAGCATATTCCAGGCGGAAATTTACGCCATAGACAAATGTGCCTCCTTTAATCTGCAAAGGAACTACAGGGGGCAGAACATAGCTATTCTCACCGATAGCCAAGCAGCGATCAAGGCACTTAGGTCCAACCAGGTGAACTCTAAACTGGTATGGGAATGCCTTGAGAGACTGAATACACTCGGCTCGTCCAACAATGTCTGGATACTTTGGGTTCCAGGCCATGCTGGGCTAGAAGGTAATGAGGCAGCGGATGAGCTGGCCAGGAAGGGAGCGGGGATGCCTTTATACGGGCCAGAACCCTTCTGTGGAATCGGAAATGGTTTCATGGCTATGAATCTAAGAAACGAAGAGAAACGGTTCAGGGAACTATATTGGGCGGGCCTACTAGGGATGGAGCAGTCCAGGGTGCTTATTGGGGGATACGAACCCATGCGCACAAAGGATTGCTTAAACCTCACCAAAAAGAACCTCCGAATCATAGTGGGAATTCTCACTGGTCATTGTCGGCTGAACTACCACCTAGGAAAGCTAGGGATATCTACGGACACTGCCTGCAGGTTCTGTGAGGAGGAGGACGAAACCTCTATGCACGTCCTGGGACAGTGTCCAACACTTGTGCAAAGTAGGTCGATACATCTGGGAGAACACTTAATACCAGATGCAAAGCTGAAACTTCTGGAAGTGGGGAACATACTAAAGTTCCTAACGGTTACTGGCCTGCTTGAGATACTATGATCAACAGGTACACTATAACCAGTAAAAGGGGCACAATAGTTCTTCAAGGACGCGGTGCGACTTTCCCTTAACAGAATAATAATAATAATAATAATGAACTGTATTTCCCTTCACTCTAACTTGGACACTCTGGTTCGTTGGTGCTCGACTAATGGTTTAGCGCTAAACGTCAGAAAGTGTCACTCTATGAGCTACTCCCTAAAATCCTCACCTAATGCTTTCTCCTACTCTCTTAACGGACATTCCTTATCCTGCTTAAATTCCACTCAAGACCTCGAAGTCACTTTCGACAATAAGCTCCGCTTTGACACCCATTACCTCGATGTCATCAATCGAGCAGCAAAATTGTCAACCTTTATACTCCTCTCCTCTGATTTTGACTCCATCCAACCCTCCTTAGCTCTCTTCAATTACCTCGTGAGGAATACCCTCGAGTATTGTTCCGTGATCTGGTCACCCTCCCGTAACTGTGATTGTCTTGCCCTTGAAAATGTGCAACGTAAATTCACCCGTTGCCTCTTCTTTAAGAAAAGCTTCCCTCGTGTGGATTACCTCTCCCGCCTCCGCTTTCTGAACCTTCCCTTCCTACAACAGCATAGATCCTATCTGGATCTATGCACATTCTTTAAACTTTCCTCGGGTCTGATGGACTGCTCCGCCGTTGACGAGATCACCTGCCGTCCTGCGTCTTATAACACACGTAGTGCAGATATTTTCAACGTGCCCTTCGCCGAGCTCGAAGTCTACTTTCATTCCCCGATTCCCAGGCTTTGCCAAAATTATAATGCAAAACAACTTGGTCCTTTCAAGTATTTTTAAACGTAGGATAAGTTTTTTGCTTTCTCCTCCTCCTGAGGGCCATAATTAATTGGAATTTACTCTGTTTGTTGTCCGTTAAATTAAATTAAATTAAATTAAATTAAATAAATGATCTTCACAATCACCTGAAGAACGTTATCATAAATACGACCACAAAGATACTTGATTCCAGCCGCAAAAGGAGTCGAAACGGCTGGTTCGACGATGAATGTAAGCTGGCAACGGAGCGGATGTAATGTTGTATTCTCACAGAAAGCGCGCATGCGCAGAAACTTATCATGACCTCCGTTGAGCGAAGAAGCGACACACACAGAGAAGGAAGCCTGGGAGAAAGTCAGTCAACTCGAAAAATCCAGGAAACAATCGCAACAGGCGCTGAAGTTTTACCAGCAAGTCAATAGAATGAAGCCTTATACATCTCGATGCAAATCCTGTCAGTAACAGTCCGTGCAATTCATCGGCCTAAAAATCATAAGTCTCCAGAAGCCAACGGAATTACAGTCAGGTTAAATAAGCTAGGTTAAACAGGTTAACTAAGGAGGCGACCAATTAAACCCAGCGGTTCGTCAACTAATGCTCAAGATGTGGGACAGCGAATCAATGCCTGACGACTGGCAACGGGGCACTATCTGTCTTCTTACTGTACAAGACAATGATCTTTCCAGTCCTCATGTATTCCTCGGAGAGGAAAATTCTAAGCAACAAAAATTGCGAATTCTTGGCCGCGTTCGGGAGAAGAACCCTCCGAAGAATTTGGCCCCCTACATGAGGATGGACCATTCCGTTGCCTACATAGCGACGAAATTTATTACCATCAGGTTGTGGATAAAATCCGGCTCAATAGGTTACGGTGAGCGGGCCATCTGATCAGTATGGATGAGGATGATCCAACCCATAAAGTCTGTGAGGGCAATATATATGATAGAAAAAGAAGACAAGGCAGACCCAGCCTGATGTAGCGATGGTGTAGGCCACGACACCAGACACCTTTCAGGGATATCGAATTGGTGGACCTCGGCACAAAACCGAGATGTTTGAAGTTCCTGATTAAGGCAGGCCTAAAAAGTATACCGGTTGTTCCGCCATTAATGGTGGTGATCCTACCGAATTTCGGCAGTATATCAGTGGACGAATATTCCAGGGTTAAATAAAATTAAACCGGTTCCGAAGAGCAGTTCCTTTATTAGTTAAAAGATTTTTCGGTAAGAAAGATGAAACAATAGATGACTTTTTTATCACAAAGCGGGTGGAAGTATTCGAGGCTGCTACCTCGTCAGAGCCAGAAGTTGAAATGAAAACCCTGGAACTTTCAAGAAATTGGGAGCAAGTGCAAATATGAAGATAGCCGAAAAGGAAGCATTCGCAAACAATGTCGGCATAAAAATTCCTTCCTGACCGCCATATTGTGATTGCTCGGAGTTCTTGCAGGCGTGGAGGATGGAGGTGAGCCTTCCGCAGATAAATCGAGGCAGACTACACCTACTGCTCCTCCAGGTTGGGAGTTGGCATTGAGTTGATAGCCCTACCCGCAAGACACAAGAAGGTCCTCCATGTGGATTGACTCTAGAACAACGGACCCTGGAAAGAAGTAAGGCATCCAGAAAACGTGTCCGTCCTGTAAAGTGCAGGAGTTACACAGCAGCTGGCTCACACTCCACAATGTTGATTAAAAGTCAGTCGAAAAATGAAAGCTACTGTTATCGGCTTTGAAAGTATAAGCGAATGGCTGTGCGCTTTGTGGTTGTAACGCACACATCATTGCAAGGTGGTCAAACAATCAGAAGGAAGCAGAGCCGGTATCCCGGCGATAGGGCGGCTCACATAGCTCGCACGGAAAGAAATCCATTAACAAACTTGGGTCTCTCCAGACAGGAGCACTTTCAGCGAAATCGACAACGTGTTAATCGTACGTCACCATCTCTCAGCGTTGATGAATGTGAGAACCGTGAAGGGGAGGTCACTATCTTATTTTCATCGTGCCCTGCACTCGAAAAATAACACCACCTGAAATCCTCTCTTACAAGCGGGTATACTTTGAAGCAATTCACAAAAGACTCCTCTGTAGGAAGTGGATGCTGTGACAACACTAACATATTTGACCCCAACCGCTAAAAAGTCAGAACGACTGATACAATGGTTATTGTAAACTAACAGTTAAATGGACGAATATTGTATACCGGCAAATCAAACAATTCCGAAGAACTCCTTAACATGTAGGAACTGATTGCGATAGAATAACGCGAGAAATGAAATACCAACTAACTCGCCCCAGGGCGAAATGTGAATTGGTACCCACGATGGAGCATAAAACCTGGCAAACACCCGCTGAATCAACACCAACAGCTCCAAACCTTGTCTCCACCTCCACGTAGTGATCATTGAGAGTTTTTGTTAATGAAAAACTACAGACGGAGAAAGATGAAGGCAAGTCTCCCGCTCCTGAAATTGGAACACATTATATCAACTGGTACTCCAGATTGGGAGCTGGGTAGGGCTGACAACCCTACACGGCAAACCGATGTTACGAAGCCACAGAAGGAACCTCGGACAGGAGGGACTTTAAAACGCCAAACCTGGCAACGAGAACGGAATAACGATTTGCGCATCTTCTCATGCAACGTGCGCTCTCTGTACAGACCAAATACTACTGAGCAGCTAGCCGATACCCTGTCCCAATACAAGGCTGAAGTGATGATAGTCGCAACTGTTACCGTCTGCCTTTTCACCCACATGACCATTAAGGTCGCCGGCAATAATAATATAATCGTCAGCAGGCACGTTGACAAGTCTTTTCATCGAAAAGTTGCCAGAAGGCATCTTTCTCGGCATCAGGTCGACCTGTCTGTGGTGTATATGCGATGAAGAAGTGAACAGTGCGATCAGCTGATATAATGGTGAGCTTCATCAGCCGATCTTTGATGGCATCACCGAAGCCCTCTGAGATGACAATGCCAACATCATATTGAGTGTCTGGGCTACCAAAATAGATAAGTTTGTAGCCATTTTTACCGCGTTCAGGTTCAATGTTGCGGCTTTTGGCACCAGACCATCGGGTTTCTTGCAGAGCGCAGATATCAATGCGCCTTTTCCGAAGGGCTCTTCTGAGTTCTTCGGTCTTTCCAGTTAGGGTACCAACATTTAGCGAGCAGACACGTATTTGTTTTGTTCGTTTTGTTCGGACTAACTTGCTTACGGCAGGACAGGACCGGGGCCCGTCCTGCCGCGTCGACTGTGGTGGACGTCCTAGCATTTCTCCGAGACTTGTGACCCAATCCGATCGTTTTGTTTGTAGCATTTTCTTGGTCGGCCTGTCGCGGGACCTGTCACCAAGAGAGATCAGGTAAAATTTTGCATATTGGAATAACTCCAACTATACTCTATTTTTCTCTTTCCCTGGTCTCATTTTATTTTTGCTTTACTGAGGATAGTACAGAGTACGTTGCCTCAAACCCTCCTCCTTTACCTTTTTTTTTATTTTTTTAAGGAGGTGGAAATCTTCAAAAGACACTGTCTGTGTCTGGACACACCAACGGGTGGGATTTTTACTCACTAAAACCACCCCCGACTCCCTCCCTGTCCCGCGGAACCACCATAAGGTATTACATCACGGGGCGGAGTCAGCTCACTCTAGCTTAATCCCATTTCTTCTATACGCAGCGCACGTAACCGCGCTTTTCTCCTTTCCTCTGCCTATCGCAATTTATCCTGAATAGATGCGATCATGGAGTTGACCGCATCTCAATTCTCTTGATGTGCTAGCATCTCGGGCACCAGATTTTCTGGTACCAGCACCTCTCCTAGAGTCTCCTCTAGATTCCTCCTTTCTTCCACAAATCTCGGACAGTGGAAGAATACATGCTCTGGGTCCTCTGGGACTCCATCGCAATTTGGACAGTCAGGTGAGGTCTCCAATTTAAACCTGTGAAGGTATTGCAGATGTCCCGTGAGAAACTGGGTGAGATTATAATTAATCTTACCGTGTCGTCTCTCCAACCATTCCTTGATGGCAGGAATGAGCCTGTGAGTCCACCGACACTTTCCCGAGCATTCCCAACGCTCTTGCCATCTATTTATGGATCCCTCCCTCTCAGCGTTCTTCGTCTGCAATAAGGGAGAGATGGGCTTCGCATGGTATATATTGGCCATCTCATCTGCCAAGATGTCAATCTGCATCATTCCAGAGATGACGAATGCTGCATCATCTGAGACAGTCCTGAAGGCAGAGCACACCCTCAGAGCTGTCCTCCAGTAGACTGCATTCAGTTTACTAGTGTTAACCGACATTCGCAACGCCTCGCTACAAACTGGGGTCGCATAGAGCATGATTGAGGTCACCACCCTGGCTATAAGAAACCTAGAGGTATGCCGTGGCCCTCCCACGTTCGGCATCATCCTCGCCAGGGCCATACTAGCAGTGGATGATCTATCACAAACATACGTACGTGCTGCTTATAGCTGAGCTTCCTGTCTATCACCACTTCCAAGTATTTGATGGTCGGCTTGGAAATGATGATATGATTCCCGATTCTAACACAAGCGTAATTTCTCTTCCGGCGCTTCGTGATGAGGACCGCTTCTGTTTTTTCCTCTGCAAGCGTCAGACCAGAGCTCCCTAACCAGCATTTGACAGCACTGATTGCCTCGCTTGAGTATAACTCAGCATCTTCGAGATGCTTTGCGACAACAACCAGCGCTATGTCGTCAGCGTAACCCACCACTGTGGCTTCCTCCGGAAGGGAAGATTAAGTACATCATTGTACATGATGTTCCACAGTAGTGGGCCCAGTACGGAGCCCTGTGGGACACCCGCGGAAACAACGTACTCCTGAGGTCCGTCATTGGTGTCATACCTGAGCCTCCTTTCAGTTAAGTAACTATCGATGATAGCAGCGAGATAGGTGGGAATACCGACCTTTGCTAGGGATTTGCGTATTAGACTCCAATTGGCCGAATTGAATGCATTTTTCACGTCCAGGGTTACTACCACACAATATTTGCTGGTACTACCCTTTCCGTGGATTGCATCTTCGGCCAAGCCAGTAACCAATTTGATGGCATCAATGGTTGATCTGACTTTTTGGAACCCATACTGCCAATCTGAAAGGCCGCCTTGGCTCTCAACAACCGGGAGTAATCTGTTATAGATTACCCGCTCTAACATTTTCCCCACCGTGTCCAAAAGACATATGGGTCGGTATGAGGATGGTTCACCTGGAGGTTTACCAGGCTTAGGCAGAAGTACCAACTTCTGTCGCTTCCATGCCGCTGGAAATATTCCCTCGGACATGCACGCTTCGAACAACTCAGCAAACATGTCCGGTCTGGATTTCACGGTAAGCTTAAGGACCTTATTCGGTACTCCGTTCAGACCCGGTGCTTTATTGTCTCCTATTCTACCGCAGATCTCTGATGACTGGCGGGATTGCCGTCACATTCTGAGGTGGTTGGAATGTGTCGGTGTTCTCCTCTTGCTGGGGGAATAACCCCCGGATGATTTTCAAAAAGAGGGTGGGGCACGTGATCTGCGGTGATGAACGACCTCTAAATCGTCCCATCACGATTTCATAAGCTCTCCCCCACGGATTTACGTCCGCTTCTGGGCAGAGCTCCCTAAAGCATTTCCTCTTGCTTCGCTGGATGGCGAGCTTGAGGGTTTTGCGGGCTGCCTTGTAGGCGCACTCTTTCTGCTCTTGATTGACTCTACCTACCGCCCTCTGAGCCGCTCTTCTGGCTCGGTGGCAGGCTGATCGAAGACCGGTCAGTTCATCATTCCACCAGTAGTTTGGTCTTCTACGGGGGAATGCGCACCTCCTAGGCATGGACGCGTCACATGTTTTGGCGATGCATTGTGCCAGATGGACAGCTCTTGCCGTAGAGGCGCCTGCTTTATCAGGTTGATCTAACCACACCTCTAAGGAGCTCTGCTCATCCAAAGATTTTGCAGACCAGCCTGAAATATTTTTCGGTTTCGGGCATGATAGCTCTTTGCCGTGAGGCTCGACACATGTCTCAACCTCCTCCATTACCTGGGCTTGGGACCAGCATACTATGTTAATAGCATGGCGGGGATCCCCCTTTTTAAGGTTTTGTGTAAAACAAAACCTTATTAAAATCGATTCAATGTCTGTCTGTCTGTCTGTCTGTCACACGCATTTTTCTCCAAAACGGCTAAACCGGTTCGAACGAAATTTATTGGACAGATGGGAACTATGAAATCCCACGCATACAGCGAGTGGCATAAATTTAGGTGGAGTTTAAAGGGGGGCTCCCCATACATGCAAAGGGGGGATTCAAAAATGTTTTTCACCGGATATAGTTGTGTAGGGTATCAAATGAAAGGTCTCGATTTGCACTTTCCGAGACTGGCATTACTTTTGGCATAAATTGCAAAGTGCATGAGTAATGAGTCAAAATGTACGCACTTGAAGTGAGACAGGACTCATTTTCGGAAACTACCCAACCTAAAAATCCGAGAAAAATGAGGATGGTGCGTCTAGATGATATCTAGGTCTCAAAATATGTCCCATTCCGATATCTGCTCAAATAAGCTTGCTAATAGTATATTACTACTTTTTAGAAATTTACTGAAAAACCCCCCTTAAGTTCATCATAGGACTTCCGAATTTCGTATCAGCATAGAGGACAATATTTCGTATATACGTGCTAAATTTCGTGGAAATCTGGCAATTAACGCCAAAGTTATAGCAGTTCAAACTTGCCGCGAATTTGCCGCTTCCAAAGCCATGCAAATCACATGCTGACGTCATAATTACCCGGAATAATTGACATTCGCGTGGAATATTAAAGTCGCATTTATGAAGAATCTATTTATCTGCAGCCCTTTTTAAGGTTTTGTGTAAAACACTTATGTGAAATCTAATCTTCGAGAGATGTCCCATTACGGTATCTGCTCAAATAAATTTACTAATAGTATATTATCAACTTTTAGAAATTGACTGAAAAACTCCCCTTAAGCTCATCCTATGTGTACCACATTTTGCACCGGCATAGAGGACAGTCTCGTGCATACACATACCAAGTTCCATGAAAATCCAACTATTAGTGTCAAAGTTATAGAAGTTCAAACTTATCAATTTCGTGCTAATTAACAGCATCCTAAGCCATACAAATAACATGCTGACGTCATAATTAACGAGAATAATTGAAATTCGAGTGAAATATTAAAATTCCATTCAAGAAGAATCTAATTCTGGTTAAATTGTTGGCATTTGCTAATAATATTAAACTCAGAGTGTGAAGCGTATGAGGTTGACCATTATCAACACAAATGATTTATTTAAATCGCTTTCTAGAAAATAGAGGGGAATGGAATTTTTAGCTATATTACACGGAGCTATCGTGCACTCGTCGTTCCTCAAATCTTTTTCTTTTTCTTCAGCCTTCAGTTGACAAGCGAGGTCGGCTCGTGGTGATCGGTTTCGTCATTTTATTTTATCAAATGCCTGATCAGGATGTAATCTCGAGACCTTTAAATCCCCATCCAGCGCATCAAGCCACCATTGTTTTGACCGGATTTTTGGTTGCTTACCATTGCTTTCGATGTTCTGACCAATACTGGTTGTTGAATTCTCGTTAGCGTGAATTACGTGACCACACCAGCGAAAGCGCCTCTCCTGCAGTTTTTCCACGATCGGTGCAAACCCATATCGATCGCGGATATTCTCATTTCAGACGTAATCAAAACGTGTCATGCCACCAGTGCAATGCAACATCTTCGTCCCCATTACCGCAAGATGCCGTTCATTGTCCTTTATAGTCGGCCAACACTCAGAACTATAGAGAGCGGCAGACGAACGACATTGCAGTAAATTTTAGATTTGGGACGTGAGTTGATACGTCGATCACAAAGAACGCCAGCTGGGGAATGCCACTTCATCCAGGATGCATTAATGCGTGAAACAATTTCATTACGCAGTTCTCCATTGGCTGATAGCATTGACTCGAGATATTTAAATCGCTGAGTTCTGGCAATGGCAGTAATCTGCCCTTCGAGATATTTAATTCGCTCAGTTCTGGCAATGGTGAACTGAGCGATTTCAATATCTCGGGTCAATGCTATAAGCCAATGGAGAACTACGTTATGCTCCTCACATAGGGAAACACAAAACCTTTTATACCTGAAGCGTTAAGCTTCCGGTTTCCCGACTTGTTTATAATTTTTAATAAGAGCTTCGAGGGTCGTAAGTAGCCTCCCCGTATAGATAAACGCGGTGATCATTCATTCGCCGAAAATCACTGTCCTGCCTTCCTCCCCCCCCCCCCCCCCTCCCCTTTAAGCTCCTTGTCAGATATTTCAATGAGTGGTTAATTGCTCATTTTTGCCACCTTATAACATAGCGAAACAGTGACATGGTTATGTGAAAGGTCGGTCTATTGCTACTACCTTGCTAAACTTCGCCAGCTTGGTGGCCAAATCTGTAAATTCCCGGCAGGAATGCATGTCATCTACATATATGAATTTTTCTAAGGGCTTTGACTCTGTTAATCACTCAGTAATTTTGTCCGAATTCGGCCCTCTTGACATTCTTCGGTCATTCATTGCTTGTCTCGCCTCCTGCCGTTCAAACCGACCTTGCCAGATTTCTTTTCATGGTTGCATATTTCGTCCCTTTTCACCCCTCACTTGGTGTATTGCAAGGTCCCATTCTGGGTGCACCACTATTTCCACTCTACATGACCGGCCTTTCCTCTCTTTTTCCGGTTAGTTAACTCCTTGTTTCCAAGGCTATTTCGGTGCTACCCCTTACGCGTTGGTCCTCTAAACACTTGCTCGTTCTCTAAATTTAAGCGAGAGTTAGTATGGTTCTTCCTCCTCCAATTGGATCATCTCCGTTTACTGTCCTTAAATACATAAATATTCTCCACAATCTTATACAATGTATGTATCCTCCCAATGGTCAATATTTGAATTTCTACTGACGTCACTTACAATTTTCAAAGCAATTTTCGTCACAATATTTTGACAAGCAAGGGATTTTTCCTTCGTTTGCTTGTGATGAAATTCCACCTTTCGTTATTTTGCGGTCCTTTCCCAAAACAAAAGTCGTCAGCATAGATAAAGTTAGTGTCCTTGAGTTGAGTTTCAGTAATGATGGGGTTTCCATTATAGAAACTTTGGCAACGAAAATAATTTCCATCCCCAAGTTAAACAACTGAAGGATTTCAGAGTCCTCAGAGGAACTGTACGCAAATACAAAGTAAGTGGGACCATTGGTTGCCTTGACACCAATAAACCGTAACTTGTTGAATGCACAATATTGCGAACAATTCTGGAAATGTTGTTTTCTGATTCCTTTCATAGCGTTTGATATTTGTCTAAACTTTTGCTAATTGATGGAACTGGTATCCTGAAGCGAATGCTCCAAACACGTATGAATAGGAAATTTTTGCTAATTAGCGAATGTGCATCTCACTAATCCGCAAATATAAAATTTCTTAACTTTCAAAGTTGAGATCACAAATCGGAGGAGTCCTCGTCAACGTATAAAGGAGCACCTCGAAGCCACAAATACGTTATCTGCTCCGCTAATTTCAGATAATTCAACTTACAATTTGTCGATCCTAATTAATTAATGGAACTTGTTATGGTTGCAGTTGCTCTTCCTTCATCGCGTCGACACTGCATAAATTTAATTAGAATTTCGCAAAGTGCGAGGGATCCTATTATGCAACTTTACGGAGTGGAGCTGAAACAGTTACTAAGAAAGTGCTAGTCAAGTTGCTCTCAATTCATCTCCAACGGGCAAAACCTAAACTTTCACACAATGTCTGTCGAGGAAGGCTTTTCACCGGGAAATCGTCGTGCCTTCAAAAGGTTGTTCTCATACTTTCTCGGTAATCTTGAACATAATGCTTGTTGAGGAGTCCTGTGTCCTACAAGTCCTAGACGGCATGCTGTAGTCAGTTTTTCACAAATTCTGTATGCCGTTGTATAAAGTGCAAATACGGAGTGAAGTCCTATATGTTGCAGGGAATTTACATAATATATGTGCACCCGTATGCTCCTATCTGAACGGAATTTTCAAAAGTAACCCAGGATAAGATTAGCAAATGTCGCAACGTGGCCCTATGTGTAAAGCTAGCCTTGCTGAAATAGGGCAAGGGTATTGTTTCTTAGAAATGCATATGCATGAATTTTCGAGGATATCTAAGGATACGCCGAGACTCAGTTAGTTTCTTGTTAAGGAATAAGATGTCGGAATTGCTATTACAAACAATACGACATCTAGAAATAGTTGGGAAAAGGATTTTATGCATAAAACAACTTACAGGATTGGATGCGAAATTCCCGAGAAGAGTCATATTTAAAATGCAAGACAGAACTTCTGATGAAGTCCTTTTTTGTAGTAAAGACAATTGTTCTGCAGAGATATTCGGGATATTCGTAGGGCGTATGATACGAAGTTATTCCTTGATGAAATAACTATGGTAACAGGGTCTTTCATTTTCGTTTTAAATTGGAAAACTAGTTTTCGTAAAGATTGCTTTTTAAGTATGTTAATTTTACAACAAAACCTTTTCGGCTGCTTTTCCTGCAATTTTATGGGCCACAAACCTACCTTAAGGGATGTGCCAGAATTGCCTGTTAGATACCGGTTCTTTGATGTATGGCTAATGACAAATATCCGCCCGCAAATGTTGAAATCAAAGTGTTTTGTCAACATGCGCTTGCCAGGCTCAGTAAAGTGAGGCTGTCCTTTGAACACTTCGATCCCTCACATGTCATTATACGAAACTTCACTGGTCATTTAACTGTGAGTCAGCCTCGGAATTCGAAAATCAAACTAACACGGGACTCGGCATGCACCTATCTAATAATTAGCTCACGAGCTAAACCTGGAATCGCAGAGCCGTAAAATCCCGGACTGGAGTACCGCGATCAAAAGAGAAGAGCCATGAAGGATCATATCTCAATTAGTGCTTTTCCATTCTGAGATCTTTAATGAGGCACAGGCTTTGAGGTTCTCTCATTCTCATGGCATTCTCACGCCATTAATTTGAAGGATGCCCCTTAATTAATGTGAGTTCTGCAGGAATAGAGAGGTGGAGAAAGAGAAGACGCCCCCAAATCAAGTTCCGTTTATTAATAAGCGTCCTTAGACCTACGACAAATTCCATTTGCAATGGGCTGACCCTTTCTTTGGGACCCAATTCCACGGCAAGAGGCAAAAATATTTTGCATGACACCCAATGACAGTTAGAAAGAGGAAGGAGGAAAATTGGAAAATAGCAAAAGAAGTATGCTCGGAAATCATAGTTGGATGAAGAATGAGAACCTTGAAATCTCTGAAATCACCCGCAGGGATAGCATTTTCTCATCACTACTTCAAAGAGGTCTAGAAGGAGAGAATTGAGATTGATATTCTTTTTAGGCAGTATCCCAAAAAACGTTTGACAGTGTGTTCTCATTCGATCTTAAACAGTTTGTCTTGATATTGCGCTCGAAGTGCCTTTACGAGGTTACGAGGTTGTAAAGTCGCATTCCATGATTAGCCGTTGGGTGATTATTATTATTATTCGGTTAAGGGAATGTCACTCCGCGTCCTTAAAGAACCATTGGGACCCTTTTGTTGATTATAGTGTACCTATTAATCTTAAGATCTTAAGATCTTTCAGCTTTGCATCTGTTAATAAGTGTTCTCTCAGATGCCTCGACCACTCTGCACAAAACCTGCAGGCAGTGTCCCTAGATATCCCTAGCTTCCTTAGGTGATAGTTTGGCCGATCGTGGGAAGTGGGAATTCCCACTATGATTCGAAAGTTCTTTTTGGTGAGGTTTAAGCAATCCTTTGTGCGGTTGGGTACGTATCCCCCATATAAGGGCCCTGGTCTGCTCCATTCCTGGTAGGCCTGCCTAGTATAGTTCCCTGAACTGTTCCTCTTCATTTCTTAGTGTCATACCATGAAACCGTTTCCCATTTCACGAAAGGGCTCTGGCTGCTCCCTTCTTGGCTAGATCATCCGCTGCCTCATTGCCTCCCAACCCAGCTTGGCATGAAACCCAGAGTATCCAGACCTTGGTATCAGTAAATCGGGATACCGCCTAGAAAGAATATTAATCTTCCTTCCTGCACCAGGGACTAGTGGCCCTTAGTTCAGTTTGGATTCTATCACATATTGTATCTTCATATTTGCCCCTACAGATTAAAACAGTGCCGTCCGCGTAACCCTAAACTTGTCTTCCAGTATTTGTTAGCACGTCCAGGAGTTCGTCCACTACCATACTCTACATAAACGGCGATAGTACCCGGTCCTGTGGAGAACCTTGAATTGTGTTCATGACAATAGAATTTGTACCTGTTGGTACTTCTATTTGCCTGCTTTCAAGCATTTTTCCCATCCAGAAAGCCAGAGTGTTTCCCGCTCTCGTGCGGCTCAAGGCATCTTGTATCTCTATGTGCGATGTGTTGTCGAATGCTCCTTCGACATCCAAAAACGGACACAGTGCTATTTCTTTTGTTTCTATGGCATCCCGTAGCACATCCGCCAGCTGATGCAGAGCTGTTTCAGTTGACCGTCCTGCCCGGTGAGCGTATTGGCAGTGATGTAGGGGATTACGCTTTCGAACGTTAGTTCTAATCTAGTTGTCTATGACTTTCTCCACCATTTTCAGTACGATCGATGTTAGGATAGTCCTAGGCCTCTCTGGATTAATGCTGGCAAAATTCCACTCACTCCGGGTGATTTCAGTTGTTTAAAAGTTCCCACTGCCCACCTTAGCCTAGCTTCTGAGCATATCTCTTTTGCTAGTTTCCAGTTCTCCGTTCTTCCCCTTTTATTCGTTGTCGGGGTGTTAGGCAGAATGTTGTTGCCTGCCACCGTCGGGTAGGACCCCGGGAAATGGGCTCTAAGAAGGAGGTGTACCCTGTCCTCTTCATACTCGGAAAATGTTCCATCTTCTTTCTTCAAACAGACATAGAATATCGCCCGTCTTTGGCTACAGCCTTGTAAAGCCTGGATGCTTCTGTGATCCGTTCGATCCCTTCACAGAATTCCCTGAAGCAGTTTCGTTTTGCTTCCCTAATCGCGTTGCTATATGCAGTCAGTGCATTTTTGTACTTCTGCCATTCTGGCCAGATTCCTCATCGACCGTAGTACATCCCTTGATGACTTAACTGTCTTTCCCGGACAGCTGGTCCCATAAGCGTCCGTGACGACTGTGTTAAGGTTTTCTACCACTGTTTCTAGTTCCAGTTTGCAATCCGTTCTCCTGGGATTCTTTATTATTCTTTTTATTTCGGAGTTGCCCTCAATATCGAATCTCATTTTTCTGTGATCAGACATAAGGGGCTCATCCCTCCAATTCCTGACCAGCCCATTTATTAGAGTATTTCCTAGAGGTATGTCTAGTACCTCCTGTTTAGTGCTTGTCACAAATGTTGGAGTGTTCGCTGCTTTCCCAGACTTCGTGATGGGCATTGGCATCGGAGCCGAGGAGAAGTTGTAACGCCCTCTTCTCACAATACTTCACCAGTTTTGCGACTTGTTCCGGTGGAGCCCGGATTTCGTCTCCTGGGAAGTATCCTGATGCTACAACTGCCTCTCGAGTGCTTCTCCCGGCTTCCAATGAGACTTGGATAGCCACAAGGGTCTTCGGTGAGGAACTCAGAAAGACATACATATTCTAAATTACGCTTAAAAATTATGCAAGCTCTTGGTTTCTCACGAGAGGAGTCCCAAATTACCTACATGCTTCCTCCTTCCAGGCAGCGAATCTGCCCCCGGTACACCCAGCCAGTACTATTCCAATGCTCTCTTTGGAATTTGCCTTTGCAATTACCGCAGATACAGCTTTCGCATGGTGGAGGTGTAGCTGAGCAACCTTAGTGCTGGCCATTAGCCCCGTTATTGTTTGGAGCTGTTCTCCACTGTCGGAATACCGCCCCCTTTCTTCGCCATGATGCTTTCCTGCGCGTCGCTGTAAACGACCATCCTGAACACTAGAAGTCCTAGGTCTAGGTCATCTATCTGCTCTTCATTAGGCAGCAGGTGACTTATCCAGTCCTTTCCACCTCTATGGCTTTCGAGACTTGTTCGGGAACCTCCGTATGATTTTCACCCGGTCTCTTCCGAGGTATCTTTCCTCGGCTTTCCACTGTGCACATGGACAAATATGTTGCCAAATTGATTGCCTCCAGGGATCGATCATCAACCCCGATCGCAAGGATTTTACGCTTACCCTCCACCTTGCCTCTGAAGACTCACCTTAATCGCGTATGGGGATCCTCATTCTGAGCGATTAAGAGGCCCATAAGATCTTCCGTTTCTATTGTCGCGGCTTTTCGGAGTAAAATTCTCACCAAGTGTGCTCCTGGTATATCGTCTCCAGTACATGGTGACAGTTCTGCCCCTTCTCAACCAGTGTCTTCCGTCGCGCAGGCCACCAGTATAAGACCTGGTCGGCGTATCTTGGTGAATACAAGTTTCGAAGTCCATCCCTTTCACATCTGCCTGACGGCAAGGTCTTAGTTTTTTACTCCTCACAAGTGAGTATTTGCTCGGGAAACATTTTTGGCAGTATGGCCTCCCTCCCTGTCCCTGCCCTCCCGAATGGCCCTGACCACACTAGCATAACTAATGGTGAGCTTCCTGAGTCCTGCCTTCATCTCTGACCAGCCCGGGTTTTCTCCCCCCTCGGGTTCAGGTTTGGTTTTTTTGGGAGCATTCCTTTCCTGCGGGCTAATCTCTGCTGCTCCCCGCTTTCTCGGCTCCGGTAAAGATGGCTTAGGTCTATCCTGAGCCTTCTTAAGGGCCTCTTCTGGTTTCAGGCCTGATCTTCAAGTAGCGCAGATACCATTTAGCACCTGCGGCACTGAGACCTGCCTCCTTCCTGACGTCTTATATATTTATCTCAGACGTGCTTTTGCTAGCCCCTCCTTTTTGAGCAGTGGCGTTTGTTGGTTGCTGTCCACGCAGTATACCAATGTTAACTTGGATCTATTGCTTAACGTCCCAACTTCTCCCTTCTTGGGTGTAATTATCTGGCTCTCAATATTTCGGAGATGTCCCTCCGCCTGATTAACCAGTTTGTCTGTGGTACGGGGTCGCGCTTTAGATTTTTTAATTTTTATCGCTGGTACTCATTCGCTTCCCACAAGCATGGGGGTTAGGCGTGCCACAGCTACCCGTAGCACAACAATTTTAACCTGGACATGTTTTCTGCTGTTGCGCAACAATCCATCAATAAATAAATGTTTTGCAATTACATGAACCAATCCGGTACGCACAAATGTTAACACATTCATTTTGATATTTAAAAATTTACATAATTGAATAATGTTTAAGTAGTTTTTCGAATTTCGGGAAATTTAAAGGTGATCGCGTTTTGTATATGTCCACTGCGTTAAGCGTGATGATAGTGAAACTGAAGGACTTTCTGATAGGAGTTAGAGGAAAGTCACTGCTTAAAAGGATCCGGGATAAGCTCGGTCTAGGACAAAGGCGAAACCAAATAACTTGTGCGCCGCGGTGATCATAAGGGTAGTTCCAATTCACCTACTAAAACATAGAAGTTAGTAGCCCACAATAGAATTTTACTCTCTTTCGGATAGTGAACATGATTCCAACGTTGACCAATGCCGCGTCTGTCTCTAAG
Source organism: Hermetia illucens (assembly GCF_905115235.1). Lineage (NCBI taxonomy): Eukaryota > Metazoa > Arthropoda > Insecta > Diptera > Stratiomyidae > Hermetia > Hermetia illucens. The sequence continues at coordinate 26,985,216 of NC_051853.1, forward strand.
ATGGCATGTACGCAATCGACGATAGGTAGGGAAGTAGTCACCTGCTGGTTGTTTAGCTTTCATCATAACTTTGCAAGTCCTTAAAATTCTGTTTTATTTTAGGATCCTTCTGTTCCTGAAGAGTGGTAGGTACGGCACATTCTTCATTAAAGTTTCTCTGTGTAAATTTACGTGACCTATAAATATCATAACGTTGAATACAGTCGCATTCTGAAGTGACGTCCACCTTCACGCCTTCACTCCTACTCCTCCTACGTACTCCTACGATTGTAATAAACTGGGTAACAATCGACCACCGAAAACCGCTGAAGCATACACCATTCGATTAGGATCCAATTCAAAGTTGAGATCACGTTGTACCTTCTTCCGCTACAGATGATAATTGCTGGTTACACCAAGGACCAACTAAATTCCTCCAGATAAACAAGCAGAAAGAAGTCAGTGGGGAAATAGGACTCTCTTCTGTGGCTTTTCGAAAAGACAAAAAAAATCTGTATCCAGTAATATATTAGGTGCGGAAAATTCTTCTCCCAAAAACATATTGAGACTCTCTTATAAGCTTAAGTCAACCCAGTCCCAGTTCTCAATTTCTGAGTAAATGGCTTACACCATTTTCATCGCCGTTAACTCGAGCTGCCGCAATTATTATTCCAAAATAGATGATAAGCATAAGCCGTCTGAGAGGGAAAACAGCACAAAGAAGCAGAACCGATTAATTATATTCCGCAAAATATTTTCGGAAACACTTCCATCCAAGATACTTTCAGATTACCATCTTCATCCTATCACTTTCATCCCAATAAGCGTCACTTCTACCCGAGTCTATCCCGCTCATTTGGCTTATATACAAAGAAATCGAAATCTCCTCAAGAATTTATTTACCTAATTATCGAGAAGCAAGGCACCTCTCGTTTGCCTCTCGCTTTATTCATGTTTCCATAAATTATTCAAAATCAAATCCTCGGGAATTCTCTTATCCTCGGGAAAAACTGATTGTGGCTTTCATTATGGCATCGATTAGCGAGATTTCAATTCATAGTAACACCCTTCCCCACTCTTATCCTTTTCGGCTCCATTCAGTATTGATAGAATCCCAGAATATATTTTCCTGAGAATCGGAAGTGAATTCCGTTTATATAATTTCATGGCCACCAAATACATATTTGAATAGAAACGAGCGAAAAGTATTTCTGTGAAAGGAGATTTTCAGATACGGAAAATTTGTGAGGTGATGACCATTAACGGGGACATTATAATGAAATCGCTCGCTCTTGAAACCCGCGATCCCTGTCCCGTTCGTATTCCCGATTGGAAATGGAGTAGTATTGCTATCTGGCTCCGTTATTGTGATAAGCTTACATTAGGGATGTTATTTTGAATACGTAAAATCCGGGAATATTTTAGAAAGAGGATAGATTCGCAGCTCAAAGTATATTCGAAAGGAATAGTTTATTTGGTCCTTGGAAGGAAAGCTTTACTGTATTCAAAAGCGAGGGCAATGAACATTTTTGGTGGCTTACTTACGTATTGTGACCCAGTCAGTTTCACTAAAGTCCTGCGGATATTGAGGCCATAGCAATTTTCCACAACACTGGAAAAAACCCCGGGCCGAAATTTATGCTTGGCTACCCTTTCGACTCTTCTCTTTTTAGGGTAAGTGGTCGCCATTATTCACTCAATAACAAAAGAGAACCAATAATCGCTGATATTGTTTGTAAGGAAACAAAATCAAACGGAATTGATCCTTCAAATTGGTTGGTTTGCCATCGAACCTGCCTCAAGTCGAATTAATAAAACTATAGAGAACAAAGGAAAGTAATCTGGATAATCTGGATATGGAAGCCCACTGTGTGAGGCAGGTATAATTGACAAGCTTAAGTTTACTTCCACGCTCCAGAGAAAAGAAGTAGTTAATGATGAATAGAGCGCCACCTTATTGGGAAAATTTCCACAGGCTTTTCAGGGTAGTTAGATCCTAGAAGATATAAGGGAAAAATATCGGTATGACCGAAGAAAATGCTGGAAGCATGAGAATCCCATGTTTCCAACATATTCTGACGAAAATACTTTTGGGAAGATACCATATGTGTGAATTTTCCATAATGATAATTAGCAAGGACACAAAAACTGTATAAGGTAGATACTGGTGCTTCCTTCCTCTTCTTCTTCAGCATTGTCCAGTTTAGATAAGGCGTCGATTCATCTTGAGCGGTTGTGCCGTTATGGTCTCTCAATGACCTGATATGGATGCGGTCGCGAGGCTTTCAATTCACCATCCAGCGTATCAAGCTATCGTTATTTCGGCCGCTGTTTCAGTCGTTTACCAACGACTTCGTTGTTCACCCCAACCATCGCAAGTGAATTGTCGTTATCGCAAATTACGTGACCATACCATCGAAGACGCCTCTCTCGAAATTTTTCCACGATTGGTGCATCCCCATATCAATGGCGAATATCTTCATTTCTGATGTCATCAAAGCGTGTCACGCCACTGCTCCAGGGCAAGTTCTTCTTGTTCATTATCGCGAGGCGCCGTTCACTATCCTTTATAGTCGGCAAACACTCAGCGTGCCTTATATGATTCTGATAGCGTTCACCGGAGATATTTAAATCGCTCAGTTGTGGGTAAGTCATTGCTGTGACAGTAATAGTGCCTGTTTCATGGGGATCGGCGGTCAAAAATTCAATTTTATTCGAATTAAATCTGAGATCGTATTGAAGAAGCTGCTCGAGATCAACTTGGCCATGAGAAACCAAAAAAATATCATCTGCATAGAGCAATATATAGAGCGCTGGAAGTTGGATGTCCTGTGTGACAGTGGCCATAACAAGAAGAAAGAGGAGTGGCGGGCGGAGGGGCACTTCCTCGATAAACACTGTTATTTGAATGATGTCGCGAATACCGTTGTCAAGAATGCGTCAAAAATCTTGATGATATGGCAGAGTATCCGCATTGGACGCTAATTTGAATACTTTGCCTGAAGACCTTTCCTTTTCTATATCGGAACGGTGGTGTGGAACCACGCTCCGTATGTTTACGATTATGTAAGAAGCCGTAACCCAGTTCTCCTTCAACCTCTAGGTTAATGTTCCTTCCCAACGTTTGATCCGGATTCCTCCTCTTCATTGAAAACTTTGGTCGGTGAGACACCGCATACTCTGGATCTTGCGTTATACCACTAATCCAGAACAATTCGACGGAGCATCCAACCCGAATATATGGTATGGTGTGATTGCTTCCATTTACATCTTGTTGGGGTACATCGCGTCAACCACACCTATGTGCCATCGTTCGTGGTAACTTGAAATGCGCTTGAGCTCACCCAAGGTTTCCTGAAACGCCTGCACCCCTTTTCCACTCTCCTGCACCAAGTGTCCTTGGGGAGACCCACTTGGCGGACATCTTGTAGGAATTCGGTGCCCACGAGCGCCAGGACTGTGCGCCGGCCAAGTTTTTCGTTTCCGATAGTATCAGACCAGCTTACTCTGATGATACGATGCTGACAGGTATTGACAAAGACTTGGAGCTTATGATTAGCAGCAGGGTTCATTTTCCCTGTGTTACAATGAAAAAATTTTACCTCGATAGAACTCGTGACATTTTTCGCCATCTTAGGTCGCTCTGATGATAGCTATTTGTTTCTCCGGAACGTCCCTCCTGCGTAAAGTACTTCATATACACCCCTGCTCACACTATTTCCAGCTTTCTCGAAATCAATGAAAAGTAGGTGAAGCGAACATTTAAACACCGTGGACTGTTCCAAAATGATCCGTAGAGTCTTGATGTGGTCAAATGCAGAAGGATCCGCAGCGGAAACTAGCCTGCTCTCTATCGACCAACATTTTGCAGTTTTTTTAAGCGTGCCAGGATTATTCTAGCTATTATCTTTGCAACGGCAGGAACCACGCAGATACCCCTAAAATTATCACACCCAAAACGGGTGCCCCTATTTAGAATCTTAACGGTCGTTCACTCTATGGGAAAGGTCTCCGATTCCCAAGATTTTCTTACAGATCTGGCGTACCTGCAAGTGCACTGATAAATAACCCTGCGGTTCCCAGGAACAGATAGCGCGCCATTTCGTAGCTGCAGAGGCAACCCGACACCGGACTGGCGTCTTCTAGCACTTTATTGTTTAGGATAGTGAGGGATTCTAAGTCCACATCCACTTGATATTAAACCGGACCAAATAGAGCAACTTACTCTCACGTTTTTTGGTCTACGGATCACTCGTTTGGGGCATGGCACCGAAGCATTTAAAAATAGTGGACTAACGGTTTTGTTCAGGACAGAGGTCAAGGGTGTTTTTGCGAATATATAAAGGAGCGTTTTCCATCTGTTGCCACTTGCGGTCACGCTGGTCCCAGGGGAGACATAAGACGTAAGAGAGGTGAGGCAGCCTCTGATGAGTTGCCTCTATCCTGGACGAAATCGTTAGTCCCTATTCCTAGCACTTGTCTTTCGAGAGTACAAAAAGCCATTGCCAGGAGAGGAGTACTCTTCAGACTCTCCCATCTTACCCCGCTTAGGCTCAGAATATCCAGCTTATGTCGCTGGAATTTCCACTCAAGTTGGAGAAAGCGAGCACTCCAGAGACCCTTGCCATTGTGGTCAAGGAGCGTGCGACATTGTCCGTCCATTTCGATAACCAGAAGTCGTAGTCGTGTGGTCAGTCCCTATCCAGCGCGGTTTTGACGTTTCGGTAGCAATAAAGTTTCAAAACTTGAAGGTTGTTAGCCAACAAAGTTCTATTCCTTTTAGTTTCCTCTGACGAAAAGCAAGGAAGATTTAACCACATTCTTAACCCCGAACTCAGAGGGCTAACTCGAAACGATGCAAATATTGCCTGTCTCAACTGCCGTGTTGCGGACATGGGTAATATGGTCGACTTTTTCCCCGTATTTCCGCTCAAACCAAATCCTAATATTAAGAATTAGTCTGTTTGTCCACCGTCCCTCCGTAGGATGGTCCCATCTACGCTGTCAAAGACCATACGACTTTAATCCCGGTGCATTCCTACGTTCTGTATGCCCTCCATACGTCTTTCATGATACAGCACACTCATTTCTTTCAGCGGAAAAATGGCTAAGATCATGCCGGTCACTACCAATACAACGTCATCTCTCGCCTTACTATGATTCGTTATTAAGATCGTTCCTGTTTCCCCATCCGCATTATTCGTTCTAAGTAAGACTCTTACTGCATCCTCAACAAAAAGGACTCTTACTGTTTTTGTCCCGTAGACTTCCATAGCCTTTGGGTGCTTTTCTGTAACAACTGCAAGCAAGTCATCGACAAAGCCGACGATCGCAGACTTTTTAGTGACGGAAAGAACAAACTCCCAATTATACATGATATTCCACACCGGGGAAGCTAACACCAAGTCCTGGCATACCCACGCTGTGGCGAAGTACTATTTAGGACCTCATCCATTTCACACCAGATGGTCCTCCTTGAGATGTAATTTTGGATTAGATTCACCAAATATCCAGCTACATCAATGTCAACCAACTCCCCTTTAATTCTGTTCCACTTGACCTTTTTTAGATCTCTCTTTTGTCTTTGTCTTCTATAGATTACTCTTTTCATCAACTTGTCCATTGTATACAACATACGAATCGAGTAATTATTGTAGGTTTGGCAAACTTTTCCACTTTTCCAATTGGCCAAGGAATATTGCTTCGTTTAGGCATGTCTCGAAAATGGTGACGAGTCGTGCCTAGTCTTTACTGACAGTTTCGAAGCTCGAAGCTCTCAAATTTTCCCAAGCTAAATTTTTCAGCTCAAACATGAGGTCACCCTTCAGGGTCCTTTGAATCTTTATCTTTTAGGTCGGGATCAGCTTTGACCTTTTTCAGTATCTCCTCGTAGGATAAAATTTCCCTTACTGGAGATCACAATTGCTTCTTAGCAAATTCGCACTTTTGCCCTCTTCTTCCCCTTTTAGTTAATTAACTATCTTGGCCGATCCACCCTTTTCATTCCCCTTGGATTTGGCATATTCGATTTTTTTATGGCTTGGTGCACGTGGCGCTTGTCCTTGATGAACTCAGACTGCTCAACTATTTTTGCACCAAGCTGTGTGAAGGGTGATTCCTCCATGAATATTAACTTTTAAATAGTCCTTCACATTGGGCGCTCATTGACCACCCCTCCTTTTTATCGGCGGAGATCTCAAAGTTGACCAACTTCTTCTGAATGGGTCCTTTTCCTGGTCCTGCTGTCGCTGCTCTCCAATATGTGGCTTTGTTACCATTTTTGTCGCCTAGCGATCTGCTTTCATCTTTCTTCAATTTTTTCTGGTGGTAGAGTGGTACTTCACTTGAACAAATCTAGAACACTTTAGTTCCTCTATTTCCATTATGTCATTTTCAGTATGCTTCAATCTTCAATCTTCTATGACTTCTATTTCCGCCCGGTTGGCGAGTTCATTGATATTTTTTTCCTGGTCCGTTTTTTCCGACTTAGAACTCCAAAGCATCTCTCTTTTTTGACTGGTAAAGCAGTGTTACTCCCGCTGGTCGTAGCTCCACTGGTTGCAAGAAGCGATTACCCCTCCAAAATTTTCGTTGTTGTTGTGGTCATTCCATGATGAGTCCGTGTGCTAGAAAGTGCCGCCATATAGCACGCCAAGATTGTCAATGTGAGCGAGGAAGTTAGGATTGAGTTGACAGAAATCCTTTGTGTTCAGATTTGGGTTCAGATGCTCAGGAGCCCATTTCAAGCGTGGGTTGACACGAAGCCCTTCGAGTTCGGAGCAGTGTTCAGAATTGAGATCAGGCGCTAGTCAGGTCAAGCGTGGGTATAGGTATAGGAGTTTGTGCTCAGAGTTGGGATCAGGCACTAGTCAGGTGTCCATTTCAAGTGACCCCGCACAGCTAAATTAATAAATATTAAGACTTTGAGCGTACTTGCAGCCTCGCTAAAATTATTACCCGACGAAAGCAACTGCGACCCGGAAGGAAGGAAACAGAATGCCGCACCTGTCAGCTGATAGATCCTACTCCGAATTGTATGCTAGATTTCAAACCCGTGGTTAACGTTTCGTTACGGGCACATGGTCCACATGGTCCGCAGTTCACCACTAGCTTCCCTAGTGGTCAGTCTGCTGAGCCCAATCCCCTAACCGAAATGAATTTGTCCAACCCCATATGCTTTCACAATCCTATCAGCCACATCTGGATGCCGTTTCATTACTAGAGAAATGGGAATAAAACGAGGGAATTTTTTTTTCTTAAATTTATTGTTATACTACGTTCACATTACACACACATTAATTATAAAATTACACCTAAAACCCTCCCAATTTAACATATTAGAAATGCAGAGTGCCAGTTTTGTTCCTATTCCTAATACTTCGTTTTAATGATTCCAACTGATCTTGTAATTGCTTCAGTTTCCTTTTCTGGCTTTGAAAACTTTCCGACCTTAGTTCTCTTCCCACAACGAGGATTGTCTCTTTTAGTGCCATCACTTCCTTTGCTGTACCAGATCTCTTTTTTTGATCTAGCACGTTTTTCAATTCGACCACTAAATTGGCAGGTTTCTTTAGTAACCCCATGAGTACGATATATTCCTGGCGCAGAATTTTGAACTTATCGATATCGCTGAGATTCTTGACCACAGGATCCTGTATGAAATCTTGGTTGATCCCCGGAGCATTAGCGGTTTCTTCTCTTTTCAGGGATTTGTCATCGATTTTTGAAGAGGGCACCTCTTTACATTGCGAATGAGGGGCCTCAGTTCTTATATCCTTATTTTCACCATGGGATCCTTTTGAGGAATTTCGCTCGTGCTTATCGGTCGTGCTATCTTCACTGATTCTCATTTTAGAATCTGCCGTTGATTTTTTACTTTCGTTTGTGATCTTGTGCTTCTTTCGCGGTGGTTCTGTCTCTTGAGTAAAATTTCCTTCAGACTTTTTGTCCTTTTCGATAGACGACCTCGAACCCAACATTTCTTTTGCATTACGTTTATTTGGTTTTGGTTTCTCCATCTTATGCGCCTCGCCTTTTCTGCCCTCATTCTTATTATGGACTACGTCTAGGTTCTTTTTTGTACGTCTGCCAGTTTTGCCGTCTCTGTTTGCAGGCTTTTCGTCCTTGTCGGTAGACGACCTTGAGCCCAACATTTCTTTGTGTGGTTTTGGTTCGTCCATCTTATGCAACAACTCGTGATGCGCTTCGTCTTTTCTGTCCTCATTCTTATTATGGGCTGTGTCTGGGCTCTTTTTCGTACGTCTGTCAGTTTTGGGGTCTCTATTTGCAGACTTTTCGTCCTTTTCGGTAGACGACTTTGAGCCCAACATGTCTTTGTCATTACGTTTATGTGGTTTTGGTACGTCCATCTTATGCCTTAACTTCTGATGCGCGAAATCTCCGTTTGCTTCGGGTTTATTTATCAAATCCAAAGATTTGACCGTTTCGTTTGTGATCGCTTGTTTTTTTTGATATGCTTCAGAAATCTGAATGATATCCTTGTTAGATAGGCCACCTTTCCGTTCAGAAGTACTATGCTTGGTTGATTGATTTGCGGAGTTGCGCTTGTTTGAAATGAGGCCTTCCATTTCGGAACCTTTTGGGGTCCTTCTCTCATGCTCATCAGTTTGTTGTTTTATCTTCTTAGAATCAACCACTGGTTTGTCAATTTCCTTGGAGATCTTCTGCTTGTTTCGTTCAGGTCCTACAGACATATTTGCGGTAGTCTTTTTCGTAGGTAACCCGGAGCTCAATATTTTTTTACCATTACGTTCATTTTCGCAGTTGCTATCGCTTGCCTTTTGCAATAGTTCCTTCCCACGGGAAATCTGATTTTCAATGTCCTTTTTCGTAAAGGTACTGGTCCGCACCTTTCTCGCTACTGGTAAGGTGTAATTCTCTGGGAGAGGATCTAATGATGGAGCAGACGACTTTTGTTCTGGTCTACAGCTACTTGGCAGAATTGTTGCAACCTTCATTGGTTTCGTAGTTTGTCTGCTATTGTAGATTTCGCTATTTGCTGCAGTCCTCACTTTTTGGGAATTGTGGCCTGTACTTTCTAGAGTGACCGCATGTTTTGGCAGCCCTTGTGTCCTCTGTTTCTCACTATGGATTCGATGTAAAGAATTCCTTTCTATCGTCCTTCCATCGGTTTTTGAATCACCAAATGCAGGAGTCAATTTTACGGTAGAATCTGCTGCTGGTTTCACCAATTCGTTGGAAATAATGTTTATCTGTTGACCATGTTGCAATATTAATGACCCCGCGGGCTGAATTGCATCTACATCTGACATTCGAATGCTCCTTCCAAATGATTCCGACCGAGACAAACCTTCGGGGGTCTCGTTTACTACTCTTCAGCGGCATCGATGGATTTACTTTCGTTCCGCCTGTTTTTCCTCCATTTTCGTGTTCTACTCTGTTACTGCTCTGTACTTCTTTTATAGAGCAACCTTTTGGTGTCGCTGTTTCGGCTTTCACCTCAACCAACTCCTCTGGCATACGTTTTATCAGAGCATGCAAAGGGTCTCCAATATTTAACACAGGCTTATTTTCTATCCGGCTGTTGTGAGATGCGTTTCCTTGCTCGGGTTGTACTGCACCGAAGTCGTTATCAGAATCGGAATCCTCCGAAAGTTCCAGGCCATCTATCAGTGAATACGAGCCGTTTCCAGTGACAATTCCATTGGAATATTGGAAAGTGGAAAGAGAGCTACCAACTTGTTTCGGGACGTCTTCCTCGTTTGCTCCCCGTGTAGAAGCAGCCTTCCATTCGGTGCCTGGATTTAATGGCGGCAGAATATCACTGACCTGATTCGGTGAGACGTCCTCAAAATCGGAATCATCCGACAACTGAAGATCACCAGCAAGATGATGGGACCTAAAATTGTCCTCCTCTTTTCGGACAATCGTTTGTCCATTGCAATTCTTACTCCAGGATTTTTGGTTGCTAACTACCTCTGAAGGTTGTCCAGCCGAATCACCTAATAATGGCATATCCTTAATCAGCCAAAAGCTGTCATTTACGGCTTGCTCTGTTTTTCCCACAGAGAAGCTTTCTTCGGAATCAGAATCGTCGGATAATTGTAGATCGTTAGCGAGCTGGTAACTACTTACTTGCTCGGGCTGTACTGCACCGAAGTAGCTATCAGAATCAGAATCCTCCGAAAGTTCCAGGTCATTTACCAGTGAATACGAACCATTTCCAGTGAATTGTTGCAAATTAGGAAGACAGCTACCAACTTGCTTCTGGACGTCTTCCTCGTTTGCTCCCCGTGTAGAAGCAGCCTTCCATTCGGTGCCTGGATTTAACGGCAGCAGAATATCACTAACTTGATTCGGTGAGACGTCCTCAAAATCGGAATCATCCGACAACTGAAGATCACCAGCAAGATGATGGGACCTAAAATTATCCTCCTCTTTTCGGACAATCGTCTGTCCATTGCAATTCTTACTCCAGGATTTTTGGTTGCTAACTACCTCTGAAGGTTGTCCAGCCGAATCACCTAATAATGGCATATCCTTGAATAGGCAAAAGCTACCCTTTACGGTTTGCTCTGGTTTTCCCACAGAAAAGCTTTCTTCGGAATCAGAATCGTCGGATAATTGTAGATCCTTAGCTAGCTGGTAAGGATCAGCAATAGTGCCTGCAGCTACATGCCGCAATTGTTCGGTTTGTTGCGATTTTGGTGGTGACAAAAGCAATAGATCCATTATTGAAATTTTGCTAGGTTTTGATACTTCGTTGATTTGAAGGTTTATGATGAGAATTGGAACATTCCCGCCCTTTTATACTAAAATCCAGAATTATTTGAAAATAATAAAGAGCAATTGGGCCTATAAGTATCTTTTAATTGTAATTATATTATCTCTTCAGTTACGTAGCTGGAAATCAGGATCCCAATCGATTATTAAGTAATTAGGGAGATAATTGATAATTAGTGTAATTAAGGATTAATGATTATTTTTTTTGTGCAGCTGCTGCCAGTGGTTATGATGGAAAAAATAGGCAGGTATCCATTGTAATTGGGACGTTTGTGCTGGTTTCGATATCCTTTTGCTCCTCCGAATGGCCACTTTTTGGCACCCTCCGATAAAACTTCCTTGACCGGAACCATGCCATCCTCAAAATTGTGATTTGCTGTTTCATTAGTAGTTTTGTTACCTAGCTGGGAGCAGTCGCTTCCTAAGCATCGTGGCATCACATGCTTTCGCAACTCTTTTGATGATTTGGGTGACTTTTTCTTCGGTCGTCCGATCTAGGGATATAATGCGCTTGAGCCGCGCGGAATACATGTCTTCCCCAAAAGCTTTCGCTATCCACCCACCCAATCCACCCGAAATTTTACCAGAGTGCTTATCCGAGCTCAATTTGCCCTTCATTATCATGCAAATTGCCTAGTTGTTTTTTTGAGCATAGTCCTCGGTGTCTCACCAAGTACCTTTACTAGCTGGAACGCAGCTCACGTGTGTTAGGTCCATAATAGACCATACTTCTCTTCCTCTCAAAGTGTACAAGACCCTGACATTCACGAGTGCTACGTCTTGGCTTGCCGAATACTCTGAGCAGAACACGTCCTCTCACATTCTCTGGCAGCCCAAGCATCAAAAATTCCTGCCGAGATTTTCAGACAACATCCTTACGCACCCAGAACTAGCTTGCTCAGTATCTGCTCATACTTGGCAGCTGTAGGGTTGAATGGAGCTAAGCAGGTTTTCTTACACTTTGGCTCTAATGAATCCTTCCGGATGCTTAATTATTTGCTGAAAGACATAGTAATCTCGGGAATGCCGAGGGAAGTTGAAGCGCATTTCAGTGAACCGTGTACGATAGCGCGCAAGTGTGGTTGATACACTATATCCCACAGAGGGATTCACGGCCACCATATTATCTGCGATTTGCGCTGAGGGCTTTCAAGTATTCTTCTTGGCAGTGTTTTTGAACCCAACGTTCCACTTTGCAATTGATTCCGGTCCTCGACAAGGAATAGGGTACCCTTCAACTTAATCCTGCAGGTAGCCTTTACCGGAGACAGTTATTCTTTGCATTCCGGACACAGTTACATGGATAGATGAATCTGGAGAGTTTGTGTCTTCACTACTTTATGCAGAAATGGCGATTGTGCATTCATCGAGTGCGATTCATCCTGAATTCCGTTTTGATTTCCGGGTATTTCGTTTGCTTTCGTGCTCGGAAATCAACTTGATACTGCCTTCACGTCTAATTCGTTTGCGTGTCTTTCTCTAGTTTCTTTTCTCTTGTCTCATATTGGGTCCAGATGAGACCTCACGAGTATGTCAGTAATTGAAAGTTGATAGTGATAGTGATAGTACTCTGTGGTCCTTATTGGTGCATCATCAACGGCGCAACAACCGGTATTCGGTCTGCCTTAATAAGGAACTCCAGACATCCCGGTTTTGCGCCGGGGTCCACCAATTCGATATCCCTAAAAGCTGTCTGGCGTCCTGACCTACGCCATCGCTCCATATTAGGCAGGGTCTGCCTCGTCTTCTTTTTCTATCATAGATATTGCCCTTATAGACTTTCCAGGTGGGATCATCCTCATCCATTCGGATTAAGTGATCCGCCCACCGTAACCTATTGAGCCGGATTTTATCCACAATCGGACGGTTATAGATAGATAGATAGACGCTCATAGATTTCGTCATTATGTAGGCTACGGCTTTCCCGGTACTCAATATGCTCCGTTTTTGCCACTATTCACACCGTTTTGCATTCCCCCATAAACATAGGTTGCAAAACATCTTTTATTGCAGTTTTCCAACTGTCGCTGGGCTTAGTTCACCTAGTCGTTTCCTTGTAGAGAGACGTGACGGATTTGCCGGCAGCACGAGTTGGAAAGCTTTAAAAACAATTTACCGTACGCATTTTTGGGTTCTAGTGTTAAATCCGAAGCTCTAAAAACTAACTCAACAGTAAAAACCGACTTTTTCTGAGGTCTAGGAGAAGTCTCAGTAAGAGATACAAAATTATCGTATGTCTCATACTAGGGGGAGGGGAAAACTCGTCGAAATGTTGCTTGCAGGATTATTACCAGCGAGACAATGGTCCATTCTTGATTTTCCTGAATCAGCTGTGTACGTGCTAACACAACGCGTACAGCATTCATTACAAGTGTCGAGTCTACTCGGTTGTCGTCTAGAATCTTGTAGGCCTGCAACTGTTTGAAGGATTTTCTTCTGGCCATTTTTTAAGTTACATTCGCAAGGACACTTTCTGCCGAACAGCCGGAGACGAAATGCGTTCTCCTTCCAAACAAAATACGACAAGCCTCCCTGCAGTGATATAATCGCAAGTCATTTGCCAACAAAAGTTCTTCTCCCAAAATTGAATTAATTTCGACATCGCTGAAAATTAACTAAAGGTTGAAGCAAAGTAAGGACATCATCTATACTGGCTTAAAATATTCGTTTATCCTGAATATACATACTTTTCAACGCGAAAAATGGAGGCCTTATCCCAACAGGCTAGACACCGGCATTAGACAAGGATAAGCGAAAAAAAAGTGAAACCTTAATCCAAATGGCGCGAATCTATCCATTACTATGAATCAACAAAGCATTTTTTCTGCTTACCATAAATAAGGAATGAATCTCTAAAATCTATAAATGGATCCCAGACTGACAGTCTACTAAAAAAATTTAATGGCCAGGACGGTCACTTTGAAGTTCAAATAAAGTCCTTGAAAATTCCAAATTAAAAATATCATGCAAATCTGTTGAATTGAATGCTGGATAGCTGAGAGGTGTTTGTTTCTGAAACCGGAGTAACTTCAGTCAGTTTTTTTGTAGAATATAAAAGGGATCAATGCTCTACCTTCGACATATGTATGTTGGTAAGCAAACCAGACACCACTTTCGGCCTCACATGCTGAATAGGGAGATAGTTTTCAATATTAAACAGATTTGTTGCAGTTGAGGGATAAACGCTGCTCGGTTGCAGTACCGGCAATCCAAAAACAGTCACGGTATAAGGTATATAACCAGTGATATCCTTTATGAACACCTCCTTGCCTAGGCCATCCCGCAGGACAATTTTAAGAAAAGTGTCAGTAACACTCCAACCCTTAGTTACAGAATGTCGGAAAAATTTATTCAACGGGGAGAATTTAGTCAATCCAAATCCTATTTGATCCTCATCATCTACAATAGTCACAACAGCAGCCTGGATAGGATACGTCTGGCGGATGTCTAGTCCTCTAGGTTGTTTGACACTCTTATTTGCATTATGTGTCACTGCCCATACAAACGTTGTTCTTAGCATACCTTTCCAATCCTAACTCTTGAGATACATCCTTCTGTTAGTCCTTTTTTCCATTCTATGCCACTTATCCAATTATCCAAAAACGTTGCAGTTTCTTTTAAACTTTCCTCCCTTGATATCCACTATTTAATAATAAAAATATTGTTTGATAGGTTGCTAAAAAGTTTATATGCAGCCGGGAAAGAAAGCAAAACTTACGACAAAGCAAGCCCTTAGTTCCGTAAACACCCTCTTCCGTTATGCAGAATAATTTCATTTAATCAATTTTCAATTAGGAGAAAATGCAAATCTTATAACCTCCACTCCCTAGAAACAGCCCCAACTCTACAATAATTTGTTCACGTTGCTTCCGGTATTGTTTTATAAACCACGGGAACACCTTCTTTCACACTTCCCAATTTTCTATTCAGGATCCCTTTTTCCCCCAATTATTCAGGATCCGAAGCTCTCCATACTCCTAGAGTCAGTCATAAGCGATTGCAGTTGAGCCCGTGGTGGCTTCTAATACTTCCCTACTTTTTAACAAAGGGTTAGTGTAAACGCTATGCTGTAATTAGACTTGTAAAGTAGATGGGAGCCAGGATATTTTTCGAAAAGAGGTTGCTTGGGATCGTCGCCGTGCTGTTGGTGCTATTGAGGCTGAATTCTAACAATGCTTCGCTTTGTATGCGGTTAAAAAGATGAAAACCATTTTACTCCTTTCCATTGTTTAAGTTTTTTTTCTGTTTTTGCCTTTACTTTTACTCATTTTCTCGTCTTGTAAAAAAAAATGTGGGAAACTTGCGCAAGATATAAACAAAGGAAGAAAAATATGCTCTTCGTCTTTAGCCTTTGCAATATATCCGCCTTATTGGAAAATGCTAGAGCGCTGAGAAGGAAGTTTCGTATTCATTTTCTTGACAAGAACTTCAGGGCTAGCGAGCCTGCATGTAAGTACGGAGTATGCCATCAGTAATTTTAAAATTACTTTAAAATTTCTTAAGGTCTTTGGTTTTATGAAAAGGGGGTACCTTCTGATTATCCATAAATAGTTGCAGCTGCCCCTCTTCCAAACATATGAAGAAACAAAAGATCTCAAATAACATCATCAAATCATCTTCTAGCCCAAATCCAATCCAGCTGGCCTAAAAACAGCCAAAGTCAGCAGAAGAATATGCAATGATAACCTAATGATTTCGCAGGCGACGCTCGTTGTCAGTATCGGCTCTGCACTCGGCATGTACCGCCGCCATTTATACTACGGAGAGCGGTGATGTTGTGGGGGTGGTTATAAAATATTACTTATCACAGCGGGTAGTATGGTGTTATTAGGTGATATTGAAATGTAAGGTAATACCATGATGTTAGGTAATGTGGTGATGTTAGGTGAAATTGTAATGTTTGGATTCCGCTCAGTGATAGTAATGCGTTATTACACTTTAAGGTGATATCACTTTTGTGATATTATAATACATGCATCACCTACCCATCTCTGATACTAATTCGTGCCATTATTGATTATATCCTCAGTCGATGTTGCCCTACCTTAGATCCGTACGAAGGCCGGACTTTGTGGTTCCCACTCTTTTTGGCATCCACAGATTGTCTAAATAGAGGATTCCCCTTGAGTTTGAATGAGGTCTGCATCCATTAATACTCCAACAATTCCTTATTTATTCGCTTAGTATTTTTGCATTGTTACGCCAAATTGAAAGTATCGGTTTCCTTGAAACTATCGATAGGGGTTAAAATTTCTGCTTACTGCGTTATTGTGGAAGACGTCGCTGCAACATTCTCGCGCCACGTGCATCTAAAACAGGAACACCATGATGACTCGGATCTGGGACGCCATATTTTGAACATTGGAGTTTGGGCATATTCGAAAGTCTGAAACTGTATCAAAAGATTTGGGGATCCTCCCAGGAGTCTTTGCACGTGTGCCCGATCTGCCGGGAATTCCAGCAAACCAAACCAGAAGTAAACTTTCGACTGTCCTTTGACTGAGGATTTCCTGACGATCTAGATTCAGTAGAATAATAGCATGATTTTCAAAATGCCTACTTGTGAACTGTACTAGCCGGTTATAAGAGAAGTTATCTTTCTACGTGCACCACATGATAACTGTTTCAATCTGCCTTTCGATCGTTCGGTTCAGCGTCATTTCGGATGCAGTCAAAGCATTTTAGGCTACTAGTCCAATGCAATATTTCCGTCTACATTACCGCGAGACGCCATTCATTGTATTTTATATTATTATTATTTTATAATCAGAACTAGAGAGGGTGATGATCAGAAACACCAGCCGTGAAACTCCACTTCATCCAGATTGTGCTAATGCGTAAGGAAATGTCATGAAAGGATGCTCAAATGAAGGTCCGTGTAAAAAAATAGCTCTACAATAAGTTTCTCGACGATAAAAAAGTGGCTATTTTGGAAACAGAGAAAGCGATCGCTGTTGCCCGAGCGATCCATTATAATGATCTTTGTGATAAAAGGCGGTGATAAAGGCCATCCTCAAATCGACAGGATCCGGGCGTCCTGCTGCTTCCGTTGAGGCTTTTTATTCAACGTGATTTATCTTCTTTTTTGACATTAAATGCATTTTATTTGACGGTTTGTCACGAGCCGTGCCACTAAGAGAAGGATCTGTCAGAATTAACAAAGTGGAGTAACTTTAACTATATTTTATTTATCTCTTTCCTTGATCTCAGCAACTTAGTTTTAATTTACTTGAGATTGTACAAAGAGCATTGCGTAGAATCCCCTTCTATCTGTTATTGGTACCAGCATAATATAGAGAATATATAGTATTGAAAAGCCTCCCGTAGGTCGGCAATTTCTGCTGTCCGACCTGCGGAACGGGGATCATGAGCTGCGCCCTTTGGTATAATGTTTACATGACAGCGAGGAGGCATGTACCATAAAGCCAGAGTATCAATCAGCAAAGAAAAGACTCCGCAGTGCGATAAATAAAAGCCCAGCTCGCGGCTGGCAGAACCTGGTCAACGAAGTGAATGAGGTCCTGAGGATCATCTGGAAAATCAGGACTCAGTCGGGGCTCCGTGGAATTCCTGCTTACTAAGTACTGACCAGATGGACCGGATTGTACGGGCATTATTCCCCAGATATACCGTGCAGGTTGATGTTAATAGCGCGGAAAGCATCGAGGATTCCCCTCCCCCCCCTTTCACAATAAAAGAGCTAGAAAAAGAGGCTCCCACCATGCGAAACAAAAAAGGGCCTGGTCCTGATGATATCTTGGCAGAAAGTTACAAACTGGTGTTCTGCCAACGGCCAGATTTGCCGCTCGGGGCGTTAACCGCTTGCCTGAAGGAGGACATTTTCCTTGTCGTTGGGAGGAAGCGAGACTCGCGCGGATCACCAAGGGAAAAAGAGAGCCAGAATATGCTGGCACTGACGGCCATCTTAGAAGTCTGTTGCGAATAGTAGAAATGTTCAGCCGTGATATTCGGATTGAGATTAGATTAGACGAATCTAAGCCATCTGCAAAGGTCATCACTAGCCGCATGCCGGACATAGTATTGGTAATCTCCACATCCAAGCTATGATCGAGACAGACTTCTACAAGTACTTAGGAATTCTGCAAGGAACCCATCCTCGAGTTGATGATCTGAAAGATGCTCTGCTATCCGAATTCCTGCGACCTGTAAAGCTGGTGCTGAAATAGGATCTCTCGGGAAGAATGAAATAAGTGCGTTGAATGTATTCACTATCCCTTCACTGGCTTATGCATTTGGAATATTGCCGTGGACGATGAGCGATCTGGAAAACATCCAGTGGCGGATACGGACAACTATGTCCAACTTCCGATTACATCATCCAAAGTCTGCCGCGGAGCGGATGAACCTGCTTCGTAACATCGGAGGTAGGGGCGTGGTTGACGTGGCGGCACATCATCGCCAAGTCGACTCGCTGTGCGCTTATTTTTACAGCAAAGAGCAGGCGAGTCCCTTGCATGCTGTCTATAAGGCAAACTGTGGCCTAACTCCACTTAACTTGATGGATCGATCTTTCTATCCTCTGAATGGGGTGAAGTCGAACCAACAGCGGATCGATGAATGGAAGTCGAACGCAATGTACTGTAAACACGTGAATTGTCTTTGACATATTGATTGCATTGATGATGTAATGCATGTGATGAACAATGAGCCACTGGCTCGGGAAATCAACGAAATTTGGCGTCTCGAGCGGGTGGTTGTAGTTCCCACAATATTGTCAGCTACAGGTATTGTACCCAAATCCCTTGATGTCCCATTCTGCATACGTGCTCGATGTTGCGGGGAGTTCTCGACGGATTCTCGCATTGACCTACAAAAATTCGGCGTCTGCCGAGATTGTGACAACTTGGGAAATAAAAATAATCTTTGGCGCAACAATCCATATTGTCTCAGGGCCTTGAAGTGTCTTAGAGCACTTCATTCAAGACCGTAACAGTACACTACAGTACACTAAAGGAGGCAATGTGGTCAGCACTGCGCTCGCCCGAGATTATTACCCTGATTTGACTCAGGTACTCATTCACAGCTGAGTCGACTGGTATCCGACCTCAAATCACCATACAAATTTCACTGCCACCAGTAAGATTTGAACCGTGCTCTAACCACTCAGCAATCCAGATACTTTGGTTTAATGCTTGACTCAAAGATGAGTTGCAGCTGGAGATTCAGCCTTGGGTCGGCTAATAGCGAATGTTGGAGGCCATATATTTACCAGGATACATCTCCTCCTCCTCTCCAGGTTGGGGGTTGGGTAGGGCTGACAACCCTACACGGAAAACAACCTGCTACGAAGCCACAACAGGAGCCTCGGATAGGAAAATACATGGTGGCAACGTCAGCACCGAAGACGAATCAACCAACAACATCAAACCGCACTGGTCAAACACAAACACGAACAAGAATAAGGATAGGGGAATACAACTTTGAGACCGTTGACAATTTCTCCCATCTAGGGTCGAAAATCACAACCGATAACAACTACGATGATGAAATCCGCGCACAGTTGTTGTCAGCCAACAGAGCCTACTTCAGCTTACAAAGACTGTTCCGCTCGAAACGTCTCACCATAGGGTCAAAGCTCTTACTGTACAAGACTATGATCTTGCCAGTCCTCATTTATTCCTCGGAAACTTGGGTTCTCAGCAAGAAAAATTGCGAACTCTTGGCCGCGTTCGAGAGAAGAATCCTCCGAAGAATTTTTGGGCCCCTACATGAGGATGGACGATTCCGTAGCCTACACAATGACGAAATCTATGAGCGATACCATGACCGTCCAGTTGTGGTTAAAATCCGGCTCAATAGGTTGCGGTGGGCGGGTCACTTAATCCGTATGGATGAGGATGATCCCATCCGGAAAGTCTATAAGGGCAATATCTATGGTAGAAGGAAGAAAGAAGACGAGGCAGACCATGCCTAAGATGGAGCGATGGCGTGGGCCAGGACGCCAGACAGCTTTTAGGGATATCGAATTGGTGGACCTCGGTGCAAAACCGGGATGTCTGGAGTTCCTTATTAAGGCAGGCCTAGACCGGATACCGGTTATTGCGCCGTTGATGATGATGATGATACATCTCTTTATGGGAGCAACGCAGTCCATTCGGCTCTGCGGTGCGGAGGGATGTGCTCATACCCTTGATAAGGGGCTGCTTCGAAAGCGCATTGCCCAATTGCAGAGACGGGTAGCTTTGCGAGTAGCGTCTGCTTATCACATTGTCTCAAAACCGGCCTCAATAGTGATCGCGGGAGTGATCCCCGTTGCCCTCTTTGCTAGAAAACATAAAGGTATCTAAAACCGTAAAGGAAAGATCTAAGAAAAGGGGTTGCCCGTAATGAACGTCAATGTACACTTACCGAGTGGCAACTCTCTTGGCGAAATAAGCCAAGAGACAAATGGAGTGCATCGCTTATCGAAAATTTAGATGCGGGGAACCGAACGTATGGTGGTATTGATTACTTCCTTACCTAACTTTTAAGCGGGCATAGAGTTCCAGTCTTATTTGCACAAGACTGGGAAGGACGTCGAACACACCTTTTTCTGTTGTGAAAGTTGGAATGGCTTTCAGCTGTAGCGTTATGCTGACACATGGGAGCTCTCTCCAGAGAACATTGTCAGAGAGATGCTGAGAAGCGCTAATTGATGGACTCGTGTTGCGCTTCATGTTCGGGCTCTTCTCGTTGTGAAGAAGATTGAGCTCAACCGGCGGAGTGACCGGGTGACAAAGGGTTCCCTGAATTAAAAACTCCCTTCCTCACCTCCCCTCCCGTTGGTGAAAGGAATTTCGTAACTTCAAAGCTCCTTAGGCCAGGAGAGCGGGAGGGTTTCAGGGTAATTGTCTGATGACAGGGAGGTGTTTAGTTGCGTGCTCTTGCGGGGGTCAAACACTCCTTCAATACTCCCCAAAACAACTTTACTTACCTAACCTGCCGAATTTAGCGCCATTTGGCCAGAGTCCATCATTCGGGGGAAGAGCAGACAGATGTTATCGGCGTATTTGAGGGTTGGTCAGTGGCCACAGCAGCCTTTGTGAAAAAAGTATTTCGAATAGCGGTCCAATGCTCATAGGTATTCGCAGCGAATTATTCAAGGTATCTGTGGTACGATTAGTTCGCGCGTCTTGGAGGATGGTGATCAGACTCGAGTCTGCAAAGGACTCATCTGCAGTGGCACGAAGTCTCACCTCCCGTAGAGCGTATGCTCTAAAAGATTTCCTATGGGATGTGTTCTCAGTTCAATTATTTATAGTTTGTTACCCGGGAGAGTTTCATGGTTGTGATTGCGTCCATATTACGGGCAAAACTACTTGTGCTTCCTAATTGCTGCACGGGTGTTAGATAGGCCTTGCAATAACTGGTATGAATGCTGAGATTGCTCACACTATAAACCAGTATTGTGGTACTAGTCACGGCGTGGCTCTGATTGTATTCGTTAAATCAATCCGTGTTCAAAGAGGACCGCAGAAATATGCCTATACGCCTACGCAGGTCCTTCATGTAATCTGATTAGCAATATAGAGGAGCTATCTAACTCCGCCATGCTATTAACATAGTATGCTGGTCCCAAGCCCAGGTAAAGGAGGAGGGTTTGAGGCAACGTACTCTGTACTATCCTCAGTAAAACAAAAATAAAATGCTGGGATCAGGGAAAGAGATAAATAGAGTATAGTTGGAGTTATTCCACTATGCTAAATCCTACCTGATCTCTCTTGGTGACAGGCCCCGCGACAGGTCGACCAAGAAAATGCATAGAATGTCGTTACAAACATGATAATCGGATTAAGTCACAGGCCTCGGAGAAATGCTAGGGCGTCCACCTCAGTCGACGCGGCAGGACGGGCCCCGGTTCTGTCGAGAAATGGGCAAGGGTTCTTGACGCATGGACGGCGTCAGGACGTAAGCAAGTTAGTCCGCACACAACGAACAAAACAAATACGTGTCTGCACGCTAAATGTTGGTACCCTAACTGGAAAGACGGAGGAACTCGCAAGAGCCCTTCGGAAAAGGTGCATTGACATCTGCGCTCTGCAAGAAACCCGATGGTCTGGTTCCAAAAGCTGCGACATTGAACGCGAACGCGGTAAAAATGGCTACAAACTTCTCTATTTTGGTAACCCACACACTCAATATGGTGTTGGCATTGCCATCTCGGAGGGTTTCCGTGATGCCATTAAAGAAGTCGAACGATTTGATGATCGGCTGATGAAGCTCACCATTATATCAGCTGATCGCACTATTCACTTCTTTACCGCGTATGCACCACAGACAGGTCGACCTGATGCCGAGAAGGATGCCTTCTGGCAACTTCTCGATGAAAGGACTTGTCACGTGCTGCTGACGATTATATCATCATTGCCGGCGATTTTAATGGTCATGTTTGTGAGAAGATAGACGGTGACAGCTGTCATGGGGAAAAGGGGTTCGGAGCGCGCAATGAGGGTGGCGAGCGTAAAATCGATTTTGGGGATACCCATGGCCTTGTACTTATGAATACATGGTTCATCAAACGATTGTCTCATCTTCTTACATTTCATAAGGGGAACAGTAAAACGCAAATCGACTATATTCTCATAAGACGCCAACATTTTACCACTGTCACTGATTGCAAAGTCGTTCCCTATGAGACCATCGCACCTCAACATCGGCCGTTGGTTGCTGCCCTGCGAATCAAGCCACCGATAAAACGGCGTGAGGAACGCACTGGCCCGCCGCGCATTAAATGGTGGCGATTTGGTGGGAAGAAAGAAGAAGCGGTCTCACTCATACGATTGCCAACCATTACGAATGTGGAAGAATGGAACCAAATGAAAGACACGATCCACAAAGCGGCCTCTGCAACCCTCGGGGTCACCAAGCCGGGTAAGCGGTACATCAACCGAGATACTTGGCTTTGGAATGATGATGTTGAAATGAAGGTCCGTGAAAAGAAACGCCTCTACCACAAATTTCTCGACGATAAAACGCTTGCTAATTGGCAAATTTATAAGAATGCCAACCGGGAAGCAAAGAAAGCGGTCGCTGTCACCCGAGCGAACCATTTCAAAAATCTTTACGATAAACTGGACACTCGGGATGGCGAGAGAGATCTGTATCGACTTGCTAAAAGCCGTGATGAACGCACACAGGATATCGAACACTTCTGTTGTGTTAATGACAAGAACGGTACTTTGCTTACCAACCGTCAAGCCGCAACGGATAGATGGCGAGAATACTTCGAGCAGATTTCAACTGAAGAATTTGCTCATCTTCCACTTCCACAATCATTCCCGACATTTGGAGCAGTTCCACCAGTCAGCGCAACTGAAGTCGAGGAGGCAATAAAACAAATGAGATCGGGGAAAGCAACAGGACCTGACGACATCGCATCTGAGCTCTGGAAAGCGAAGAGCTGGGACCCAACACTGTGGCTCAGTGAATTCTTTAACCGGGTTATTCAGGAAGGAAGAACACCATCTGACTGGCAAGAAAGTACCACTGTTCCAATATGGAAAAAGAAAGGTAGCCCAGCAGAATGTTCAAATTACCGTCCGATCCGGTTACTTTCCCATACCATGAAGATTTTTGAACGCATTCTTGACAACCGTATTCGCGAAATCGTTGAAATAACCGTGAATCAAGCGGGATTTGTCAAGAACTGCGGAACTACTGACGCAATACACGCTGCGCGGTTACTCATGGAGAAACACCGTGAGAAGCATCGCCCTCTTTACATTGCCTTTTTGGATCTAGAGAAAGCGTTTGACCGTGTACCACACGAACTCATCTGGTATGCTTTACGACAACACTTCGTGCCAGAAGAACTCGTGCGCTGGGTTCAATTGCTCTACCACGATCCGAAAAGTAAAGTTCGAAGTATGGCGGGTGTATCAAAACCGCTTCGTGTCTCTGTTGGAGTTCATCAAGGAAGTGCCCTCTCACCACTCCTCTTTGTCCTTGTTATGGACACCGTCACACGGGATATCCAACGTCCAGCGCCCTACACTCTGCTTTATGCAGATGATGTTTTCCTAGCATCTGATAGCAAAAATGATCTCGAGCAACTTGTTCAAAAATGGAATGATCGCCTCATGCAACACGGTCTCAGATTGAATTTAAACAAAACTGAATTTTTGACGACCGATCCCCATGAAACAGGCACAATCACCGTCAGCGGCAGTGATCTGCCCAGAACTGAGCGATTTAAATACCTCGGGTCAACGCTATCAGCCAATGGAGAGCTGCGTTATGAAATTGCTTCACGCATTAACGCAACCTGGATGAAGTGGCGTTCCACAACTGGTGTCCTTTGTGATCGACGTATCAACGAACGTCTCAAATCTAAAATTTACCGCAATGTCGTCCGTCCAGTCGCTCTCTATGGTTCTGAGTGTTGGCCGACCATAAAAGACAATGAACGGCGTCTTGCGGTAATGGAGACGAAGATGCTTCGTTGGACTAGTGACGTCACACGTTTAGATCACATCCGAGATGAGGATATCCGCGATCGTTATGGGGTTGCACCGATCGTGGAAAAGTTGCGAGAGAGGCGTCTTCGATGGCATGGTCACGCAGTTCGTGCTAACGAAAATTCATTTGCTAAGATTGGTCTGAACATCGAAGTCGATGATAAACGACCAAAAGGTAGGCCGAAACAACGGGGGCTTGATACGCTGGATGGGGATTTGAAAGCCTCGAGATTGCACCCAGATCAGGCATCCGATAGAGCCAAATGGCGAAACCGATCACGACGAGCCGACCCCGCTTGTGAACGGGACAAAGGCTGAAGAAAAAGAAGAATATAGAGGAGCTATCTAATCTCGAATCCTTCTAATATGACTGTTGCCTGTGGAAGTTAGGACCATTAGTTAGTCAGGACCGTGGTTCCCCATAACATGTCCGGGGAAGGTGTTTTGGCACTCAGATCATCCCCCATGATGTCAGTATCAGTCTCCTTGCCGTTTTGTTGTCGAAATCTAGCATATCTAGCTGTAAGCACCACCAACAGTTCCATGCCGGATCTGTATCTGCTAGTACTTGGCTTTCCAGAGAATACAAACGCATTGCCGGAGGAGGGGTGGAATACTCCCACTTCGCTCGAATTTGAAAAAGCGCGCATTCAGGCGATCCTCAATACCGTTGTCGGGTAACATGACTGCACTACAAAAGTCAACCATTATCCATTTTCGATAGCAAGAGCTGATGGCCATAAGGTCAGTCCTTATCCGAGACTTAATTGACATTTTGATAATAGTAAAATTTTCAAATTTCGATTTCTATCCCTTTTAGTCGCCTTTTGCGGTAAGCGGAGAATATTTTGAGTATTTTCTTAGGTCCCAACTAAGAGGGCAGCAGATAGGTAGGCAGAAAAAATTATTCTAAAATGAAGGAAATCCGATGCAGATGGATGAACCGAAGAAAAGTAGGAAAATGATTTTCGGGCAACCGAGAAGACCCCAACTTGGCCCCAAGTGTATGAATTATTAGCTCCTGCAAACCGTTGACTTTTAACGTAAAATTAATTTTAATAGAAACGCATTCCTACGTTTTTATTCCCTCATGTATGCCTCCATTTTTTCCTTTTATTTATCCTTAACACTTGTCCTAAACTATTACTTTGCCATGAATGCTATTATTTTGTCACAAAGGCCAGGACTTTCTCAGTAGAAATTTCCCAGGAAATCGTTCACATGAAAAGGAATAAGATACCCATCGTCATTATATCAGTGACACTTCTTATTTGTTGTGATTATCGGAATTCGCACAATCCATGACATATCAACATTGATATCGTTTGGCTTTCATTGCCTTCTATTTTTCTCAGAACCAATGACTCGTGTTATCAAGAAGGACTCCAAGCGAGAAGGTGCTTTTGGGGGCGTTAGTAGAAAGCAATTCAGAAATATCAGGGAAACAAGGACACCAATGCCATATTATTTGTTCCATTAGGGATTAGAAGCGAAATCTCCTGAAATGTGTTCGGAACGTCGGAATAGCTTTCGATTAACATATCAGAAACATAGAAAGTTACAGCCGAATTAACTTCGCAATGTTTGGAGATTTCTAATGCCTTCGTCCTCTCTGGTGTTGCTTATGTGGGCGGGGTTTGTTTTCAATGTTAAGTGAAGATACGTCGCCCCAGAATCATGCCCCGCAAGGTTGTTCACTTTCCTTACGAATCGTGAGAATTCGGTAGTGATACATGGTTACGATTGTTGGAAGGCAAGGATACTCACAACAACAAGCAACAGGATGGCGGCATCTAAAGTCGTAATAGGGTCGATTTCATATCAAATCATTTAACATAATTAGGATAGATAGAATAATGGATTCTAAATCAAGCGCTTATGGAATAAACCCCCAGATTTATCCACAAGAAATCCAGGGTATTTAGGAGGGAGGCAAAGCAAAGTTATGGACTCAGCTTTTGCCCAGAAAATCCTTCGCCCGCCATTACTTGTGTACTACAAAGGTCCCCCGGAAATAGGATAATCTCGTTACAAATGTCTCAACTTTCAGGAAAAAAACAATTCGCATATAATCAAAATTCTAATTATCTGTAAATTAAAATCCTAAACACCCATTCAAACTCGGATATTTTCCAGATGCTTAATGTTGCCGCGCCGCCATAAATTTATTTAAAACGGGGGTAAACATTTATCTTAAGTTCATTAAATGACAAAACTTTCCCGTGCCGAATTTTTGTCTTTTGCCCAGCACTTAGGTGCAGGCTTTTCCGAGTCGGCCTTGCGATTTCCCTTCGACATGAAAAAATATCAAATAAATTCCAAACTTCAGGACTAAAACGTTAAGGATTTTCCCTGGTTCCGCGTCATTCCAGAACATTAAAGTAATAATTTGTGAGAAGTTAAACATGAATTCCGTACAAATGCTGAATCGGAGCAGCGCCTATATCTCCTCCAGGAAAAGCACGGGGAAATGGTAAAACTTATCCGTCTCCTTGTTTCCGGGTTTTCCCTTTTTTCCTGGCCATTGTGACGGCTACGATTGCCGAAATTACGGAGAGCAACTAATGTAAAAAGCAAAAATGTAGCTGAGCAATAAAATTTTATCTAATCGACTCTCAAACTCGACTCAACAAATTTTACGGCCCCATTTCACCCGTCAAGGAGGGTACCCAGGAAAAGGATTAATTTTTGTACAAGAACTTCAATTAAAAGTAGAAAATATTTTCGCACAATTAAACTTTTCGCTGGGAAAATGAATGGAATCTGTAGCGCGAAATATGGACGTAGGGTTTCATTACTTCGGTGGTGATTTGAACCCGTGGGGAGGTCATAAAGTATTCTTTGGTTCCTAGTAATAACCATTGCGAATATACAATGGGAAGCAGATGGTTCTTTCCTTTTTTCCTGGAATTTTAGTGCCTGGTAAAAGTGTAATTTCCATCGTAATCGAAATTGCAATGAGAACTATCGAAGTTGAAGTTTGATTTGAATTGTTTGCCTTAAATATAACTGGGCCTCCACCGCAGTGAACAGTTGGAAAAGACTGTCAAATTTTCGGAAGTTGAAGCAATAGTCGAACCATGGTAGATTGAGTAATAGTCAATCAATGATAATGGCGGTTTCCATTAAAAATAGTACTGCCTAAAAGAACATTTATTTAAACTGCTACCTAACCTTGCAGGCAGGAATAGTACGCTAGTCAGGAGAACTGTGTCCTCCACTTTAGTGCACTCCGACAATTCTTAAACAATTCTCGTAACTTCCAGGAAAATTTGAATAGAAAGGATACAAGCAAATAGTTATCCCTGCTCGTGGCTTGGTCTGATTAAGGTTGCACAATTCAGTAATTCCTCGCATAACCTCCCAGTGGTAGCCTTTAAAAGTCGTCTTCTGTTGGGCTAATAACGTGCAAGGGCGGGCTGAGGGTAGGTTCGTCCAACCGATAAGAATCTGCTTGCCGAACTGGACATAACGTGTACCTGACACAGTTCCCCTACCCTGAGACCGTCTGCATGGGTAAACAAGAATGTCGGCCACTGGAAGGCAATCAATAAGTAGAGGTTCGCTGGAATCCTGCTTAAAAGCTAGTACCAGAAACCATCAACATTTAGATCAAAATTGCGGTACTATTGAAAAGCAGGATGGAAAAAATCTTGCTAAATACGGGGGTTGCAAAAAAATACAATAACAAACGCCAGAAAAATCAGCAGAAGGCAAAACCTGCTGTCTTCAATCGCAATCGATTTCAGGATTAGGTTGAAAACCAAAGTGTAGCAAGTAACCTCTGCAAATAGTCCCTCCCTGAAATTAACTACGCGATCAAAGCGGAAGAACCCCAGATGAATAGCTAACCTTTTCTAGCCCATGCCTAGAGACACTGGAACATTGGAATATAAAGTGCAGTTCGGAGTCGAGAACACGTGAAAGTGTTTCGCTCCGGGAAACTGGACCTTGCCCCAATCGACGATGCCAACGAGTTGTTGAAGAGGATGAAGATCGACTGCCTGACGGGGCTGACGACCCTCTAACCCAAGCAAATTATACTAAGAGTAGTGCAGATAAATTGGCAACAACCAAAGTTGACTGTAGTTAATCTGTTGATCTTAATTAATATTAATGCATTAGCCGCGAATCCGAGGAGACCCATTCATTAAAGTGCTCCAAAGTAAATATAACAATTCATTCCACAGCACAATGCAATTGACATGTATCTTCCGTAGAAAGTACTTACATGTCTTTTGTGTCTGAAACTCAGTTCAAGCGTTCTAAGGGTGGTCTAACTAGAGCAGGCAGGAGCGGAGAACCTGGATATATCTTCAGTTGATTAATCAAGGAAATGAAGAAGGCCAACCTCTTGAGAAGCACGGAGATTATTGACACAAGCCTATCGGCGTGTAACGGGGGCAGTACAATAACTTTCCATTTCTCCAGCTCAAAAAACTGTGATGATTGAGAGGAGGTCCTTGATATCACCATATTAATTGACAATAACAAGCATTGACAAACTGAGAGTGCCTGACAAGAGATGCTTTTCAGTCATAGTTGGATACTTTTCAGTGTAAATTTTGCTGTGAATGTTTTGAGTCCTTTCAAAGACCATGTGTGGCAGAATACTCTTCACCGATGAATCAAAGATGGTCTGTGGAATTGTTGCAGGGGATCAGTGTATTCAAGACGGAGGTTAAAGTGGTGCTAGAAGCTTGTCGATGACTGAGGCATGATCAAAGTCCCAACGCTAATATAACCACTCTGGCCGACAGCCAAATGGCCATTAAGACTGTACTAGACATTAGCGACATCCTCCAGGCTAGTGGGGCGGTTAACAGGTGCGTCACGCTCAAAGTCACCCTCCTCCAGTCATAGGAATGCAGAGGGGAATGAGTGGCTAATGGACAGAGCAGACATGGCTCTGTTCTTGACGATCATTTGGCACTATTCAACAGCAGCCGACTTCAGCTGTTTTACCATCTGCGTTAGCTCGACGAGCGGAAGCAACCGGTTGTATACCACCCACTCCAACATCTTCCCCATAGTGTCTAAAAGAAGAGGCTATATCAGATGGTTTTTGGGACTTCGGTGGCAGAACCAATCTCTACCTTTTCCACTGAGCGGGAGACACTCCTTCGACCGTGCACGATTCAAATATACTTATGAACCATGTGGGACTGATTTCAGCTATCCGGCATCCAGTCATGATAATAAATCTCTCTTCGGTAAAATACTTTGATATACGAAAGGGGGACCTGTGCTCTCGGTGACACTATACGTCATTCACCATCACTAAATTAAAAATCTTCTACTTTAATCCCCTATCCCTTGCTTCACTAGCAAACCTCCTCAAACTTTCAAACAAAATTTCTTACGGACATCTCATATAAGACTGGGACGTTCACTATCAATAACAATCAATAAGAACAGTGCTACACATGAAGTCACTTCGAGAATCAGCAGTAGCTGGATGAAGTGACCCTTGGGTGCTCTTTTCGGTAGATACATCTGCCAAGCTTTCAATCCAATATCTACAATAGTGTCATATGCCGTAGAATGGGGAAACGAAAATTTTCCATATCTTCTCCAGAAGCCCTACCTAATCTTCGCCTACTTCCATCACTTTCCTCAAATATTCAGTGACTTACTTAGTTCTTTTCTTCTGAAGTTTGCCTCCTCATTATCTTCCTTTTCCACACCCATTTTAGGTAATGATTCCGCACGGCATTTCCCTCTCCACTTCTTCTTTGGTTGAGCTTCTTACTGACAAAATTGTCACTAATATTGATCCTGATCCCGATAAGCTTCCAAATCTATCGTAGTTAATAAGAAATAATTGATCTCCCCCATCTAGGCCGTGGAAGTAGCGAAGAGCTCTACCTACAACACCTTTCTAAAGAAGGTCTTATTATTCTTATTTTCAAAAGTGTTGACCACTATTCTATCTCACACGTTCCTTCTTGTTCTAAAATCCTCAAAAGATCAATGGCTGAATGACAGGGCAGCGTGGCTTTATGAAGCAATAGTCCACTTCCTGAAATCCACATATTTTACCAATATTGTCTTGATTCGCGTGCTCACTCTATGCTGATGATCTATGTTTGGTCCAGTGGATTGTGCTTTTTTGCAACGCAATTTAGACCATTTAGAACATTTCCTTCGGGCGAATAAGTTGCGACTAAAGGTGCCCTACAGTAGCTTTATCATAATTTACCGTACTTTCTAAGTTCTTCGCTCACATAAAGAGGAAGTTTTCAAAGGACGCAGTTGTCGGTCCGGGGATGGCAACTCCAGTACCTTCCGGTGTTCCTGTCCCGGAAAATAGCTGAGAGAAACTCAGCAGAAAATGAGCAACAGTGGTCAAGAGTATGCGCACGGCAATGTTCCTCCTGAACGACTGGTAGCAATAGATTGTGAAGCTTCCGTGCTCCGGAGGGTGCCCCAGCCGTGACAAGCCTTCTATGTACTGGTAGACGGTGGAAATTGCCGACCTACTAAACAAGTCGTACAAAGCCTGTGGTTTGGTACAATGTTTACAGGCTGAGTACAGATCAGTTAAAAAGACTCTTTAGCGCGATAAATAAAAGCAAAGTTAGCGGCTGGCAGATCCTATTCAACGAGGTAAGTGGGGATCAGCAAGGATTTGATTATGAACTTGTTAACCGGAAAATCGGGACTCTGCGGAAACCCTACTTACTTAGCACCGGCTAGATGGACGATATTTTACGTCCACTATTCCCCAGATATCCCGTACGGGTTGAAGTCAACAGCGAGGAAGGTGTCAAGTACTGTCCATTTTTCGCCATGAATGAGTTCGAAAAAGCAGTTCTCATGAAGAAAAATAAGAAGGCCCCAGATCCTAATAATATCCCGGCGGAAGTTAATAAATCGGTGTAGTTAGTAGTTAAATTCCTTGTTTTAATTCTTGACTCGAAAATGAGCTTCTTTGAGCAAATCAAAGCAGCAGCGGACAAGGCTGCAGCTGGAGTCTATCCCTTGAGTTGGATAATGGCTAACATCAACATTGGTGGCCCTACATCTGCCAAGAGACATCTTCTTAAGGGTCTGCTCTGCCCTACGGCGTACCAGAGCCTCCTTTCAGCTAAATAACTATCGACAATTGCGGCGAGATAGGCGGGAATACCAACCTTCGCTAGGAATTTCCGAATTAGATTCCAATTGGCCGAATTGAATGCATTTTTCACATCCAGGGTTACTACCACGCAATATTTGCTGGTACCACCCTTTCCGTGGATTGCATTTTCGGCCAAGCCAGTAACCAATTTGATGGCATCAATGGTTGATCTGACTTTACGGAACCCATACTGCCGATCTGAAAGGCCGCCTTGGCTCTCAACTACCGGGAGTAATCTATTATAGATTACCCGCTCTAACATCTTCCCCACCGTGTCCAAAAGACATATGGGTCGGTATGAAGATGGTTCACCTGGAGGTTTACCAGGGTTAGGCAGAAGCACCAACTTCTGCCACTTCCCTACCGCTGGAAATATTCCCTCGGACATGCACGCTTCGAACAACTCAGCGAACATGTCCGGCCTGGATTTCACGGCAAGCTTAAGGGCCTTATTCGGTACTCCGTCCAGACCCGGTGCTTTATTGTCTCCTATTCTGCCGCAGATCTCCAGCAGTTCGTCTCTGGTGACTGGAGGAATTGACGTCACATTCAGAGGTGGTTGGAATATGTCGGTGCTCTCCTCTTGCTGGGGGAATAACCCCTGGATGATTTTCAGCAAGATGGTGGGGCACGTGATCTGCGGAGAGGAACGGCCTCTGAATCGTCCCATCACGATTCTATAAGCACTTTCCCACGGGTTTACGTCCGCTTCTGAGCAGAGCTCCTTAAAGCATTTCCTCTTGCTTCGCTGGATGGCGAGCTTGAGGGTTTTGCGGGCTGCTTTATAGCCGCATTCTTTCTGCCCCTGATCGACTCTACCTACCGTCCTCTGAGCCGCTCTTCTGGCTCGGTGGCAGGCTGATCTAAGGCCGGTCAGTTCATCATTCCACTAGTAGTTTGATCTTCTACTGGCGAATGAGCACCTCCTAGGCATGGACGCGTCACATGCTTTGGCGATGCATTGAGCTAGATGGACAGCTGTTTCCGTAGAGGCGCCTGCCTTATCAGGTTGATCTAACCACACCTCTATGAAGGTCTACTCATCTAAAGATTTTGCAGACCAGGCTGAAATCTTTTTCGGCTTCGGGCATGCTAGCTCTTTGCTCTGTGGCTCGACACATGTCTCAAAGAAGATTGCCTGGTGATCGCTGTGGGTGTAGCGCTCACTAACGCACCAGGACATACACCGTGCTAGCGCAGGACTGACAAAGGTCAAGTCTACAACCGAGCCTGACCCCCCTTTCTGAAAGGTATTTACAGCACCTTCGTTAGCCAAGACCATGTCCATCTGCGCAAAAGCTTCTAAGCTTCTGTCCGTCTGTCTGTCTGTCTGTCTGTCCGTCACACGCATTTTTCTCGGAGACGGTTATAGCGATTGTCACCAAATTTGGTAGAAAGGTGGGAACTGTGAACGCTCATGCATGTAGTGAGTTACATCCTTTTACGACGAATTTAAGGGGGTCCCCATACATGCAAAAGGGGGTGTACATTTTTTTTTCATCAAATATAGTCATGTGGGGTATCAAATTAAAGGTTTCGGTTAGTACTTTTCAAAGCCGGTCTTAATTTTGACTTTTGTTGAAAAGATGGGAAGTGCGGGGGGTTGAAAGTGGCCATTTTTTTAACGAACCCATTCTCAGGAACTACCAAACCGAAAAATCTGAAAATTGAATGGTGAGATAGGTTTCGATAGCAACTTCATAGAAATGCAAGAAAGTTATGTCCAAAAAAGGTTGTCCGAGAGATGCTGAGAAGCGCTGGCAGACGAAGTTGTGTTACGGAGTACGTTCGGATTCTTCTTGTTGGAAAGAAGACTGAGTTCGATCGATGGTGGGACCGGATGGTAGGGAGTTTCTTTAACTGACAACTCCCCTAAAATTTGTCGTTGTGCCATGGTTTCAATAGCTTCCAATGCTTCACATCAACCCACAGTTCAGTTTTCCAACTTCCTATATTCAGTGACACGTCATTATGCCTGCATACTCAGCAGAATTTTATACGATTTAAAGGGGTGAGACCAGTCATTTTAATCAGAAATGAAACAAGCATTACTGAAGATCCAGTAGTCATCGATATACACTAGAAGATTATAAAATCAAGAGGTGACAACTCCACTATTTGATCGTATTTTTGTTCAGAGTACACTCTCTATATCGCTGGAGTTTTCGCTCCTAATACAGAGTAGGAGCATTCTCACTACTTTTTAACTAACGAACTAACTATTTCCATTATTTACCTCTAATTCTGAGAACAAGAGGGCTGTAAACTCGTATGTACAAAGAGTGAAGCATCTTAGTCGCACTTTCGCTTCATCGATGCCAGGTTTTTGTAATATGTAGGTAGTCAGACAAGCCTTTTGAGCGCAGAAACGATGAATATTTGGTTATAATATTTGATGTTAGTCGTGAAGGACCGAATCCCATTAGTTAGAAATTGGGTTTCATAAAATAAATAAATTTGGCATTGATTTTATGTGTATCCTTGGAATAAAAAACCCACATTTCTAACCGTATCTAATCACACCACAAACTCACACCCTAGAAACTCTACGCAATTCCATAGAAAATCAATGAATTAAATTCACCTGCTAGTCCCGGCTCCTGGTTGACATGACCTTCCTCTGAAAACATCCGGCATCCCCAATCCTCCCCTAAGTATGAAATAAAAATCCATGTAAATTAATTTTTCAGTTAATTGGCTCGATTCGTAATTCTAGGCCTGAATGTTGTTTTAATTAACAGCTTTGCCGGGGAATGGTGAATGGAATCCCATAAAAGAGCTCTTTCGACCCTCTCTAATTAAAAGCTGCCTCCACTTCACGTTACGTTCGTCGAATGCCACCGTTTTCGACTTTACTCGCCACCCCCTCTCCTCTGCCATCGTGCGTCGTCTACAAAAGTTGGTAAAAGAAATCGTCAGTTTGCAAAGCAATCAAAAAGTCGTAAACCGTTTTCCGCCCTTGAAAAAAAAAAGTTTTTTTCTCGAGCAATTTGCCGCGATACGTGGGTGTGGTAATGTAGATCCTCTTGGAGATTTCCACTTTTTGATTAGACATTTGACAAAAGCCCACGGGGGGTCGTTTATTAGAAAGTCCTTCAGGTGACATGTTTGTATGGCTCCAGGGTGGGTTGAATTATAGTACAATGGTGTTTGGAATTTGGAAGGGATTTTTCTCATGGTCGGAAATTAAATACTTGAGTTTTCTGGTTTTGAAATTTGCTATTCTTTCAAAAGAACAGTTTGGTTCTTTGAAGTTATCAAATTAAAGACATGCTGTGGGAAGTATACCTGAGGAAGCAGACTTTGTTGGTATAGCTCCTACATTTATTTTTAACTTTTTGTCGCCCGTAATCTGTGCGTTTAGGCATTTGAATGTAAACGGAACTATTCAACTGGTATGCGGCATTATTTTCCACTAACTAGAACTATTTCACAAACCACGAAGGGCGTCCGTGTTTGTCGTCACTATGACGAGACATACTAGCACTCAGCTAGTGGTGTCTAGCTCGCTGCACTTGCTTCAGAGTAATTATATATAATCGATGCTTGAAAATGTCCCCGAAATCTCGGGAGTACTTTTCGAGAAGCCTAAACCCAAGGTTCCTCCCTCTCGCCCCACCCCAACAATTCATCCTTTGGGAGAGGATTTGAGAAATCAATTCAGATTACTCGCGTATAACCTACCGACTTTTAGACTACCGAAATGAGCAATACGGTTCCACTAGGAACGAACCTTACTACCGGGACTTCTAACTATCGGAAATAGGCACACTTTGGTTTCTGAAATATGTACATGCTCCTTTATAACGTATCGAGGGCACATGGAATCTCCACTTCCTCTAACGTGCACGGGAATTTTGGCGATATAAGTTTGCTGTTCAGGGCCTAAGCGTTGTTGTGATTCTTCCGATACTGTACTTTGTGATTCCAGTAAGGTTACCAGTAGCAACTTCGGCGTTTATTGATTGCTGACAGCGAGGGAACTCGCTTGAATTGAGAGTTGGTTTCTGACAGGATCGGGGTTGCGAGAAACCGAATTTAGAGGGATTCACTGAGCAATTATACGTAGTTAAGGAGGGGCTTCCTAAAGATTGCATTTTGATTGTGATACGACGGGGGTAGGTGATTTGAAGTCTCTTACAACAAATTGTTTTGGCATATGATGGGAAAGGTTTAGAGATTTCTGTAACTTTGACCACCTCATCATCAGTATTCGACCAGAGTGCCTGCCATAAAATCAGTTATGTATTGACTGACCTCCAAAAAACATCTAATTTAATCGACCACGCCTGGATCACCGGTAGATTTCGTAATGATCTTCAGAATGTAAGTGAAAATGGAGTGCCTATATCGGTCTAAAATAAGACTGTCATCTAATGATCGCTGACCATTGCTTGCGTGTTACTGCTAGTATTGTTTTTGTTGTTATGCATTAAATTGTTGGCCATATACAAAAAGGATGTCGTGAGATGTGGTGGATAGCATAAATATGGGGTCTGATCAAAGATGAAAACGAACTGAGAGGACCAAGTGAAGATGAGTGCAAAGCGCTAAAACTCCGACATCGGAAAAATTACAAAAGAATTTCTCTATTTTCTTGATTAAGGACGCAGAAGCAACAACATCAATTTTGCTATCGTTTTCCGCATCATGAAAGAGTTTACTAGTGGTGGTCAAGTTTCTGATTGCTATGCGAGGGTATTTAACGGAGGATTTTTGCGATGAGAACTAGTCCAAGAGTTGGAAGGAGAATCAGTGGCGAAGATGGCTTACGGTTTCATCCACGATAGGGACAGCTCATCAGACGCTGCCTCACCTCTGCACTAGGAACACCGCAACCGATGTGATTCGCAGATGTTAACACTTCTTTTTATTCACTCGCAATATGAATGCGAATTATTGCCAATGTAAATCCGCCATAGTTCGACCAAAGCTTGACTGGAGTTAATTTTTCTGCTTGGGTATTGACGGATCCTAAATCCGAGTGCACTTGATGTCCAACCAGACCACATGAAGAACAACTAGCAACTTCTTTTTTTGGTCCACGGACCCCTCGCTTTGGGCATAGTACACAAGTTTTCAAAAATCAGAGGCGAAGACGGCTTACGGTTTCGGTCTCACCTCTGGTAAAAGAACTTCACTACGATACTGAATTGTATAACATCTAGTGAAGTGCTAGCTATTGTGGATCATATAGCAAGCTACCATGATTGGCGAACACAAATTGCTTCAAACTTATGCCAAATTATCTTTGCCATCAAGGCGTTCAATTAGAATAAGTCCGCCATACTTAACGTTCT
Organism: Hermetia illucens; assembly: GCF_905115235.1. Lineage (NCBI taxonomy): Eukaryota > Metazoa > Arthropoda > Insecta > Diptera > Stratiomyidae > Hermetia > Hermetia illucens. The sequence continues at coordinate 27,021,839 of NC_051853.1, forward strand.
CCCTGCGGGACTATTGACTGTAGCTCCTCCTCCCCCGGCATTTCGGCAGAGCTGCTTCTTCCATTTAATCATAAATTTCGAAAAAATCGGTGATTCTTCGCAGGAAGCCAAAGGAAGGTATATTTATACTGAAAAAGATTACAGCTAAAATAACCCTTAGAAAGTCCCAACCCATCACAAACTGAAAAGGGGCAAAACGCGACTAAAGATGCCTTTCGGTCTCAGGGTTGATTATTCTTTCAAACCCTTTCATTTTTTGTTGCTATTGGTTCCTACTCCTGCTGTACAATCTGTCCATCTCAAGGCTGGATTAGGATTTTTCAATCTACATCTACAATGTGCAGTGCTATACACCATAGAAATCTTTGGAAATAGGGGAGAAAAATGCTTTCTAGGAGCAATTGCACGCTGTTAAAGAAAGGCTTCCTAAAGGTCATATTGTGATCGTGATGGGTGATATTAATGCCTATGTGGGCTCTGACAAAACGTTGCTTAAACATGTGATGGGGAAACACGGTCTTGGCAACCGTAACAGTAATGGTGGAAGTTCTTGAATTTCTGTAGCTTCCATTGCCTCATCATTGTAGCAACATTGTTCGAGCACAGAAACAAGGTCAGTTGAGTGTCAACTGACCTACATCGTACAAGCAATCAGATTGATCACTTCGCGAGCAGTAGTAGATTTAGGAGTAGTTTCCTAGATGCCCGTGTGATGAGAGGCGCTAACATCGGCCTAGAAAGGCGTCACCATGTGATGGTCGCTTATGTTGGCTTGTTTGTTGTGTCAGCCACTTCTCGCTGGGTTGGATAGCAACGACGCCTCAAGTTCAACGTCGACCGCTTGCATGATTCAGCTGTCGGTCGCCAGTGGAAAGGTTGTCTTGCGATCAGACGGCAGAATTCAATGACTTCGGAAGTATATACCGCATTACGAGAGAACAGAACATGTAGTCGCAAATATTTTGGAAGCTAACGGTCCACTCATCATCCACGATGGCAAGCAGCGCACACATATCTCGGCAGATCTGCTACTTCCACTTGTAGGGAAACCCTGGGAATGCGATACTTTTCCCAGAGAATGGAAAAAGGGGATGATCGTTAAAACTGCAAACAAGAACACCCTTCCTACCCAGCCGCTCAGGAACGTGTGATAGCGTGAACAGGGAGTGTACCTGAGATAGGCGTTCCGCACAATGTCACCTGCTATACCGGTATGAAATCTATTATATTATTATTTATTATCGCTGCCAGTGACGTTTTTCATGCTTGCCTTGTCAGGATGATGTGAAAGACTTCTTCAAACACTCCAACTACGCTGATGACATCTTTTTGTTCTCTCATGCATGCATCATGGCCAAATGACTCCTGATTTGAAAAGAGAAACAAGTAGATTCCGACTGAACAAAACCAAGGTTCTCTTCCTATCAGCATTATTTGGCAGAGCATCGAAGGCCACAATCAATTTGTATCTCTAGGAAGTCTCGTTCCAGCGGAGGCTAGCATCGAACTGAATGTCGCTTGACGCATTAGAAATGCCAGATCCGCCTTCGCACTTTTACTAAAATCAGAAAATGCAGCTATCTCAACACTAAAATAAACTTGAGATCGTTCTGTGCTAGTGTTCTTTCTATGTTACTTTCTGGAGGTAGCATACAGAAGGTACCCCCCACTACTTCGTGAACACTTATCTGCGACGGGTCACAGGTGACACTATTTCGAACAAAGAACTTGGTAGGCATACAGGCCAGTTAGCAGTGGACGATGGTGGAAGTGGCAGTGTATAGGTCACACATTAAGGAGGGGCGACAATTACGTTGGACAATTGATGGCTGTCAAGTAAGTCATCCCAGAACAGTAGAGGAGGATTGCAAGAATCCCGGAAAGTCCTGGAAGGAATTGAAGCATACTTCGGTTGACCGTGTGCGATGACGCGTGGGCGTAGATGTCGCGTTATACCCCACCGAGAGGTAAACAGCAACCATATAATTACTGCCCGTCGAGTTTTCTCCCTGAGAACATTTGCCGTAACCAGCTTTAGTTAAATCCATTGAAGCCGGTAGATGCGGACAAGATTCGTTAAAAATCATCTTTTTGTCGGCTTTGTTAGCATATTAGACGTTATGTATTTAAGCGAAAATCGTCTTTTGTACTGTTCTACATTTTTTTACAATTTCGTGTAACCCCACTTCCTCGAATCCTTCTGGAGTGTCGCTAAAAAGTCATGGATTTTTCGGCACATATTTGTGAAGGTTAAGGCTTACGAATTTGAACATCTTCGTCATTCCCCCTTTGTGCCAGCCTCACTTAGCAAATTGTTGATATAAACAAACATCCTTTACGTCAAAAGCATCCACTCTATATAAAACGGAGCTACAAACCCTTCACCTGGTGCAACAATCCATATTGGATCAGGGCCTTGAAGTATGTTAGAGCACTTCATTTAAGACCGACACATTCTAGATTGTGTCATTAGAGTCGATGAAACCCAGGAGCCCCATTTGAAAATCTGCTGTGGGTATATTGAGTTTGCTGTGGAATGTCATCCAATTACCTCTTCGAAAATCTCCGCTTCTAAAATCAAGTAGATCCCTCCTTTGAATTTTGGATCGACTAACTGCAGCCTGAGAGTTCATTTTAATTTCTGTACGACAGAAAATTAATTCTCAAGTAGAGTCGTCAATGGGTCCATTGCAGAGGTTTTCACCATTTGGTTGGAAATTGGGAATTTGGTAATACGTTAACGGAGACAGACTTGCTAACAGTTGCAGCGTTCATAACGCATATTTTGCTTGGCGAACGAAGTGTCTTCGTATTCTCATGCAGACTCACCTTCTTAGCGGGTTCTAACTAGATAAATGATATTTGGGATTCTAGATCAACTAAAACTATTATAACTGGGAATCTTCCTGACTGGTAAGAGCTGGCTCGACGATTCCTTCTTCTGCAGATACTCCAACAGACCATTGGGTCGGATCCATTGTAAGCAACGCTCTAAAGGCATGACGCAATAACCGCTATCAACAGAGGTCCTGGAGATTAAGCACCAAGGAATGATCTTAACAATCACTTGACGAACGTTATCATTGATACGGCTACAAGCAAACTTGGCCTCAGTTGCAAAAGTAGTCAAAACGGCTGGTTCGACGATGAATGGTAGCTAGCAACGGAATGGAAGAACGCTGCACACCGAATATTGCTGCGTTCTCAAAGAACGGGGGCACGCGCCTATTATAACCTTCGTTGCGTGGGGAATCGAGTTCAAAGATAGAAAAAGAAAGGTTGCCAAAACAAAAAAGTCATTGAATTCGAAAAATGCGGGAAGCAACTATACCTCCCGCAGAAGTTTTACCAACAGGTTAGCAGGACGAAGGCTTATACACTTCGACGCTTATCCTGCCGAGACAAAAACGGAAATCTGATTTCCGTCAGAATGGGCATATTGGAGCGATGGGTTGAGTATTTTGATGAATTGCTCAACAATGACAATATCGACGAGTTGGAGGTACCAACAACCGAAGATGACAAACAAACCCTGCCTGCAACGAGTATAGAAGAAACAATCCGTGCAATTCGTCGCTTAGAGATCATAAATCGCCTGGAGCCGATTGAATGACAGCCGAACTGGTTAAATATGGATACAGTCAATTACCCCAAGGGGTTCATCAATTTATGCTCAAGATGTAGGACAGCAAATCATTGCCTCATGACTGGCAACGAGGCATTATCTGTCCCATACATAAAAAGGGAGACATCACACAGTGCAGCAAATAGAGAGGTATCACGTTGCTGAGTACCATCTATCAGTTATTCTAAGCTATCCTGCGAGGTCAGATAAATACCAAAGCGGCTTCACTCCTGGGAAATCAGCAATAGATCGGATTTTCTATGTGCGGCAAGCGATGGAAAAGCTGTTGGAATATAACCATCAGTTGCACCATCTTTTCATTGACTTCAAGGCCGCTTATGATAGCTAAGCCAGGGTACGGCCATGAGAGAATTCGGTATCCCGACGAAATTGATAAGACTGACTAGGCTGACCCTGACCAATGCACGAGGCCAGATAGATGCAGCGGGATCACTCTCGAACAGAGCCTATTTTAGCTTATGAAAGCTGTTCTGCTCGAAACGTCTTACCTAACGGTCAAAGCTCATACTCTACATGACAATGATCTGCCAGTCATAATATACTCCTTGGAGACTTGGGTTCTTAGCAAGAAAAATTGTGAGCTCCTGGCTGGGTTCGAGAGAAGAATCTTCCAATTAATTTGTGACCCGCGAATTCCGTAGCCTATCTAATGACGAAATTTATGAGCGATACCACGACCGTCTGGTTCTGGACAAAATCCAGCTCAAGAGATTGCAGTGAGCAGGTCACATAATCCTTATGGATGAGGTTGATCCGCCAGGAAAATCTATAAAGGCAATATCTATTGAACAAAAGGGAGACGAGGCAGACCCTGCCTGAGATGGAACGAAGGCGTAGGCCGGGCCTCCAGGCAGTTTTTGCGAATATCGAAGCCTGCGTGGCAAGTTGCTGGTAGATGGATTTTACCATTTTAAATAAAGGGGGTTGGTTTATTATCGAAGCAAACGTTCTGAATGCTTTTCGGTACATTTGGAAAATTGGCCCCAATTATGTTGTACCTCGAATACTCAGTAAATCATAAAACGAAGGGTGAGCTTGTAAATTTCTATCTGAAATTTATTCCCTGGCTAAAGAGAAATCTTTGATAAATTTTACAACAATTTTCTCGCAATTCTCAAGTTTATTAACTTGCGTTAATTTCCCAACATTGCTCGATGTCCTCAAATGAAAGCGATCCTTTTGATTTTACTGGCGGACATAAGAGAAACTTCAGTGTAGATAACAAATGGCCAGCACTTCATCCTCAAATGATAAAAATAATGAGCCCGTAATAAAATCCATTCATAAAAGCCTTTTTATAGAGGATCCTTGCATTATTTTCGAAATAAAATAACTTACGCTTCCCTTTCTTGTAAGCTTATTAGTAGTTAGAGCCGCCGTCATCATCGTGCCTGTTCCGTTTCGCATAAAGTAAGGAAGCAAAATGATTTTCCCAGAGCACATTATAGTTAGTTGTATGTATGAATTCTGCACGAAACCATAATGCAAAGCTTACTCATTTGTCTTTATTACATTTCGTGTGACGTTTAATTATTATTTAATGCAACCAATTACTTCTTCAAGAAAATTCCCTCTTCCGCCATTTTCCTCCCTTGCGTTCCGTTTGCGTAGCCGTGCTTCGTTGGCGACATCATCCTTAAATTAATTCCCATCAGAACGAGGCGAACTCGAGCCTTACGCTATCCTACCCGTCCGTGAAGGCAGTCGAAAAGGTAAGGGCTCGTAGCGGGAGATATTACAACCATGTATCCGCAATTGTGGAGGATAAAGGTACCGGGACGAATCATGAATATGACTCTGCCAGGACCATGCGGTTTTCAGGGAATTGGCCAAGGTAAACCCATTATTGTGGTTTTCAGGGAAAGTGCAATTTCCGTCGCCAGCAGCTTTACGATTCACCGCGCGGTAGTGTGGCTGTGGAATCATAATGCGGAATTTTATTAATGTAATTACGTAGGAAGTGGAGAAATAATCATTTCTAAGGAAAGAGCTATTTGAATCTGGTTGTTGCTTCTAGGCATGGCCCGTAGTGAATCTGAAATTGATATTATGTCTGCGGCCTATGCCTTGGGCATACCAGAACTGGTATATTTTCGGTCATCTAAAATAACAAGAAATTGGAAACCGCGAAACTCGCTCCTTCAGATATGAGAGGTTTTTAGATTTTTATTTAAGAATATGTTTGTTAGGTCTACGATGGTTCCCTTTGTAAATAGTTTTAGATTCTGGGGTGAATGCAAAGAAGGGGTGATTTGAAGTAAATTTGTGAATATAAATGATAGTAATATCCAATTGTTAATTTTGTTTTACCAGGTATCAGATAGCGTATTTCGATGTCATATACTGGCACTATGGTGTTTTTTTGTTTCCCATAAAACCTTATTAGAATCGATGTCTCTCTGTCTGTCTATCTACCTTTTTATAGATAGAGGTGGAAATGTTAGAAAGAACCTGCCGCGCCAAGTTTCAGCAGTATATGGGATTCTCACCCATTAAAACGACCCCCACTCGCTCCTTCTTCCTTCCGGGCGGAAACGCCGCAAAGCATTACTTCCCAGGGAGGACTACGCGATCAAACCTTCCGTTTTTCCCATCCTTCTTGTGCGCTCAGCTTTTCCAAGTTCTTCCTATATACTTTTGACTACGGAGTGTACACCAGTTCCCTCCGACTTCAGCGTTTCCTCGACGATGTTTTGCGGGCTCATATTGATTTTCAGAGATTCCATGCTCCTCCTCTCTGAGTAAAATCGTGGACAGCGGGACATAACATGCTCCGGGAGGGTCCTTCTGCATTCAGAACAAAAGAGAGAATCATTCAGCCTAAACTAGTGCAGATACTTCCTGTAATCACTATGTCCCGGCAGCTATCCCATCGTTACTGCCACTTTTCCAGCGACTCTTGCCTTGCCGCCCTTCGGCATTCTGTATCGTTTTCAGGTGGACTGATTCTCCTTTTCTCGTACAGACACCGTACCCCACTTGCAAGAATGTCCATCGGGATCATTCCCGCATTACCGTCTCGCCTGATATTGTTGTGCACACCCTTAGCGCCATTAAGCGGTAAGTCATTTATTTATTTATTTAATGTATTTATTTAATGAAGAAAATACGCAAAAAACAAATTCCTTATTACATATTGTCCTCAGAGGGAGGAGCAAGTGGATGAGTTACCTTACGCTTAAAACTAGAGAAGGAGACAGAGTCAAAGAACCCAGCTGTTGAGCGTTGTAGGACCGACATAGCCTCGGGATCGGAGAGTGGAAGTAAATTTCGAACTCTATGAAGGGTACTTCAAAAATGTCTGAAGCGGAAAGTAATATCCGAGTTGGCAGAGCAGCCCATCAGGAAATTGGAGAGTTTGAAAAGAGTACACACATTAAAGAAGATACGGCGTTGCTGCGAGGAGGGGAGATTGTAAGTGCAGAGCCGTGGCGGATAGTCAGCCCGTGGAAGGTTTTTTTTATAAAGAAGGGCCCGGGTGAATTTGCGTTCTACAACTTCAAGATCGCAACAGTCACGAATGTAGAAGGGGGATCAGACTACACAACAATATTCAAGGATGCTTCTGACAAGGGAATTGAAGAGTGTTAAGGAGAGCTGAATTGAGGTAAAATCGGAGGAGGAATGTAGGATAAAGCCAGATGTTTTGAAAACTCTATTAATGATGTTAACGAAGTGGGAATTAAAACGAAGATTGTCGTCGAATATTACACCCAGGTCTTGGAAGGAGGCCAGTAGTGAAAGGGATTGCCCACTAAGAGAATGAAAAAAGGATGTTGGGAAGGGTTTAAGCGAATAGTGGCACTTGCTGACATTCAGTGTTAGATCGTTAACCTAACACCAATGGACCAGAATATCACGGTTGGACTACAAGAGAGCACAGTCCAGTGGAGAGAAACAGAGGTAAATAATTTAAGGTAAAGCAAACACGGGCAGTTGAAGATGGATGCGAGATCATTGATAAAAAACAGGAAGAGTAGGGGGCAAGTATAGAGCCTTGGGGAACCCCAGAGGAAGGACAGAAGGAACGATATGAGTAACCATGAAAAGAAACTTTGCAGGAACGGTATGAGAGATAGGAGGAAAGCCAGGAAATGACTGAGGGAAGTTGAGTAATGACAGTTTAAAGAGGAGACTATTATGGTCAATGGTATCAAAGGCTTTAGAGAATTCAGTATAAATGCATGTACCTCCTGTCGTGAATTAAATCATTTAGCAACGAATTTGGTAAAGACCAGAAGGTTTGAAGTCGTCGATCTACCGTATGTTTCACTTAAACATGCTGCTCTTTGACAATGAGGTGACCGAAGTTTACCCTCCTCCGCATACATATAATACGTATAAAAATGTGCAGGAAACTACTCCAGCTACAAGTAATCTGCGACTGTATTTTAGAACTCCAATGATAGGCATCATCCGCATTAATGATACGCTGGTATTTACCGCTTTCTCGCAGGCATAGTCCATGTGTCCCTTGAAATTGATTTCATGTCTGTCTGTCTGTCTGTCACACCCGATTTATTCGGAAACGGCTGGACCGATTGTCTCGAAATTTAGTGAGAACGTGTGGTCTGTGGATCCATTTCCATGCAGCGAATGGCGCCATTTCGTGTTGATTTTAAGAGGGGCTCCCAATATTTGCGAAAGGAGGGTGAGGTGACAGATTATAACCATGTGGGGTATCAAATGAAGGGGCTCAATTAGTATTTCGAAACTAGTCCCATATTTGATCTCGGGTCAAACATTGAGGAGTGAGGGCTCAAAATTTGACGCTCAAAAATTGTAACGGGTCTCATTCTTAGAACGCAAAAAATCTGAAAAAATCACAGTGGAGTATCTAAACGAAATTTAGGCCTCAAAAAACTTCCTGTTTCGATATCTGCACAAATGAAGTTAATAATAGTATATTAGCGTATTTTAGAAATTTTGGCAGAACCCGCTTCCTTAAGTTCATGCTAGAACTACAAAATTTGGCAGTGGCATAAGGAACAATACAAGGCATAACTTTGGGAAATTTGAATGAAGTCTAACTATTAGTAACAAAGTTGCAGAAGGTGAAACTTTATTTATTTATTTATTTTATGTGAATTTCGTGAATTCTAAAAAGTGTGCGTATGCTTTTGTGCACGGAGGATGGAGGAAATATTGAGATACTTTTGATTAATTGCGTATATGTACTCCTCAGTGTTAGGTGTAAACAATGTTTGTTTAGGATGAGCACAATACCTATCCATATGAGGAAATGTTTTGAATTCTAAGCTATGTACGAATTTGAAACCGTGCATAGAAAGTTTTTGACATAAGACACAAAACTTTTCTACCTCAAGCGCCCAGCTTCCTGTATTCCGATTTATCCGTGTCTGTTATAGGTTAACTTCTCCACATTTGCTAATAATATTGAATTCCTAGTGTGAAGGGTATGAGATCGAATATTATCATTACAGTATTTTACAGTACTTACTATTTTGATGTTGCGTTTTGAAAGCGTATTCCTTATTTTGGTCGTTAGCGATGAAAATGCTCCCTTATTTTGCGCTTTCAAAACACAACATTGAAATAGTAAGTACAAGTGCTGACAGACAACCGACGACTAAGCTAGGTTCAACCAAAGACAAATTGAAACAAGTCGGAATACCGGAAGCTCGTGCTTCGGGTATAAAGGTTTTGTGTTCATTTTATCTAAGAAATTTCAACGCACATTTTTCTACCCCTATACAGCTACAAAACTACGAGACATACGTACATATTACAGCCGTAGATGTTACGCTCACCCTAAACAAACAAACTGCCTGTTTTCGAATACTGTACACATATAGGCACGTATATAAATTGATAGTACCCATATTTCCGATTTACTTCTTATATCTATCTGAATTAGGCTCTACCCGCAAAGTTCATTAGCACGAATATACTATATACCTACATACACACATGTCTCGTTGAAATAATTGATATTTATATACAAATGATTAAAGAACTAAAACAAAATAATTCTTTTCCACCCAATTTATACGAACTTATAATACTTCGTTGTGGTATGGACGAATTAATATGTGATGATAACGTCGTGCAGGTTGTAGAGTGCACGAAATTCACAAAAAATTGTAAAGTTTTACCCTTTATAACTTTGTTAATAATAGTACGATTTTCTTCAAACTTGACCAAATTGTGCATTATGTTCTTCATTATATGCATGCATGTACTTCTGGGATGAACATAAGGGGGGTGCCGGGTAAATTTCTAAAATATGGAAATATACCATTATTAACTTTATTTGTGCAGCTATCGGAACCGGATATATTTTGAGGCCTAGATTTCGTAGAGGTGCACTACTGAGATTTTTTTCAGATTTTTCGGTTGGATAGGTTCTGAGAACGAGACCTGTTACACTTTTTGGGGGTCATATTTTGAGCCCTCACTCCCCAATGTTTCACCCAATATCAAATATTGAACCAGTTCCGAAAAGTACTAATTGAGACCTTTCATTTGATACCCCACATGGCCACATTTTATGAAAAAAAATTTTGCACCCTCCTTTTACATGTATGGGGAGCCCCCCTTAAACTTAACGCAAAATGGCGTCAGTTGCTGCATGTAAAGGGAACGGCAGATCACATACTCCTACTAATTTTCGTGACAATCGGTCCAGCCGTTTCCGAATAAATCGGCTGTGACAGACAGACAGACAGACAGACAGACAGACGGACAGACAGACAGACAGACAGACAGACAGACAGACAGACAGACGGACAGACAGACATCGAATCGATTCTAATAAGGTTTTGTTTCACACAAAACCTTAAAAATAAGGGATGAGTGGAATCTATAAGATTAGCTGTCCAGGCTGTGAAAAAATATATATTGGTCAGACTAAAAGGCTAGTGATCACAAGATTCGAGGAATACATAAGAGAGTACACCAAACGAAAAAGCAACGATCCTCGAAACATCAAGTCAATGGTAGCAAGGCATATGGTGGGAGAGGGACATACCCTAACGATGGTCAATGTGGATGTTATAAAGCGGGTGCGCAAAACACACCTTTTGGGTGCAGCCGAAAACATATGTATCATCAAAGAAGGGAGGCAGGTAACCTTAAATCACGATGAAGGAAACTGCGCAACGACCCTGGTAAAAAAGGTATGAAACAGGCAATAAAAAAAAATAGGGGAAAAATGGAAAGGTTCCCATAATTAAATACAGAGTAATTAGTAGAGCTAAAAAGTTACGATTTAAATAGGGGTAGGTTAAGACAGGTTAACTAATTAGGTACTAGCACTGAGGAAGGAGGCACGTGGTCTCCGAAACAATTGTATGCGGAAGGAAAACAAAAATATTTACAGTATAAGGAAAAACACCTAGTGTTCATGGTTCCTGATTTGTGGAACACAAAACCATTTCATACCTCAAGTGTCTAGCTTCCGGTTTCACGACTTGTTTTTTTTTTTGCTGACCCGAAAACTGACCACGAGCACATGGCTTACTGAATATCAGCAATAATATATATTAAAGTAGCTTTTATCCAAGAAACCTGTCTCTACCGTTGGCATCTCTTATAACGCAACATCAACCTTATATTGGAACTGGGTATCGGCTAGCGGTTTAACAGCTCCTGTTCTGTACAGGGACTGCACTTTCCATGAGAAAATGATCAAACTGTTCGTCAGTTTTTATTGCCGGTTCCGTTTATAGTCCATTCAATCCAATGCTGACTTTGTGACTTCTTAACATGTCTTCTATGCAAGGTTGTCAGGCCTACGCAACCTCCAACCTGGAAACATTTTTAGGTGCGCAGCACTCGCCTTCATCATTTTTCGTATGCAGTTTTTCATAAGAAAGAACTCCCAACGATCACCGCGTCGAGGTGGATATAGGTATTGGTAGTAGTGTCGTTGATGTTGATTCAGCCCACGTTTCCCAGACTTTGTGCTCCGTTCTAGATGCAAATCCACGCTTTCACCATGGAGCTATGCTACTCGTTCACCTTCCTCTAAGACTTCGACATATTTCAACACCATTTCCTCGTTCTTAAGTTTTTCCAAATCGTACCTGATAACTGGGATGTAGCTCCTACCGCATTATCTGGCATTGCTATATTTCATCCTGACCAAATACTAGTTGCTGTCACAATTTTCTGCACAGCATGAACGTATATCAAAGATGTTAGATACTATCTAACTAGGTACTATCTTCACGTTGTTTGAGGGCAATGAATAAGATACCGGCTCAAGGCGACTTTTTAAATTCGACATTGTCTTCCTTAGATCCTATTGCCATTTCTAGATTGCGTTGATTAGCCAAATGTTGAAAAATTTGATTTTCACCCGAACCACGTTCATTTGTTGGTCTTAAGTTTCTGATGCTATGTTGCATTCTCGTATTCCAGACTTTTTACGCTTTAAAAAAATAGTATTTGTCGCAGAGTCAAATACCTCATTGTCTAATAATTTGGCTTCCTGTATCGTCAAGATACGTCACTTTTTGACCTATTCGATGAATGCTCTAAGGGGGTCAGTTTTTGACAGGTAGCAGAGGGTCCATGGTCCTAATTCTCACCTCTTTTTCTTTTGCCGGGGTCTTCGTTGTATTTCTGATCCAATCAGACTATCAGTTTCAAGCTGGAAGATTATTATAGTACGGGCAAATTATCACCCTCCTGCACAATCAAGCCAAAATCTTCTGTGCCACATTCAGAAGGTAACGACAGTGCCCTTGATTAATTGTTTGAAATATCGATTTAGGTTATATTCGTCTTTCTAGAAAATAAGATGCTCTTCATATACAAAATAGAAGCAAAATCGACAAAAAAGGGTCGTGTTCTTTGCTCTTTATTAAGCACTCATATCTGCCCTGTATGTCAGGACTCCAATACAGCCGGTAACGAATGGCAATGGTGTTCACCCTCACAACCAAACTATCCATACCTATTCAGTGACCTCAAGTAGTCATTCGCTTCAAATTCAACTCACCTCCCCTAAAAGGTAAAAGTTCTGTGAACAGTCTTTCACATATTGGGGTAACACCCATAGAGCCTTAATGTTTGCTGAAGAGCTGTACAGACTAAAGGATCTGCAGAAACTTTAATTGGTTTTTATCTCTACATACGCGTATATTCAAAAAAAAAAAACTTTTGAGAAACCATGCATTTTGTTTGTATCTATTTCACGATGAATACTTGACATGTTTCCTTCTCTTAGATTTCTGAAGTTTCTAGAAAATATTTTGTTTTTAAAATACAAAAATAGAATTGTGTTTTTGTAGAGTTTTCATCCACCTTGAAAGATTAAATTCTCATCTAGCTTTCATGGTAGAAATTACCTGTAATGTTGTCAATTTTCTAAAGAAAGGACATTCTCCTATATTCAAAAGCAACCCAGATACGACAAATGGCGTACTTTTGTACGTAAAGACGCAGATTCTTCTTCAATTGTACCCAATTATCCATCCATCTTATTTGAGAGGAAAAAGCCCATCATTAGTTTGAAAAACAGGAAAAAATGCCATAGGCCAGTAGAAGGACGAAATTTGCTAAAAGTTTTGTTTTTTTTATTTTAGAAAATATTTTGAAGTCCCTAGAGAAAATTTAATACGGAAATACAATACTTCCTTTTCCATAGAAATGTAAATATTCCTGGTATAATGGCCAGGATATATGCAAGCGTTGTGGGTGTCAAGGTAGCAAGTGGGTATGGACCTTTATACTAGATACTTATGAATATACACTTGAATTCAATGTTTCTTCGTATCGAATGCGTGGGGATTAAATCCTTCACATATTCATAAATAATGTTTTATCTTCTAAATATTCGTACATATCAGGCACAAACATTAACAATGCAATAGCCTTTTTGCTACTTCTAAGCCAGCTGTACCTATGATCCATGGTTTTCGGCATCAGGTAATGTCCTTCCTTGACAGTTTTGTGCCATCTAGCTTTAGAGCAGGATGAAATCAGGGAATTGGGCTGTACTGCGAACTCAAGTTAACACTATAATATGATTTTCGACCTTTGGAAAAGCTTGTTGTTACAATAGGGCGAATGTGTGTGGGTGATTTTCGTAAACGTAGTTTGTCCAATAAATACCGGAGAGGAGGGTCAATCAATAAAGTAATAAAGCGCACTAGGTTCTTAGTTGAATGGCAACTTCCTGTTCCAACCAGGTAAGTGTACAATTCGTGGTGTATTTGCTTCTTTCCATTCCTTCTCTGCCCATGTCGAACTTTTAATGATGTTTGGGAAAAAACTAACTAAGAAGGTTCTAAGATTTATATATTTATGGGGATAATACTGAACAAAAAACCTTTCCAGATTGATTAACTACTTTCGGACCGCGAAAAGTGCAATAGTGATGTAAGGTCAGGAAGATCATCATCTGTTGATGAAAAAATTGAACATTATGGACAATTATGCTTTTCGAGCGGCGATTATCCGTTTAAGGTTGCTGATAAAGGAACTTTAGGAAGTCATTTGGGCAGACGACTCTAACATAACACTTAGAGTTGACAGGAGTGTATGCCAAAATCATTTCAAAAATAATAATTTTAGATCAAAATCTGAGATGAATTGAATGATGCACCAACTGGCTCAAACTACTGATTTCCTGGGGGCGAATAATGCATTCGCCAGTGCGTTAGGTGCAACTTCCCGGGATAATAACCTGCAAATTTTAAAACTTTCTAGCTAGTTTTGCCTAGTTTTTCAAAATTTCGAACAAAATGTCTTCTCAGACATCATCAGCACAAAAGATCCCATCAAGGTGTTTGGGGAACAGATGCGGAAAGACTGCCGTACGGGCTAGCGGTGATTAAATGAAACGAAACATCGGGACCACCACTTTATGAGGATTAAGATCGATGGGTTCTACATTTAAAGTTGTTAAGCCTCTCCGAATATCACATTGCCAATATGCTAGACAGATTAGTGAGAGTGCTAGACGGACTAGTGAGGAACGCCAAAGAACACAATCCCAAAGTTATCGTAGACAATTTCAACGCTGAGGATCCCGGGGCCTAAAAACAAATGAAAAGGGAAGAATTCTTTTCGAGGTGTTCTCCTACCTAAACGTGGCCGGTGTCTTAGACGGAAACACATTTAGGCTGGAGAACTAGGTGCCTTCATGAATACTTTTCTTGTAAGTGGTCACACGGCATATTAGCGAACAGTATGCTCATAGCAACAATCAAGCTATATATATAACAATTAATAAACGACCCAAAACAATAAATCTTAACCTAAGGAGACTAGAAACAAGTTTGTCATCAAAATCACTCGATGAGGATACATTTTTGAGGAAATTGCGGTATAATGTCGGGTTTGCCCAAATGGCCGTAGATAGGGCGTCGTCGTTGTATCAAGAGATGTATCGGTTTCAGAAGGTCCCACTAACGACTGGTGGAACGCTGGAATAGTGAAATGCCATACGGATTGAGTAAAGTGCCAGAGTATGAACAACGACACCACGACCATAAATATCAACGCAAAAAGTAGCAGTGGTCTACCAAAAAAATGAAAAGTATTGCTTCATGCGATTCTGGGATGAGACAGATTCTAACACAGGAGGAGATCAGTTAATGATGTCCTGTCTAGCGGTTTGTTGTGGTTCGTTTCGACATTGTTTCCCCACAATCTGCAAACTACCTACCCAAAGATACAATGAGTGCCGAAAATATCCCTCAAGTCACTGCAGAGAAAGTTCTGGCGTAGTAAAAAGAATCCGGGAAAACACAACCCCTCATGTTGATAGAATTTCCAACAAGGTGTTGAAACTGGCTATAATAGACTCACTATCTGAAGGATCAAGATTTGGTTTGAAAATGTCGGGCTGAGACTTGCCGAGCAGAAAACGGAGCCAGTATTTTTTACAAAACCGTAGAAACCGAAAACTGTTTGGATTTGCATTTGGATTGGTGCACATATGTCACTGTTCGCTATCAGTCATAACTGAAACCTGCCGTTTAAACCTCACTTGAAACTTACTGGGTGTTTGGATGGCTCAGATGGTTCGAGAACTAGGTTGTCGCACGGAAGGTTACGATTCAAATCTCATTGGTGGCAGTGGGATTTGTATCGTGACTTGACGTCGAATACCAGTCGGCTCAGCTGTGAATGAGTACCTGAGTCAAATCAAGGTAATAAGGTACTGTAATCCAGTAGTGTGCCCGTACGGTGTTAAATGAAGCGCTCTACCACATTGCAAAGCCCTGACTCTGGTGGATTGTCATCCCAGAAAACAACGACCATCAGTTCAGGATTAGCAAGGATGCTTCGAAATATAGGCGACCACAAACACAGCCGGAGATTACCTTTATCATGAGTCGTCAGCTTTGTTATTTATACGCAGTAGCAGTGTGGGCATCAACGATAAAAATCGTTGAACATCCTAAATAGCTTTAAGTTGCATATCGGTTAAGTGCTCTCCAAATATGTTGCGCTTGCCGGACAGCTTCTGATCTCATTTATAATTACGGAGATGATCCCAGTGGATATTTTAGATGGGAAGCCGAGCTAAATACTCTTTTAACGGTGGAAAATCTGATGAGGTTCATGGTGCGATCGCATGCTATGCGGTAATTGCAATGGTGGAACTGATGCACTAGCGACTAAAAGAAATAGAAACGGAGCGGAGGCAAAGAAAGGAAGTTACCGTCCACGACTCCAGTTGCGTACTCACAATGGATTTCTCCTAGATTAAAAAAAGTCAGACAGACAAACAATCAATCGATTTTACATCGAAAAATATTAAGGAGCATTATCTGGTGCGGATGGAGTTCTCAAAAAAGGACTTTATAAAGCCTGATTGATCGTGGTAAGTTGGAGGCGAATCGATACTCGCAAGATGCAGAAAGAGAATAGGAACAAAACCATATACAGCGTCATGAACAGGCTTGCAGTTGGTCATAATCCTTTCGATAGATAGAGAACTTTAACGGTAAGCTTCTCTTCAATAATGAATGCGAAGTGAATGGAGAATTTTACCCCAATTTTGAATCGTATACTTTCTTCTTCTTTTTCTTCACCCTTTATCCCGTTCACAAGCGGGGTCAGCTCGTTGTGATCGATTTCGCACTTTGGCTCTATCAAATGCCTGATGTGGATGCACTCGCGAGGCTTTTAAATCCCAATCCAGCGTATCAAGCCACCGCTGCTTCGGCCGCCCTTTTGGTCCATATTAAGCGACCAATCTTGGGAAGTGAAGACGCTTCTCTTGCCATTTTTCCACGAACGGTGTAACCTCATAATGATTGCGGATATTCTCATTTATGTGGATGTGATCAAAACGGGTCACGCCACTACTCCAACACAACATCTTCGTCTCCATTACTGCAAGACGCCATTCATTGTCTTTTATAGTCGGCCAACACTCAGTACCATACAGAACGATACAGAACGACAAGACGGACATTGCGGT
Source organism: Hermetia illucens (assembly GCF_905115235.1). Classification (NCBI taxonomy): domain Eukaryota; kingdom Metazoa; phylum Arthropoda; class Insecta; order Diptera; family Stratiomyidae; genus Hermetia; species Hermetia illucens. The sequence goes on from NC_051853.1 coordinate 27,038,893, forward strand.
AAATTTTAGATTTGAGACGTCCATACGTCGATCTCAAAGAAGACCAGTTGTGGAACGTCACTTCATCCAAGTTGCGTTAATGCGTGAAGCAATTTCATAACGCAGTTCTCCATTGGCTTTAAATCGCTCAGTTCTGGACAGATCACTGCCACAGACAGTGAATCGTATACCATACAGTAAGATGTGGAGACCTCCTTGAATTCAAAGTGAAATCGCCTCGGCTATGCGCTTAATCGGGGTTAAGCCTGCAGCTTTGATGGTATCTCTGGGTAGTTGCTACTTCCACTCATTCGAAAATCTTCGGAATCGTTGATCTTTCTGGACCAAAGAGAGGAACGATAGTTAAGATTCCGAAGGGAGGTCTTCATCCTATGTGCGGCAAATGATTTGCGCGCTTTTTGTTCTGCTCTTGTAAAGATTTTAGTTAAAATCATCTTAAACCTCATCACATCGACCAACAGAGGCAGGTTGGTTTCAGATCTTGGTTTCACTTAGTCTTTGTCGATTTTAAGAAGCTTTCAATAACATAACCAGAGAGTAAATCTGGAATTCTTTACGCAGGAGAGGTATTTCCGAGAAACTAATAGCTGTTATCAACATGACATATGTCACATTCTAAACCGGGGCAAAATCTCAGAGGAATTGGGGTCCAAAGTCGAGTCGTTAGGGTTGCATTTTGTCATCAATACTTTTGTTTTCATGTGAAACTATTTGGGTTTGAAGTGGTTGCATTCCCTCAGTGTATAACTGGAATCTAAATGCAATTCTCCTTAACCTTAGTCTAGGGGCTGTCGCCAATCAAATATAAAATTTCCTGCGTCGTGAGAAAGTAATTGAACTTCAGATACACAATAATCAATAATATTTAAATAGCGTTAACATCCTTTCTTTAGTAATAGCGTCATGCGTTTTCGTCCTGGGCAACAAGAATTTTTCATTCGTCAGCGCCTACTATTGCCAAACAAACTTGAAATTCGTCACAAGTAACTAAACCTGACAACCCAAACGATGTTTTATCTATTCTAGGCTACTTTGAAATTACCCAAAAATAACTTTACCCTCATTTCATGATTTACTTGAAGTATCTTCCCAGAATTCAAAACTGCCTCAACTTCCATACCAGGTAACATTTCTCTATAATTTCCACAAGCCATTAACTTCTCAACTTATTCAACGCTTTCATCTCCTAGAAACTAACTAGATACCAACTGGTACGTGCCACTTATCTCCGGAATTATGAAGATAGGTTGCAACTTTCTCCCCAGGAATTGAGCCACAACCACAACATCGATACACACACTTTCTTGTCAACTGAGCCAATTGAATTGAAATAAAGTTCACAGGAAAAGTTCACTTTTTGTTACTCCCAGTTTTTCCATTGCAGAAGGAAAACTTGAATGTATACTTTTCCAAGGATCCTTTGCACAGAGAGATTTTTTTCCGGAGTCTGGAAAAAGGAGCTCATAAACTAAAGATACTACAACTTTTTAAATGTACGTGACATGTAAGCAACGGGATAACCGAAAGGAGCTGATAAAAAAATGGGGCGATCAGTTCTGTTAGGGAAAAATGCGGTAAAATGGGAAAAATGACTCCATGTCCTACTTAATTATTTGTTACATAATTAAAATTTCCTTTCGCTACGGTGGAAGGATGTATGTTAGTCTTTCCGTTTCTTAGAACAGAAAGGCTCAAATGAAACAGAACCTTTTAGTAGGTAGTTGATTCTACTTTTCCGGGCGTCCGGAGATCGCGCAGAGTATCCTTTGCAGTCCCTTAGCCCCTTTCAAACCCTTAAATGAGTAACTACGATTTTCACAACTTTTTCCTGAGTTTCGGGGTTTAAGGCTCTTCACAAGATTTTCTCACATTTGTTTTTCCTGATTTCTGTGTGCTACAACTGATTCCATCCGGTCACCCAGGAGGGACTAGTGATGTGCGATTTTGGGCAGGAAATAAAGGTAAAAGTTTACCATGCCCAAGAACCTTCTTTGGACTAAATTTTTTTAAGAATATGAAGGAGTCATGAGCTCACCATCAACTTGAAGGCGGACTGGACCAAATGTAAAGAAACTTTCTTTTATGTTTTCTGGTCACGGACCCCTCTGTTTTGGGCTGACCATGTCGGCCACGCTATTTCCAGGGCAGAGGAAGAGACAGCGTCTGACGAGTTGCCTTTATCCTAGACGGCACCGGAAGTCGTATATCTTCAAAGGTCATTTACCGTCTTAAGCAGCGGGAAGCACGGTATCGTTTGCACCTTGTCTAGATTGGGTTGTACGCTGTCCGAGATAATGAAATGGCCTTGAAATTTCACGTGCAGTTGAAGAAACTAGGTCATTATCAAGACTCGGTGGAAGAGGCGGCGAGAACATAATCCAAGCAGACGAAACAGGAGTCCAAGTTTCGTAGTGCAGAAGATTGCTTACTAAAGGGTTCGGGTTTTTGCGTTGCGGGTTGAGGTCGCCACGTCCCCGCGAACTTAGTTTTTTTTATTGTATCGCAATAAATGTGCATGCCGCCCGTGGATGTTGAACCTTCTCAAACGCACAGCATTTATGACCGCGGTAAGGGTGACCAGATTCGCCGTGAGAGCATCCGTTTTTCTTGGTATTTCCGCAATATCGGCGATCTCGCCAGATATTTCCCCGACCACGAGGCGCGTGTAGTTTATCTCATTCAATACCTCCATTCAGCTGGCATTAGTGGTGGAATGGCCTGTCTGCCCTTCGGCAATCACTCAACCGACAAGGACTTCAGGAGTTCTGCGTCAATCTTATCCCTGCACAGCTGCTTCATATCTCGCAGTGGCTGGCTGCGTGTGCAGTTGCCAAGCCAAGACTATCAGGAAGTGATTCAGCTTCTCTGTTTTACTTACCGACAGGTGCCTGATAAACTACTCTTTGAGTCGAGCTACTGATGACCAGAGACAGCATGTCAACAAAATATTTAAAATAGGGTCAAGAAGATGGGCTAGGAGAGTTTGATAAAGAGCCATTGATCAAACAAGCAAACCGCCATTTTGACGGGTCCCTCAAAGCAGGAAGAGGATGTGCAGGAGTGTTTGGTCCAAGGGAAAAGTATTCTGATCGAATGAATAAGGACAGAAGCAGATATTATAGGAGACAGAAACGTCCGACTAGTACACTATATAGATCCCTGGGAGCCAGCCTGTCCTTCTTTTAAGGAAATATGTGACTCACCAGTAGCCTCACGTCTACTAACACTGTTAATTGGTGGTGATAGCCAGATCCTGTGCGAGGTGACTCTACTTTTAACAAAACGCTACGGATCTACACCGAGGAGTTGAAAAGAACCTCCCACAATCCAGGATGCCATGCCAACCGTGCCCATTGCCTAGTTTGCAGTTGGGGGTAGCTGACTAGTCTGATACGTGGTCTCCTGAGTAAGTAAGTTTGAATTCACTGTGCTACGAGGGGCTATGGCACGGGGCATCTACTGGACGAGCAATTTATGTAAAAACGATCAAAAGAAGCTAGTAACGAACGAGCGGAACCCCGTATCGCACAAAGCTGCTCCACCAGGCGGTGAGAGCCTGGTGACCATACCCGAAAAGGGAGAAATTGAAAAATCAAGCAGTGTAACCAAGGTCAATATTGGCTTACTGCGAAGACCGCAACCAATCAAGACCACTGTTCAAAAAGCAAGGACAAGCAGAAGTATGCCTAAGATCAGTATATCATTCGTTAGTAAAGAGACAGGTGTCAGTGGCGCAGGTGCTAAATGGTATCTGCACTACCTGAAGGGAAGCTTGAAACCAGCGGAGGCCCTTAAGAAGGTTCAGGACGGACTATGCCTTCAACATCGGAGCCAAGTAAGCGGGAAGGAGCGGAGATCACCTCACAAGAGAGAAATGCTCCCAAAAAACGCAAACCCGAGCCCAAGAGAGGGGAATTCTTGGATAGACCAAGGGCTAGAAGTCCCGTCTTCTGCTATGCTAGCGCGATATTCAACTGGCCATAATACCGAAAACATTTGCGGAGCAAATACTCATTCGTGAAGGGCAAGAAATTATCGAAAACTGAATCAGCTATATGTACAAGGGGTGGATAATGAAGCTCATGTTTATCCGCATACACTTTCGACTAGATCATATACTAGTGGACTGTGCGAAGGAAGACGTGTGATGGCTTAGGATCACAGTCCCTAAACTACCAGACTGAAAAAAAAGAATTGTTGACATGTGCGGGGGATGATATACCAGGAGCACACATGGTGATAGTGTATCTTCCTAAAGCCGCAGTGCTAGAGGCGGAGGATTTTATGGGCCTCCTCATTGCTCAAAACGATGGCCTCTATACGCGATTATCGAGAGTCTTCCAAAGCAAGGTGAGTTGCAAAGACAATCGGAGTGGATGACCGATCCCTGGAAGTAATCGAAGGACAAAATTGCCATAGCCACTATATCTGTACATGTACAGGGAGAGCCGAGAAAAGATACAATGGAGTAGACATCGTGTGGGAAAGCTACTGAGGTCCCCGGAGGAATCTGGGAGATTATAGAGACTGAAGAGGCAGAACCAAGCAGAGAAGCAGACCTGCTGCACAATGTGGACAAGATGCTGGATGATTTAGACATGAATCTTCCAGCGCTCAAGTGACAATGATATACCGAAAAACGCCATGCCGGAGGAACAGTACGACCTTTCGACAGTGGAGAAGAGTTTCCAACACTAATGGAGCCCATGGACAGCACTAAGATAGTCCAGGTGAACCACCATCATGCAAGAGTTGCGTCTGCAATGATTTCAGGTAATTTGGCACTCCTTTTGTGAAAATCCCAGAGCTTACATCATTCTTAAACTTAATTTAAAGTGTATATGTTTCTCACAGTTGCTGACTGGAGACTTTATGGTTGTTCAAGTTTCAGTTTCAGCCGAGGAGACAATTCGAGAGGCTGACATGGCCTCGGGCTACTTCCTAAGAGACGACATCCGGTTCCCACTGAAGTTAATCGCTAAACAGGTGTAGTTCCTGTAGTAACCAGGCGAAACAAACCGGGGACTGGCAGAGGAATAAAAATGTACAGACGGCATATAGCAATGCGATAAGGGAGGCGAAATGGGACAGCTTCAGGGATTTCTGCGAAGGGATTGAACAAACTACAGAAACATCCAAGCTATACAAATTTAAAGCCAAAGACAGGGCAATGTCTTCTCTCAGCCTGAAGAAGGCAGATGAGACATTTACCGAGAATGAGGAGGACAGAGTACATCTGTTTCTCAGAACTCATTGTCCGGGGTCCTACCGCACGGAGGAATGCCATAACATTCTACCTCACCCCCTAACAACGAACATAAGAGGCTAAAAGGAGAACTGGAAACTAGCAGGAGAGTTATGCTCCGAAGCAGGAATAAGCTGGGCAATGGGAAAACCACTGAAATCACCTGGAGTAAATGACATTTTCCCAGCGCTACTCGAGAAAGGCCTAAAAAAATACTGAGAATCTCTGCTAAGAGTAGTCTTGGGATATATACCAGCGACATGGAGGTGCCCAGGAGTAGTCTTTATTCCAAAAGGATCCTTTTCATCCTAAATCTTTCAGACCAATCTGCCGGACATGGTGGTACTTAAAACGGTGGAGAAATTCATAGAAAACTATATTAGAGTAGAGTTCTAATGGGCAATCCCCATGTCAAGACGCTTACCGGGTAGGACCGTAAACTGAGAATCAAAAGAAATCGTACTGTGTGCGCTTTTGGACATCAAAGGAGCGTTCGATAACACATTGCACGCAGAGGTACAAAATGCTCTAATTCGCATGGAAGTGGGAGACATGCTGGCCTTCTGGATGAGCAGAATGTTGGAGAGTAGGCAAGTAAAAGTACCGGTACCGAAGGTTCTCGAAAACATGGGGAAGTATGCAGATACCCTATCGGACAAAATTCCAACTGGACTATGAATCATTGGTAACTAGAAAATTACAAGGGCTCTGATAATTTGCAGCTCCTTAACAGGGAGTAAATGGGGATGCACCCCAATCTTTAAAATGTCTGAAGGTACCAGTGAGGTGGCGAGCTGTCTAAATCGCGATTGATTGATTGAGAGTTTACTTCCACAAGAATTAGAAGCAACATGACAAACTGGGAGAGCATGGCATTGACATATGGCCTAAACCAGCAACTGGTTACCTGGTACACTAACCGATCCTTTACAGCAGATGATCTTTGGTCGAAGGAAGACCAATGGGTAAGCACACTAAGTGGAAATATACGCTGTGCCTCCTTCAACCTCGAAAGGAACTATAGGGGGCAGAACATTGTTATTCGAATTGACAGCAAAGTGGCTTTCAAAGCACTTGGGAGCTGCCAGATATGGTATTGGAATGCCGGCCTGAACACGCCCGGCTCGCTTAATAAAGGAGGTGGTTGGATTACCTTTGAAGGAGTGGATGGGACATAACTGAAGGCGTCAATTACACGATTATAGCCTCGTTTGATGAATTTCGTGCAGATTTGAGTTTATAATGATGTTAGTGTAGCTTACTTGGTTCAATATGGTTACCGAGGAGGTACCGAAGTATTGAGGATGAGTCTCTGATATTGAAAACCATATTTAGTGTCAACTTCACTTTGCGGGTTACGGGATGATTTCGACTTGTGGAAGTACATATTGGTGAAGCTCATCAAAATTTCGATCCAGGTGTCACCTGGAGATGTAATTATCCGCGAAAATCTGAAAAACTTATGTTCTTCCATATACGTGAGTCGGCAGTTCAATGTTTATTCGCATTTCAGAGAAAGAAAAATTGAAACTTCTTAGTGACTGAGGCTGAGAAACTTCCACAGATTTTATTCGATTTTCCCGACATCCTCATCGAGGAAAATTATATTTGGTTCCCTAATCCCTCCTTTCGGACCTTCACCAAGTTCCGCCTTCCTACACTCAATCTTCGCTTCACCCTACCAACCATCTCAAAATATTGAATGCGAACACTCCATTTTCCTTACACCACGATCTAAACTTGGCGTCCACAAGTTACTCTTAAGTGTTTGAGAATAAAATCCAATTATATTGCGACATACGTTTTTGTTTTTCGCAATTTCCCGGAGCAAGAAAAAAAATTTAAAACAGAATTTTCTGGTTTCGGGGCAAGCTTTTAAGTAAATTGCTAGTCCACAAACAAGTGGAGACCTACGTGGTGCAGGAGGCGGCCATGGAGCTCTTTCCTAGCTTCCTTGCCACTCTGTCTTTTCTCGATGCTATTTGAAAAATTCACAAAAGAGTTGATAGCTAGGAATAAATTCATTTGACCGCAAGCACTTTATTTTTCCCTTCATAGATGGAATACGTGGATACGTTCAAAGAATAAAGTGAAATAAATGTTTTCCCTTTGAACGTCTATTCAAGGACATGTGAAAGGTTTTGGTTGCTGCTAATAACTTGGAGATGCTTCATGCGGGGAGGTGAGTAGATAACGAGATGATTCTTTAATGCTTTTTGCTTAGGCGTGTGGCGGAATTTGCGGTGCTTGTTATTAGATTTACGCAAAGAGGCTTAGAATACGAAATACACGTGCATCCGAAAATTATATATATTTCACGTTAGATGAACATTCGTTGAACAGGGATGATGTAGAAGTTGTGGTTGAATACCAAAATTTCATATGCACATAAACGATGTTAAGGTAATTTGTCGGTTGACCATCTCTGCCACTGGACCGCCCACCCCCTCAAATGTCTCCAAACCCTCTTAGTACCAGTGAAATGTAAATCTTTTTCAGACCAAATGTCACTGGTGAGGAGCAGGAAATCATCGAAGATCAACAGATTGAGTCAAAAAATTGTTTGGGGGTATACGTATCCAATCAGACCTGATAGTGATAGACTGCGTGATGGAGAACACGGCCGAGGGACACAGGACCTTGGCCACTAAATCGGCAGGCTGAGCGTAGAAGTGTCGGGCTGTGTTGGGGATCATATACCCTGGGCAAATGACAGCGGCGGAGAAGGCAAACTTCTCACGACAGGCTTGAAAGGCAAACCTACGGAGAAAATTCAAAGCCAGAGAGGCGGCAGTAATCACACCTGCACCCAAGGAGAAATACTTCGGATTGAAAATCGTGGGGAAAACCTATCGAATTCATCAAGGAATAGTAAAGATTATGGAAACCCAAGGATAGGGTAATTAAGGACATGGACCTGTTGTCTATTAAGGGGGGCAGGATGGATGAACTTCACCTATGTCTCCTACGGCTCATAGTGGATAGCGAGATGCACATACGTGGTGTATCGGACATCGCAAGATACGGTGACATTGTAAGAGTGGTAGCTCAAGGTCCTTTGTAATTTGGGCCTCCTCTCGTGGAAAACCGAGAACTTGCTTCATTCTTAAATCCATATTAAAATCTATATATTTTTTAGAGTTTCTCAATAGGACTTCTGGTTCCATCCCAACTCAAAAGGCAGTCCCGGTATCAAATTTCTTCCCAGAAGGCGATACGATCCCAAAAAGTGTGGCGGCACAGCGGAGACATGAACCACACCTCTGCATTGCCGGCAGTGCATTGCATTGTGCGCACCTTCCGTTGACACTGAAGTATCGACCAACACAGTTGGCGGCCTAGCACGAGCAAACTGGAAAAATACTATGAAAACAAGGCTGCACCACATTTTCAAGGCTGCTTTACCAATGCACAATGAAATTCAAAAAATGCGTGAGTGTATAAAATGTCAAAACAACAAAATTCGTAACTACCGTCAGGCAAGAGAAGGATAGTCGTTTACTCAAGTTTGAAAATTTGATATAAAAGCAATTCTGAAGTAGATTTAGTTAGTTTAGTTTAGCACTCAGGCATATTCAATGGCTTCCCGCCTACGGCGTTCGCACGCTTTAGCGAATCTGAGAACATTCTCCAGAGGCAGAGATTGCGCAGATCCTTCATTGAAGAAAACCTTGCCAAGGTGTCTTCGTCTGAGATTTGCGTCTCCTCTTCCTCCTCACATTGGCTGCACGTAGTCGAAACCACCACCTCAATCTTTTCCATATGGTAGTTTAAGGAGCAGTATCCCGTTAAAAGCCCTACTAAAGTTTTCATGTCCCATTTCTTAAGGGACAACCAAAATGCCATTCTAGTGACCCCACAAGGATCACAAGGATTTTCGCCTACCGCCAAAAGTTCAAATTTCTCCACTTGGCTGCGTGAATCCTTGCAATTTCACCCTTCAGAGTAAACTTGACAGAGGATCGCAGTATTCCAAAAGCTAGTTCTGGCCCCACCATTGTAGACCCAGACCCTCGGCGAGCCAGTCTGTCAGCCTTTTCATTACCAGCGATGTTAGAACGCCCCGGCACAAACAGCAGAAATGTTTCGTTCACTCGACCAAGTTCCAGCAGCATCTGATGACAACTCCACACCAACTGGCTTGATATGTCGTTGCTCTTTAGCGCTGATAATGCCGCCCGGCTGCCGAAACAGATTCGAATGGTGCGACCCCTCCATTTTTGTCGCAGACATTCTTCTGCTGCCAATGAAATGGCATATATCTCCGCCTGGAATATGGTCGTCATTTTTCCGAGGGGTCGGGCCAGTTCCATAATCAGATTCCCCGAGAAGACCCCTGCGCCCCATCCGCCCTGAATCACTGACTGAAAAGATTCATGGCCATTTGTCAATCATTCTTCTCTTTCGGTAATTACGACAATGTATGTCTTTTCAAAGACGAATCTGGAAACCATGTGATCGTTCGGCATCAGAGCTACCGGATGTTTATCAAGGAATACATGACCGTGTGATTGGCCGCCTTCCACGCCCCAATGGTATCGAGTCTATATGCGTCGTTGGCTGTTTTCCGTTTCACCTCCAAGTGAATGGGGAGTAGATTTAGGATAGCTTCAAGTGCCCCTGTTGACTTTCTATGGTTAGTTTAGCCTATCTGGTGTCGCCATCATATAGGTCGTTTTCCAAATTAGCCTAGAAGTGTTTTGAGACTACCATTCAGGAGGGGCGTCGATCACTTCCATTGGCTTACAACATGTTAGCATGTTGGAAGTTTTGGCCCCTGACTACCCACCTTTACAATGCTGCAAATTTATTTGGGAAATGTGGCACCTCATTTACGATTTATTCCGAACCTACTTAACGTCGGGTCCGGGAACGCCGATAGTGAACCTATCAACTCTCTCTCCTGTTTCGCTCCCTAGCAGCATCCAGGTGGAAGTGTTGAGATTATTATACACACCAAGCTGTTTCAAATCCAGAGCACCATTCCGCTCTTCTTCTGGGAGCTAGAGGAAGCACTTTTTTAACGATGGCAGCTCAGTTACCTTTTTCAAGGTTAGTCGCGCACCCTCCCACACAGAGTTGAAGAAGGAACAGCACTGCCTGAGCCCCGCGTTCGCGTCTTCGTCGGCAAAGTTTAGCCGTAACATTTTAGATATACGCCTCCCGACTCAAACAAAGCTTAATGCCTTTCGAAGATGCAGTCCTTACAGATAAGAAGAGTTTCCTCCTAAGCTGCTCGCACTGCTCAGTATCGTAACCGGATGGATTAGAGACGTCATATAGGACCCATCCATCAGCTTCGATAGCCCTGGCTGTAAATGAAGGCCTAGCCATTGCCGGTCGAGTCCTCTTTGCTGCCTTTTGTGCCGAAGAGTTACGATCGTCTGAAAACCGCTGCCGCTTCTGTTTCCCCTTAGCCGCAGGTGCCCCGAACGATCCTTTCCTCTTAACTTTGGCACAGCCTTTGGGTTGCCGGAAACGGTTTACTCGGAGACGGTTTACCCAAAGGCCGTTCGCCCGAAGACTGTTTGAAGACAGGTGCTTACACATGGGCAAGACTTTATCCTCAGCAGTGGCGCCGATTGGAGCCTAGGATCGGGAGTGCTGATAGAAGGGGCCTGCTTCGGCTCGTGTGTTAAGGACTGGGTCCCAATTGGATTGGTTTCACTCTTTCCGTAGATCCCGCTCAACAATCTGGAGTAGCAAACGCAGTAAAATCCTGTAGAAGGATTAAATTTCTTGATTGTTACTAGGCATGACCCACACAGCCAGCAAAATCATCGTAATTTGCTTGCATTCAATCGCTTCCAGGTGAGTACTGTGGCAGTGCTAATTGTAATACTTCCAGGCATTTACCTGGAGTAAGGAAATCGCTTCAACTAGTTAAATTACCCTTCTTTTTTACTGAATTGATCTTCTTTTTAAAAGTTACGACAGCCAATTGAGTTGATGCTGGCATTTGAGGTCCCACAAGAGGAGCATGGACTTGGCAAGGACTGAGCGCTTGGAGCGATGTAGGTACTTTTGCTGGGTTGACCGGTGGAGAGCAAAGCGGAGACCCTTCCGTGACCTAGGAAAAATTATAACCCGATCAAACACTACAGACGAGAATTGCGTTAGAGAAATTGAAAAAGGGTTCACGGTCGTAACAATAAAGAAAGAAGAGGATTGGTTGAGGGAATTGTACTAGGCGAACATGTCAGGACTGTAGCAGTTCAGGGCGCTCATAGGGAGATATGCACCAAAGTGCTTGCAGGATTATTTAAACCTCACCAAGAAGGGCCTTGTGATCATAGCGGGAATACCTACTGCATCATTGTCGGATCCTGTGGACCCTGTCTGCAGATTCTGTCGGGAGAGTGATGAATGCCTCCATACATATAGAGGACAATGTACAGCACTTGTTGAAAACCAGTTAATGCAACTGGGGGAACGCTCAACACCAAACGCTAGGCTAGAACACTTAGAAGTAGGAAACATCCTAAAAATTTTGTCGGCTGTAGGGATGTTCAGTAAAGGGTACCCTTTGACTATCAATAGGGCTACAATAGCTCTTCAGGACACAGTGAAATTTCCCTAGATGCTCTTATTGTGTATGCTGTATTTTTAATTGCAACTTCTATATAAGATGTGCGTACTGACTAGGAGTCTGACATAGTGAAAGCAATGACTCCTACTTTCTCCATTCCCAGCTGAATCTAAGATCGCAGCCATTGTGAGTACGAAAACGCTACTTTTGGTCCTGATTTATTTACCAGCTTGGCGGTATTAACAGCTTTCTCATTCGCAGGAATCCCTTCCTTCGCCGAATCTTTTCCTTTTCAACAAACAAATCTGATTTATTGTCAGACGGAGATTACACTTACTTTCTATATGGACAACAGATGAGCAACGGCGCTGCATTTTCCCAAACGGTCGTGGTGTTTTCCTATTGTTTGCAGTTTTTTCCTATTCGTTTTCACTCCTGGCACTTTTTCAGAATTAAGTTATATCGCAGACAGTATAATTCCTGCCGCGGATTTGGTTTCACTCCGCAAGATACACAGAATTTATACTCTCGGCTCGTAAAAGAGAATCAACCAGGCATATAAATCCGTGATTCCAGAAGGAAAAGGAGCAACAATTCGAATGTTTTAAGTCCTGGAAGCGTTTGTGAACAATTTTAGGAGGACTCCTTTAAGCCGAGAAACATATAGGAGTTTCGTCCTTTTATATTGACTAGCTTAAAGCACTCGAGGCATATTGACAGTTTTTCAAATGGCTTTGTTTCCGGTGACATTAAGCGAGAAGTAACGTTCCATTTTACAGGATCTACCAGCGTGACAGTAAATATAGCCCACAACCCAGACTACAAAAAGGGAAAATATAAAAATTGTCTAAACGTAGGTCAATTTTCGACTTTCTTTTGAACCTCCGCACAATATTCCACTTTCACATATCATCTGCACACAACGCTGGAGACATGTCCATTTTCCAGGCAGTCTTTCGCAGGATATTATTACCGGACGTCTACACAACATAAAGACCGTGTTGTCTGCGAATGGATTTTTTGATTTTGCTTTCCTTTCACCGCGAGGAGGTGCCCTCTGCAGGAGGCTTTATGGTGAAAGATTATGGCTGGAAATTGAATTGTCAGTCGAACGAAATTTATTGTTGATAGTGGGATTTTGAGGCACTAAAGAGCGATGTTGTGAGTGTTCTGATGAAAGTGGTTAAAATCTCTCCCACTAAAATGCTGTTGCGGGGGAGGCCTTCCTTAGGAGATTGTGTTTTAAGTGCATGGAAGTGATTTTTGGAAATGTGCTGAAATGACATTGCTTTGGGAAACTTAATAGTTTTTGCTTTTGTTTTGATAGGATGTAGTCCTTTACGGAGGAAAAGTTAACGATTACTTTCATCGAAGTGATAAAAATAAAGAAATAAAATAATACTTCGGCGAACGATCATTTCCTTTCATTTCATTTACGGGAAAGGGACACTCTGTCAGACCATTTATACCAAACTTTCCAGTTTTATGGTCCGCATTACCGCCTATATTACGACCTAACCTTCCCTCTCTTTGGAAAGGTGCTAATCATGACCCTTCATTTGATTCCCACCATATTCGGCGGAAAAAAAACTTGCATCTTCTGTTTTCATATATGGAAAACCCAACTAAAGATAAACATAAAACTACTTTATTCAGTGCATGCGTGGGGATTCATCATTCCAACATTTCCACTAAAGTTAGTGTTGATTAGTAGAACGAGTTCCCAGAAGAGCTCGACTAACAAGAAGTCTCCCTGTGAGATATATGGGCAGACACAAAGTCAACCGGCCCTGCGAAACCTCTGCGTTTAAAGACTGAACTCCTAAACCTCCTTTGTCGCCCAATTTCTGAATTGGATACGCACAATGCACATGTCCAGTCTAGTTTTCCGTGTACTGAGCTGAGTTTTATTATCGCCTATTCTGCTGAAGATCCAGGTCAGCTTGTCGCTGGTTACTGCAGGAATTGCCGTTATATTCAGAGGTCTCTCAAAGGTGGAAGCGCCCTTTTCTGGATGAGAGAGTAGCATCTGGATGATTTTCAACAAGAGAGTAGTGCACGTGATCTGTAGGGATTACCGGTCTCTGCATCACCTCATCATAATTCTGTGGGTGGTCTCCCACTGGTATACTACCGGCTTCAAATGCAGCTCTAAAAGCCTAAAGAAAATGTAGCCGATTTGATCGTAAAAGACGGCCAGCTTCAAACTGCTGCTCTTTAAAAGAATCTCGCCTTCACGCCTTTACATGCCTCTGTACGAGCAAGGTTGGGGAATATGGAAGGCGGGAGTCATTTGAATACTACAGACCCCATCATGTCATTTACAAATATTTTACTTATTCTATAGCCAGTTCATGGAATTACACCAAGACCTGAAATACTAACAAAAAGAAATCACACACTTGACATTGACATTCTGCACCGTCAGATCTCAGAGAAGCGCGACGTTTGTGTCCCCTCCCTACTTTTTCATCCTTCGATTATATTTAGCTAAGATGCCCCTACTAATTCCAATATGGTCGAAGGGAAACATTCAAATTAAATCAGGACAATCAGCGGCTGTCAATCAAGAATTATTGCAATCCTCCTTGCCATCCTTTTCCACAATTCCCAACCGCGAAAACATGTCAGCGGAAAACTACAGATTGAATTTGCGAGGTCCTCCCTCTACTTTGTAATTTATTGAATGATGAAGGTGAATCTCTCGCGCCTAAAAATGGGACAAAATGTACCAACTGGTACTCCAGGTTGGGGGTTGGGTAGGGCTGACAAACCTACACGGAAAACCGATGTTACGAAACCACGGAAGTAGCCTCGGACAGGATAGATTTTACAACAACGAACCCGACAACGACAAAAGAATAAAGATTTGCGCATTTGTTCATGGGACGTGCGCTCCCTGTACAGAAATGGAGCTGCCAAGCAGCTAGCCGATACTCTGTCTCAATATAGGGCTGATGTAACAGCGTTGCAAAAGATGCGATTGACAGTGACCGGTTTCCTGGAGAAGAGCCGCTACACCATATATTATAGCGGCCATCCAGTAAACCATGTGCTCGGAGTAAGTTTCTTAGTAAACCAAAAAATGAAACCTGCTGTTATCGGCTTTGAAAATATAAGCGAACGGCTATGCACTCTGCGTTTGCGAGGCAAGTTTAGAAATATAAGCTTCATAAACTTTCACCCTCCTACAGGGAAGACTGCAGAGTCAAAGAAGGATACCTTCTACGAGGTAGTTGAGTGGACCCTCAAAGCCTGTCCCAAGTAGGATATCAAAATCATACTTGGAGATTTCAACAGTCAAGTGGGGTCGGAGTCCGTATTCAGGCGATACGTTGGGTCCTATAGCTCACATAGGGATATCAATGATAACGGACGTATTCAGTTAGCAGTATCGCACGAAATGGTTGTTGGAAGTAACCTGGTTTGCGCGGAAAGCGGTCCACAAACCGCAGTCAACAGGGATCCTGGAGATGAATCATCAAAAAATGATCTTCACAACCACCTGATTGATTCGGCCACAAAGATACCCACGTATCAGCCGCAAGAAAAGTCGAAACAGCTGGGTTGATGATGCATGCAAGCATGCAACGGAATGGAAGAATGCTGCATACTGAGTAATGTTGCATTCTTAAAGAACGCGGGCACGCGCGGAGACTTACCACGAACTCTGGCTAGCTGGAAAAAGACTTCACAGATGGAAAAAGGCTTCCTGGTGGAATCAATAGGTCTGCAACTAGAAAAGTACAGGGAGCAACCACACCAGACCCGCAAGATTTACCAGCAAGTCAGCAGGATGAAGCCTTATACACATCGATGCTCATCCCGCGGAGACAAAGAGGGAAATCTGATTTTCGACAGAATGGGCATATTGGAACGATGGTTTGAGTATTTAATGAACTGCTCAACAACCAAAATATCGGCGAGTTGGAGGTCACGCCAACTGAAGACGACGGACAAATGCTGCCACCACCAAGCTTAGAAGAAACAGTCCGTGCAATTCATCAGCTCATAATCATAAGTCGGCAGGAGCCGATGGAATTAAAGCCAATTTGGTTAAATAGGGAGGGAACCAATTACACCAAGTGGTTCATCAACTTGTGCTCAAGGTGTGGGACAGGGAATCAATGCCTGACGTCTAGTAAAGAGGCATTATCTGTCCCATACTTAAAAAGGGGGATATCACGCACTGCAGCAATTATAGATGTATGACGTTGCTGAGTACCATCTATAAGATATCCCCCCTTACCATGCTAAGCCGAATAGCCCCATACGCCCAGAACATCATTGGCCCATAACAAAGAGGTTTCACTACAGGCAAATAAGCAACAGATCAGATTTGCTATCTGCGGCAAGCGATGGAAAATCTGTTGGAATATGGACATCAGTTACACCATCTCTTCATCGACTTTAAAGCCGCCAATGAGAGCATAGCCATGAGAGAATTCGGTATCCGAAAGAAATTGATAACACTGACTAGGCTGACCCTGACCAATGTACGAGGCCAAATAAAAGCAACAGGATCACTCTCAAGACCATTCAACATCAACAACGATCTACGACAAGGGAATGCACAATCATACGTCCTCTTCATCCTGGCCCTACAGAAAGTTATTCGTGATGCCGATGTAAATGCGAGAGAGTCTTCAAGTCCACGCAACTACCGTCCTACGCTGACGATATCGACATCATGGGAAGAACTACCCGAGATGTACAGTCTACTACATGCAGATCGAGCAGGCGGCGCGAAATCTTGGGCTGCACATTAATGAAGGCAAGACGAAGTACATGGTGGCAACGTCAGCGCCAAAAACGAAGGAAAGAACAACATCGAATCGCACTGGCCAAACTAAAACAATGAAGCTAGGAGACTATAGCTTTGAGACCGTTGAAAATTTCTCCTATCTAGAGTCACAACGGATAACAGCTACGACAATGAAATCCACGCACGGTTGTTGGCTGCCAACAGAGCCTATTTCAGCTTACAAAAACTCTTTCCCTCGAAGCGTCTCACCATAGGGTCAAAGCTTTGACTGTACAAGACCATGATCTTGCCAGTCCTCTTGGCCGTGTTCGAGAGAAAAATCCCCCGAAGAATTTTTGGCCCCCTACATACACAAGGACGATTCCGTAGCCTACATATCGACGAAACCTATGAACGATATCATGACCGTCTGGTTATGGGGGGCGGATCACCTAATGCGTATGGAGCCCAAAAAGTCTGTAAGGGAAATGACCCTGATAAAAAAAAGATGAGGCAGATCCTGCCTGAGATGAAGCGATAGCGTAGGTCATCGAATTGGTGGACTTCGTCACAAAACTGAGATGTCTGGAGTTCCGTGCTAAGGTAGGGTTAGATACCGATTGTAGTGTCGTTGATGATGATGAATCATCTGGTTAAAATCATTTACTAATACCCCATGAGCGCTTTTGAATAACTTTAGCCAGAATTTGTGAACCTCGTCGAGTTCCGGCGCCTTTCAATAACCTGTCTTTTCAAGAGCTATTCGAATATCAGCGTGAGTTATGTCAGCTGTGTCAGCTCAAAGCTGTAGTCTCCTATTTTCATTGTTTTCGTTTGACCAGTGCGATTCGATGTTGTTCGTTCCTTGGTTTGTGGTGCTGACATTACCACCATGTACTTCGTCTTGCAGTAAGGCCTTATCAGATGATAAGGCATCCCCTTGTTTTAGACACACACATTGGTCAGGGTCAGCCTAGGCAGTCTTATAAATTTCGGCGGGATACAGAATTCTCTCATGGCCTCGGTTATGCTATCATAGGTGGCCCTAAAGTCGTTGAAAAGATGGAATTGATGTCCATATTCCTGCAGTTTTTTCATCGTTTGCCGCAGATAGAAAATCTGACTTAATGCTTATTTGCTTGGATCATTGACCCATACCAAAGAAGCTTCACTCTTTGGTATGGGCCAATGATGTTCTGAGCGTATGGGGCTATCCGGCCAAGCAAGATACTGGATAATATCTCATAGATGGTACTCTGCAACGTGATACCTCTATAATTTTTGCAGTGCGTGATATCCCCCTTTTTAGATGATGGTTGCTCTCTTGAAATTTGTTCCACCATTTTTGACAAATGGATAACTTATATCGTCCCCAAGTAATAGGATGTCTCTTGTCCTTCGAAATGTGGGTGGGAATTCACCTCAGTTCTATCTTCAAGTACCCTTCTGCTAGGTTTGGTTCATCTTTTCAGTTTAATAATCAGCTATCAAGGCTTCAATAAAATTTTAGTCCTACTTCAGCAATTGCACCAGATCTAGTCCACCATACTCAGCTTAAAATATGATGATAAAGATCGGCTCGGAAAATGTTCGATCAAATCAGTCCGGTCTCTTACCTCATATTTTTTAATGTAACATGGCTCATATTTACAACCCTTTAGTACCCCCCCACCCGCCCGCCCCCTTCATTCTCAAAAACAATGGGTTTCAATTTCTTTATCTTCCTCGTTCATGAAGCAACCGAGATTTGAACCCAGGACACGAGTTCGAGCGTTCATCGTACTATACACACTTGGGAGCCCTGCCATTCCGTGCACCAAATTTATTGCTTCAACCCAATTAAATAGGAATTCAATTCCGGGACTTCATCCTCCTGCCTACAATATCTGGAGAATAACATGTATATAAATTAGAACGGTCTATTCAACTGTCTCAGTCAGGCCCTTAAATTAACCGTCCGTCATTCAAGCCCTTCACAGAGTAGTCAAAGGAACTCATTTAAATTTTTTCCACTACATAATTCGATTGGGTACTTTGTCAAAGTTAAAATATAGCAAACAAAGATTTTGTCATCATCCCAAGGAAAAAACACGACTAGCCAACAAAAATTTGAAGGAATGAATGACCCATTCGAAAAACATTTGAAACAGAGGGTCGACAATCAGAAAATCTGAAATTTCGGGATAACAACGGAAACGTTGATGGTTGAATACGTAGCTCTGCGACAATAAAATCCAGAAACAATAGTAAAGAAAAAATCACTGGCCCAAATGAAGGCATAAATCAGTTGCAGAGATGGTCCCATCGGGTAGTAACTGGGAGCCAATATAATCCTTCAAACCCGACGGCATTTCTATTGGGTCACTTTGACTATGTCATATACAATAGTGCTGGGTTGGGTGGTTTCGGGCTTGGCAGGGTGTGGGATAGATATCGACATTTGTTTCAAAGAGTTTACAACAACTGATAGCGTAGCGTTTTTCAAACTCAATTTTGAAAAGGATACTCCCTTAGAAAGAATAAATATATTTTTAGGGATACCTGCAGGAGTATTTCACCTGGTAGACAGTTTCCCTTACGTTTATAGAGTCCTCAACCGCTCTGAATACTAGTATTGATTTTTGCACCCTTCATCCACTAAAAACTTCAACCGTGAAAGCTCCTTTCGCAATACAAATCGTACATAAATTTATTGAATGGGTATCACCCGTCTGACTCAGCAAAGAGTTCAAACAACCCTGTTATATGTAATATTCCAAGTTCCAGGCATTGTGCCGCTCCCCTGAAGCACGAAATCCTGTCTGCTGGCTCTTTGTTAGATGAAATGCCGACGCCATATCAAGCAAATGTCAGCCTCTGATATGACACTCCGCGGAAGACAATGAACATTTCGTAATATACTGACGGACCCGAAATTGGAGTGACTCCGCTGAAATTTATTTCGCAAGTGTGGAACTGGCACTGCTCAACGGGTTGAAATTTGGGCATAAGTGTCAAGGACTAGTGTGAATTTTCAGGCCTTTTATGGATCTCCACAGTGGTTATGTTTCTTTATGTAAGGGTCGCATTCTTACGACGGACATAAAAGATGTAGAGGGGCATAAACATGCAAATTTGATGGATTCAAGTTTGGGGAACAGATGGAGTTTTTATTTTAGGCGAAAGTGCAAGGAATATTATCCTAGCAATTTGGCGAAGTTTAGTAGTTTTCTGAATTTATTGGGCTTTTGTTGCAGTTTCAAAAAATTTATAGTTTTGACTAACCCCTCATAACTTTTTATAACTTGATACGAAAAGCAAGGCATTATTTGTATTTTTCCACTTTCATGAATTCAGTCATATATCGAGGGAACATAGTCCCGCTTCCAGGCATATTCTTTTGTCAGTGTATGTTGCACGTCTCCCTACCACACCCCACAGTACGTCTGGGATGCTAATTTGTATTTCCACACAACGAGATCACACACAACCCCCTCCCCCCAGGACTGTATCCAGGAAAAATAGTATATGTACTATTCAAAACCGGATCCCTAAGGGTTGTGGCTACTCTGAGGCAGTTAAATGATGAATGAAACAAGTAACAAATCGGAAGCTGCCGGGCTTTCCGGAAGAGTGTCCTTTCCATCCTGTCTAGTATGAGATTGAAAAAGTGGAGGGAGGAAGGATTCGATACTTCAGTGGAGTATCTGCCGCTTGATATTCAAGTCAGCATGAAGGCGTGCCCCCTTGCATCCCTTTACCACCGATATCGACTATATTTTCTACTATGACGGTTTCAGCTGTTTCTACTTTTCTTCCTGCCAACGCCAACTTAACCAAGGCCAGCGATTCAGCACAATTACAAAATACCCTCGAGAACGTGAATCGCAACACTGGTGCAGTGGCAAAAATCCCACGATCTACTAAGTTGTCGTTTTCTACATCAAGTTACGAATCGAATCATAGCCGCCCAACCTTCCAAAATCGTTCCCGTCGCGAACGAAGCTCCACCTCTCGCCGCTGCTTTATACCCCGAAACTTGGCCCACTCGTGCGAGTGGTCCCAGGTTAAAGAGGGTCCGTGCACCTAAGCAGCTGTTTATCACCAGGCTAACGTTCCCAACTTCTACGGACGATGTACTGAAGTACATAAAGAGTTTCTTTTCTTCTGTCCTCTGTCAAACTGATAACGAACGACCGAGTGACAGCATCTTTCAAGGTCACTTATCCACACGAATTTCACGTCATCGGCAATCCTTCTTTCTAGCCTGATGTGTTCATCAAGCTGCACCAATTCGCGCCTCGCAGAGAAATTTAACTGGATCCATGTTTACTGTCCCTCTGTTCTATCAAAATGTTAGGGGTTTGAACCAAGCTGGGGCCTTCAATTTATCCGCGCTGGCTCAGCAACACCATACCATCTGTATCTCTCAATGGTGGCAGGTCCATGCCATATTAAACTTCAAACTTCCAGCTGTGGGGTCCCAATTGCAACAGAAGACACAGCCCGCGCCGAACTCGTCTTCTCCTCCTCTGGCTCTTCTTATGCCTGTGTTGCTCTTCGGTCTTTCCTCCCGAACTCCCTTCTGTTCATTGTATCTTGTATATACGCCTCTTGTGCATATCCTTCTCACCTGTACGAAGAATTGCTTGACAGTTTGGCGGAACTCCTTACTGTCATATTTCCTTTCCTCCCTTTCTTCCTTTGCAGACATTTTAGCCTCCCCATGCACCACCGGTCTAATCATCCTAGCCTGCTATACCTAAGCCCTAAGGCCTACTCCAACTGCTTCGCACTGTCTTGATGTGGCTCCTTTAGTTTCGACTTCAAACTCTCGAACCCAATCCTCGTCCGTCGAACGTGCTTTATCAGGAGCTGTTCATCCCCTGTCGGGAGTACTTGGGAGCTCCATAGCTTTTCCAGTAGCAGCTAACCCATTTTCAGCGCGCTATCTCCCCACGGGATTATTAAAGCCTTCCGCCGCAGTGTACAGACATCAGCCGCCTTCATTCCGAGCTCTTCTCCTACGCACGCGGGTGGCCCTCTGCTGCAAGTCGCCTCACCGCCTAAGCAACTTTTCGTTACCGGACTTGCCTACTCTATTTCTCTGATGAAGTTCTTTATTACATGATAAGTAACGCTGGTTCATCGCCGTGGCCTGGGGGTCCTACGACCGCATAATTAGTGATAATAATAATAGTAGTTGGCGCAACAATCCATATTGTATCAGAGCCTTGAAGTGTGTTAAAGCACTTCATTCAAGGCCGTAACAGTACACTGGAGGAGGCAATGTGATTGCATTGCGCTTGCCCGAGATTATAACCCTGATTTGATTCAAGTACTTATTCACAGCTGAGTCGACTGGTGTCCGACATCAAATCACGATACAATCACACTGGCACCAGTGAGATTTGAATTATGACCTTCCGTACGACAGCCTTGTGTCGCCTGCCTGCCTCGTTGACGAGCATAAATAATTTGTCAAGTATCTTAAGTCTTTATTATCCGTACCAAGCTGTCGTATTTCAATCTTTCTACCCTGGCTTTCCAACACCACTGTATCACGGAAACGTGTTTGGGTGATAGAATTTTAAGCTCTGAGCTCCTCGAGGTGTTCTCTGTTTTCCGCTATGACAGAGATCGAGTAGCTTCAGGTAAGTAAGCCTTGATCGCGGCCAAGTCCGAATCCATCTTTTCTTCATCTTCTACTACCTATGATTGTATCACCTTACGTGTTTTTCCTCACAACGCCAGTCCTTTTATTATATGTCGCGTATATTTCCCTTGCCTCAATCCCTCCAATCTGTACGATGAGTTCTTCGATAGCCTTTCAGAAGTCCTTACTGTAACTTTCCCTTCTCTTGCCTTCATTGTCTGTGGTGACTTCAACCTCCTTCTGCTCTCCTGCCCTAACATCCCCGATTGGCTATAACTTCCAATTTTTTCTTCTCATCCGTCTCTCCTATTATTCACTTTCATGAACACCTATGCTGTTCTTCAGTTCAACCGCACCACAAATCATCTAAATCGCATTCTCGATCTAGTCCTCTCCAACATGCCAGAACGGCTCCTTTACTTAATCTTCTCTTGCTCTTCCCTATGTTGCCCCTGATGCCCATCATCCTGCTCCTAAGTTCGAGGTACAACCACCACGCCTCAACTCCCATACTATGCGGAAGCCCTCTATGCTAACTTTAATAAGGGCAACTTTGAGGTTCTAAATTTGTCTCTGGCGTCAACCAACTGGGCTCCCATTCTCTCACCATTAAACTGTGGCTAAGCTCTCCGCTCGTTTTATTCCATTCTGAATGACCTGCTTCCTAGTTACGTTCCTTCCTTCCTCAAATCCCTGAGTTCCTACCCATTATGGTAAACCACTGAAATCCATAAAAATTTTCGTCTGAAGCAAGCTGCGGGGAAAAAGTTTTTATCCTCCCAGATGCCATGCCGACTTTGTCCATTTTAACGCTCTATGATCTTCAGTTAATTCGCTGATAGTTAAGTCTAGAGGGGATTATCTGGGGATTATCAGTGTTGAAGTTGAATTGGCTTATGGTAACTTGAAGCCTTTCTGCTTTCATATCCGTAACGCCCACAATATCGCCCACTACCCTCCCACATCAAATTCTCTGGTTCCACTGCTACATTTCCTCAGCTATCCTGTGATTTACTTTGTAGTTACTTCTCCTCGGTGTATAAATCCTCTCCCTCTCTCCTCCTTCTGAGTATAGCTTGCTCCAGATCTCCTGCCATCCTCTCCCTCCGTACTCCCTCTTTGATGGAGTACTTCATTGACAATCTTGACGCCAATGCCGGATCCGACTCCAATGGTGTTCTCAACCACTTCCTGATTAAAACATCTAAGTTAATTTCCCCTCCTCTCTGTATTATTTTCAATAAGAGCCTTGAAGAGTGTCATTTTCCCAGCCTGTGGAAAGAAGTCCTTATTTTTCATCATCATCATCCTCAATGGCGCAGCAACCGGTATCAGGTCTAGGCCTGCCTTAATAAGGAACTCCAGATATCCGCTTCTTCTTTTTCTACCGTAGATATTGCCCTCATAGCCAGTTTCCAGGCTGGATCATCCTCATCCATACGGGTTAAGTGACCTGCCCACCGCAACCTGTTGAGCCGGATTTTATGCACGATCCGACGGTCGTGGTGTCACTCATTATGTAGGCTTCGAAATCGTCCAGATTTTTCATATACACAAAAGCAGTGATGTTACTCTTGCTGATAATTACCGCCCTATTTCGTTCCTCTTATCCTGCTCCAAGATCCTTGAGAGATACGTCAATGACTGGTTGACCACCCAATTTGGCCACCTTATAGCTAAGGAACAGTATGGTTTCACAAAACGCCGATCCACTGCCACGGACTTTTCTAAGGCCTTGGATTCCATTAACCATGTGATACTATTGTCCAAACTCGCCTCTCTAAACATTCCTCCATCACTTATTACATGGCTTACTTCCTACCTCTCCCTCCGATACTGTAGCGTTTCCGTTGATGGTTGCACTTCTAGTCCTTTTTCCCCCTCCTCTGATGTGCCACAAGGATCCATTCTAGGACCTCTTTTATTTTTATTCTTTATTAACGTCAGCAAATGTCACTCAATGTGTTACTCGCTTAAAACCTCTCCCACCCCTTTTTCCTACTCTCTCGGTGGTTGCTCTCTGTCCCATCTGAACTCTATCCTCGACCTGAGCGTAACCTTCGATGACAAACTCCGTTTTGACAACCGAGATCACCAATCGTGCTTCCAAAATGTCAAGTTTCATACTGCGTTCCTGTACTGATTTCATTTCGGTCCAACCCTCCATAATAATTTTTAAATCTCTCGTCAGGAGTATCCTTGAGTATTGGTCCGTGATTTGGTCCCCCTTCTGCAATTGTGATTATCTTGCCCTAGAGAAGATACAGCGCAAATTCACATGCTTGCTCTTCTTCAAGATGAACTTCCCCCGTTTTAACTATCCCACCCGCCTCCGTACCTTTCGCCTCCCTTACCTTCAAACAAACAGAATCTTCCTCGATCTTTGCAGCCTCTTTAAACTCTCCATCGGCCTAATAGACTGCTTCGCCTCTGCTGATATCGTTCTCCGTAACGCGTCATACAACACTTAACGTTTCAAAAAAGCAAGCCAAATTTAGTTTTCAACGTATCCTAGTCCACTATATTTTACGAACATCTCCCAAATCTTTGGGTTGTTCAACTCTACACCCTTTCAGCCTTTTTCTATTTTCACTCCGCTTTCCATGTTTCGGAATATTCTTTTACTTTTACTCGCCGATAATGCTCACGTATAATCCCCATTCGACAAATTGCGCTTAAAAAGCTCTGGTACTATTCCACCTCCGCTTCCGGACCTTCGCCAGTTCATTTGCACCATGTTAGTGGATTTTTGGAGTACGTCAACGGAAAGCAGCTTAAGTTCGTCATTCCTCCTCCTCGTTCAGGAAGTCGGAACATCTTATTGTTAGCACTTCCCTAATCCATCATCAATTCCCGAGGAAGTGTTTAAGTCCGTTGTTATTGAACCTGTCGAGATCGTAAGCCTCCCACGTCTGCCATTCCTCCAGTATTCCGTCAATTTCATATCTTGCTGCTGCCATTCAGGTTGTATTCGTCGCCTTTTTTACCGTTTCCATTTGCCCGTCTTCTATATATTATAAGCGGCCATTATCCCTTCGGATGCTTGCGCACACAGTCAGTGTAAACATATTCATTGGTGTATCTTCCTGTCGTATCCTTATGAAGAACAAATAAAATCAAAATCGGATTAAGCTGGAAGAACAAATAGGTGTAAGCTGTATCAGTCAGTTGAGATCTTTTGTTGAATTGCTGGTGAGAGTGTTTAGATATTTTATGTTGTAGGGGAGAAGCGGAATCAGCTGCTAACTGACAGGACATATGTACATTATATTTGTCAACATATAATGTTACATTTCCCTTAATCAGATATTCTGTTTGCAGAATTGCAGAAAATGTCAAGTTTTTGTTGAAACGAAAAAAACGTAGATTGGTACCCACGATGAAGCATAAAACCTCCTCCACCTCCACGTGGTGACCGCTGGGAGCTCTTTCTTTACGAAAATGTGCCTCTTTTAATCTGCAAGGGAACTACAGGGGGCAGAACATAGCTATTCTCGCCGACAGCCAAGCAGGCACTTAGGTCCAACCAGGTGAACTCTAAACTGGTGTGGGAATGTCTTGAGAGACTTAATATACTCGGCTCGTCCAATAAGGTCTGGATACTTTGGGTTCCAGGCCATGCTGGGTTGGAAGGCAATGAGGCAGCGGACGAACTAACCAAGAAGGGAACAGGGACGCCTTTACACGGGCCAGAATCTTTCTGTGGAATCGGAAACGATTTCATGGCTATGACCTTAAGAAATGAAAAGGAACGGTTGAGGGAATTATACTGGGCGGGCCTACCAGGGATGGAGCAGTCCAGGGTGCTTATTGGGGGATACGAACCCATGCGTACAAAGGATTGCTTAAACCTCACCAAAAAGAACCTCCGAATCATAGTGGGAATTCTCACTGGTCATTGTCGGCTGAACTATCACCTAGGGAAGCTAGGGATATCTACGGACACTGCCTGCAGGTTCTGTGAGGAGGAGGACGAAACCTCTATGCACGTCCTGGGACAGTGTCCGGCACTTGTGCAAAGTAGGTCGATACATCTGGGAGAACACTTAATACCAGATACAAAGCTGAAACTTCTGGAAGTGGGGAACATACTAAAGTTCCTAACGGTTACAAGCCTGCTTGAGATACTATGATCAACAGGTACACTATAACCAGTAAAAGGGGCACAATAGTTCTTCAAGGACGCGGTGCGACTTTCCCTTAACAGAATAATAATAATAATAGGGTGGAGAACGACCAGTGCAGAATGTGTGGTTCGGCGTTAGAGACGTTGGACCATCTCATTTCTGGCTGTACTGTTATGGCACCGGTGCAATACATCACCAGGCATAATGCTGTATGTAAGGTTATCCATCAAAACCTTGCATATAAGCATGGGCTGATCACGGGAACATGTCCGATTTACCGATATGAGCCGGAAGCAGTACTTGATAGTTCTGCTTACGGCATGTATTGGGACCGGCAAGTTCTGACTGATCGCCATACCGCACACAACAAGCCTGACGTACTGCTAGTTGACAAGACGGGTCGCTCCGCGTATATTATTGATGGTGCTATCCCCCATAATAGCAACATTGAACGGAAATACGTGGAAAAGAAGAACTATGAGCCATTGGCTCGTGAAATCAAAGAAATTTGGCGTCTCGAGCGGGTGGTTGTAGTTCCCATAATATTGTCAGCTACAGGTATTGTACCTAAATCCCTGACGGCTTCCCTTGATGTCCTGGGACTTTCGCACAGTCTGGTTCAAACCATGCAGAAGTACACCATTCTGCATACGTGCTCGATGTTGCGGGGAGTACTCGACGGATTCTCCCACTGACCTACCACCGGCCACCACCACCAGTGCCCCTTTAGTTTTTAAGTAGGTAGGATCGTCCGAGCCTAAATGCTTGGCACTTAGTGCTAGTATTAGGTAAAATCCGGCATCTGCCGAGATTGTGATAACTCGGAAATAATAGTATTTTGCTGCATCCCTGCTGCATTTCTTTGAAGGGAATTTATACATGGCCTTCACGCTGGAGCTTTAAGTTCGTTGTAGAAAAGGTGCAACTCGCTGTTTATCGCGTTACCCATACACCATGCCCTCTCTCTGGGCCTAACATTCATCTGAGGATTCAACGTTCGGAAACTTTAGACATAGACGACCAGGCAGAGGCGGCATGACCGAAGTGATTACTAGGTATTGTTTGACCTCTTATTTACAATTTCAACATGACATGACTATG
Organism: Hermetia illucens; assembly: GCF_905115235.1. Taxonomy (NCBI): domain Eukaryota; kingdom Metazoa; phylum Arthropoda; class Insecta; order Diptera; family Stratiomyidae; genus Hermetia; species Hermetia illucens. The sequence continues at coordinate 27,066,274 of NC_051853.1, forward strand.
AATTATATTCATGAGGAAAAATTCCTAGGTCTAAGGCTGCCGAGCCAGATCTGCCAAAAGTTGTCTATTTTTGTATGAATTTGAGTTCTAGCTCAGAACAGAGGATCTGTTGACCAGAAACAGAAGAAGCTTTTTCAATTGGTGGGGCCCGCCATCAAGTGGTATATGTCATGATTTTGTTCTTCTCTTGGTATATTTTTAAGCCCACTTTCTTTATTACTTCTTCATCTTGAAAGAATGGATTCCACCGCATCTCTACACTATCTACACTTGATGTCTGTTGTATGCACTGTCACTTTCGCCTTCCAAGCACATCGCGCACGGCCTGTTCGTCGACCAAGTTCTTCGTTTCAAACAGTATCAGACCAGCATTCTCCGACATCGCAGACATGTGTTTACAAAAAATTGAAGCTTTCCATTAACTGTGGTGGTCACTTTGTATGTAATACTCCCATATAGAAACACAGGAAGAAGACTAGCACGGAACGGTCCCAACTTGATCTTGACACTGAGATAAATACATTCCCTGCTTTTAAAGGAGACAGCGAAAGCGAATCTAACGCTGTTATTGCGTCGGGCATCATTCAGTTCTGAACCATGTGCAGATAGGAATGTAGCGATGACCTGTCAAACTGAGAATTTTGGTTTTGTTGGTGTTTATTTTCAGTCCAACTTCACTTGCCTTTCTTCTCCAATCAAAAGCCATTTGGCCAAGGTTTATGACCCGTTGAGAGAACAATCAAATGTCGCCAGTGGAGTTATGTATGTGTGTGCTTAAGAGAAGAAATAACATCGGTGACAAAATGCAACCCTGGCCGGCTCCTCGTTGAATCTCAAATTCCTTTGAGATTTTACTTCAATGCAGTGTGTGACATTTTGCGCTCTAATTCCTCCCGCCTCTTTGGTTATCCCCATCCAGGGGACAACTCCTAGATCTACTGTTGACTGTTGGTACAGAATCGGTTAGTTGAGACCCAACTGACCTGCTTTTCATGCTGGTTAAAAGAGAAGAGTAATAGTGCGTTAGACACACTTTAAGAACAAACCAAATTTCCAATGCTGGCTATGGCTATAAAATATAGCCCTCGAAGGAAGTTCCGATGACTTCTCGAACCTTAGCCCTCTTCGCGTTTTCAACTCACTAGAAAAGATATCAGAATCAAACGACTTTAATGAGTCGAAGTAGTAATTATGCAAGGACTGCATGGCAAACATAGGAGAGGGATAGGAGAAGTCCGTACCTGAAAAGCTCCTTGCGCATCAACAGCTGCACATTGCCGTTAACGAGAAGCTTGCAATTACAGTCGGGCAGACAACCATCAAAAGTCTGCGGTATACAGAAACGATATCATTACTATTTACAACAGCTTCTGCCTCCTGATAAGCGGGAAGCGCCTGCTGAACCAACACCAAAAGCTCTACTACCAGACCCTATCTCCACCTCCACGTGGTGATCGCTGGGAGTTCTTTTTTAATGGAAAACTGCAGTAAGAGAAGGGTGAAAGCGAGTCTCTCGCACCTAGAAACGGGACAAATTGTACCAACTGGTCCTCAAGGTTGGGGGCTGGGTAGGGCCGATAACCCTACATGGAAAACGAACCGTTACGAACCCACAAAAGGAACGTAGGACTGGATTGACTATAAAACGACGAACCCGACAACGGAACAACGATTTGCGCATTTACTCTTGGAATGTGCGCTCCATGTGCAGAGAAGGAGCTGCCAAGCAGCTAGCCGATACCCTGTCCCAATATAAATCCGACGTAACTGCGTTGCAAGAGATGCGCTGGACAGCCACCGGTTTCCTAGAGAAGAGCCACTACACCATACGCTATAGTAGCCATCCAGTACAACATGTGCTTGGAGTAGGTTTCTTAGCCAGCCAAAAAATGAAACCTGCTGTTATGGGCTTTGAAGACATAAGCAAAAGGCCGCATTTGCGAGGCAAATTTAAAAATATACGCCTCATAAACATTCACGCCCTTACAGAGTAGAGGTCGTTGAGCGGACACTCGAAGCCCGTCCCAAGTATAATATTAAAATAATGCTTGGAGATTCCAAGAGTCAAGTAGGGACGAAGCCCGTATTCAGGCGATCCGTCGGCTGCCACAGCTTACATAGGGATACCAATGGTAACGGACTGCGGATTATTCAGTTAGTAGTATCGCACGGAATGGTTGTTGGAAGTACCTGGTTTGCACGGAATGCAGTCCACAAACATACATGGGTCTCTCCAGATGGGCCAACTTTCAACCAAATTGATCACATGTTGAGTGAACGCCGCCACCTCTCAGCCTTGACGAATATTAGAACATATAGGGGGGCCAATAGACTCGGATCACTATCTCGCTGGCATGGTGCTCCGAGCTCAAATAACAATACCACCCGTAATCCCCTCTGACAATTAGGTGAGAGTGAACACTAAATCCATTCACAACATAGCCCTCCGTAACATCTATAGGGGGTTATAGATGCCTGGAGATGAAACATCAACAAATGATCTCCACAACCACCTGAAGAACGTTATCATTGATAAGGCAACAAATATACCTGGCCCCAGTCGCAAAAAAGGTCGGAACGACTGCTTTGACGATCAATGTAAGCTAGCAACGGAATGGAAGAATGCTGCATACCGAATAATGTTGCATTCTCAAAGGACGCGGGCACGCGCCAAGACTTATCACGAACTCCGGCGAGCGGAGAAGCGACTTCACAGACGGAAAAAGGAAGGCTGGGAGAATCAACAGGTCTGTGAACTCGAAAAGTACAGGGAGCAACGGCACCAGGCGCAAAAGTTTACCAACAACTCAGCAGGATGAAGCCTTACACTCCTCGATGTTTGTCTCGGCAGGATACAAACAGTGAAGTCTGATTTCCGACAGAATGGGTACATTAGAATGATGGGTTGAGTACGTTAATGAACTACTGAACAACAAGAACATCGGCAAGTTGGAGGTCCCGCCAACGTAAGACGACGGACGAACACTGCCACCACCAGGTATAGAAGAAACAGTTCGTGCAATTCATCGGCTTGAAAATCATAGGTCACTAGGAGCCGATTTAATTACAGCCGAATTGGTTAAATATGCAGACGACTAATTCTACCAAGTGGTTCATCAACTTGTGCTCAAGGTGTGGGACAGCGAATCAATGCCTGACGACTGGCAAAGAGGTGTTATCTGTCTCATACATAAAAAGGGATATATCACACAGTGCAGCAATTATAGAGGTATCACGTTGCTGAGTACTATCTATAAGATATTCTCCGCTATCTTGCTAGGCCTGATAGCCCCATGTGCCCAGAACATCATTGGCCCATATCAAAGAGGCTTCACTGCAGGCAAATCAGCAACAGATCAGATTTTCTCTCTCCGGCAAGCGATGGAAAAATTGTTGGAATGTGAAAATCAGTTGGACCATGTATTCATCGACTTTAAAGTCGCCTATGATAGCATAGCCAGGGTAAAACTGCACACCGTCATGAGAGAATTCGATATCCTGACGAAATTAATAAGACTGACTAGGCTAAGCCGGACGAATGTGCGAGGTCAAATAAAAGCAGCAGGATCATCCTCAAGACCATTCAACATCAACAATGGTTTAAGACAAGGGGAAGCCCTATCATGCGTCCTCTTTAAGCGGGCTCCGGAGAAAGTGATCCGTGATCCTGAAGTAAATGCAAAAGGTACGATCCTCTTCAAGTCCACCCAACTACTGGTCTATGCTGACGATATCGACATCACGGGAAGAACGATCCGAGACGTACAAACTGCCTTCATCCAGATGAAGCAGGCGACGCTAGTTCTTGGGCTGCACATCAATGAAGACAAGACAAAATATATGGTAGTACCAATAACCAACCAACCAACAGCATCAAACAGCACTTGTAAAATGGGAAGAATAAAAATAGGAGACTGTATCTTTGAAACCGTTAATAATTTCTCCTATCTAGGGTCGAAAATCACAACCGATAAAATTCGGCTCAATAAGTTACGGTGGCGAGTCACTTAATCCGTATGGATGAGGGTGATCCAACTCAGAAAGTCTATGAGGGCAATATCTATGGTAGAGAAAGAAGATGAGGCAGACCCTGCCTGAGATGGAACGATGGCGTAAGCTGGGCGCCAGACAGCTTTTAGGGATATCGAATTGGTGGACCCCGGCTCAAAACCGGGATGTCTGGAGTTCCTTATTAAGACAGGCTTAGGCCGGATACTGGTTGTTGCGCCATTTATGATGATGATGTTGTTAGCTGTTTGCTCTTGTTCTGAATATCTTTGAAATTCTTTATTTTATTCCAAAAGGCTTTAATATCTGGTTTGTTAGACATTTCTTCCCATAATTCATTCCAATGTTTCTTTTTGTCTTTTCCGCCAGTTTTCTAAGTAATTTCTTGTTCCTGAAGTTAGGTACCCCCTGAAATACCTTAAGGCACTCATTTTTTCTAAGAGTTATGATTTTAAGTCCGCATCCCACCAAGCCTTGGGTTTCGAGCGTCTCCTTGTCTTAAATGTTGCACGTTTAATTTTCTCTTGAATACTGTGGATAAAACCTTCAATGGTGTCCTGTGGTTGCATATTTTCAATTGGATTATTTAGTTTGTTTCTGACAATTTTGAAACCTGGTTGGACTATAGATGATTTGCGTTGTAGGGGAATTGGCTTGTGATGACTCTTTGAGTAAGTATCATCTAAGGCTTACTGCTTACATTGTCAAAATGTCGTCACCTACTGAGGTGATGTTTGACATATCTCTACTGCTGATAGTAGGGTATAGGTATCACCCAAGATTTTACCTTCTGTAGGCTCGTGTGTGTGTGTGTGTGTGTGTGTGTGTGTGTGGCGGGGAGAAGCTACAGCTTCTGAGCACTCAGGCCGTGTTGGCCCATTGTACTCGCGTCCCCCGTCTAACGGAATATTCCGGATTCGTTAACGTATCGTAGGATTTCCGTTAGTGGATGTGATGCTACCCGTCGTAATTGGAGAACATCGGCACCAAAGATTTGATGCCTGATACGTCCATAGGCGGGGCATTCACATAGGAAATGCTCCGTGGATTCCGCTTCCTCATTACAGGAGGGACACGTATCATCTTCGGTAATTCCTATTCTGAACATATGCCCAGCTAGTGAATTATGGCCTGTCAGAATGCCCACAATACACCTGCAAGTCCTCCTGCTTTTCGACAGGATAAACTTTGCGGTACGTATGTTGGGTTCTGCCAGGAAAAGTTTGGTGTGTCGAGCAGCATTAAGGCTCTGCCACCTGTCATTATGGGAAACCTGTTCCCAGTTTTTGAAAGCAGATTTAGCCAATGCTACTGATACCCCAATTGCTGGCTCCGGTCCCGGCATAGGGGAGATTGACCCCTCTTTCGCTAAAGCGTCCGAGATTTCATTTCCTTCTATGCCACAGTGACCAGGTACCCAGAGTAGTTCCACCGTATTGAATCTAGACATAGAATTCAAACGGTTTCTGCATTCCTGAACGATTTTCGAGGTGATCAAAGGACTGCTCAATGCCCTCAGTGCAGCTTGACTGTCACTGCAGATTGCGATGCGCCTGCCCTTCAACCGCTCGTCAATCACCCAGTTTGCCACCCTTAGGATCGCATAAACTTCGGCTTGAAAAACCGTTGCATATTGTCCCAAAGGAAAAGCCCACTTCTCGTTTTTATTCGAGAGGTAGACTCCGGCTCCAGAACCCTCTTCTGTTTTTGAGCCATCCGTGTAGAAGACTTCCGTATATCCCGCCACGCATTCCTCTGGGTCTTCCCAGTCCTCTCTACGCTTCAGGGTAACTACATATCTTCTACCAAACAGATGTATGGGGACACGAGAATCGGAAGGCATTGTAAGAACTGGATTCAGTCCTCCCAGTAACTCTTCCAATGCTCTGTGCCCCCCACATCCGTTGTTTTCCCATAGATCTAATCGAATTAGCCTATGGGCTGCTCTCATTGCAGTGCTTTGAATAAATATATCCAGGGGCTGCAAATTGAGTAGTGCATTCAGAGCTGCGCCGGATGTCGTGCTCATGGCACCAGTGATACCCAGACAAACAGTTCTTTGCAGTGCAGCTAGTTTACGGTGAAAACCTTTTTGTCTCACTTTAACCCACCACACTACGGATGCATATACGAACATCGGCCTAATGATGGCAACATTGATGGCAACGTATATCCACATTACCACATGAGGTCTGAGTCCCCATGTCGAGGCAAAGGTCCGTCTGCACAGCCCATAAGCTGTGAGAGCTCGTTTCGTCTTTACCTCTACATGTTTGTTCCAAAGAAGTTTTTTATCTAGAGTAACCCCCAGGTATTTCACTTCTTCGGAGAGTTGAAGGGTAGTACCCCTCATCTCAGGGAGGCAAAGTCCATCCAGTTTTCTCCTTTTTGTGAATAAAATCATTGTGGTTTTATTTGGATTAACGGACAAACCATGTCTAAGGCACCAGCTGTCTATCAAATCAACGGCACGCTGTATATTCCTACACACCGTTCCAAGATCCCGATCAACAGCAAGTACAGCCACGTCATCAGCATAAGCTTGAGCGTGTATTGGCAAATTTTGCAGTTCGCATAGCAGTGAGTCGATCAGCATACTCCACAGAAGCGGCGAAAGCACACCTCCTTGGGGGCAGCCCTTCGTTGCCTCCGTAGTCAGGTAGCGATCGACCCCTACCTCAGCGCACAGCAATCTTTGCGTTAGCATAGCATGGATCCACTTAATTAAAGCATCATCAACACCATGCGCTCTGGCGGCATCACAAAGTTTTTGAAAAGGCGCACAGTCAAAAGCCCCTTCAATGTCCACAAACACCCCCATCGCGTACTCACCATTCAAAGTTGCATCCTCTATCTTTGTGACCAAAGAATGAAGAGCAGACTCACAGGACTTTCCACGTTGGTAAGCATGTTGGTTTTCACTAAGTGGGTGTGACCTAAGTGCCTTTCCACGAATGTGACGCTCCACCAGTCTCTCCAAACCTTTCAGCAAGAATGAAGTCAAGCTGATCTGTCTGAAGTTCTTTGGATTAGAATAGTCATCTTTCCCAGGTTTCGGTATGAAAACTACCTTAACCTGTTGCCAAGAAGAAGGCACGTAGCCCAGAGCAAGACATCCTCGAAAAATATTTGTTAGAGGTCGCTCTAAATGCTCCATACCCTCCTTTAGCATTGCCGGATAGATGCCATCCATGCCAGGTGCTTTGAAATGTTCAAAGGACAGTATGGCAGCTCTCACCTTTTCATGGGTAACAACCGCTTTCGCAGTGTTCCAGTTCCCCTTGCAACGCTTGCGTGTTGAAGGGGTTGCAAGAACCGTCAACTCTCCCCCTACCACTTCTCTCACCCGTTCCCCCGGGTGGTGTACTTCCAGGAGGGTCTGTACTGAGTCCAGTCTGGAGTTCGTGAAAGTACCGTCGGGTTTTCTAAGAGAATCCAACTTGGCCGACTCATCCCTTTTGAGGACTCTGCACAGCCTTGAAGTCTCCCTTTCGCCTTCCAGTTCCTCACAGTACGCTCTAAAGGAGTCTCGCTTCGAGCACCTCACGAGCCTCTTATATTCACGTTGTGAGTTCCTGAAATTTAACCAGTCTTCGTTCTTGTTACTTTTGCAAGCACGATTTAGAAGTCGCCTGGTTGATTTCCTGAGTTTTTGCAGTTCTCGGTTCCACCAAGGAACTGTTTTACCGCTTTGGCCTCGGGAAATAGGACAAGCCTCTTCATAACACTCTAAAAGTGTGTAGTTCAGAGTTTTCAATTCATCTTCCAGCACCAAAGGAGTCCTTAGTCGCCTAGGGAACTGTACTTTATTGCCAAGAAGTTCATTGAACTTTGCCCAATCCGTTTTCCTAGGGTTCCGCCTTTGTACTGCAGACTGTTCGCCCGCAATAGTCAGATTGAATTCTAGATATCGGTGATCTGACAGTGAGACCTCGTCTAGCACTCGCCAGTGTGTAATCAACTCTAACAATTTTGGGGTACAGATTGTTAGGTCAATTACTTCGCTTCTTCTCGGTCCCACGAACGTAGGGGCGCACCCCACGTTTGCAGTCATAAGACCAGCTGAAGTGATGAAATCAAATAGCTTCTCTCCTCTTGGATTGCATTTGCTACTGCCCCAACAAATATGTTGAGCATTCGCATCGCAACCTATTAAGAGTTCGAGACCACTTGATTCTGCATACGCCACCAGATCCCTAAGTTCTTGCGTCGGTGGAGGATACAAAGAATCATAGGGTAAATAAGCGGAGGCAACTATGATGTTTTTCCTCTCGCCATTTATCTGGTATTGTATGATGACCGTAGCTAAGTCCTGGGAACAATATTGTCTCAGCATAGTTGCCTCTAACCGTCTTGACATCAGGACGCAAGCTCTCAGTCTTATGGATCTTTCGTCGTAGAAGATCCTAGCCCCTTTTACTGATCCAATACCACAGATTCTGTTAAATCGAACCCACGGTTCTTGCACCAGAAAGATATAGGGGAAATCCTGTAGCTTTGTCATTCTCGCTGCCAACAGGTAGGAGGGAGCTTTGGCATGCTGCAGGTTGATTTGACCAATCTTTATGTTTTTCGACATAAACTTAGTCTATTGTCTTATAGAAAACAGTTAGAAGCGTGTGCGGCAGTCCGCGTATGACGGGGTTTCCCCCACACCGTACCGCCAGAGACTCGATCCCCTCGTGATTGATTTCTCTGAGAAAAGCCGTACTTGGGAGTACCGCAATTCCCATGTTCTCATCCACGAAAGATCTCACCTCATCCCGCAGAGCATTCGTCTGTTTTCTACTTAGCACCTTACTTGGTTTGCGGTGTCCGGGTTGCATAGATTCGATCACTCGAACTGGCATCAAGTCAGTTTCGTTCACGTCTCTGGCTACCCTTCCTTCCGCCTGTTCCTTGGAAGGTGTAGGAGAAGTTACTAGCAGGTAGGATTCACTCTGTAGTCCCTTCCCCAGTGCGAGCCCCCATACGGGGGTTCCGCCCCTGTATGCACTATCCTCCGCGCACGTCTCCATTGTGGGAGAGCGCACCGAAGATGCTGCAATTTGCTCTATGTTGTGTAAGTCGAAGACCATCATTGTTCTTCGCTCTCAAAAATGGAGATGATGCCCTACAGTCTCCTGATATGACTGAATTTCAGTCTATATAGGAAAAAGTGGAGCACCATATGGTGACTTCCCCTGAGCACATTTAGACTCTGTTGGTCCAGTTCGAATACCAAGTTGAAGCCCTCCACGTTTGTAGATTGGTCCTTCCTGGCATTCATGAACTTCACCCTCCAGTGCCCAAAGTCCATGCCCGGGTTCTGTTCACCCAGCAAGCGGATGATGTCCTCTGCCTTCCTTCGAGGGCCCGGTAGCCAACATCCGACATGTTCTGTCCTGCGTAGCTCAGTGTTCACAATAGTGAACTTGGGCCGACCGCCGGAACTCAAAGTTGGGATTACCTGCTGGAGCCACTTTAAGGCAGCCTCGTCAGCGCACTCCAAATGTAGAAGCCCATCACGAAAACCTTGATCGTTAAATCGTGGCTTCGTTCCAGGCTCCATCATTTTCTTCCACAGGCATTCCTGGAGGATGGTAAATTGTCCCTCTGACATTTTGCCATCCTTGGAGGAAACTCCCACGGCAGCAGTCAGAACAGAGGCCGCAGCTTGCGCATACGTCCTCTTCCTTCCCGCCTTCGTGTTCGTATTCCTGTGGGAGGGACCAGCTTCATTGAGATCTCTCTCGCTGATTTGATCACCTCCCGGCACACCGGTCCTAATCCCCGCGAGACGCGTGGATGTAAGCCCTGGTGCGGAGCACAATAAAGCGTCGGCCACAGCAGATGTGTTGGTCTTACGCTTCTTGCGCGCATTACCGCTGACTGAAGAGTCTGGTGGGTCCAGTGTGGATCTTACCGGGGTTTCCAGTTTATCCCCACCTTCCGCCGGAGATTCCGCTACCTTGCGTCCGATTTCTCTGGGCGTTACCGCGCCTAGTGGTACAGCCACGTCCATGTCCTCATTCCCAAGGTGCTTCATCTTCCTTCGCAGTGCTCTCTTCTGCCGTCGGCTTAGGGCCTTTCCAGGTTCACGGTGTTCGGACCGCTTGGATCCATTTCCACATACTGGCGTTGAACCAGTAGCGTCCACGTCACCAGCTTCCCGTTCTTCCGCTCTTCCCAGTAAGGATGGCGGAGAAGGTTCTGACAGGCAGGATTCAGCCTGTAGTCCCCCCTCCTTAGTGGCCGAAGTTCCCTTCTGCCAGGCCTTTCTCTTCCGCTTGCGGGTAGATTTGGGCTGTAGTACCGCGGACGGGCCGGCCGTAGTCGGATTTCCAGTTTCTCCCAATTTGAGAGTTTCCGTACTTTCCTTTCTGGCTAACTTCGCCGTAGGCACTAAATGCAAACTTTCCACTGAGTCGGAAAGCATGCCTTCTACAGATTGCTCTATAGGCAAATATGAACGTGGTGAGGCCTCCAAAATCCGCGCCTCGGCCGCGACATGATTGCTCATGGTCGCGGGTGGATTCGAAGTCTGTGACTTCTTACCACTTGGAGAGTTTATATCCATTGTTTCCATATTCATATTTTGGACACCCTTAGTGTAGCAGTAAACTACTACAGGCTCCCCCACCACGACAAGGTGGTGTCCGAGGGGGAGTTCTGTAGGCTCACTTTTTGTTTCTCCTTATTCATTAAGTTCACAAAGCTTACGACCGAAGGTATTTTAAGCGACAAATTATTGACTAGGTCTGTTTCTCACTAAAGGGTTCGAATTCTGAGGTTTCGGTTCCTAAATGAAGGACTCTTACTCGTTGTGGCGTTGAGCCGTTGCTATTTCACGATGGTGGTGAACTCTTCATGGTCTTCGGTGGACTCGGTGAAAACTGGGATTCTATTTGCATTGTATTTTGAAGGGTTGCCTACAATTTCTTTTCCTCAAGCGTTCGAAGTAATTGCGGTATTTTAAATTGATACCCCGTGGTCAGTGAAACCTTTTCTTTTTGGTATTAGGTTGACAAATTGGTTAGCCTTGAGGTGAGCCTAGACCACCGTTGATTGATTTGTCCTCATATAGCATCATTTCCAGGCACATATTTTCGGATACTGGTGAAACTTAACCATCGCTTGCCACCACTGCACATGAATTTGGATTCGCGCCCTCTCTTAAATCTACTAATAGGAGCCTGTTTGCACGTTTGTTTTAGTAAGGGCCACGATATTCTTCTGCTGCTGCAGCTTCTATATGTGCATTAGGAGATTTGGATTTGCCTCCATCTGCACTGCTGGGAATATAGTCCGAATGCTCTTGGCAGACACCCTTTCCCCGAGCTCTGGCTGTGGTTGGACGGCTAACATGGCTCGTTTAGGAATCGTCCAAGTGAGGTTGGCTGTAATCAGTAACTAAATTTGATCCTGCAAGTTAGCAGGTATTTTATTTGTTTCCCAATGAACCCTGAACACATGAAGTTTTGTGCATGACCTAAGGGTGATTAAAGTGTAACAAAGGACCTTGCCATGTTTCCAGGCAGGTTTACAAAAAAGCATTCAAGCGTGTGTCGACGGGCATTTCTCCGAAGATGCACTTAGATGCTAGTGTCGACGTGATTAAATTTCTCTACCTTTCTGAACTTTGGAATGTCTGTGTCCTCATAATTGGTTAGAATCAATCGAGATGATTACACTGACCATCCCGTAACATTTATGTACGTTCTTTGCTGAATTTTACATGTCGCCTCTCTCTTCCCGAACATCCCATATACCTTGCCTCATCACCCAATTTGCCAACCGCTAAAAGTATCTCAATGTATATGACCTTTTCAGATACAAAATTGAACATTTCTACTACGATCAATACCTTTGGCAACTCAATCGAATGGTAATATGCGCTTTTTCAATACATGAGCCCAACAAAGGTGGTTTTGCCACAATAAAGACAATGAGCAAGCGAAAAACAACAAACCCAGAAGCCTTAAACTTATCAGAATTTAGCAGATAAAAGTGGTAGATACATATTAGATGGCACCAAGAAGGAAAAGTGTTTTCGTACTCTTGTCTACCCTAGAACGGGCTGTTACCGAGCAAGTGCCGGAAATTGCAAATAACTACGTAGGGGTGACGGGATACGTTCATATGTACATACGTATAAAGGTATGCTCAACGAATTTGTGTCACCTGTTCATTTAATGGAATACAATCCCATATCTACTTCAGATGGAGATTTGTTCCTTTTATTGCGTTTTGCTGTTGTCATTGCTGTATTCTTACGTTCTTTCATATGTACGTGGACGGAGCCGTGTTTTATTATGTACGACAGCCTTATTAAATGCCATCTTTAAGGACACGGAAATAGACTACTTAAGTCGATGACATGTAAAGTAGGTCTTAACTTGGGCTGCGATATGAAAAACACGGAATGAGGTATGTTCGTACGCGTACGGGGATTCCAGGGGCTTTTTGCTGTTTTCGGTGTTAATTTTCAGGTGTTTGGATTGCATGTTGTTCCCATGCCAGCAACATGGGAAAATATGATTTCCAAACAATTAATTAGTTTAATTCAGTAAGCCAGCGAGAAGAGAGGGTGGCAAAAATCAAATGGAAATTCAGAGCGTTACGATGATTTTAGGATCAGCGAATCAGATAGTGGAAGATAGGGAGAAGGAACAGGGACGAATGGCTGCAAAATGTTGACTAGGTTGCGATGCAAATACCATTGGATTGTTTGTTGTTATTACCGATTGCGAAGTAAATTTCCGTGTTTGCCCACTTATTCAGGGGTGAGTAAATTTCATTTGCTGTACTTTCGTGGTATCTATCTCCTTATGTGCACACATTGCTTTGCTCCTCTTTGCTTTAGTCGGAAGTTCCGGAACTGAAAAGTTCAAATATAATATTGCTCTGCAAGGTAAACATGTATGATTCACTACCGAGCACGGAGTGCGATAGAAAAATAAAAGGTAGCCAAAAACGGAACAAATACAATTTCTTTTTTTCCGGAAAAGATAGAAAATAATTCAGACATACAGGATGTCCCCCCCGCCATGTGAAAATTATTTTTTAGGGTACTTTAAAAGAAGTGAAACTCCACCAAAACTAATATTTCACCTCAATTCGTTAAAAGGCTATTATTTTTGAGGGGTTGTGTAAAACAAAACGGCTCACTGTCTCTCCTATGTCTATCATCGTATGGTGGAAAGGTTCAAAACCTGCTGCTGGTCCTGCGATGAAGTTATGTGAAATTCTTACTTACTAAAGTCACTTCCTTCTCCTGTCACTTTCCCCACGGGGCTGGTATAAAACATTGCTTCGCAGGGCTGGGTCAGTTTTTAACTGAGGCTCATTATGGCTCTCTCCCTTCCTTGTTTTCTTCGCAATTCTTCCTACCTTTAATTTTCACAGTAGTATCTTTTCTTCTCTTTCTCATTGGCACTTTGAACTTTTTCACCAGTAATTGATCTCCTATATCGCTTTATTTGAGTACATAATTAACCACAGTAAGCCAGAACTCTGTTGTTCACCGTAGATTATCTTATCATTAGACCAGTTAAGATATTGATTGCGTTCTTCCAAATTGCCTATCAGAAAGACCTCCTTCCTTTTGCGCAGTAGCATTATGATTGTTATTATTATTCCGCAAAAGGGAAGTTGCACTGCGTCCTTGAATAACTATTGTGCCCCTTTCACTGGTTAGAGTTTACCTATTAGCTATATTATGTCAAGCAAGCCTATAATCGTTAGGAATTCTAGTATATTCCCTACTTCTGTCCCCGTCCCAGAACGTGAATGCAAGTTTCTACACACTCCTTACATAGCCTGTAGGCAATGTCCGTAGATATCTCTAGCCTCCCTAGGTGATAGTTTAGTCGGCAGTGACCAATGAGAATTCCCACTATGATTCGGAGATTCTGCTTCGTGAGGTTTAAACGTTTTCCTATTCCCCAATAAATGTCTTGGACTGCTCCATTCCTGGTAGACTCGCCCAACATGGTTCCCTCAGCTGCTCCTCTTCATTTTTTAATGGCATAGCCAAGAAGCTGTTTCTTATTGCACAGAAAGGTTCTGGCCCTTGTGAGACCTTCGCTGCTCCCTTTTTAGCCAGTTCGCTTGCTGCCCCATTGCCTTCCACCACACCATGGCTTGGAACGCAGAGTATCCAGCTCTTATTGTTCTAGCTGGACGTATTCAGTCTCTCAAAGCATTTCCATACCAATTTAGAGTTCACCTGATGCTGTTCCCTGTAGTTCTTTTGGATATTAAATGAGCCACATCTATCTGTCGCTTATATTTCCGCTTGGAATATGCTAGTGTCTTTACCTATTGGCTCCAAGTACATTTTCCTTCGACCAATGACCTCGGCACCTGTTCCCTCTGCTGTGGGGAATCCGTCAGTGTGCCACTAATCAGTTGCTGGTTTAAGCCGTTTGCCTTGTTACTCCAACGTGTTTCAAACTTCCTATCGAAATGAAATCTCGCTGCCATATTATCCCTTGGTATCAATAATTCGGGGTACGCCCTGGAAAGAATTTCAATCTTGGATTGGATTTAGACAGTTCCCCGAAAATTGACCGTCCACTGAAAATTGAAATCCTTGCCTACATCTGTGTGTGCAAATGAAGAGGAGATAATCAGTAAAGGACCTCCTTTGCCCTAGTGATGAAAATGCAGTCCAATCTTTGGAGTTTGTTTAATCTCTGGTTTGTGAACTGAGTTCAGTTCTTCCTTCCCAGATTGCCGCCCACAAGTAATCATTAGCCTTCCTATTGCAGTGTATATCCAAAGTTGTATCTTCGGGGCACAACTTCATTGTTCCCTGCTATGGACCTCCAAGTCACCAGAGCCCATGCGTCTTCCAGAGTATTTTTTGGTCTAGCGTAATTCCCAACTATTTTACCTCTAGCTTACTTCAAACTACAATTTTTATTTTACAGTGTATATATATATATTTCGGCAGCAACTTAGGTCGACGGCCAGCCTAGGACTATTAAACATTAATGGGTCCTAAGATGTACTATGCTAACGGCCCTGCTCAGGTACACCTAGACGATATGCCCTTCTGGAGTCGAGGATACAGGCCTAGACCCTGTCCACCAATACCAGATATCCTGAGTTACAGTGGCGATCTTAGCCAGTGCGAGTCATTTCTACTCCGTGTACGATGGTTCCGAAATCGGCTATCCGGAACGCATGATGATGCTTCAAATCAAGCTGAAAGGTGATGCCAAACGGGTAATCGACCATTTGGGGGTTTACGGAGATAATTATGCTGAGGCATGGAACCTTTTGGACCGGCGGTATAGCAATCGTCGGGCGCTAATAGAGAAGGAAATCCAAGCATTGATTGACCTTCCACAAATAAGCCAGAAAGACTCCAGAACGCTTGGCAAGGCCCTGGATACAATGCGCTCTGTCGTCCAAAATCTGCGAAAAGCAGGTTTCAAGGCGGACGAAAGCGTTCCATTTATTCCCTTTATAATAACAAGGAAAATGGACATGGCGACGCGTAGAGACTTCGACCAATCGTTACAGAACCCTAAGTTATCACTCACTCTCAATGAGGTAGATCAGTTTTTGGAAAATAGGTACCTAGTTATATCTCCTGGGTGGAATGGTTTCAGTGGGATATCCAGAGCAGACGATCCCCTCCCTCCGCAAGAAGAAAAGTCAAAAAGAGATGACACTTCTCGCAAGCTCAGATAGAGACAAGAAAAAATGGAGCAAGTGTTTCCTGCGCACCTCACGATTCAATGCCCCAGCCCGCCAACAGTGATGACAAGGAGAGATTACTTCGGCGCAATCATTTATGTATTTACTGCGCCTCCCACAAATTTTAAAGAAGATAAACTTTCAACAAGCGCAAGAACCTCCGATGTGAAATTTGTCAAGAGCAGAACCTCACTATAATGCATCCTTGTAGGAAGAAAGATGAGGTACAATCTTCTGATAGCGCAGTTCATCTTGCAGAGAATTCAACGGAGCTATCATACTCAGCTACCGTCCTTCCCCCCGCGGTAGTTAAGGTAGGAAAGAAGGATGGCAAGTCCTTCCGGTTCGCTGTCTCATCGACCAAGGAAGCCACAGCAGCTATGTAACCGAGGATTTAGTCCAGAAACTTAGGTTGAGGAAAATGAAGACCAATATTGAGGTGTTTGGGGTGGGGGTGTGTCTGCCAGAAAGGTGTTGTCGATTGTCTGCCTTACCCTTTACTTGGATGATGGAACCAAGATCAGTACTAAGGCACTGGTGGTAAAACACGTGAGTAAAGGTTCTCTGCCGCAGGCCCCGCGCGGCTGAAGGCGTTGCTGCAAGAGAGAAATTTAGCTGATCCAGCAACGGAATATGCATCGCATGTTCCAGTATTGCTGGATTCCAGTATCCTACCGCAGCTTCTCTTAAACGGGGTAGAAACTGTCAACAATTTTTTGCTACAAAATACTAAACTGGGATGGATAGTGTCTGGTCCGTCCGATATTCCAGCCTCCCATTACGCATCCACGTACGTTTCAATGGAAGAGTGGAACAAAAACTGAGAGCCTTCTGGGATATGCCCCTAAGTAGAGACGACTCGAATCTCATCGACGAGTAGGTCTGCCAGGAACTCTACGTGAAAAACCATTACAGAACAGAGAATGGGAGGTATGTGGTACCAATTCCGTGGCGGCAAGAGAAGGTCAAACTGGGTAGCTCTTACCATAAAGCCGTGCAATTTTATCTAGAACAGGACAAGAGGTTGCGGAGGAATGAGAAACATAAACTCAAGTCGGATGAATTCATGAGCGAATATTTGACTTTTGGCCACACGTCCAAAGTTCCAACCGAACCCTAGAGAGACACTAGCGGGAAGGTTTATTATATCCCGTATCTTAGCGGAATACGGCAGGAATATATTTAATGCTTCCAGTCGACATCGAATGGGATTAGCTTGAACGAAATAATTCACCCCGGGCCGAAGCTAGAGAACAAAATCTTCCACATTCTCACAGGATACGCAGGTCTGAATATGTGTATTCTAGCGACATCACTAAGATGTTCTGCCAGATATTGTTCAGACCGAAGGATCAAATGAAACTCAGGATTCTGTGGAGAGCTAACCCTGAGGATCCAATCGGAGAATTGTTCTTGAAAATTGTTACTTATTGCCTAGACTGCGCACCCTGGCAAGCGATTCGCACCCTCCATCAAGTGGCAGATGGTCTTGGCTTACTTACTTACTTACTTCTAGAGTAGCTTTGTACTGATGAAGGGGGTAAGTTGCTTCTGGACTATATATATACACTGTAAAATAAAAATTGTAGCTCAGGCGATCGAGCTTCCATTTAATAGTGGTTGGATTGATCCGGAACTCCCCCTTCTTGCACCAAGCACTGGTAACCCTTAATCCAGTTTGGATTCTGTCACATACAGTATCCTCATATTTGCTGCTGCAAATTAAATTAACGCCGTCCGGGTAACTCTGTTACTGTATTCCAATATTTGTTAGCTGGTCCAGGAGTTCATCCACTACTATACTCCCTTTAAGTGTTGATAGTACCCCGTCCTGTGGACAACCTCGATTATTATCCATAATAATAGATAATGACAATATACCTGCCGATACTTCTATTTGCCTACTCTTTAACATTTTGCAGATCCAGAAAGCTAGCGTGTTTCCCACGCCGTTGTGGGTCAGGAAATCTTGAATCTCTATGTGCCATGTGTTACCAAATGGTCCTTCGATATCCAAAACCGCACACAGCGCTACTTCTTTTGTTTCTATGGCATTCCGTAATAGATCTGTCAACGGATACAGAGCAGTTTCGATTGACCGTCTCGCCTGGTAAGCGTGTTCACACAGATGTAAGGGACATTAGTTTTAATATAGTTGCCTGTCACCTTCTCCACCGTTTTGAATACGAACGATGTTAGGCAAATTGGTTTGAAAGATTTAGGGTGAAAAGAATCCTTTTTAAACGTTTTCAGAATAAAGACAACTTTTGCCCGCCTCCATGCACTTCGTATATATCCTAGGGTTATGCTGTCCCTTGCCACTTTTAGAAGAAGCTCTAAGATGACTTTTAGACCTCTCTATATTAGCGTTGGGAATATCCCTATACTCGGGGTTATTTGAGTGTTTTAAAGGTTCCCACTACTCACCTTACCCTAGCTCCGGAGCATACCTCTTTTGATAGTTTCCAGTTCGCCTTCCTTCCCCTTATATTCGTTGTTGGGTTATCAGGCAAAATGTTGTTAGCTTTTTCCGTGAGGTAAGACCCCAGGAAATGAGTGCTGGGAACCAGATATACTTTGTCCTCCTCATTCTCGGTAAATGCCCTATCCTCCTTCTCCAGACAGACAGTAGGTATTACCCCATCCCTGGCTATAGCTTTGTATAGCCTAATTGCTTCTGTGATTTGTTAGATACCTTCACAGAATTCCCTGAAGCTGTTCCGTATTGCTTCCCTGATTACTGCTATACGCAGTCAGTCTGTTTTTGTATCTCAGCCAGTCCCCGGTTTGTTTTGGTCGGTTGAAAAGTTTCCGTACCTCTGCTCACATTCTGCCTAGGTTCCTATTCCACCAGGATACATCCCTTGATGACCTAACTGTCTTAGCCAGACAGTTGGCATCATATACGTCAATGACGAGTTTGTTGAGTTTTTCTACCACTCTTTCTAGTTCCAGTTCACTTCTGATATCACCACCCCTTTGAAGGTGTGTCATATTGTTACTCAAGTGCGTTGCATAAAAATCCGAATCCGTTCTTTTCGGATTCATTATTATTCTTTTTATTTCGGAGTCGCCCTCAATGCCGAATCTGATTTCTCTGTGATCCGACAAAGAGGACTCATCCAACACCCTCCAGTTATTGACCAGCCCGTTCATCAGGGTATTCACCAGATGTCTGGTACCTCTTGTCTGGTGCTCGTCACTCATGTTGGAAAGTTCCCTATATTATATATCTCTAACTTATTGCTAAGAAGGTACATACCTCTTCGATTGGTGTCGCTGTTTCCCCATACATGAATCTTTCTGACTACCTACCCTGACAGGAATCAGGTCAGGTGGTAGTTGAACTTGATGTGTCACAGCTAAATCCACTGCTTTAAACGGCCAGCCAGTGTGTGCGTATCTAGCGACCCCTCATCGATAGAGTCACATCACTTTCCCAGTGACTTCTACCTTTCGCTATTCTTCATCCTTTTCAGGTAGATGCACTCCTTTCCTCGCGTGCTTCATTTGCCAGAATGTTCATTGGAATAATTTCCGCAGTAGCACACCCTGTGAGATTGTCCTGAAGGACACCATTAGGGCCTCCAAGCGGTAAGTTATGTTTTCTCACATGCTAGTGTTTCCTTCTGGACTGGTGGTTCTGGATATAATTGTATAGAGCGAACCACTATGAGTAGAAGTCATCATCGTTGCTAATGATACTCTCGTATTTGCCACTTTTTCACCGCCATAATCCAGGCGTCTATTGAAATTAATCTTCACTTGAATCACTACCCACCGGTATTCGATAACCGGCTTTGATATAATGATGTGACCACCAACGCGCCACGCCTTTATGGTTCAGATGGTCTCATTAGGGTACACTCTTTCACCTACATCTTCAGGTTCTTTTGCGACGACGATTCTAGCTAGGTCATCCGCGAAACCGATTGTCGTGGACTCTTTGGCATGAGAAGAGAAAGGACCCCAATGAACATCACGTTGTACAACACTGGCCCAGGTGCTACTCCTGCCGCCGTGGTATGTGTGAAAGTATTCTTTCCGAGAGGTAACTTTCGAAGAGCTTAGTCAAGTAACTAGGGACACCCATTTTAGTCAATAACGTGTTTATCCATTCCTAGTTAGCTGAATTGAACGCAATTTTTGCATCTAATGCAACCACAGTACAGCATTTACTGAAGGGCATCGCGTTCCAAGCCAACTTAAAAATTGCAATTGTGACATTGACCGTTTCATGGATATAAAGTAAACTGCCACTCCGATAGACCATCCTTTTATTTTATAACAGAGAGAAATCTATTGTAGATGGCCCTTTCCACCATCTTTCCTTCGGTGTCTATAAGGTACTGAGGCCGAAAAGTGGATACATTTCTGTTATCTGAAAGTACTACATACTTATCGTTTCTTCGTGTTATGCCATTGTCGCGTTTGGTAGAGCATATCAACTGTATATGCAAATGCCAATTAATTTTGCCCAGATGAATCCAACTTCCGGAAACTCCATCACTACTTGGACGGCTTGGCTTCACACACCAAATTTGGCGCTTTGCCAGTTACATTTGGAGCCCAAGGTCCACTCCTATTGTTTTGATAAGACTCGTGGTTAAGGCTACTTCGTCTTCTTATATATGTTTTATGAGAGTAGGACATAAGTTGCGTCGCAATGGTTAAGATTGATTTGTTACAACCACATTTCTTCATCACCTCCAATGTTTTCATAAATATTGAACATCTACTGCTGCCTGCAACAGGGGATGTCCTTTTTCCCCTCAACGTAAGCCTTGCACTCCTTGAATATTTGACTTTCTGCCTAACATTTTCTGCGCCTCATTGACCTATTACCCGCTATGTGACCAAGGTATTCAAAGTATCGATAACAGCGCTTGAGGGACGACCTAACCCGTTTTTGACTCGTCCTTGTGAATTTTCTCGTAATGACAGCTCAATCTTTCCAAGGAACTGCTCAGCCACCTTGCGCGGAGACTTCTTCAAAGCCAGCATCAAATCTCCTTTTTGAAACTTCTAATTCGGCTAAAACCTTCTCCAAGAGCGGTTTTGGATTGTAGAATATCAGCGTAGGTCTTGTGACCTTTTCTAGAAGTGTTGATAATTTCGAGTCATAATTTTCTTTTGAGTTTCCCATTGTTTTTTTGCGCTTACCTTGGTCCACGCTTCCTTGGTTTCTTTTTGGGGTTCTACCTGCCTTGAGTTCATGGAAGTCAACAACGCTATTTTCACAATTCTCGTCCTTTGGTTGAACTTTTCTCCCCCCCCCCCCCCCTTTCCCTTTATGGGTCCTGCGAAGATCCGGAAATATCGTTCATTCCTTTTGGGGGGAGGGGGTAGAGGAGGAAGGTGGATTAACGTTAGTTGTGTAGTCTGAGTTACGTTTGCTTTCTTCGAGGGGCATTTTTTGCTCTTGGCTTTGACCATGTTATAATGGTCTGGAGTACATTATCACAGGGAGTATATCTGGAATGCTCTTCAGAGGAAGGCTATTCCGGAGAAACTAATAGCTTTAACTAGGGCGACACATACTGGTGCAAACGGTACGTGTAGCATCGAAGTACAGCGTCAGAGATATCTTGCTGCCTTATTGAGAAGATATTGGGGACAATGTCACGTCGCCAACGCTAGTGTTCGAATCATGAACGTTGGCCAAATAACTCTGGATCTGGAAAAGGAAGCGAGCAGAGTCAGACTGAATATTAACGCCAACAAAATCAAAGCTATCAGCGTAACTGGTCATCGAACCCTCCCTACTTGCATCAAAGGTCAGAAAATCGAACGGGCCGATTAATTTGTATATCTCGATAACGTTGTTCTTGCTAACTGAACTTGAGTTGCTTGACATATTAACCGCGCTAAAATCGTCTTCGCTGTTGTGTCTAAAATTTGGCAATGCAGTTATCTCGGCACCAAGATCAAGGTGAGACTCTTCAACGCTAAAGTTCCTTTTATGTTGTCATATAGAAGTAGCACGTAGAAAAATGACCTCCGCTGTTTTTGGAAAGCTGAAATATGTACGTTATGCAATCGGGGTACTTTGACCTGATGTGAAATAGATACTCGTACACAACTGAAGACAGAAACAGCAGCGGAGCGGTCACACAGGGTAGGGTGGCAATTGCATTTCTTATATGCAGTGCAATAGAATCCTCCTCTTGAGATGAGCGATGAATGAGTCCCCCATGAACATATGGCTCAGAGCAGTGAAGGAGGAGTACAAGCTTCTCGAGAAGTCCTTGAGGGAGCTGAAATACATTCCATCACATTGTTGAGGATGGCATGGAAACCTGGTTATGAGTGTGAGTTACTTTTTTAGCTTAAAGGATAATGACCTCTGTAGGCACTTCTCCCAGTTTTCGAGAATTTTGACTGAGAAACTGCTTTATTGGTTTTATATTGTGATGAAAATCATGTTGGGAAGATTATATGTGACGTCAGTATAAATCGTGGACGTGACAATTAGCTAGGACACAAAATTATATAACAGTAGGGCGAATATTTAGTTAAGATAATTATTAATAGATGACTCTAATGTCAGTAAAGAGATCTCGTTAAAGGTGCCAAGCACTTTTCTAGCAAAGTGTTTCTATGCCTTTCTAGAATGTTCCGAGGGGTACTCCGCCCACGAAGTCAGTCTATTTCTCGAGTTAGAACATATCACGTCGGTTAAAAATACACCTCGAATTATACCATTTGAAGGAATTGTTCTATAATTAATTGTGCAATGTGGTTGTATGGTTGTAGGTTATGGAACGGGCTTTTGTCGAATGGTATGCGCTGCACAATGCAGTGATACCAGTCTACGTAAAGCAAGTAACGTAACAATAGTTCTACCTGATTAAGCTAGACAAGGAAGGATTTTCTTGAAATCCTTTAAGGGGATGACATCTGTCAATCTTCCAGCCCTATCATTGACATGGTCCTGAACATAACAATACGATTGATTTCATTTTTTTTCAATAATTGATCCCATTGTTTCAGCGATTAATTGCGTACACACTGGCTGTAGATTGCAGAATCAGATACCCCCCTTCCCCAGAGCTATGGTCATCAACCCAACCCATTAATTCGAATTGAATTAAATTTAATGGTCGGTCCCCATTCCCAGATTCTGCAATAGCAATCAATAAATTTTAATTTTTAAAGTTTGATAAAAGGACAAAGTCACTCGCAATCGATGGGTGGAATGAGGTCTCGTTCACAAAGTGCCCACAGATATTTCATCCGATAATAATGAAGTGCAATAACGTTTGTGGGCATTTAATTCAATATTTAAAAGGGAAAGCATATACGCAAGCAAACAAAGGGTAGATGGACATGTGTATGCTCATTATTGCAGCCCGGAGTGAGTATTTTCGTTTTTGAAAGCGATGATATCATTAAAAAATTTACATCAATTAAGGGGTGAACGTTTCGTTGCGCATTTTGCAATCAGTCGTTAACATTTTAATGTCGTGTGCAAACATCATAAAGCACTTGTGTATTATATTGTCGTATGGGGGTCATGTTTCCGGTGATTCCATGCAACAATATTTGCGAATTTTCACCGAACAGTGGGACTCACGGTACATTGTATATTGACACTGACAATTTTAAAATCCCAGCAAGTCCTGGGAGATGGAAATCCCCTCCTCTCAATATTCCCTGTGCATATAAGAAATCCATACCTATGGAACAGTCATTGGCTTTTCTTTCATTTTCTCCGTATATCCTTGTGACATCAATTATTTGAACACAGCATAATTACCAGTTCAAACTCAACTTCCATTCTACGTTTTTCAGGACTTTTGAGACGGCCAAGGCCTAAGCATTGAAACGATATTGTTTGGAAGTCCTTCGGATGACAATGCTTTAGAAATATGACCTGTTGTGACAATGATAATGGATTTCCACATTTTTCATTTTGTTGATGAGCAAATGAGAGGACCAGGTTAATCGATAGATGGTCTTTCAAAAAAAAAAAAAAACCATATCGCAAGCACTGTAAAAGAGGGATATTTCCACAGAGGGCCAATTCTTTGCTATTAAGGTGGTGAATTGCTATATTTCAGCCCGTTGATTGAGATATTACGTATGTGGAAAATTGACCTTGGGAGCCTGATTGCACATTACTTTTTCATAGTAAAGAAAATAGCAAAATGAGGAATATTTTCAATAATATTAAGGATAATAAGGAGGGGCGACAATTGCATTGGGGACTACGCCATGCATTGGAATCCATTCTCCTAAAATGGCCGACAATTGCGTCGCCCCAAGGGAACTTTGGGCAGAACAGTCGAAAGGGAATGCAAGCGTCTCGGGAAGTCGTGGGGGGACCTTAAGCGCATTTCGGGAAACCGCGAATGATGTCGTGTAGGTATAATTGACACGCTATAAGCCACCAAGGGGTGAATGGCACCATGTATAAATATTATGCAAGGATGCTACTATTATTTAAATATACACAAATTTACTAAATATAACAATTTCTAAACCCTTGCTAAAGAAAACTCGAAAGAAATTATGTAAACATGTAATATGGTAGACTCACGTTCTTTCGACAGATACTCAATAAATGATGACTGAGTTTCGCACTGTCCTACCGTACCTGCTCTGGGAAGGACTACCAGCTTAAATACTCCTACTACCTCCAGGATATCAACCTAGGACCTTTCACATATTACATCAGTAAACGTCAGTTAAATTTAGAAGCACCAAACCAGGAACTCATGAAATCTCAGCTACTCAAACGCCTCTCCAATCAGTCGCCAAATTTTTTGTATTAAGAACGTTCTGAGTTGAAATTGACTCCTAATGTGCTAAGTTTGCTGTACAGAAATATTTGACCACCTCCCCCCTTTTCCCAAAGAAGAAGGAAGCATGAAGAACAATATCAACCAACTCCTTATAATAAATTGGCTGTATTGACTACTACTACTGACTACGATTTTCTGATTTTATCCAGGTAAGGCGAAAAATATCCGCAGCTAAACCATAGTCGCGTACCTCTCTTGAGTTCTGCGTTATTCAGCTACTACTTTATTGAGTATAGGGCATCCACACAGTCTCAAATTTCAATGAGGTTGTCCTTAAGTCTGGTTATTAGCACACTTAATGCTATGAAAGTAATAAGCCTACAACCGCGGTCAGCGCAAATACGAACTATCGAATACCCTCCCTTAGTTTACACGCCCAAAGTTGAATTGTTGCTACCGCTCAGAGCGCAAACAACCACTACTAGAGGTTCTTAATAATCCACACCTTTTCTGGGATACATAAATCCCCGTGCTTCAGAGTGTAGACCGTTCAGAATTACTCAAGGTATTAACTTAATACCACTAACCACTGCAGTGGTATGCTACTCGTAAAGTCTCTCCCCGTCGAACCTGCCTTATGCACTTACATTTTTTGGTCACTGGAGGAACCACACTAGACTTGAAAACCGTAGGCATATACGGAATCAACGAGGAAGCCTATTTCAATTCTATTTCATTCTGGCGGCCATAGACTATTGTGACTACGCGGTATAATATTTTGCTTCTTTAGCTTCCCGTAGCTAAGTGTATTCAACCCATTATTATGGAAACTTTCTCAGCTATTTATGGCACTCTGTTCGCTATTTGCAAGGAGCCGGAATCAATTCGCTTCCAGTTTCTAGAGTGCAATGGGTACGGTAGTACGACCTTCCACGTCAAATGTCTGGGTATTCCCTCCGCGTTCGTAGAAATTTGCGCAGAATTCTCACCGTCGTTACCTATCGTTGGAATGCCTGCTGTGGTACCACGCTAACTAATGCAATTCGATGCGACTTTAGCATCGATTTAATATGCAGTCTCAAAATCATCATCAATTCTGCTTCCTTAAGCTGCTGCTTCATCGAGCGCCAACGTAGCCTCAGCTTCTGAAACGCCGCTGACTGCTTTGCGATGGTCTTCCAAACCTCTTTTTGCTTAAAACTGGTAAGTCCATTTCACTTCCCCTGTCCACTATTTTTAACAAAAATCTCGAAGGTGGCTTGTGGAAAGAGGCTCTCATTGTCCCCATTCACAAAAGTGGCAATCGTACGCTTGCCGAGGTTTACCGTCCCATTTCCCTCCTCTCTTCCTGTTTCAAAAGCATGAAAGATATGTCAGCGACTGGCTGTCCGCCCAATTTGCCTACCACATAGTGAAAGAGCAACAAGACTTTGTTAAAAGTAGGTCCACTGCCTCCAACTTTCTCGACTTTACTAACTTTGTCGCCAAATGCCTAAATTCACGGGGAAAAAGTGGATACCATTTACACTGACTTCCCTAAAGTCTTCTAATTCTATCCAGAATTTCGTCTCTAAGCTTTCCTGTACCATTTGTTTCATGGCTTGTTTCTTACCTTTCCAAACGATCCTCCCGCGTCTGTTTTGACGGCTACACATCCCCCCCCCCTTCTGGCGTCCCGCAGGGATCTATTCTGAGAACTTTGTTATTTTTATTTTTTTTTCTTGACCGCCCCCCACCCCGCTGTCCCAGTTTACTTTGTGCCGACGACTTTAAACTGTTTTCCGCTATGTCGTCGGTTATGGACTGTGTTTTTCTTCAATCTGACCTAGACAACCTGATCCATTGGTTCTCTACCAATGGTTCAGCGCTTAACATCAGAAAGTCTCACTCTATGTACTACTCACTTGAATCCTCTTACATTTGCTTCTCCAACTCTCTTAACGGACATTCCATATCATACCTAAATTCCACTCACGACCTCGTAGTCACTTTCGACAATAAGCTCCGCTTCGATACCCATTGCCTTGAAGTCACCAATCGAGCCGCAAAATTGTCGGGATTTATACTTCGCTCCTCTTCTGATTTTAACTCTATTCAACCCTCTCTTCAGTTCCCTCGAGTACTGCTCCGTGATCTGGTCAGCTTCTAGAATTGTCTTGCCTTTGAAAATATGCAACGTAAATTTACTCGTTTCCTCTTCTTTAAGAAAAACTTCCCTCGTGTGGACTACCCCTCCCGCCTCCGCTTTCTGAACATCCCCCCCTTCTTACAACATCGTAGAACCTATGTGGATTTGTGGACTTTTTTTAAACTTTCTTCTGGTCTGATGGACTGCTCCGTCGCTAACGACATCACCTCTCGTCCCGCGTTTTATAACATACGCAACGCAAACATTTTCAACATGCCCTTCCCAGAGCTCGAAGCCTACTTCCATTCCGCAATTCCAAGGCTTTGCCGAACTGACAACGCACAACAGCTTGGTATTTAAAACTTCTCTTCTTTAAGTAGTTTTAAGCGTAGGATTAGATTATTGCTTTATCTTTCCCCCGAGGACAATAAGTAATTGGAGTTTATTCTGTTTATTGTCCGTTTAATAAATAAATAAACAATTGAAAAGGCGTTCAATTTGGTCTGAAAATGCTCGACTGAGTTCCCCGCAAACTTAAGAGTGCCTTAGGTATCTATCGTAGGCCCCAAACTTTTTAACAGTTTCCTCCACGATATTCCCCTGCCCCCGTAAACTTATACCCTACACCAACGACAACGGCTGCTCCACACACACACACTTTCTTCCAAACGGCAATCGTTTTCCCGCATCAGGAGGGATCTTCTTCTCTGACGACACCGTCCTATATACAAGTGGGCCCTCTCTCCCAAACAACTAGTCAAAAGAGTCACTGTGTATTTCAGATGGCGGGCCCTCAGCGTTAATTCTCTTAAGTCTGATGTTATTTGCTTCAGAAACCCCAGAGGGAAGTGTCACTGGCGCACAGTGCCAGAAATTAAAAAATCTTCATCCATGCATTGCCAACCACACTATCAACCAAAACATTAATTACATGGGAATCTCTTTCAACAACAAACATAAATCCAATCCCTATTGCCATCTATTGCCAAAGCTTCTAAGGCCTCAGCTGCCTTAAAAAACCTCCTTTCCTCTCGGGCCCTGTTTATACAAAACCCTGATCGGAACAATCCTGACTTATGGTTTTCAAGCATGGACTACCATGTCACCCAACGTAGCTGAAGCCCCTCAACGCTTCGAAAGGACGATCCTCAAAAATGCACGATTAAATACACAAGGCCGAACCTAAAATGTCACAAAAATTCTCTCCTGTTCGCCATAATTCCGCAAATTATCAAACTGCCACGCGTCAGACTGAACAGGTGGCCATCCCACCCAAATCCACTGATAAAAAAATCTTGCTGCGTATAACGCTTCGTTGGGCGAGCGAAGGTACTACATGTCAGGGCTGGCCTTCCTCTCGGACGGTAATTCTTCTCTCAACCATCGCGCCTTCCCTCCCTCTTTTATCAGCTCCTTTTATCAAAGCTCTTCCCGGACTTTCATAGCGGCTAACCGAGTCGGATAGCGACAGTACACCAACCTACTTATCTAGCTCGTAGAACTGTAATGGTTGAGTTGATAGCACCCTATTAACTGATAATAGGAATTGCAGGGTGGAAAACTGACTGCTTGATATTTTTCCATCTGAATCTCGCTTCTCCTACCCTTTCAGATACGGCAGGAAGGTTGGCTAAAGACTTGGAGAGTTTTCAAGAACAAACTATCCGGTGCGCGAATTGATAACATTGGCACGGCAGACGAATTGAAATCGAATCTCGGAACTCTGGATATGCCATTCGAAACCTCCCTTCAAGCTTCGTGCCCTGCAAAATATGGCAAAAGTCCATTACCGCAGTGGTGGAATAAAGGTATGCCCATTCTCAGGAAGCTGACCAGGCAGGTCGTCAACATCTTTTACAGGCAAAGTTGGGCACCAAGACCGTGTGGCCGATTGTCAAAAAGTAGGAAATTTCAGCTGACTCTGGAGCTGCTAGTCCAGACGTCCTCTCTCTTAAGCGGGGACGATTATGAGTCAGAGCTTGACTTTGACTGTATGCAGTACCAGAGATGCGAAATTATCAATTCGGTGATCACTGTGAGTAAAATCTGCTTCTCCGCATAGAATCCCTGCTAGTTATCCTCCAGCAACAGAAAGTAAGGGTTTTGCGTTGACTTATAGAGATTTGAGAGGGTCGTATTGGATAATGTTGGCTTCCTGGATATGGAGAGATTATTCAATAATTTTGGTACCAAAGTCATCTAGGAGGCTTTAAGCAGAGTTCGATTGGAGGACTCTCTTATGCATTGAATGGCATACATACAATGAACCAGAATAATCCATTCTGATCTGGGAAATAATGAATAAAATCTAGACCTCAGGGTGAGGCCACATCTCCGGTACTATGGTTGATACTGTTGAAGAAGATTCTTCGCATATCGGACAGGAGTGGCGTGAAGGTGGTAACGTATTCCGTCTAGTTGATGATGTTGGTCTTAGGGATGTTTCTCCCCGTACTCTCAATGTGCTCTTATACCTCCTCCCTCTGGACCTAAACTTCGAATAGGCTGTAGTGTGCAGTACTAACAGGTTTATTGGGTCCATATGTTGGACATCCTAGATGAAGTATCCAGGGACAGCTAGGCGTTCGCAACGTACTTCCCCACACGCAAGCCAAGCTTCAAGACGAATTTTGCTATGGTCTTTCCAACCAAAGAAGAGTGGAAAGAGGTGACGTATTGCACGGTAATGACATAATATTCCTCACCGACAGATCACAGATGGTCTATCGATCCACTGCGGGGATTTTCTTGGGGAGTTTCTCGTGATCCAGTCGCAGGGTTTCTCAGGATTTCTCAGTGTATTTCAGGTGGCGTTACCGCGAGCCTTTCAATGGCTAGGCCATAATCCAAGAGTCACATAATCATTCTGACCGAAAGTCAGGCGCCATTAAGGCTTTGAAACTAGTGGCGACATCCGCGCTGAACAGACTAAACAGAACCCTCGAAGACACCATTCTCTGCTTTTCCGAGTGAGCAGGTCAACGAACTGACCACGTGGGGCACTGGCACTGGCGTTGCTCAACAACCGTTGATTTGGGATGCGGGAGGTTGACTATCTGCGGCAGATCGGCGGAGGAGCATTTCCTCCAATAACAACAACACCCGATCGTGAGAACTCCTCCACAAACGTGCAATTGCTACAACGGCGTCCACTAGGTGCTGACCTATAGGGGATCATGCCGTCAGTCTCGAAATAATCTGCAATTTACACTATGGAAGTTGCGGAGAGAAGGAAAAAACTTTGAAACAGTTCCATTCCGATTGTCCAGCTAGAGCCAGGCTGCGGACACTGGACACTGGGGGTTTCAAAGAGATCCCAAGTTGCAGGGTGGGGAGCTGCTATACTTCGTAAATTCTACGGGCCATCTCTGAAGATCTAAGTCGACTGGATCCTAACCCCTTTCCTCCTCCTACCGCAGTCATGGCCTGGAGGGTTTATGGCATCAAAACAAAGCAAGACAGTGCTAACTGAGTTCCTCGGAACAGCCCATAATACGTGCCGATACACCTCTTCTATTTTCAGCTTAAATTCTCTTCTGGCTTCTGTCGTCGAAAGTTTTCGAGAAAGTTCATCCTTTTTGGGTTCTACCAAAGTGTGCGCTATCATCTGCAAACATACTGATTGTGGAGAACCTCACCCCAAATGCAGATTGATTATGGAAGAGCTCTTCTGTTTCCTGATATGGCGGAATTTCAATTTTTCCAAATGAAGTACCATGTGGTGACTAGATTGAGTATCTTTAGACTTTTTCGGTCCAGTTTGGACGCCAAGCCATATGTTGGCACTCATAAATCTTACCTCCCAGCGCTTAGGATCAAACATGCGGCTTACTCAGTGCTGCTTAGTCCGGTTTTCACGATGGTTGGATCGCCTTCTGGATCCATTTTATCTTGATTGTCAAACCTCGGATTAGGTCCAGGCTGCAACAATTCTTTCATAGGCATTGACGCAAGATGTCCTCAAGAGTTAGTCCTCTGACATTTTGCTATCCTTAAAGGAGATCCCAGTGAGATCTATTTCGGTGATTTGATCGTTCCTCAATACACCGGCCCTAGTCTCCGCGGAACCTGTGGAAGTGAGTCCTAGTATGGAGTACATTGAAGCGTTTTCCACAATATATGGTTTGGTCTTACGCCTTTTGAGCGCATTATAAATGACTCAGGAATATATGCCGCACAATATAGATTCCCGCTGAAAGTTCGGCTTCCTTGGGTTTAATTTCTCCTGACATTCCCACACCTGACGTCAATGCTCATATCCTCATTCCCAAGAAACCCTTTCCTCTGAGGTGGGCTATTTGACTTCCCAAGTTAACATTGTTCGGTCCGCATGGATATATTTTCACATTATTGGGCAACTTGCGTCCAAATCATTAGCTTCCCTTTCTTATAGTCGTCCTGGTAAACATGAAGGGAAAGGTTTTGGCAGGTAGGATTTAGACTGCAGTCCCCCCTCCTTAGTAATTCAAGCTGTTTTCTGCCGAGCCCTGCTCTTCCATTATCTGGACAACTTAGGCAATAGTACCCTGGACGGGGTGGCTAGTTTTCCGCGAAAAAATGTAAACCTACACTTAAGCTTAATTGTATCAGATCTCAGAAAGGGTTGAATTAAAAAATTACCTGTTGATACTAAATTATTGAAATCTTGCTCGGTGTAACATGAGCTATCTATCCAAGGACTCTATTCAGTAACTAAGCTTTTCATTAATGTGTCAGATTAAATTCATTACAATATGGAAATGAGATTACACAACCCTTCGTTCCTAACGATCCCCGGAATCATCTTCCATTAACTTTCTCGGTTAAAGATACATGAGATCCTGCGTCCGTTCGGGTACACCGATGAACTTTAAACACATAAATACATATGATATGAGTGGAAAGATAAAGCAGTTTATAAGAAACGACTAAATTAACTGCCAGATAAATCTCCGAGCGTCCTCCTTCGAGCAGGTCCCTCAGCCCAGAACATGTTAAATGAAATTTTCATTAGCTTGTCATATCTTAAACATTAAAGGTCAGAGAATAATTGAACTATCCCTAAAGAGCTTAATGTAATTGGTGCTATCTCCTACGACAGTCATCGTCGCTGTTGTTGTGTTAATTGACTTGCGTTTATTACAGACGGGAGCTAGCAGGTTATGACTTTGGAGACAAGTCATAAACGCACATAGTCACTGCTACATTTATCCTCAGCACGTATCCTCCTATATAAGGAATCTTGAAGAAACCTCGGAAAGAACCTTGAGAACTTTACGACATGTGCTAACTTGGCCTCAATTTATTTATTTATAGCGTGCAGTCAATTATTTTGGATATAATGGCATATGAGTGCCTTACAAAAGCCATTATCTCACATGCTAGCTATAATGGCGTACAGATGATGTCCATGTCCTCCAGTTACTACGTTGCCGTAATGAAAGATGGAACTCAGAGAGAGCTTAGTACAGGGTGATTTGATGTCCCATTTCCAAGGCGCTCATTTAGATCGGAATCTCGTAGTAGAACCCTCAACTCCCTACACATAACTAAATGTGTGTAGATCAGGGAAAATGCCTATTAAAATTGAAATTTGTTAGTAAATGACGTGCAAGCAGTCAAAGGAGGTCTAAATTCTAAGAGAGCTGGAATTTTTGCTACCTAATTTCGGAAAGAGCTTGACTGAGTAATTCCAACTGCTGAAAGGCTCCTAGACTGTTTCATCAGCATCAATTCCTCGACAAATTCTAGTTTGAAGTGCCTGAGAACACTTTCCATTGCCAAACTTATCTATGTACAATAATTCGTCATATCTGCTACTTATATGTACAGAACAAACAGCCCGATCCAACTTCATTGCCATTATTCTGCCTACTCCACGGTCGGCCTATACCCTGTGTCTCGAATCCATTATTCCCCGGCAATAATAGAGGCAGATAATGCAGCCAGTAAATGACTCCGGCCATGAAGAGGGCAGTCAGGTGCACTTAATGATGTCAAGGACCATTATCGATAGACCCTCCCAATCGTATCCATCCAGGCGTTCATGCAGCACCACTTCTTGTTCATTGTTTACCCTCATACGAGACCAATAAGCGCTAATCAATGGACTAACGAAACTCCTACTGAATAATAACAGCCTCAGACGCAACATTCTTTTATGTTTTCGTCCTTTTTGCCTCTTATCCGCGGAACGTATCCTTATCCAGAAAAACCAGCGAACAAAAACATCGTCTCGACAAAATTATCTTAAAGTTCTGATTAAAGTCCGTTCCCTGTGTCAGCACAACTTCCATTCATGACTGAAAACATCTAATCTCGCTTCGTTGTTAAGCAGATGGAATACTCATTTGTTCGCGCGAAACACAGGACTCTGCTGGGAACAAGTAACTGTAAGGACTTCTAGGAATTTTGTGTAACTAAAAGCGAGTCGCCAGGCGATTCCTAGTAGACATTCTCGCGAAGATCCTTTGTTCCGTTGCGATGGGTATGTATGTGCCTAGACGTCATAGCGTTTCCTTGGATGGATTCATGCTCGACTGCATCCGTGCAGGGAGCAAAAAGATACTTGAGAATTTCTGGAAAATTAGAGCAATTATTCTATGACGTTTTCGTTAAAATTCCAGACACAAAGGAAAGTAAATATTCAAGCAGAATAGAAAATTGAAGGCAAACTCTCGCATGTTTGCTACTTAAATCACTCACTTCCAAGGATCTTTGAGTGATTATTATTTTTTGTCCAATCTCAACATGTTATTTGATTCCCAAATTGGGATAATTGTGTGTATATGTTATACCGTATTTGCTTTCAAATTGCCGGGGGTTGCTGGTACCGTGAAATCGAGTCCTGCACAAAATTGGCAGAGTAACAAGTTGTTTTCCCAATTATAACTTTGGAAATTGAGTCAAGTGCACGGACTCAGGGCATAACTCGATAGAGTAGAAAAATGAAACCTGAAACACCGTCTAGAAGTTGAATGGCCGAAGAGGATTTTCCGGCTCGAAGGATTTCTTCGAGAATCTTTCGTTATTCCTTCAATACGTTTTCCTTCCTGAAATATTTCCATGTTTTGTATGTATATCTTGGTGTCAGGTTTCATAACATTCTACCCCATCAGAAAGGATATAACATATTTACATTGTTAGGTGGATTCCGAGCCTTCTGCTCTTGGAAAAACTTGAAGGTTCCTTCGTTTTACGCGAAACCTTCAGACTTTCGTAGTCGGAATCCTTATACGTACTCTTGAGTACTCATATCAACTGCGCACACTATTTCCGTGGACTTGTACCGCTGAATAGCACAGTGTGTTGACAGAAAACTCTTCCATAAATTCTATCCAAACCTTAATTCACAACTACAGAAGTAACAGCATCTGGTTACTTTCAACTCGGATTTACAACCGAAGAACTTTACTACAATGTTCAAAGTGAGCCGACTCTGACGGCAGACCTCACCCCCTTTAATATCTCAACAACTCTTTTTTTGTTTAAAGATCCTGAGTCCGTCTTCTACTTGATGGGGGACTGTATTAGATTTGAGGAGGAGCTTACTCCTTCTTTAAAGTGAGGGGACCAATATTTTTGTTTTGGTCCACTTGAATGTTAATCTGACTTGCCTTGCTGATGGCCGCCACTTTCTGTCTTTTTACGCCTATGAGAATTCTGTGGATGGCACGATTCACAGATGCATATATTACTGAGAGTGGAAGCAATACCGTCTTCTTGTTTCAAACCCGAGTTTGTGCTGAGATTCTGTGTCAACTCTCCTTAGACCTTGAGCTGGGTACTATGGTATACATGGTCAGCTTGATCACTCGTACTAATTTTGGTGGGATTTCAAAGGAGCGAATTATTTTATACAGTATCTTATCTTGTTAAGTAGGGGACTGTTGGATTGTCTAGAAATCAACCTACCGCTCTGTGCGGTGAAATGCGGCTCTCCGGTAGACAAGCCTCTCGCCTACCAAGACTGTTATTACGTGCTGATAACCACATCTAGTGCAAGGTGAAACTACGATTAACCAAAGGCTACAGGTTTAACCTGGAAAGTCGAAAAACACCGCCCCCAATCCAGGGTATTATACCTTGAAACGTCCCCATTTGCTAGTTTGCAGGTAACTGACTGTATTGGAATGGAACCTCACTAATACCTGGTAGGTTCAGTTTTACCTTATTGAGACGGGGGGAGCTATAACACGGCGGACCTCCTAATCCACATATCGTGGAAACGAAATGAACGAGTAAATTAATAACCAAAACAAAAAACCTAATCCGAAACCCGAAGCTCGCCACTTCAGGTATGAAAGGTATTGTAGAACACTTATGGATGAATATTTGGATACACGATGGTTCAATTTATACATAGCTCATAGTGTATTTACGTTCAAAACTCCCGACATTCAATTTGATGTGGTACACTGACATTTTATTTCTTAGAGAGTAGTAAAGTGACATGAACGAAGCAACTGTATTAATAATAATAGGATTTCCACAAAACTTTCCACTATGCTGCTCCATATTACTGCAAAATCGAATTTAAGGGGGGTTCGAATAAAATTTTAAAAATATAATAACATAATTATTAACTTTATATCAGCAGATATCGGAACGGAATGTATTAGGAACCTAGATATACGCATAGACCACCATTTCGGACCCCAGCAATCCTCCCATTTGCAACCAATGTCATAGCTGTGTGTGTGTGTGTGGTGGGGAGAAGCTACAGCTTCCGAGCACTCAGGCCGTGTTGGCCCATTGTACTCGCGTCCCCCGTCTAACGGAATATTCCGGATTCGTTAACGTATCGTAGGATTTCCGTTAGTGGATGTGATGCTACCCGTCGTAATTGGAGAACATCGGCACCAAAGATCTGATGCCTGATACGTCCATAGGCGGGGCATTCACATAGGAAATGCTCCGTGGATTCCGCTTCCTCATTACAGGAGGGACACGTATCATCTTCGGTAATTCCTATTCTGAACATATGCCCAGCTAGTGAATTATGGCCTGTCAGAATGCCCACAATACACCTGCAAGTCCTCCTGCTTCTCGACAGGATAAACTTTGCGGTACGTATGTTGGGTTCTGGCAGGAAAAGTTTGGTGTGTCGAGCAGCATTAAGGCTCTGCCACCTGTCATTATGGGAAACCTGTTCCCAGTTTTTGAAAACAGATTTAGCCAATGCTACTGATACCCCAATTGCTGGCTCCGGTCCCGGCATAGGGGAGATTGACCCCTCTTTCGCTAAAGCGTCCGAGATTTCATTTCCTTCTATGCCACAGTGACCAGGTACCCAGAGTAGTTCCACCGTATTGAATCTAGACATAGAATTCAAACGGTTTCTGCATTCCTGAACGATTTTCGAGGTGATCAAAGGACTGCTCAATGCCCTCAGTGCAGCTTGACTGTCACTGCAGATTGCGATGCGCCTGCCCTTCAACCGCTCGTCAATCACCCAATTTGCCACCCTTAGGATCGCATAAACTTCGGCTTGAAAAACCGTTGCATATTGTCCCAAAGGAAAAGCCCACTTCTCGTTTTTATTCGAGAGGTAGACTCCGGCTCCAGAACCCTCTTCTGTTTTTGAGCCATCCGTGTAGAAGACTTCCGTATATCCCTCCACGCATTCCTCTGGGTCTTCCCAGTCCTCTCTACGCTTCAGGGTAACTATATATCTTCTACCAAACAGATGTATGGGGACACGAGAATCGGAAGGCATTGTAAGAACTGGATTCAGTCCTCCCAGTAACTCTTCCAATGCTCTGTGCCCCCCACATCCGTTGTTTTCCCATAGATCTAATCGAATTAGCCTATGGGCTGCTCTCATTGCAGTGCTTTGAATAAATATATCCAGGGGCTGCAAATTGAGTAGTGCATTCAGAGCTGCGCCGGATGTCGTGCTCATGGCACCAGTGATACCCAGACAAACAGTTCTTTGCAGTGCGTCTAGTTTACGGTGAAAACCTTTTTGTCTCACTTTAACCCACCACACTACGGATGCATATACGAACATCGGCCTAATGATGGCAACGTATATCCACATTACCACATGAGGTCTGAGTCCCCATGTCGAGGCAAAGGTCCGTCTGCACAGCCCATAAGCTGTGAGAGCTCGTTTCATCTTTACCTCTACATGTTTGTTCCAAAGAAGTTTTTTATCTAGAGTAACCCCCAGGTATTTCACTTCTTCGGAGAGTTGAAGGGTAGTACCCCTCATCTCAGGGAGACAAAGTCCATCCAGTTTTCTCCTTTTTGTGAATAAAACCATTGTGGTTTTATTTGGATTAACGGACAAACCATGTCTAAGGCACCAGCTGTCTATCAAATCAACGGCACGCTGTATATTCCTACACACCGTTCCAAGATCCCGATCAACAGCAAGTACAGCCACGTCATCAGCATAAGCTTGAGCGTGTATTGGCAAATTTTGCAGTTCGCATAGCAGTGAGTCGATCAGCATACTCCACAGAAGCGGCGAAAGCACACCTCCTTGGGGGCAGCCCTTCGTTGCCTCCGTAGTCAGGTAGCGATCGACCCCTACCTCAGCGCACAGCAATCTTTGCGTTAGCATAGCATGGATCCACTTAATTAAAGCATCATCAACACCATGCGCTCTGGCGGCATCACAAAGTTTTTGAAAAGGCGCACAGTCAAAAGCCCCTTCAATGTCCACAAACACCCCCATCGCGTACTCACCATTCAAAGTTGCATCCTCTATCTTTGTGACCAAAGAATGAAGAGCAGACTCACAGGACTTTCCACGTTGGTAAGCATGTTGGTTTTCACTAAGTGGGTGTGACCTAAGTGCCTTTCCACGAATGTGACGCTCCACCAGTCTCTCCAAACCTTTCAGCAAGAATGAAGTCAAGCTGATCTGTCTGAAGTTCTTTGGATTAGAATAGTCATCTTTCCCAGGTTTCGGTATGGAAACTACCTTAACCTGTTGCCAAGAAGAAGGCACGTAGCCCAGAGCAAGACATCCTCGAAAAATATTTGTTAGAGGTCGCTCTAAATGCTCCATACCCTCCTTTAGCATTGCCGGATAGATGCCATCCATGCCAGGTGCTTTGAAATGTTCAAAGGACAGTATCGCAGCTCTCACCTTTTCAAGGGTAACAACCGCTTTCGCAGTGTTCCAGTTCCTCTTGCAACACTTGCGTGTTGAAGGGGTTGCAAGAACCGTCAACTCTCCCCCTACCACCTCTCTCACCCGTTCCCCCGGGTGGTGCACTTCCAGGAGGGTCTGTACTGAGTCCAGTCTGGAGTTCGTGAAAGTACCGTCGGGTTTTCTAAGAGAATCCAACTTGGCCGACTCATCCCTTTTGAGAACTCTGCACAGCCTTGAAGTCTCCCTTTCGCCTTCCAGTTCCTCACAGTACGCTCTAAAGGAGTCTCGTTTCGAGCACCTCACGAGCCTCTTATATTCACGTTGTGAGTTCCTGAAATTTAACCAGTCTTCGTTCTTGTTACTTTTGCAAGCACGATTTAGAAGTCGCCTGGTTGATTTCCTGAGTTTTTGCAGTTCTCGGTTCCACCAAGGAACTGTTTTACCGCTTTGGCCTCGGGAAATAGGACAAGCCTCTTCATAACACTCTAAAAGTGTGTAGTTCAGAGTTTTCAATTCATCTTCCAGCACCAAAGGAGTCCTTAGTCGCCTAGGGAACTGTACTTTATTGCCAAGAAGTTCATTGAACTTTGCCCAATCCGTTTTCCTAGGGTTCCGTCTTTGTACTGCAGACTGTTCGCCCGCAATAGTCAGATTGAATTCTAGATATCGGTGATCTGACAGTGAGACCTCGTCTAGCACTCGCCAGTGTGTAATCAACTCTAACAATTTTGGGGTACAGATTGTTAGGTCAATGACTTCGCTTCTTCTCGGTCCCACGAACGTAGGGGCGCACCCCACGTTTGCAGTCATAAGACCAGCTGAAGTGATGAAATCAAATAGCTTCTCTCCTCTTGGATTGCATTTGCTACTGCCCCAACAAATATGTTGAGCATTCGCATCGCAACCTATTAAGAGTTCGAGACCACTTGATTCTGCATACGCCACCAGATCCCTAAGTTCTTGCGTCGGTGGAGGATACAAAGAATCATAGGGTAAATAAGCGGAGGCAACTATGATGTTTTTCCTCTCGCCATTTATCTGGTATTGTATGATGACCGTAGCTAAGTCCTGGGAACAATATTGTCTCAGCATAGTTGCCTCTAACCGTCTTGACATCAGGACACAAGCTCTCGGTCTTATGGATCTTTCGTCGTAGAAGATCCTAGCCCCCTTTACTGATCCAATACCACAGATTCTGTTAAATCGAACCCACGGTTCTTGCACCAGAAAGATATAGGGGAAATCCTGTAGCTTTGTCATTCTCGCTGCCAACAGGTAGGAGGGAGCTTTGGCATGCTGCAGGTTGATTTGACCAATCTTTATGTTTTTCGACATAAACTTAGTCTATTGTCTTATAGAAAGCAGTTAGAAGCGTATGCGGCAGTCCGCGTATGACGGGGTTTCCCCCACACCGTACCGCCAGAGACTCGATCCCCTCGTGATTGATTTCTCTGTGAAAAGCCGTACTTGGGAGTACCGCAATTCCCATGTTCTCATCCACGAAAGATCTCACCTCATCCCGCAGAGCATTCGTCTGTTTTCTACTTAGCACCTTACTTGGTTTGCGGTGTCCGGGTTGCATAGATTCGATCACTCGAACTGGCATCAAGTCAGTTTCGTTCACGTCTCTGGCTACCCTTCCTTCCGCCTGTTCCTTGGAAGGTGTAGGAGAAGTTACTAGCAGGTAGGATTCACTCTGTAGTCCCTTCCCCAGTGCGAGCCCCCATACGGGGGTTCCGCCCCTGTATGCACTATCCTCCGCGCACGTCTCCATTGTGGGAGAGCGCACCGAAGATGCTGCAATTTGCTCTATGTTGTGTGAGTCGAAGACCATCATTGTTCTTCGCTCTCAAAAATGGAGATGATGCCCTACAGTCTCCTGATATGACTGAATTTCAGTCTATATAGGAAAAAGTGGAGCACCATATGGTGACTTCCCCTGAGCACATTTAGACTCTGTTGGTCCAGTTCGAATACCAAGTTGAAGCCCTCCACGTTTGTAGATTGGTCCTTCCTGGCATTCATGAACTTTACCCTCCAGTGTCCAAAGTCCATGCCCGGGTTCTGTTCACCCAGCAAGCGGATGATGTCCTCTGCCTTCCTTCGAGGGCCCGGTAGCCAACATCCGACATGTTCTGTCCTGCGTAGCTCAGTGTTCACAATAGTGAACTTGGGCCGACCGCCGGAACTCAAAGTTGGGATTACCTGCTGGAGCCACTTTAAGGCAGCCTCGTCAGCGCACTCCAAATGTAGAAGCCCATCA
This sequence comes from Hermetia illucens, assembly GCF_905115235.1. NCBI lineage: Eukaryota > Metazoa > Arthropoda > Insecta > Diptera > Stratiomyidae > Hermetia > Hermetia illucens. The sequence goes on from NC_051853.1 coordinate 27,106,197, forward strand.
CGAAAACCTTGATCGTTAAATCGTGGCTTCGTTCCAGGCTCCATCATTTTCTTCCACAGGCATTCCTGGAGGATGGTAAATTGTCCCTCTGACATTTTGCCATCCTTGGAGGAAACTCCCACGGCAGCAGTCAGAACAGAGGCCGCAGCTTGCGCATACGTCCTCTTCCTTCCCGCCTTCGTGTTCGTATTCCTGTGGGAGGGACCAGCTTCATTGAGATCTCTCTCGCTGATTTGATCACCTCCCGGCACACCGGTCCTAATCCCCGCGAGACGCGTGGATGTAAGCCCTGGTGCGGAGCACAATAAAGCGTCGGCCACAGCAGATGTGTTGGTCTTACGCTTCTTGCGCGCATTACCGCTGACTGAAGAGTCTGGTGCGTCCAGTGTGGATCTTACCGGGGTTTCCAGTTTATCCCCACCTTCCGCCGGAGATTCCGCTACCTTGCGTCCGATTTCTCTGGGCGTTACCGCGCCTAGTGGTACAGCCACGTCCATGTCCTCATTCCCAAGGTGCTTCATCTTCCTTCGCAGTGCTCTCTTCTGCCGTCGGCTTAGGGCCTTTCCAGGTTCACGGTGTTCGGACCGCTTGGATCCATTTCCACATACTGGCGTTGAACCAGTAGCGTCCACGTCACCAGCTTCCCGTTCTTCCGCTCTTCCCAGTAAGGATGGCGGAGAAGGTTCTGACAGGCAGGATTCAGCCTGTAGTCCCCCCTCCTTAGTGGCCGAAGTTCCCTTCTGCCAGGCCTTTCTCTTCCGCTTGCGGGTAGATTTGGGCTGTAGTACCGCGGACGGGCCGGCCGTAGTCGGATTTCCAGTTTCTCCCAATTTGAGAGTTTCCGTACTTTCCTTTCTGGCTAACTTCGCCGTAGGCACTAAATGCAAACTTTCCACTGAGTCGGAAAGCATGCCTTCTACAGATTGCTCTATAGGCAAATATGAACGTGGTGAGGCCTCCAAAATCCGCGCCTCGGCCGCGACATGATTGCTCATGGTCGCGGGTGGATTCGAAGTCTGTGACTTCTTACCACTTGGAGAGTTTATATCCATTGTTTCCATATGTCATAGCTAATATCTGGTTTGGAAAGTACTTCACGGAGCCTTTCATTTGATACTCCACATGGTAATTAATATTCGGTGAAAAAATCAACGCTCTTCTACTTGTATGGCGCCTTCCATCTTAAATTGAACATGCATAAGGTGAATTACATTACCTCATTCATGGAGGTTCACAATTCCAACCAATTCTACCAAATTTGAAGTCAATAGTCAAATCAAACCATTTCCAAGAAAATTTCGTGTGACAGACAAACAGACAGATAGACAGACAGACAAATAGGCAGACGGACTTCATGGAAATGTCGGTGTACCAACCTACTAAGACTAGCGGCCCTACGGAAAAAGCTCTGCATGTCAAGCAATGCGTCTCTAAGGGATGTGATGCGTCCATGCTTAAGGGGTGCGCATTCCCCAGTAGAAGGTCTAACTACTAGTGGAATAATGAACTAGCTGGCCTTCGATCAATTTGGCCATATAGCGGAGCGAAAAGGGATGCTCTAAGAACCTCTGCTCTGAGGCGGATCTAAACCCGTCGGAGAGTACCTATAAAGTTGCAATGGGACGATTCAGTCATCTCCGTAGATCACGTGTCTTAGTCTCTTGTAGAAAATTATTTAGGGATTACTCCCGCTGTATGAGGGGACACTGACTCCTTTCAGAAAACTCTGGATGCAACGGCAATTCTGGCTGTGACCACATATCAGCTATTGGAGATGTGCAGCAGAATAATTGACAACAAACTTACGAGCCTGGAGGGATTAACGAATAGAGCCCTTAAGTTTGCCGTGCAATTTTGTCCAGACACCAACAAACGCCGGAAGAGTAACTCCGCATACATTACAATTGGGAGTCATGTGATCACTTCTAAGTCAGTCATCAAATACTTAGTAGCCATGTGAGGCCTATGAGCTGTGACTTAAGACTGCACTGAAAGTTTTCCCTGGTTGGCGTAAGAGGCGACAAAAATGGATAGACATTTTTGGGCCAGCAACTTATAAATTCCGAACCTTTATTGCTACCGAAACGTCGAAAACGCTTCGGATAGAGTCTGACCTCATGAGTACGATATTTTGCTTTCGCAATCGATTGGTTTCTGGGATGTGCGCATGTTCCACGACGATAGTAGCGAAGGTCCTCAGAATGTTCACTTTCTCCAACTTAGGCGGTAATTCCAGCGATTTAAGCTGGACATTCTAGGCCTACGCTAAGTAAGATTAAGAGACTTTAGAGAGTACCCCCCTTCCTCTTGCGGCAATTTACTTTTGCACTTTGAATAACCAAGTGGTAGCAGATGGAGATGGCTACCGCAAGGTGTGCTCCCTTGTCCTGCAGGAGTCCGGTCCAGGGTAATTAAAATTCCTGGACTTTCCCAAAGGTCCAAGGTTGTCGTTCGGTGTGTATGACGCAAGAGTTGAAGATTTTCGCGTTGAATGGTATGGGCTTCCTCGACTATGTGCGCTGTCATTGATGATCGTATGCACGACCTTTGTTGCCGAACATTACTTACCGCTTCGTTGATGTGTTCGTTAAATCTAGTCGTTATCAGGCATTTAGTCTGTCCTATGTATATTTTATTTCAGTCGCTGCACGTTATTCGGTAGATCCCGCTTTTTTCCTCCGCTGCCAAAGGTTCCTTGACACTTCCCAGTAAATTCCGCAAGGTGGACGATCGTCTCGAACGTACGAATTCCAGTTGGTACTTTTTAACCAATTCCTGATGTTGTTAAATTTAATTACGGCCCGCTACTTTGCACACGATGCACTGGTGAAATTCTCATGGAGAATAATCATGATGAAACAAAAAACTCGCGCGGGTAACTGCTAATCAGTGAGCAATACCGCAATATGGACTCGGCTTCTTGGCTTCCCAATTTATCGGCTACAGCTGCCATCTGGGTTCGAGACGGCGTTCCTTGTAAGCGGTGATTTTAATGCTAGGGCCCTTGAAGGAAGTATGCCTCAGCCAGACTCCGGAGGGAAATGGATCCTAGCGATAGCAGCGAGAACCGGTCTCGTAGTTTTAAACACCGGTTGCCTGACATCACTTTTGCTTCGGAATCTCTGGCACCCTCAGTAAACGGGTGGCGCGTCCTACAAAACTACTCGGCAGGTACAGGGCGTTCGAAGTAACGGGCGTGCATCAAACCGGTTCTCCCCTACATGTGGAACGTCGTGAACTTAGTGGTAAACCTGATAACGACAGTGAATGAGGCTTCCATGCCCTGGAGGGGCCCCAGCCGTAATGAGCAGGGGGTGGCAGAAATGGCCGACCTACGGAAGGAATTTCGTAAGCTGCGCCATTTGGCTGACAGGGTCGCGAGGAGGCATGCGCAAGAAGGGTAGAGTATAGATTAGCAAAAAGAAGACTCCGGAATTCAATAAAAGCAAAGCTCGTGGCTCGGGTTGATGAGGACTCTGCTGAAACCCTGCATACTAAGCAGTGACCTGATGGACCGCATTGTACGGGTATCATTCTGCCGAGAAAGTGCTCGAAAATCTCATCAGGAGTAGATACGCTTAAGCGATCCGCGCTAACGCCCTTATCCTCAGGGCAGTTCGGGATCAGAACAAGAAAATCAACGGTAGATGCTGTTATGGAGGCCGTGAATGCAGTACATGGAGCCGCCGATCTTGACGAATAGTGCTCCTCATAACACACGACGTCAGAAATGCCTGTAATTCCTTAAGATAGACAAATATGCTAGGCACATTAGAAAACTCATTCCGCTTGCCAGTCTATTTCTTGCGGATATTAAGATATATTGGTGATCACGGGAGTGATCCCCGTTGCCCTCCTTGTTAAAGAGCGTAAAGCAATCTGCGGCCACAAGGGTAACATTTTAAGGGAGGCTGTTGCCAGTGAAAAATGTCAACACACGCTTACCGAGTGGCAACGTTTTTGGCAAAATGAGCCAAGAGGCAGAAGGATTACGTGGCTCATCGGCTATTTGGACCCGTGGTTGAACCGAACGCATGGTGAGATTGATTACTTCCCAACTTCCAAGTGGACGTGGAGGTTTTCAATCTTACCTGCACAAGGTTGGGAAAGCACGATCTCCTCTCCTCTTGCTCTGCAATAGAGTGCAACGCCACACACATCTTTCTCTATAATCAAAGGTGGGGCACAGAGGAGCTCCTTTCAGATAACGTTTCCGAAGTCATACAACGCCTAAAATTCACCATCTCCTCCTCCATATTCGACTTGATTTGATTTTCAGCTCCCTCATTACCATTCCGGTTTAATTGACTAAAATGAACTAAATAAAATTCTAGGTAAACACTAAAAACAGCATTAAGAACTCTATCAGAAGAGAGAGTTTGAGACTTCATATTCTATTCCAACCATTTCCAAATAGAATAAATGCACTTGCACTAATAGCAAAATTGATTAAATGAACATTCCCCGCAGCTACAAATCAATAGAAAAATCAATCTGCAACATAAATATTTATCTTCGTTTAATGTCCGATAATAGTAAATGCTAACAAAGCACAATCCATGAAATCCCTGAATTAGACTCCTTACAAATGGGAAAGAAAAATATGCCTAACCTTTCATCGAATCAATTCATTCAAATCTCCGAAATGTCCATTCCATTTACATCCCTGACCCCGTCATACCCAGTCTGCCAATATTATCATTGCATGCCCTGGACCAACATCTGCACGACGACAGTAATCTAATGAACCGTGTAAGCAAATTCTCCATATGTACGCTTCCTCCAGCTTTGTTTTATTCGTCTCTTTGATAGATGAGAAATTAAATCAAAAGGTTCCACTGGTCCAAAATGATTCCCAAGTCCTGAAATTACGGCCCCGGACCAGCCCAATTGATGAATAAATGAATAAATCTGATCGATAGGTCCAAACCAGAAGAACTCGATACTTGACCAGTCGGGCATAAAGGACCTTTTCAGAAGCACAAACGGACATGGCAGTTGTTTCCTTCAGATACAACTGGACAATTGAAATCCGAGAAAGGACTCTCGATGCTTACGTACACATTTTATATACCCGGAAACAAGTATATGATTTTTGTGTTGTTCTCAGAATGTTTACGAGCGGACATCTGACACTCATCCTAGAGAATCCCCAGGATTTTATTGTTATTTTCAATTTAATGAATAAGGATGCTGAAGGTAAACTTCTGGATAAGCCCCCACCCCAAGAGTGGGTCGTTTTGATTGTTGAGACCAAATAAATCCATTTCCGGAAACAAAGTCACGATTCATATTAAGGCCCACGGGTGGCTTTTTCTGAATGTCGGGATGGGGGAATGTGCCAAACTTTATTCATTTCTCGTTTACCAAACCGAACCAGTCTGAAAAATGTATATTTTCGGCATCAACAATTTTGTCAGGGATTCCAGTCAGGATAACGAGAGTAAATTAATGTGAACCCTACTGACATTTCAATATGAGTACTTTCAGTTGTCAGTATCTTTTTTGGAGAAATATAAAAGGAACTGGTAGAAACATCGACGTGAGCACGTAGCTGCACAAAGGCTTTTCAACTTTGTAAAACAGAAAATATTTGCCAGCCGAGGATTTATTAAAATTTGGTTGAACAGAATTATACCCTTTATCCTGTATGCTCTTTGAACTGTTACAACAGGAATTAATCATCCATATTGGATTCAATGTTTACAATTTACAACTATTTCGATGGTTTTAAAGTAAATTTGGTTGTAACATTTTGTAAAAGTACTTTTACAAGTGGAATCAACCAGTCAAAGGCTCCAAATGCTGTAAAACCTGCAGAGTATCATCTTTGACACCTATAACACTGACCCGCTGTGATTTCGTACGCCTCCGATTTAACGTGTCAAGAAGAATTAATCCCTATGGACCTCTTTCTTCTCCAGGTATAGGCACTCACACGCTTCACCTTAAATGCAAGTAGGAACCATAGCGCCAGTCTTCCCTCTTCCTTATCCTATTGACACCATTCTTTAGGGACAATAAAAATGCAGATCTGGTTGCTTCTTCACAAGAGTTCAAATTTCAAAATCTCTTAGTTGAATAGGTTAACATCAAAAACCGGTCTTAGTTCCATTATTGAGGAGCCGCAAACTCAGCGAACTGATTTGCCAGTTTCCTCACCATTCGAAGAGGAAAAACTCATCAGGAAATGCGCAGCACTGGTGAAGCGTATGCTGTCGGCAACGTTCCTCCAAAGCAACGTCAGCAAAGGCGTCAAAAACGAGCTGATGGAACTGGAGGAACTATTGGACTGCATCTCCTTTTATAGGCGAACGTAGAGAGCAGCGGAAGACGATCGGAGAGCAGAAATAGGCTCACTTCCCGCGAAGAACGCTACTTGTGTCAAACAGACCGCAGGCAGCCCACTGCAACGTGAACTGCGGAAAAGGCGAAAAGAGGAAGACATGCCTGAAGGAGACTTTATCAAAATAGTTTCCAGGAGCCAAAAAAAGAAGGTGAAAAAGGAAAAAAAGAAAGAACTGACTCCAGAGATACGTCCGTGCAAGGAACCAAAAGTCAGGAGCAGAAAAGATGAGGAAGCGAAGGACTAGACCGTCGGCTCTGCTCATTAAGCCGACGGAAGGCAAGACATTTGCGAAAGTCCTTAGTGAAATTCGTTACAGAATGAAACCCGAAAACAACCGAGCAGAGGTGTCTTCCATACGGAAAACGAGGAGTGGCGGAGTTCTCGTCCAACTGGGCCCAAAGACGACTAACAAGAGTACGTTCTGCGAAGCGATCAAGTGGCTGTTGGGGAAGAAGGCCTTGTTTCCAGCCTAGAGCCCATGTGCTCTCTAGAAATCCGGGAGCTTGACTGCCTAACAGAAAAGGGTGAAGTAAAGGAGGCGCTAAAGCGTGAATGTCCAGAGGTAAACAATGTCCGGGTAGGTATCACCTTTGTAAATGCTCGCGGCCAAAAACTCGCCGTGGTGGAAATCCCCGAGCAATCTGCAAGGAAATTACTTAGTAGCGGGAGAATCAAAGTTAAATGAGTAGTATGCGGGGTACGAATGCGGATAGTCGCCACCAAGTGCAACAGGTATCTGGACTATGGACACACGTCAGCTGCTTGCAAGGGACCGGACAGGAGGACAGCATACCGGAAATGCGGCCACGTACGTCATCAAGCGAAAGTTGCGTTCTCCGCAGGGATCGTGGCGCACCAGGTGAGAGCTTCGCATACACTGCGGGCTCGGGACGGTGTCCAATCTTCAGGGCGGAATTGGCAAGGGGGTGCGAATGGCATGATCCGCATTTTAGAAATTAACATAGAGTGCAACCGCTCACAAGTTGCTAGCACAGTTCGATGCGGAAGTAAATGCTGATCTAATGCTAATTAGCGAGCAATATCGAAACAGGGACCCGGGCTCATGGCATCTCGACTTATCGGGCACCGCTTCTATCTGCGTTCGGGACGACGTTCGACTTCGTATCCTTGCCTGGATCCGGTGGGATAATGGGATAATGTTTTTTTAGCGTTTACCTGACGCCGAAAGGGACGATGCCGGACTTTCGGCTCCGGCTTGAAGATCTGGAGGACGCCGTTTCGAGCTCGGAGGGACGAATCCTGGCAAGCGGTGATTTGAATGCCAGGGCTTTTGAATGGGGCATGCCTTAGTCAGACTCTAGAGGGAAACGGATTCTGGAAATGGCGGCGAGAATGGAGCTCGTAATTTTAAACACCGGATCCACGCCAACGTTTCGGCGCCTAGGTTGTGAAGGAAGCACTTCTGACATCACTTTGTGTCCTAGAAGACTTCTCGGCAAGTGATCACTAGTACATTACAATCGAAGTGGTTGGCGCTTCTTGCCGGCGAGCACCAACATGACGGCCCCTGCCTGTGGAATGTTGCGAGGGTGAACATCGGGAAGTTCGTCAAAGCTTTTGAAGCAGGCAGGGCCGCGCTGAAGTGCTCTCTGGGAGGTGAAAGTGTCGCAACTAAGACCGTTGTAAATTCAGTGATGAACCTGATAACGACGTCGTGTGAGGCTTCCAGGCCCCGGAGGGGCACCAGGCGCGACAACCCTTTTATGTACTGCTGGACGGCAGAAATTGAAGACCTACAGAGGGAGTGTCATAAGCTCTGTCATATGGCACAATGTTTACACGCCAATGAGGAGGCATGTGCATTAAAGGCAAAGTAAAGATCAGCGGCAAGCGATGGAAAAACTGTTGGAATATGGGCAACAGTTGCATCATCTATTCATCGACTTTAAAGTCGCCTATGATCGGTATCCCGACAAAATTGATAACACTGACTAGGCTAACCCTCACCAATGTACGAGGCCAGATAAAAGCAGCAGAATCACTCTCAAAACCATTCGACATCAACATCATGCGTCCTCTTTAACCTGGTCCTCGAGAAAGTGATCCGTGATGCTGAGGTAAATGTAAGACCTACGATCCTCTTTAAGTCCACCCAACTACTGGCCTATGCTGAGAACACCGACATCATGGGAAGAACCACCCGAGACGTACAAACTGCCTTCATCCAGATTAAGCAGGCGGCGCGAGATCTTGGGCTGCACATCAATGAAGGCAAGACAAAATATATGCCGGCAATGTCACCACCGAAAACCAACCAACTAACAACATCAAGCTTGGTTAAACAGGAAGAATAATGATAGGAGAATACTACTTTGGGACCGTTGATAATTTCTCCTATCTAGGGTCGAAAATCACAACCGATAACAGCTACGATGATGAAATCCGCGCACGGTTGTTGTCAGCCAACAAAGCCTATTTCAGCCTACAAAGACTGTTCCGCTCGAAACGTCTCACCATAGGGTCAAAGCTCTTACTGTACAATACAATGATCTTGCCAGTCCTCATGTATTCCTCGGAGACTTGGGTTCTTAACAAGAAGAATTGCGAACTGTTGTCCGCGTTCGAGAGAAGAATCCTCCGATGAATTTTTGGCCCCCTACATGAGGACGGACGACTCCGTAGCCTACATAACGACGAAATCTATGAGCGATACCATAACCGTCCGGTTGTGGATAAAATCCGGCTGAATAAGTTACGGTGGGCGGGTCACTTAATCCGTATGGATGAGGATAATCCCACCCGGAAAGTCTATAAGGGCAATATCTATGGTAGAAAAAGAAGACGAAGCAGACCACTGCCTAAGATGGAGCGATGGTGTAGGTCAGGATGCCAGACAGCTTTCAGGGATATCGAATTGGTGGTCCTCGGCGCAAAACCGAGATGTCTGGAGTTCCAGTTACCAGTTGTTGCGCCGTTGATGATGATGATGACAGATCAACAGGAAGAAGACTCCGCAGTGCTATAAATAAAAGCAAAGCTCGCGTCTTGCGGAACCTTGTCAACGAGATGAATGAGGACCCGTGAGGACTTGGCTATAAGGTTGTCACCCGGAAAATCTGGGTTCTGCGGAGGCCCTGCATACTAGGTACTGGCCAAATGGACCGCATTGTACGGGCGCTGTTCCCTAGACATCCTGAACGGGTTGATGCCAATAGGGTGAAGCCCATGGTGTTTTACGTCAGCACCTGTCGTGAGACTTAATCCTACGGTCCTCTTAAGACACGGATTGATTTTGTGGCCACAATCAGAGCCCCGCTGAGACAGGCAACAACGGTACCAGTCTATACCAAGTGCATGGCTTAGCATTCATACTGGTGGATGCAAGAATTACCTAAATCTCTACCGAACTAAGGAGTACGGCACCCGTGTTGAAACGCAACATCACGCCGAGGCCCGAAGGTCTCTTCTCGCTTGAGCACAGCCACAACCACCATGAAACTCCCTCTAGGGGGGCTAACCGCAAATAACCGAGCTGTACTCACATACAACAGGAGTTCACCCGAATTATGTGAGTCCAGGGGCTTTCCCGGTTCCCATGGTACCAGTATACCCCTGGTAAGGTTTCGTTACCAATTTGCCACTTCAGATGAGTCCCGTGCAGACTCGGGTCTGATCGCCTTGATTAGGTCTTTGGAGCATTCGCCTACTGAATCACGGCCGGCAAACCAAAGTGATAACAGCGTCTCCCGGTGCCACCACTATGGAGGTTCTCCTCGACCACTTGGTGTTGGTTTGGCCGATAGGGTTGCCGCCCCATCTTCCTCGCCGCCACCTCTGAGCACCAATGCCAATAGGGTGAAAGGGATTGCCCCCTTTTCACAATGAGAGAGCTCAAAGAGCGGCGCTAGGCCCTGATTGCATCCCGGCGAAACTGGTGTTCCGCCAACGGACAGAATTGCTACTTGAGGTGTTCAACGCTTGCTTGAAGAGGGCCATTTTTCCTTGCCAGATTCGCGCTGATCAGCAAGGGTAAAGGTGACCCGAGCTCCCGTCCGTATAACGATCACTGTGCGGAAAAGTACTCGAGAAGCTCATCAGTAGTAGACTCGTTGAAGCAATCCGCGTTACCCGGTACTTGTCCCCAAAGCAGTTCGGGTTCAGAACAGGGAGATCCACAGTGGATGCTATTATGGAGGCGGTAGATGCGGTTCATCGAGCCTAGGCACACAGCCGCCGGTCTCGACGAATAGTGCTCCTCATAACGCTTGTTGTCAGAGGGCCAAAGGAGGATGAAAATCACGTGGGCAGTAGTACAGGAATCCATCCTATGGCCGGACCTCTGGAATGCTTCTTACAATAGTCTGCTAAAACTCGATATGCCCGAAGAGTCGCGCCTGGTGGGTTATGCAGACGACGTTGCGGCTCTTGTCGTCAGACGTACTGTTGAACAGGCGTAAAGCAGACTTGGCATACTGATGCGACGCGTTGGCGAATGGATGACTGTTGGGATCGGACGGTAAGGGGTTCCCTGAACTGACAACTCCCTTCCTCCCCTCCCCCCTCGTTTGTTGAAGGAATTCCCTGACTTGAAGGCTCCCAAAGCTGGGAGAGCGGGAAGGCTAGCCCGAAGTAATGTGTCAAACGGTTCCAGGCTAGCTCTCTGATGACAGGGAGGTGTTTAGTTGGTAATGAGCTTCATCAGCCGGTTATCAAATCGGTCGACTGCTTTAACCATCATCACGGGAACCCTAAGAGGTGGCATAATAAACGTTAATAGGTAAAATAAATTTAGTATACTTCTATAAGTGGGAGATCTAATTATGGCACGTGTCAATATATGGTTGCGAAAGGCGACAAAATCACTGCCAAAAAGACAACATTTTTAAATCTGAATCTTTAAATCTATTTCAATATGGATTTCCCTTTCTGTGCAAATGGTTTAATTTCTGTGTTTTATAAGAAGTTGGAATGATGTACATCTTTGGTCTTTCTTTTCTGTGGGCTTTCTTTCGGCTGTCTTTGGCTACCTTTTGGTCTCAAGTTTTTGTATTGTAACTTGGCCAGAATGCTCAGATTTGAGTTGTTTGAGTTCAGTTCCTCCCTCTTCTCTTTCATCCGCATTCATCTTTATATCTTATTTCGAAATATCACTCATTATAATATTTGCTTTCAATGAAAACAAACGGAATTTCATGGTTAATTCATCGTATAAATGGTCCTCCTTTCTATACTAAGTGGCCTTCCATTTCTGAAATACCGCTTTCTGCTTTATTCTTCCTACATGAATGGGAGAAAATGCAGAGCATTTACCTGCTTATATCCTTGATATTCTTTTTGCTCCGCTGAAAATATTGCATGAATATTTATTATTTGCGCTACTCCTTTCATATTTTTGACTCCGCGCCAACCATTCATTTCCAATTACATCGTCATTAAAAGATTCATCTTTTTCATTTACATTCAGCCAAAATCATTATTTTCATAATACCGAAAACCCTCAACTCATAATTTTATTCATTCATAGATTCGGCCTTCCTCCGCCCCGTATCCTTTTGAGAGTGCATGAAAATAAATTCCGTTCAAGCTGACTTTGCGCCCAATAATTGAAAATTCGCGAAATCGGGTTAATGCATTGCGCCATAATACCTCGGTTTAAAATTGCACATTTTCCAGGAAACGAGGCGATAATACTTATTTTGCAAAGTGAGTGGTTAATTTAAACTACTTTACATGTTCAATTTGGTAGAAAATATCATAATTTCAGTTTCATTATCGTTGAGAGACGAAAAAGGATTCGTTGTTCGGTGAATGGAGAGGCGTGGGAATGTAAGGTCGGACTTTTATCTTGTGAAACGGTTTCGGATTGCTGGAAACGACTCACAACAATGGTTTCAAACTGTTAAGCTCCTCGTGCTTTTCAATGTGGATTTTTCGACCCTCGATAAATATACACAAATTAATATATGGTTGCGAGGATTCCAAGGATAAACATAGCCCGTAAAGCATTGCATCTACATTGCCGGTTTTACATTTCATCGGTTTTACACCTTTAAGGTCCATATGGTATATGTATATGCGGTGAAACTACCACATTCTGTTCGATAAACTGCTTCAACAGAATTTTGCTCTGCCAACAATCTACAATTCTGTAAATCAATTGTCCCGAATCCACACCGCATACCTAATCAATCCGGAACTAATTTAGAATCTATAATGTCTCATTCATTCAAAGCCACTTTTTGGGGCACACATTTGGGGCCCCATTCCCCTAAGTCTTACCCAGTATCAGAAATAAGACCAGTTTCGAAAAGTACTAATCGAGCCCTCTTATTTGATACCCCACATGACCTTATTCTGTGAAAAAATTATGTACCCCCCATTCGCATATGTAAGGAGCCCTCTTCAAACTCGACACAAAATGTCGCCACTTACTGAATTTAAAGGGATACACAGACCACACCTTCTCAGCAGCGGTTGAAAATTTTAGAAAGACACGTCCGTACCAGCTCCGGCACTTAAACGCCGTAACTACAGTGGGTGCGAGTGAGATTTGCAGACAATTAAAAACTACCCCCGGCCTCTCCAGCCCCACTCCCGGGAAATCACCATTTAGGCATTACTTCACGAGGTAGGTTTGCCTTAGGCACTCGTCCCGCTCCTCTTTTCGGGTTTCTTCCTTCTTTGCTCCTTCAGCAGCGCCTGCTGTATTTGCAAAATTGCGGAGCAAACCGTAAGCCAGTTCTCCTCGGATCTCAGCATCTCCGATAATGTGGTAATTGGTCTCCCCATGTTTCCGGTCAAATCACACCCTAACTTTGGGAATGAACCTGTTCATCTACAGACACTTCGTAGACTCGTCCCATCTGCGTTCCCAGAAATCATGCGACTCTGACCTTACCGCATTTCCACGCTCTGTGTGCCCCTCCATACACCTTGCATGGTACAGCACGCTCATTTCTTTCGCCAGAATGTCGACAGCGATAATGCCTGCCACCACCAATAAAGCACAATACAATACAATAATGTGGTTCTAAAGGCACTGCAAACCCTCAAAACCATCGGCCGGTAAACCAAGTTCACCTGCTTCCGTCTCTGAGAGTTTGAAAGCGCCTCTGCTCACACAGGTGCCAGATAAAGCTGAATAGAACGCACCACTCCGGCTAAAAGCTACCTCCGACAGTGTTTTACTGTTTTCCTCGCGTAGTCTTCCATAACTTCTGGTTCCTTTGCTGTCACAACCACATTTAGGTCATCAGCAAAGTCGACAATCGTAATTCCTCTGGGATGAGAAAAGCAAGCCCCTCATTATACATGATACTCCACAACAGGGGAACTGACCTATGCTGACGATATGCTGCATATTGGGCTGCACATCAATGAAGGCAAGACAAAATATATGGTGGCAACGTCAGCACCGAAGACGAACCAACCAACAACATCAACGCGCACTGGTCAAACAGGAAGAATAAAGATAGGAGAATACAATTTTGAGACCGTTGACAATTTCTCCTATCTAGGGTCGAAAATCACAATCGATAACAGCTACAGATAACAGATGATGAAATCCGTGCACGGTTGTTGTCAGCCAACAGAGCCTATTTCAGCTCACAAAAACTGTTCCGTTCGAAACGTCTTACCATAGGGTCAAAGCTTACTGTACAAGACTATGACCTCGCCAGCCCTCATGTATTCCCCGGAAACTTGGATTCTTAGCAAGAAAAATTGCGAACTCTTGGCCGCGTTCGAGAGAAGAATCCTCCGAAGAATTTTTGGCCTCCTAAATGAGGATGGACGATTCCGTAGCCTACACAATGATGAAATCTATGAGCGATACCATGACCGTCTCGCTGTGGATAAAATCTGGCTCAATAGGTTACGGTGGGCGGATCACTTAATCCGAATGGATGAGGATGATCCCACCCGGAAAGTCTATAAGGGCAATATCTATGGTAGAAAAAGAAGACGAGGCAGACCCTGCCTAATATGGAGCGATGGCATAGGTCAGGACGCCAAACAGCTTTTAGGGATATCGAATTGGTGGACCTCGGCGCAAAACCGGGATGTCTGGAGTTCCTTATTAAGGCAAGCCTAGACCGGATACCGGTTGTTGCGCCGTTGATGATGATGATATGTCAGCCGACGCCCCTTTAATTCTGTTCGAATTGGACGATTTGAATGCGTTTTTGACAACCAGGGCCGACACGGCACAGCAGCCGCCAGAAATCAGTGCGCCTTTTGCCAGGTTTATAATAATAATAACAATCATTGGCGTAACAACAAGCATTGGATCAGTCCCTTGAAGTGTGTTAGAGCACTTCATTTTGCCAGGTTTACTACCATGCTACTTGCGTCCACCGCCAAACGGGCGTTCCGACAAACCATTGCTGGCTTCAACGATGGGTAAGAGTCTGTTGTAGGAGGCTCTTTTCATCGTCTTCCCCATTGTATTCATTTAGCTAGACGACCATTTGCCTTCCCCTACTTTCGTAGTGGTGTCCGGATAGATGAGTGGTTAGAGCACAAGGCTCGGAAGATCTCGGTTCAAATCTCACGGGGCAGTGGGATTTGTATTGCGATTTGATGTCGGATACCAGTTGACTCAGCTGTGAATGCGTACCTGAGTCAAATCGGGGTAATGATCTCGGGAGGGGGGGGAGGGGCGCAATGATGACCACATTGCCTCCTACAGTGTACTGTAATGTACCGCTAAGGTCTGGAGTGAAGTGCTCTAACATACTTCAAGGCCCTGTTCCAATATGGATTGTTGCGCCAAGGATTATTATTATTTTCATGGTGAGGGAATAGAGTGGTAACAATCTGTTTCAGGAGGCGCGTACAAGTCACCTGTAGGCCTCGCCCTAAGGGTTTATGTCGGCATGGTCACGCAGCTGTTTCAAGGAGTTCTTTTTAAATAATAATAATAATCGTTGGCTGAACAATCCCTATTGGATCAGGGCCTTGAAGTGTGTTGGAGCACTTCATTCAAGATCGTAACGGTACACTACAGTACACTGTAAGAGGTAATGTGGTCAGCATTGCGCTCGCCCGAAATTATTACCCTGATTTGATTCAGGTACTCATTCACAGCTGAGTCGACTGGTATCCGACGTCAAATCACGATACAAATCCCACTGTCACGAGTGAGATTTGAACCGAGACTTTCCGCACGACATCCTTGTGCTCTAACCACTCAGCTATCCCGACACACACTTTTTGTTCCTCTGAATGGCTTCTTTTAGGCGGCCACGCAGTAGCCTTCTCTCGGTCGTCGTCACCGGGCTTTCCCCTGAGCCTCTGGTGAAGCCTCCTTGCCCGGAAACAAGCGGCGCACAAACTTGCCTGCTGGGGAGCAATCGTCATCTGGGCACAGTAGAGTCGCAAGCTTCCGTCACCCATCAGGTAATTTGGGTGGCTTTTCTCTAGCCGTACCATTCAAGGATATGTCGGGTTTGAGCGCCGCGGAAAACATGTCCCCTCAAAAGGTTTCGCTGTCCAGCCGAGCATATCGTCTTTTTCGAACTAGATCCGCCCTTGATTTCTATGCAGATTGCCTAATGGGGTATAGTCCTCCCTAACATTCCAAGCAACTCTACTGGCTAAAGTGGCACTCACGTCCACTATAGGCCCCAGGCCCCTTCCTCGGAAAGTGTACGAGGCCCAAATATTCGCCAACCTAGTTCCGCGAATGCTTCGAGGAGAATACATCCCCTCACATTAGTTGTCTGGCTGCTCCACTCAAAAGCTCACGTATTAAAGCCGCCTGCAATTATGGTCGGCCAACGTCCTTTTGCATCCAAAACCAAAGCGACAAGCAAGTGTAGCGCAAGGTGGAGCATAACAGCTACAGACATGCACGTCTTTCGCTTTCATTCTGATGAAGCCCGCCTCCGGGTGCTCCATTATTGCCTCAAAGCCTTGTTCTCCACAATCCTTTAGCGCTGCTTGGCCCACTTGGTCTTTGGCCCGAATACCACACTTTTGCGAGAGCGGGTCCTGCGCCGCCTCGCAGTGGTTGAGGTTGACTTGTACCAAACTCATCCGCGACTTGTGTTAAGGGCTGTATTGCTTACATCTGCTGCTGCCTGCAATGTGTCGATGGTCTACCCCCTCGTTCCTTTGCACAGTAGGCAATTTGGGACTGCTCCAAAGTTCTTGCTGATGTGGACCTCCGCTCCATATCTCCGGCATAGTTTGGACCTATCAACGTCACTGGAATATGCCTTCGCGATATGACCGAAGTCAAGGCATCCAAAGCAACGCTTCAGCGATACCTGCTCTCTAAGGCGACACATAATCCAGCATATTTTTACTCTCTTCGCTGCAATAGTTTGAGTGCTGCCCCCACTAGCAGACTGATGATGGCGGTATGTGTCCCACCGTAGGCTTTTAGTAGAGTCTTTACCGCTGACTCTTGAAGTCAAATGAGGTTGAACTCTTTTTTCAAAGCCTTACAAACTTAGGAATAATGTTAGGATGAAAGAAGGGACTTTCGCTTCCTGTTTCATTTACAGCCTTTGCTTAGTGAATCGTAATCAATAATGGCTATGCAAATGGAAGCCAGTAACCTTTGCAAGGATCCTTAGAAATGTAATCTTGTTACAGGTGGTCACAATGCCGGTTAGACATCCTAGATCAGGGTAGGATTCTCAGTAGTAAATATTCTCTTCTATTCTACGCTTGTAACCTGATAAGTAAAGCTAGGTC
Organism: Hermetia illucens; assembly: GCF_905115235.1. Lineage (NCBI taxonomy): Eukaryota > Metazoa > Arthropoda > Insecta > Diptera > Stratiomyidae > Hermetia > Hermetia illucens. Next base: position 27,123,211 of record NC_051853.1, read on the forward strand.
TCTTATACAAACAGTTGGTACAGAACTCACCTTGATGCTGGTCCAGACATTGATTGGGAAGATTCCAGCTATATAAAAGAGAATATTCGTTTGTCGTTCCATTCTCTCTTTGAATTTAAGCCAATAGAGTGCTGTGAATTATCTACTCAAGACGTGCTCCTATTCCGAAGGCCTTAAAACAGTGCATAACCTTGCTCACTATACAATTTATGGAAAACAATTTGGAAATTTTTCAGCCTTTTGCCACCTCTATTAGAAATTGTCGGATGAATTAGTATTCAAATAACACAAAAACTCTTCCTATCATTTGATGGCTTCCGTTCTTGAACTTTTGCGACTTTCATCCCAATAATCCAGTGTCTGCTGGGAGGCCAATGCCTAAGCCACTACTATTTTGGTCCAAGCACTGAATGCAGAAAATGTTTTAATCCTTGCCACATTCAAAATAAAATTGACTAATCTCCATAAAGTAATTAGGGTCTAGGAAGCAGACCATGCATACAAATTTGGTTATCGATAGGGACGAGATGGAGGAGATTCGGCGAGAACTTTGCGCTAGAAAATGTGTATTTTGCAAATTCTGGATCCAAAGTGGATCCGCAGATTATTAAAGGAAGGATTCGAGTTTGATGTTAGCCAAACCGTCTGTTATTGAGGCTGAACATATGTAGGGAATGGGCATGACTGACTGAGCATTTTTAAATTTGACTCCACATGTACTTCGCTAGCAACAACAGAAACTGTAAACACTATGCAAAATCTTATTTAAGTAGACTCGTTTAAGCAATCAAGAAAGTACTTTAATACCAATCTTAAATTCGCTAAAAGTGGACCCTTTCCTTCTCCTTCTAGGCTGCTAAGAAATCGGGTCATGTCCTAGCCGGGATCATAAATCCCAAGAAAACAATGGCCACCCGCCAGTGCAATACGTATTGAAAAATTAAAATTCCATTCTCATCTCAAAAAAGTGTCTAATTACGAGTTCAAGATTCTTCGTCAAAAAAGCTCTCATTCCGTTTAAGTAACTTCACTGGGTGCTACCCAACTGGCTTGCGAAATCGTTGACACTTTGCTACGAGTATTTTTCTAAAATGTCGTCCTTTTTCAAGATATGACACTTAGACGGATCTGCATGTTTCAGAATTTTAGGTCAGCATTTAAATTGTGTTCTCCTGAGAAAATCACTGGCGTTGAATCGTCTTGTAATTGAAAGCAATTACGAGAAAATGAAGGACTGGATTAAGTCCAAAATTTATTAGGGCAAATATCCAGACATGACTTGATTTTTTTCTGAGCAGAAATGAATATTATGTTGCTTTTTTCAGGGCTAAATTTTATATTATATTTTAGGCAGCCATCGGTATAGTATCGTGTTGAGTCTTCAAATATGAAGAAATACTACATAAATCCTGTTTTCGCTAGTAAGCAAGGCTATCTTAAGGTATTACCTACCTTGTCTACTGCTCTGAAAAACGCAGAAGCGCCTGTAATTTATGCCATAAGATACTGCAGTTCCTGAAGGACACCCTTGCGTAGTTAGGGAACTCATGTATGATTCGTTTGAGCTTATAGCAAAGCCACTGAGTACCAAATATAATTTAATACTTCAGTAGATTTTAGGTTTAACAATGAGAAGCTTGGTCGTGCATTATCTTTAGATTGAGGCTAGAATAGATTGAAACCTGCACCGGCTCGGAAGGAAGTACTTTGCAATTTGAAAAAGGCTGAAAAATTTCAGTAGGTTGGTATTTAACGACTTTTATTCTGATCATATCACTAAAGCCAGCTGCATTCTAATGACATAATTGGATTGGACGTTGTTGAAAAAACCATCCTGGTTGGCCCGATTCGACCGACCTAAAGGGGAAAAATATCCCAAAAACCTAAAAATGTTGCGAAAGTCTGCACGCAAATATTGAAGCTCCACTGAAGTGTTCAGTCGACATGCGCTAGCCTGCCTCTTTGCTGGCCGGGCTCGAAAATGTGAACATTTCAGTCCCTCAAGTGCCATTTCACAAAACTGCCTTTAAACCCATGAAAATGTCCGCACCAGAACCTAAATAAGTCGGGATACCGGAGGCTGAGCACTGCGGGTATAAATGTTTTGTGTTCGCTTTATTATTTTCCATTCGTACATAGCTAAAAATACAAAATATTGCCACACTCCAAGCTATGTGCAGTTATGCAAATATGTGCATATGTACTCGTGCATTCATACCAATGGTAAAAATACTGTTCATCTAAGGCATCTTCACGCGTTTCCACTTTACTTCATGGGCAAAAGCACGTAAATTAAAAACCGCAGGTAACCAAGTACACACATGTCTATTATATTAGTTACTACCCGAAAACTTTATTACATATGTCTCCATCGAGTAATTGACGCCGATAACTAAAAAAAACAAAAAACGAAAACTAAAACGTTCCATGGATCCCGCCGTTCATATAAGTTCACTTTATATGATGATGACGTCATACACGTCCAAAAATGCAATAAATTTACCTGAAACGCAAAACTTTGACTTTGTTAATAATATTTGGATTGCCTTCAAACTTTCCAAAATTATGCCCTACATTATCACCAATGCTGATACCAAATTTTGTACTTCCAATATGAACTAGAGCGAGGCTTTCCAGTTAATTTATTAACTTCATTTGTACAGGCATCGGAACGGGATGTATTGGGTTGGGGAAAAAGAAATGTCGTATTTGTGATCGAAATTTGACGCTTTATTTAACATACCAAGAATTATCCGATTTAAGTCTAATATGCGCTGTTTTGTTCGCAGGCTTGTTGCCATTTAGAAGGCCACTTCGTTAGCCCTCTCCCCCCTTGTAACCCCGCCCCCCCCTTCTTATTTGCAGAAAACTCAAACAGCCAGTTTTCGCAAGCCTCCTTTGAAGCCAACTTAATAGCACCAAGAGCATTTTGCATAAGCCGGAAGAGATAGCAATCACTTGGTGCCAGATCCGGACTATACGGTGAGTGTGAGGCCAACCGTTGTACTAGTGGAACACAACACCATTCCTATTGACCAATCCTGGCCGCTTCTGGTTAATCGCCTGCTCACAAAAAAAAACCGAATTGAAGGTCTGGCCATAGTTGAGCAGTTCTTAGTGGATAATTCCCTTCCAATCCCACCAAACACACAGTAAAACCTCCCTGCCGTCAATCCGGGTTTGGCGATGGTTTGGGCCGGCGCGCGCGCTTCGACCACAATCTTTTTCGCTTGGGGTTGTCTTACGCGATCCTCTTTTCATCACCAGTCACCATCCGCTTCAAAAATGGGTCGAATTCGTTCCGTTTCAGCAGTGCATCGCAAACGCTAATTCGGTCCAAGAGATTTTTTTGCGTCAACTCGTGTGGCACCCAAACATGCAGCTTTTTTTGGAATCCATTCTTCTGCAAATGGTTCCAAACGGTTTTATCGTCTATACCTGGCCAAACGTGCGAATGCTCACATGCCGGTCTACTTGGATGATTTCGATTTTAACGGTTTCTACGATGATTGGCCTACCAGTGCGGGGTGTATCTTCGACATCCACACCAGAACGAAATCGATCGAACCAACGCTGTGCTGTCCGAATTGTTACAGTATCGGGCCCATAAACTTCACAAATTTGTTTGGCCGCTTTCGTTACATTTTCACATATCAGGTAGTAAAAACGTAAAATATAACGAATTTCTTGATTGGTGAACTCCATCTTTCACGCGCTATAACTTGAGGCTAGAACGTACGATCACAACACTGACAAAGAGACACTTGTAGTACAGATTATCGTCTTCAAATCGCCGTATATTATGACCCGATGCGATAAGTATAACACAAAATATGTTCAAGTGTCGGCAAAATACGATATTTCTTTTTCCCCAACCCAATATTTTGCGGCCTACATTTCATATAGATTCATCAAAGTGATGTTTTTGAGATTTTTTGATAGGTTCCGAGAACGAAACCAGTTTCACTTTTTTTTGGGACACACATTCTGAGCCTTATCTCCTCTATGTTTCACTCAATATCAGAAATATGATCAATTTCCCAAAGTACTAATTGAACTCTTTCATTTGATACCCCGCAGGACCATATTCTGTGAAGAAAAATTCATCCCCCTTTTGCATTTATGGTGAGCCCCTTTACTAACGTAATATAAAATGGCACCACTCACTACATATAAAGGGAAACACAGACCACATGTTCTCATCAAATTCCGTGACAATCGGTTTAGATGTTTTCGAGTAAATCGGGTGTGACAGACTGACACCAGACAAACAGGCGGACAGACATTGAACTGATTTTAATAAGGTTTTGTTTTACACAAAACCCTAAAAACGAACAAACGTCCAAATATTGCGTATACAAAAATAACGCAAACTCGGGACCCCGAATGACGTAATCGCTGGGGTGCAGCCAAGATTGATCACATCAGCAATCAAAACTTCTTCTGAGGAGCAGTCTTTGATGTTCCCACCCTGCCATGGTATCCTCAAACCATAATATTGGAGGATGTCGCATCGCTTACTTAAAATAAACTCGTGGGTAATTTGGCATGTGTAAAAATATTGTTCAAAAGGTCTTTATTAGCCGCCTAGAGGAATTCCCTTTTTACTGAGATATCTCCGCCACAGAGAAGAGGCCTGCTCATAAATGGTTATAGTTACAGTTTTCGGCCAAATTGTAGCCGAATTACCACATTCAACATTGGACATAACGCTCGTTTACATAACTTGATTCTTCTCAAATTTTTATAACTGGACAAAAGTGCAGTTTTCAAAAAGAACTTTTCATTCGCTATGCACTCGCTGCTTCAAGCTCAACCGGTTCAGGAGTAGTTCATCGACTTGGCATTTACCAAGTAACAGTCCAAGTATATCCCAGTAACCACATTTGCATGCACAAGATTTCGCTATAACCAGGCACGAGCGTTAGTTATGCACTTCATAATATGCAATTTGACCACGCCACAAAAACAACAAAAATATGCTACTGCTAATGATTATTTTTGAAATATTTGCAAATCTGTATGTTAACTTTGAAAATATTTAAATGGATTATAAGGTTTTCTGGGAGTTAAAAGCTGAGAGGGTTTTGCAAGGGTTTTAAATAAAAGAATGTCAGGATTCGAACTAAGAAATTGAAAGGAGGGTAATGGAGGCATTGAAGGGAGTTAGTTAGGAGGAAAAGGAAATACACTGCACACAAGGAAATGAATCTCTAGTCAACTCGTCACAGGAGAAAGCGAACGAGCCGCGGGTGCAGCTGAGCTAGGTGTACTTCTGCATGCGTTACATATTTAAGCATATGCGCTAACTTTAACAGTTATCTCTGCCTGCCCCCAGATACTTGTGAGGAAGATGGGGCGGCAAACCAGTCGGTCGAACCAAAGCCAAGTGGCCGAGGAGAACTTCCATAGTGGTGACACCGGGAGACGCTGTACCACATTGGTTCGCCGGCCCAGATGCAGTAGGCGAATGCTCCACGCGGACTCATCTGAAGTGGCAATAGGTCACGGAACCTTAGCAGGGGTATACTGGTGCCATGGGAACCGGAATAGCCCCTGGATTCCTATTCTATGTACGTTCAGTACGGTTGTTACGGTTGGCCCCATAGTGGGAGCTTCATGGGCAATGGCCGCCGATCGATGCTACACTGCGAATAAACTGTTGCTGTTTATTCACTAAAACAAGGACTTAGCTCGGCTAAGCTGGAAAATTAAAAAAATCACGACAGGGGGTTTGATACTCGGACCTCTCTTATGGTGGAGATAAATGAGAAGGATTTAAAGTAACGTACTTTGTACTCTGCTTCTTTTTCTTCAGCCTTTGTCCCGTTCACAAGCGGGGTCGGCTTGTCGTGATCGGTTTGACCACTTGGTTCTATCGAATGCAATCGCGAGGCTTCTAAATTCCCATCCAGCGTATCAAGCCACCGTTGTTTAGGTCTGCCTTTTGGTCGTTTACCATCGACTTCGATGTTCAGACCAATCTTGACAAGTGAATTCTCGTTTGCACGAATTGCGTGACCATACCATCGAAGACGCCTCTCTTGCAACTTTTCCATGATCGGTGCAACCCCATAACGATCGCGGATATCCTCATTTCGGATGTGATCTAAACGTGTAACGCCACTAGTCCAACGTAGCATCTTCGTCTCCATTACCACAAGACGCCGTTCATTGTCTTTTATGGTTGGCCAACACCCAGAACCATAGAGAGCGACTGGACGGACGACATTGCGGTAAATTTTAGATTTGAGACGTTTATTGATACGTCGATCACAAAGAACACCAGTTGTGGAACGCCACTTCATCCAGGTTGCATTAATGCGTGAAGCAATTTCATAACGCAGTTCTCCATTGGCTAATAGCGTTGACCCGAGGTATTTAAATCGCTCAGTTCTGGGCAGATCACTGCCGCTGACAGTGATTGTGCCTGTTTCATGGGGATCGGTCGTCAAAAATTCAGTTTTGTTTAAATTCAATCTGAGACCGTGTTGCCTGAGGCGATCATTCCATTTTCGAACAAGTTGCTCGAGATCATTTTTGCTATCAGATGCTAGGAAAACATCATCTGCATAAAGCAGTGTGTAGGGCGCTGGACATTGGATATCCCGTGTGACGGTGTCCATAACAAGAACAAAGAGGAGTGGTGAGAGGGCGCTTCCTTGATGAACACCAACAGAGACACGAAGCAATTTTATACACCCGCCATACTTCGAACTTTACTTTTTGGATCATGGTAGAGCAAACCCAGCGCACGAGTTCTTCTGGCACGAAGTGTTGTCGTAAAGCATACCAGATGAGTTCGTGTGGTACACGGTCAAACGCTTTCTCTAGATCCAGAAAGGCAATGTAAAGAGGGCGATGCTTCTCACTGTGTTTCTTCATGAGTAACCGCACAGCGTGTATTGCGTCAGTAGTTCTGCAGTTCTTGACAAATCCCGCTTGATTCACGGTTATTTCAACGATTTCGCGAATACGGTTGTCAAGAATGCTTTCAAAAACCTCCATGCTATGGGAAAGTGACCGGATCGGACGGTAATTTGAACATTCTGCTGGACTACCTTTCTTTTTCCATATTGGAACAGTGGTACTTTCTTGCCAGTCAGATGGTGTTCTTCCTTCCTGAATAACCCGGTTAAAGAGTTCACTGAGCCACAGTGTTGGGTTCCAGCTCTTCGCTTTCCAGAGCTCAGATGCGATGTCGTCAGGTCCTGTTGCTGTCCCCGATTTCATTTGTTTTATTGCCTCCTCGACTTCAGTTGCGCTGACTGGTGGAACTGCTCCAAATGTCGGCAATGATTGTGGAAGTGGAGGATGAGCAAATTCTTCAGTTGAAATCTGCTCGAAGTATTCTCTCCATCTATTCGTTGCGGCTCGACGGTTGGTAAGCAAAGTACCGTTCTTGTCATTAACACAACAGAAGTGTTCGATATCCTGTGTGCGTTCATTACGGCTTTTAACAAGTCGATACAGATCTCTCTCGCCATCCCGAGTGTCCAGTTTATCGTAAAGATTTTTGAAATGGCTCCCTCGGGTGACAGCGACCGCTCTCTTTGCTTCACGCTTGGCATTCTTATAAATTTGCCAATTAGCAGGCATTTTATCATCGAGAAATTTGCGGTAGAGGCGTTTCTTTTCACGGACCTTCATTTCAACATCATCATTCCAAAGCCAAGTATCTCGGTTGATGTACCGCTTACCCGGCTTGGTGACCCCGAGGGTTGCAGAGGCCGCTTTGTGGATCGTGTCTTTCATTTGGTTCCATGATTCTTCCACATTCGTAATGGTTGGCAATCGTATGAGTGAGATTGATTCTTCTTTCTTCTCACCAAATCGCCACCATTTAATGCGCGGCGGGCCAGTGCGTTCCTCACGCTGTTTTATCGGTGGCTTAATTCGCAGGACGGCAATCAACGGCCGATGTTGAGGTGCGATGATCTTATAGGGAACGACTTTGCAATCAGTGACAGTGGTAAAATGTTGGCGTCTTATGAGAATATAGTCGATTTGCGTTTTACTGTTCTTACTATAAAATGTGGGAAGATGAGACAATCGTTTGATGAACCATGTATTCATAAGTACAAGGTCATGTGTGTCCGCAAAATCTATTATACGCCCACCTCCTTCATTGCGCGCTCCGAACCCCTTTCCCCCATGGCACCTGTTACCGTCTGCCTTTTCACCCACATGACCATTAAGGTCGCCGGCAATGATTATGTAATCGTCAGCAGGCACGTGACAAGTCTTTTCATCGAGAAGTTGCCAGAAGGCATCTTTCTCGGCATCAGGTCGACCTGTCTGTGGTGCATACGCGGTGAAGAAGTGAATAGTGCGATCAGTTGATATAATAGTGAGCTTCATCAGCTGATCATCAAATCGTTCGACTTCTTTAATGGCATCACGGAAACCCTCTTTTCTGAAGGGCTCTTGCGAGTTCCTCGGTCTTTCCAGTTAGGGTACCAACATTTAGCGTGCAGACACGTATTTGTTTTGTTCGTTGTGTGCGGACTAACTTGCTTACGTCCTGACGCCGTCCATGCGTCAAGAACCCTTACCCATTTCTCGACAGGACCGGGGCCCGTCCTGCCGCGTCGACTGAGGTGGACGCCCTAGCATTTCTCCGAGGCTTGTGACTCAATCCGATCATCATGTTTGTGACGACATTGTATGCATTTTCTTGGTCGACCTGTCGCGGGGCCTGTCACCAAGAGAGACCAGGTAGGATTTAGCATAGTAGAATAACTCCAACTATACTCTATTTATCTCTTTCCTTGATCTCAGCATTTTATTTTTGTTTTACTGAGGATAGTACAGAGTACGTTGCCTCAAACCCTCCTCCTTTACCTGGGCTTGGGACCAGCATACTATGTTAATAGCATGGCGGAGTTAAAGTAACGTACTTTGTACTATCCTCAGTAAAAACAAAAATGAAACGCTGGATAAATGAAGTTGGAGTTACTCCATTATACATAATCTAACCTGACATTTTCTGGTGACAGGTCCTGCTACAGGCCGCATTCAGTCTTAAAAACCAAAAATGTTCGCGTTGAGTAAAAAGCTTGGGGGCAATGCTAGGGCGTTCACTTAAGTCAACGCGGCAGGATGGGCCTCGGTCCTGTGTAGAAATTATCGAGTCCAAGCAAAACAAATACGTGGCTGCACCCTAGCTATTAGTGCCCTCACATGAAAATCCAAGGAACTCGTAAGAGATCTTTAGAAGAGATGCATTGATATTTGCGACCTACATGAAATTCGATGGTGCACTGTTAAAAGCTGCGACAAAGGGCGCGAAGACAGTAAAAGTGGCTATAAACTTCTCCTCTTTGGTAGCCCAAACACTGAATATGACGTTCGCATCGCCACCGCTGAGGATCTCCGCGATGACATTAAAAAAGTCAAATGATTTGATGATCGGCTTATGAAGCTCACCATCATGGAAAGAAACGCCTTTACCGTAAGTTTCTTGCCGATAGAACGCTGACCAATTAACAAGTTTACAACTATACCAACCGGGAAGCAAAGAAACCGATCGCTGCTAGCCGAGCTGTCCATTACAAAGATCTTTGCCGTAAATCGGGCACTCTGGACGGCAAGAACACTTCTGTTGCGTAAGTGACAAGCACGGTAATTTGCTTACTGGCCGACAAACTGCGATGGATAGATGGTGAGAATATTTCGAGCATATTTCAACGGAAGAATTTGTTCATTCTCCACTCCAACAAGGACTGCCGAAATTTGGAACAATTCCAGCTGTTAGCGTCCCTGAAATCCAGGAAGCAATGAAACAAATGAAATCAGGAAAAGCAATAGGACCCCTGAGGACATTGCATCTGAGCTCTGGATACCAAAGAATTGAGAGCCAACCTTGTCGCAATCAATTGTATTGAGTGAATGGATTCTTCACAACTGTATTCGCAACATCGTTCAAATAATCGTAAATCAAGCCGCGTTTGTCAAGAATAGCGGAACCACTGACGCAATACACGATGGACGGTTACTAATGACGAAGTACCGTGAGAAGCATCTCCTTCTTTACATTACATATCTCGGATCAATGCTATCAACCAAGGGTGAAATGCGTTATGAAACTGTTTGATGTACCAGCGCAACCTGGATGAAGTGGCGTTTCACAACTGATGTTCTTTGTGATCGACATATCAAAGAATTACTCAAATACAAAATTTACTGCAGTGTCGTGCGCCCTTTCATCCTTTATGAACGGCGTCTTGTTGCAATGGAAACAAAAATGTTGCATTGGACCAGTGGCGTAACACGCAAATGAGAATATCCTCGATCGATCTGGGGTTGCATCGATCCTGGAAAAATTCCGAGATCGGCGTCTTTTACCTTGCAGACATGTAGTTCGTGCTTAAAAGACCTTACTTGCCATGTTTGGTCATAACATAAACGCCGATCAAAAGACCCGCCGAAATAACGATGGCTTAATGCGCAGGATGCTGCGATTCAATTTAGATCAGGCCCTTAACCGAGCAAAATGGCGAAATCAATGAAGACTAGCTGACCCCTCTTCTAAATGGCTGAAGAAGTTAACGACTAGACAGTAATGTGGAGCAATACAAGAACGGACGAATCATAGGAGGTTTAACCGGATTACTTTGAAAGGGACAAAAAAAATCTACAAAATTAAAAACAATCTGTCCCAGAGAATACTGCGGTATTCCCTGCCCACGTTGAACCCCTCAATTACCTCCCATGTCCACGAGAACGAGCATCACTTCCGCTGCTTGAAAATTGAAATAAATCGATTTCATTTGTTCTTTAATTTTTGTTTTATTACCTGAATCAAATTTTCCTTCGGTTCAGCTACTCAACGAAATTGAATACCGTGTCATGACAAGAAGCTCTTACACAGGGTCTGCAAAATTCTCTAATTTCAAGAAACGGAGCACACGATGGACCTGAAACTAGATATTGGTTTTAAATCAAGTTTTCGGTACTTTGAAAGGGACAATGTACTGTATTTTTTTACATTACCCACGTAAATGTCTCTACATTGCTTTGATGGAACTGCTTAGGACAAATGCATGTAATTGCTCACTATCATGCGCATGTAGCATCACGATTCAAATTATAAAGAAAATAAAGGGTAAATTATTACTTTTCTTTTGAACTGTGTGCTGTTGCGGAATTATTAAATAGGATTCAAGGTTGTGTGCAAGAGTTAAAGTGATAAATTGAAACGTAAACTTAAAAGATGTTGGGAAGTCAGGATAGCATGCAAGAAATTGGAAATGGAATAATACAAATGGAAAAAAATCGAATGGAAAAGACCGCGGAATTGAATATTGTGAAACCCGCGACTACCACGCATTGATCGAAATTTAACTTAGGAATCTATTTTTCAGAGTAGCTTTTCTGGTGTTGAATACCCTATCTACGTGCCTATTCAAACATGGTGGAAGTAGTAGGAGTAGATTTTAAACGAAAAATATTATGGTGGTCCAGATTTTTTCCAAACGATACCGACATTTGGAGCAAATCCGGTAGAGCAATGCAACCTAATGGCTTCGAAGATGAGCTGTGGAAAACAAAGAGCTAGGACCAAAACTGAAGCCAGAGGGCTTCAGTCACGTTGTTGAGGATTGTAAAACATCATTTGATTGATAAGAAAGCACAAACCTCCCAGCATGGAAGAAGAAAGAAACTTTAGTAGTACGTCCAGAGCCAATTCCATAGTTATCACATTTCAAGAAGAATTTTGAACAAATTCTTAACAATGACATCCGTGAAGTCCTTTAAATTACTATGAATCAAGTTGAGTTTGTTAAGAATCGCCGATGTACCAACGCAATACATGCTGCGCGGTTACTCACAGAGAAAAATCGGCAATGTCATTCATTCTGCCGCCCTCTATAGTTTTAAGTGCTGATCGAGTACCAAAGACAACGAATGTTGCCCTGCGGTTGTGGAGATAGAGATGTTGCGCTAGTCCAGTCGCACAACACGCAATCATTACATCTCAATGAGGACATTCGTAATCGACATTGGGTTGCACCGATCGTCGAAACATCGCGACTTAGGCTTCTTCGATGATGAGGACATATAAATCGTGCCGAAGAAAACTTATTTGCTAAGATTGATCCGAGTGTCGAAGTTATTGGGAAACGTTCCGGGCCGGGCCCGATGGTAATTTGAGAGCTTCTCTACTCTACTCGGTGGAATTCTCCTTGTCAAGATGTCAACCTATAGTTGAAGCTGACTAATTTCAATTTCAGCAATAAGCCGTAAGTAAGTTAAACTTTGTCCCTTACTTTTGGACTCCCAAATCAAGTGAGATTTCTATACATTACTTTTAATGGCTCTAAGTCTACAGTACGGAAAATCTGAAGAAAATTACTAGTAAATCATTTTTTTTCCACACGCTTCCAAAGTATAACCATCCCTCTATAATCACGTATTACGCTTAAACTAAAGAACTCATTTAAACTTTCTTTTCCACCATCACCTCTATTCCCTCTCATATTCCCGTTTGATATCTTCTTATGAAAAAGTTGGTTGGGAATCAAGGGTATTAAATTTTCCTCTCTTCCCTTCGGAATAAAGCCAACATTTTGTAAATCTTTCAAAACAAACTGGGTGTCTGGAGCTTGACATATAAGATTCTCCAAGGGACCCGAAAATATCCCAACAATACGTAATTGAAAAACTCTCATTATTGTCGTCATCGAAACTTTTAATGGCCGTAAAATCAACAGCATTTCAATATAGCCAAACGGAAAACTTTTCGGTTCTGGCTTTTTATATCTGAAATTAGGGGAAAATGTCGAAAAAAAGATGAGGATACAAAATTAACATCGTGTTCCATCTAAAACGAGTTTATATCTTGGCGATGAGTGTAAAACTCTTTGAGGTATATTTTTAATATATAATTTCAATACGTAATTCGGAGAAAATAATATGTATTACGGCAGATGGAGATAGGACACCAAACGGGGTGACTATTACGTAATAAACTATAAACTATAGCCGGAGATTGCACGGCTCCTAAAGCGATAATTCAGCACTGACTATCAGCTTTTCAAAGCTCCCAATTTCCACGTTAATTCGTGATTTCATTATAGTCACGCGGACATTAATATTTCCACTTGACGAGGAACATGTCAATTGGAAAATGCATATAGGAAAATGGAATAAAATACTCCATCGTCACCAGCATGGTGCCAGGTTCCTGTCCGGAAAATTGAGGTAGTCATGCGGTGCATATGCGACCCTTAATATGTACAAAAAATTATCACCGAATGGAGTTCGGTTTATGGCGAATAATAACCCCCAGCCACATTTCCTGCGAGGCAAACCTCTCTTCAATTTTATATTTAATTAAAACGAACTCGAAAAATTCTCACCAATTGAATTTGCACATTGGCAGGTTTTTTTCGGGTTTTCGCTCCCGTTTTTTGCCCTGACGCATTTTGCAATGCTGAATTTCCACTTCAAATGACATTCCATCGGAATGTTCGGAGCTTATTAATGCGCACAGGACAAGTCGACTCGATAATCGATTCTACTGACCTGTGCATAATGGTATCATTTATAATTCATGCGTATCGTTGAAACTCATGAGCGGCATACACGCAGTCATGGTGACAATTATCAACTTTTCATGGGAATCAATTTCAACGAAATTAACGCTGGAGGGGGTGAGAGACACAGAACGTTCATTTATTATGATAGCCAACAACCGAAAGAGGGTTCCTGAAGAAATTCCGGGGAAAAGTGGGGCGTGGAATTAAAAAATATCAAATATGTTTAAATTTATCCATATTTGAGTTTAAGGACCTTAAAAATAAAATAATGATATGCAAAATCCACACCCAAATAATCGGCATTGCATGTTGACCCAACCACACATTCAAGGTAACGATTGCCAACATGATGACAGGAGGGAACCACTGAATCATTTGAAAACTAGCTAGGCCGTGACCCAGAAGGACGACATCTCCTTTAGCCCAACCTACCCCCGGAATCTCCCATCAATAAAATTATGATGTTGCGCGGAATATTCCAATGTAATGGTATTTCAAGTTGCGGTGCGAACGCATGCATCATTTCAAAGACACAGGAAGATTTATAAACTGACATGTGAACGACTAAAGTGGTAAAACGAACCTCCCAGCATTCTCAAGCTTGCAAGGGCGTTTGGACAGAACAGTTCAGTAGAGGTACAATATTGGTATGCGGATCTTCACGGTCAATTTTGCCAAATTTTGGAGAGATTTTGACCAACCAGAATAGCCAAATACAATCGCCCAAATTTATATTACCGGTTACAGGATGTGCGATGTTGGCAGACCTTTCCAATTTAATTACTTTGACCGAAGTAATCCCGGCCGTAACCAGGGAGTGTGTACGATTTGAAGTCACCGCGAAACCCGGTAGCCAACGGTCGATGTAGTCAACTGTAGGGTTATTAAAAGCACCCCGTGGCACTACGCACAATAGATTCAGGATTCGCCGAAGCACCCGCGTCCTCGTTGAGATTCAGCGCGAATTCTAAAGAGCGTATGCAACATTCTTTGTAAACTACGCAACTAGATCTGTTTAGCACACCTCTAACTCTTAGTAATCATATACTTCGCATCATCATGGTGCAACAACCGGTATCCGGTCTAGGCCTGCCTTAATAAGGAACTACCGACACCCCAGTTTTGCGCGAGGTCCACCAATTCGATATCCCTTAAAGCTGTCTGGTGTCGAGACCTACGCCAACACTCCATCTCAGGCAATGTCTGCGTCGTCTTCTTTTGCTACCATAGATATTGCCCTTATAGACTTTCCGGGCTGAATCATCCTCATCCATGCGGATTAAGTGAAACCTGTTGAGCCGGATTTTATCCACAAACAACGGTTGTGGTATCGCTCATAAATTTCGGCTATCCTCGCCTACCCTCATGTAGGGGGCCAAAAATTCTTCGGAGGATTCTTCTCTTGAACGCGGCTAAGAGTTCGCAATTTTTTGCTAAGGACCCAAGTCTCCGAGGAATACATAAGGACTGACAAGATCATTGCCTTGTACACTAAGAGCTTTGACCCTATGGTGAAACGTTTCGAGCGAAACAGTTTTTGTAATCTGAAATAAGCTCTGTTGTATGCCAACAACTATGCACGGATTTCATCGTCATAGCTATTATCGGTTGTGATTTTCAACCCTAGATAGGAGAAATTTTCAACGGTCTCAAAGTTGTAGCCTCCTATCTTCATTGTTTTCGTTTGACCAGTTCGATTCGATGTTGTTCATTCTTTGGGTTTTAATTTTGGCGCTGACGTTGCCACCATGTATTTCGTTTTGCCTTCATTCTCTGTTTGTTTTTGGGAGTAGGGTAGGCATTTACGCACAGAGTGTTGTAGTCCCGCAACAGTACGTTGTCGGACTACCAACTCATCAGAGAACTAGCCTGGAACCGTTTGACACATAACTTCTGGCAAGCCCTCCCACTCTCCCAGCTTTGGGAGCCTTCAAGTGAAGGAATTCCTTTCACCAGGAGGAGAGAGGGGAGGAAGGGAGTTGTTAGTTCAGGGAACCCCCTGTCCGTTGCTGCTTTGATTTGCTCGAAGAAGCTCATCTTCGAGTGAGCATTAAACCAGGGTATTTAACTGCTGGTTTTGACTCTATAGTCAACTCGCCGATCGATATGGGACGCATGGTCGGGATTCTCTCTCTGGTCAAGATGACTACTTCGGTTTTTTTCCAGCGCAAGGCTGAAACCGTGAGTAGTCATCCATCCGCTTAGTCGTCGCATCAATATGCCAAGTCTGCTTTGCGCCTGTCCAACAGTGTGTCCGGCAACAAGTGCCGCAACGTCGTCTGCATAACCGACCAGGCGCATCGCTTCGGGAATATCGAGCCTCAGCAGACCATCGTAGGAAGTGTTCCAGAGGTCCGGCCCTAGGATGAATCCCTGTGCTACTCCCGACATGATTTTCATCTTCCTTTGGCCATCTAGCGTCTCTTAGAGCAGGGAGCGGTCTTTCAGATAATGCCTCAATATCCGCAAGAGAAAGCTTGGCACGTGGAATGAGTTTTTTAATTTGCCTAGCATATCTGTCCATCTTACGGAATTGAAGACATTGGGCATTTCCGACATCAAGCGTTATGAGGAGCACTATCCAGTATCCACTGTGGATCTCTCTGTTCTGAACCCGAACTGCCTTGGCGATAAGTCCTCGCAGCGCGCATCACTTCAGCGAGTCTACTCCTGATGAGCTACTCGAGCACTCCCCCGGCCATGTCAACGATACACAGTGGTCGCTATGCAGACGGGAGCTCCTTGTCTCCTTTACCCTTGATGATCAGCGCGAGTCTGGTTACTTACCAGCCACAAGGAAAAATGTCCTCCTTCAAGCATGCGTTGAAAACCTCAAACAGCAATTCTGACCGTTTGCGGAACACCAGTTTGTAAACTTCCATCAGGATCTGGCGCTTTCTTGTTTTTCATAGTGAGAGCCGCTTCTTCGAGCTCTCTCATTATGAAAAGGGGGCAATCCGCGACGCTTTCCGCGCTATTGACATTGACCTGTATAGGATGCCTAGGGAATAGTGCCCGCATAATGGGGTCCATCTGCTAGATACTTACTAAGCAGGGCCTCTGCATAACCCCAATTTTCCGGGTAACGAGCTTATAGCCAAGTTCCTACGGATTCATCTCGATGAAAAGGTTCTGCTAGCCGTGAGCTTTGCTTTTATTTATCGCACTGCGGGGTCCCCTTTTTGTTGATATATACTGTGCCTTCATAGCGCATTCCTCCTGGTTGGCGTGCAAACATTGTGCCAAACGGCAGAGCGTATGACACTCCCTCCCTAGGTCGGCAATTTCTGTCGTCCATCAGTATATAGAAGGCTTGTGGCGGCTGGGGCCCCTCCGGGGCATGGAAACCTGACACGCCATCGTTATCAGGTTCATCACTGAATTTACGGCGGTATTAGCTGCAACGCTACCAACCCCCGGAGTGCCCTACAACGCGGCTCTGCCTGCTCCAAGAGCTTCGACGAATTTCCCGGTGTTCACCCTTGTGACATTCCAAAGGGAGCGTCGAGTTGGTGCTCGCCGCCAAGTAGCGTCAACTACTTCGAACGCGATGTACTGGTGATTACTTGCCGAGAAGTCTTCTCGGACTCGCCACCCGTCCAACGATGATGCCAGAGATTCCGACGCAAAAGTGATGTCAGGAATGCTTTCTTCACAGCCGGGGCTCCGAAACGTGGCGAAAATCCGGTTTTTAAAACTACGAGCCCGGTTATCGTTGCCATTTCCAGAATCCGTTTCCCTCTGGAGTCTGACTGATGCATCCCCATTCAAGGGCCCTGGTATTAAAATCACCGCCTACCAGGATTTGTCCCTCTGTACTCGAAACGACGTCCTCCAGAGCATCAAGCCGGCGTTGAAAGTCCGGCATCGTCTCGTTGGGCGTCAAGTAAACGCTTAAAAGCGTTATTCCTAAACACCGGGTCCAGACAAACCCATTTCCTAGGCCTTTGGCAAGAACACGAAGTCGAATGTCGTCCCAAACCCAGATGGCAGCGATGCTCGATAAGTCGAGATACCATGAGGCCGGGTCCTTGTTTCGGTATTGCTCGCTTATTAGCACTAGATCAACATTTACTTCCGCAGCGAACTTTGCTAGCAACTGGTGAGCGGTTGCACTCCGGTGCATGTTAATTTGTAAAATGCGCACCATACCATTCGGACCTTAATCTTTTCCAATTCCCCCTGAAGATTGAACACCGAGCCAACAGTGTGTGCGATGCTCTCACCAGACGCATCACGATCCCTGGGGAGAACGCAACTTTTGCTTTCATTGTAGGTCTTCGCTTGATGACGTATTTCGCCACATCTCCGGCATGCTGTCCTCCTGTCTTCATTGATGTGCAGCTCAAGATCTCGCACCGCCTGCTTGATCTGGATGAAAGTGGACTGTATACCCTGGGTTGTTCTTCCATTGAAATGAATATCGTCAGCGTAGGACAGTAGTTGAGTGGGCTTGAAAAGGATGGTGCCTCCCGCATTTACATCGGGGTCGCGAATCACTTTCTTTCCCTTAATTTATATGCAGTTTGCGTTCACAAACAGCCCCAAAAATTCTCAGCATCTGATAAGTGGCAGAACGGTCCCCATTTTCCCTTAAAAATATGACGAGCAGGCATTGAAATCCTTGTGAATTGGATGAAATCATTGGCAGCCTGGCACTATAGAGTCTTGGTACCGAAACTGGGGCAAAAACAGCAAACACATGGGTTCGGACGTAACCCAATTATCGATGATGCTTTCTCTGATTTGCCAGGAGATAAGGCTTCTGAGTAGAACTGGAGACTGCCTTAGACAGTTATTCTCTGCATGGAGACTCCCATTCTTTGAAAGGTATCTGAATTCAAATTGGTTGACTTCCCCGATTTAAGTTAATTGTATCCTACTTCCTTGAATAGCGAAAGTTGAAGAAATTAACATTTCTCAACTCATCTCAAGATTTGTTACTTCATCACCACTGATCAGGGCCGAAGTTTTGAGAGTCAGGGAAGCAATAATTTAGCCTGTAGCTTCCTTTCATTCCTTATATCCTTTCAGCCTAGTAGACAGTTCGTACTGACAGAAATAGGCACAGGCACAAGGACTGACTTCTTAGGTTGACAGCGATTTAAATTCCGCCGAAAAGCCCATCTTCAACTGGCGAGTTTTTCTTTGCATTTCTATCTTTATTTTGACTCTTAATGGTTTTGCTTGATACAGTAGCAGTAAGTCTTTGTTACCGGCTTGTTTCCACCAGAATGAACATATTTGGCGTCGAATTCCATTGAATGATCTCCTTCATTGCAGCGGTATTGTTGTCTGTCGTTCAAGCTTCCCATAGTATGATCCATTACCGGCAGAAAGCAGGTGTTAGATACTCGCTTTCAATGGCTCCCGTCGAGACTGCCTTCTGCGTCCATTCATAGATGAACTCAATACCAAGAAGCAGGCATGGTTATGGGTCCGTCAGTTGATTCCTTTCAAGTCCTTCAAGTTAGTTATACAATGACCAACACATACTCTCTGCTAAATGAGTTTCAAGATGATTTCGGCTAATTACTGAAGTGCTCTCCACTTCACGCACTTCCATCAATTAATTTTCCTTTCAGAAAAATTCCTATTGTGTTTCGTTTTTCCATCGCAATATGGCCGCGTTAAACCGTAACACAACTATGAGGAACCGCAAAAAAGCACAAGGAGCAGATGATAAATTTTCGTCAGATAACTAACTCTTGGTGGCGTAGTGTGGCGGCAATATGTAGTTAACTAGGAGAGGACTATAAAGTGCTGAACTGAAATGTTTCAAGTCATCCTGACAGCTATAAGATGGTAGTTTTTCTAGCCAAAGTTGCAAGAATTCGAGAGATGTACAAAGTAGTGAAGCGGAAGGATACTTAGTCCTCTGCCTTGGCTTGGTTCGTAATGACACGTAACGAGAATGGGGATGACGTTGTGAGGAAGCGATATCGATTCTGCTACAGTGCAAGTGCCTAGATGGGGTAGGGTACCGCGGAAATCCTTGGGAATCAGTGGAAACGGTTACTATTCCAAATATTTAGCTGTTTACCATTTCTAGCCTTTTCCTTGTCACTGACCTCCATGGTACCCTATGTACTTTCTTCGTTTGCATCTGCAACCACCAATTTTCCCAATTCCCAAGAATCGTTCCCTTAATATCGGAGAACTGCACAAAGTATCCTGCATGCACGCACCCATAGCCTCTGTATCCTGAAAGAGTTCCACATCAACTTTGATGTTAATGGTGGCTGCTTGGAAATGGGTCTGTGATTGATGATCATGATACCGCAGATCGACCAAAAAGTTGCCGACGACACAGGACGGAAATGTGAAACCGTTATGCAATGTAAGATGATGCCTTAAACATTTTCCGAATTACAGTTGGGCCAAGTTGTAAAGTTGTGCTAGACCGAGCGAGTAGAGGTTCGTGAGAGACGATACTAGGACAGCGTGTAGTTGGCGATGAAATTGTCGTATTTTAAAATTTATAGCGAGAATTTGTTAGACGTGGCGATTGAGTGGTGGAATTCTTAGATGAGACGAGGAAGTGATATATCTTCACTGCGATTGTTCGTGATGAGAGCCCATCTAAGTGAACATCGAAGTAAGGATAATTGTTAACACCCTCGTCTATCATTGCCGACACCAACTCTAGTGGGGTTCGATGTTTGATTTAAGTATATGTTTAGTTGGTGGTTAGGGACGAAAAAGGCGTTAACTGACAAAATTTTCAACTTCCGCGCAAGGTAGCCTGCTAGGCAAAGTTAATACACTCAAGTGTATTTCAGATGCCGAACCTGGACTCGCTTCAGGTATTACATCAAGGGATGCACCGGCTCTATTTTGTTCGGTACAGAAGTTACTGACCCGGCCTTATCAAATTTCAGACCGAATAACGAGATGCGTTCAAGGAGTATAAGTAGTCTTCATGCAACCACAGCTAATATGTGTAGATAACTTCGTCCAGGAGTATAAGGCCACGAACTCAGTTCTGTTCGCGAATAAGCTCTTTATCCTTTATGTGCCATCAATATATATTTGCGGAGACTCTGGCACTCCTGAGCAGACTTTTGTAATGATAATAAGTTGACTGCGATGGTCAAACGACCATCCTAAATGTCAGGAAATGACCTAGAGGAAAGAGCGATCCCAAATTCTAAAACAAATTGGCTAACTTGACCGTGAAGGTCAGCCCGCAAATTCTGAAGCTCCATCGAAGTGCTCCGTGGACTCGGGCTTGCACACCTTTGTGCTAGCCAGGATCGGGAATGTGAATACTTTGTTGCAGCTTCAGAATTTGCGGACAAACCTCCACGGTCATTTTTTTGTCAATTTTTTTAGGTATATGGGGTAGCTCCTCCCTCGTCGTCTCCCGCCACTTAGGATGGTCGTTTGATCATCACACTCAGCTTATTGTCATTACAAAGAGCGCCCAACGTGAAGCCCAACGTTTCCTAGATTCAAGACTAAAATCCTTGAATTCGTGGAAAATAGTTTGTTCCGGATCATAACTTTGTTTTGTTGTGTCGGATAGAAAAACAAAAATTTCTCAACATTGTTCCCGGCTAGGTTCCACGTACACTTGACTTCATCTTTCTAGTTCTAGGTTTCAGGCCTTTTTCCCCTTTTCTCCTATTTTCCTTCCCACCTTGTAAAGTAGAATTTCCTACCCTAACCTAAAGTAGAATACGACAAGAGCTAGTCGTTTGCTGTGTTTGTCATGGCGACTTAATGTTTCGTAGGTGATTGCCATCCAGAAGTCTCTGGATCTACTGGTCTTTACGGCATTATGCTAAAAGGTATTGCCATGCGTGCTTCTGAGGAGTGTTCTTCCCTGTCTTTGTCTGGAACGGCCGCCTCTTCGTTTCAGATTTAGGAATATTTAGAATTCTTTCTTCTTTGTAGGGATAAAGTGACGGGTGAAATGAATCCTTAATGGAATACGGATGTAGTCTCCGTGCATAAGCACTGTGGGCGGAAGTTATTCAGCACACATGTTGCAACAAATTTTGAGGTTGGGATAACATTTTGGCCATCTGAGGGTTTTGTGGGAATCGTAAAGAGGGAGTTGAACATTTAGGGAGGGATGAGTTCAAAAGTTTATTTTTTTTTCAAATTACTATTGTTTTTTTTCGGCCCTTTTGACTTTTGAGTCTCTATTTTATTTATTTAATTTCTTAAATAAATAAAGGTCTTTTTTGAAATATATTTGCTTGTCTAACTGTTGAATCAAAATGTCCAAGAGCAGACTTTACCTCGAATCTAATGGAGACGAACGTGGGGATTGGGCAGCGACTCAACATCAGGGGGCGCGAGTGAAACAGAACTGGATTTTGGCCACCTTCGAGGACTCCAGCTATCCGCCGACAGACGACCATTGTTAAAGTACCATATGATGTGACGTTGGAATCGCCGTCGGTGTCGTATCTAGAAGCCAGGTTGATGTCGAGGCTGAGCCTGTTTTTCAAGGAAGATCGATCGACCCCCAGCTCCTGAGTCGCTTCCATCGCCGTTACCCCCTTCAACTATTCCATCCGGTTCATTGGGTTATGCTTGTGGTGTGATGTCCCCGAATAAAATATTCCATATCTTGATCTTTTCGGGCATAAGATATGACGGGTCCGAGGGATCACTGCAAAGATAGATCCCTTTTTAGAGTTGAATCCTTGGCCCATTGGGCTCTGGAAGGGAACTTTATTGTAATACGCATATATACTTATTTACCGGAGAAGCGGATTGGTACTGAGAGTATAAGCAAGACAACCCAGATACTCAGTGGCCGGATCTGTGTTACGCTCTCCGGGATTAATTTCGGGATCGTTTGCCAGATATTTATCTCTGAGAGCGGATCCGAAGCCGGACCCAAAGCAACCAAGAATTCTTCGCGTATTTGATATTTGGTGTCGAGACTCCAGCAGCCGCCCAAGGAGGCTTAACTGATTTAGACTCTGCGACCCAGGAAATTTTCCTCATAAATATAACCACCATTTGCGAGTTGCGTAAATGAGTAGAAAGAATCCAGAACCAGCAAGATCGCTTGGCCTTTTGTCAGATGATTAAAGTCACGATTTCAAAGCGCCACTTATTGAAACTGGATTCAGCGGAAACTTTTGGCGTTCCAACAGGATCCCTATGACCTTCGGGAAGCAGTCTCGTGGTTTCTGGAATTTCGATGACCTGGGACCCCAGTAGCAAGTGTTTATCCGTTTTAGTTTCCTAGGATAATTCCCGATCTTTCATTTGTCTAGTATCTGGTCAGATAAATTTCAGAAATCCGAACTAGAAATCGTTGTAGACGATCTGGTGGCTCTTCTCCTCATGGAGCACTATTTTCATATCGAAATGACTTTCTAGCGACCTTGGATATGACGTGACATTACTGACTATCTGCAAAATTTTAACATTAGGGGGCCTTAGTTTACGGAAAAAGTCTATTTGAGAGTAGGAAAGGGATGAGTCGCTACAGTTCGAATGGTCGCGAAGCTCCTCACCGCTTCAGGGAGTAAGTGCGGTGAACTTCACCTGGACTAATTGTATTTACCAACAAGATGGGAAGTCGATACCCCACTAAAGGCAGTGACCTGTGAACGATAGGGATGAGGACCTTCGACGTCGAAACTAGACATGCTTTTGAGGCCCGACTCCATTAATAAGACTAAACTACCTCACTGCCGAGACAGCAAATATGTTAACGAGCTCACTAGAGAATAAATGAACAATTAGCGGTCATCAAAAGTGATTTTCCCCTGATACATGTGAAGTAGTTGACCACGTCGTGAAGGGGCGCTATTTAAGTTGGTTGACTTATGAAGGTTTGAAGTGGATCGACGGGCGTAGAGAATTAAAGGCTCTCATTTCGATCGCAATTGAGAACGGACCTAATGCGCTTGAGCACGAGTACTGCGGTAGATCTCAGGACATACTGTGTACGGTATGCTGTGATAAACAAAGGAATGGAGAGGGAAAAGTTGTCGCTAATAATATTCTTTTCGGCACTATATAAAATATCATGAAAGAACTTGCAGATGATCGGAAGTGTTATGCTGATCCAATCAAACAGCACAGCTCTATTCATCATAACATGGGAATATGGACTGCTCTTACAGACAAAAGTGAAATCACATAACTAACCAGACAACGCCAGTAGATTAGATGGTCCCCCCCCCCCCCCCCCCGTTACAGCTCCTGTTATCTTCCCATTGGACTTCGAAATCTTTCTGAAGAATGGCATCTGATGTCTGCTTTAAACGCGGCAACTGAAGGATATTTGCCCTCCCAAAAAGTCTAGCTTAAGTGATCCTGGAATACTTTAAAGAAGCTTGAGCGACAGAGGGAATGACAGACCCATGATGCATCAAAACAGAGTCTGAAACAAATCGAAAGTCCAAAGCGGAGTAAGTCAAAGTTGAATTCTGTCGCCGATAAAATGTCTTTTTTGTAATAGGGATCGGTTTCCATGCTGTCTTATCCAGAAGGCGTGTCTGAATTCAATAAGCCATGACATTTCCGCCCAAATACTTCGACTACGATGATGCCAAATATCTGCTTTTTAACCGGATTTAGTGAGTCATACTCTGTGAACATCCGGAGATAGTGGATTCCACTGCATGCCGTAGCCAGCAATGCAAATGTCGCTCCTCCTTGATGTGGTTTTGTTGGTGTTTATCTTCAGTCCAATTGTACTTGCCTCCCTTTCCAAATCCAGGCCTAGGCCCATGATCCGGTGAGAGAGCCAAGAGATGTTATCAGCGTAATTAAGATGTCATCTGCAAAAGGCAGTATTAAGATGGAACAGGATGACAGACAGACAGACAGACAGGATGGAACCCTGGGGCCCGAAAAGCCTCCGATATTTTACCTTGGTGCAGGTCGTGACATTTTGTACCATCATATATCGCTCCGATAATAGCTATTACTTTCACGAGAATGCCACTCCTGCGTAGAGCGCTCCAGTTACACTCCCTGTTTACGCTGTTGAAAGCTTTCTCGAAATCGATGAAGGGCAATTGCAGCGGAAATCTAAACTCAGCGCACTGTTTCAAAATCATCTGTAGGGTATTGAAATCAGCCTGCTCTATGTCGATTAAGCTTTCGAGATGTTCTTTGACGCGTTCCAGGATTGTTTTAGCTATTCCCTTTGCGACTGCAGGGAGCATGCAGACATACCTCCAATTGTCACATTCAGAACGGTTACCCTTTATTAGAATCTCAACGATCAATCTTCTTGCTCGGTCTGGAGAGTCTCCAATTCCGAACATTTCCGTATAAGGGAAAGTAGCAGATCTGCAGTGACTAGTACCCTCTACCCCTTCCGATTACTGAACTTCCACGATTCTGCGGATCCATGATCACGAACCAAAGGAGTTGAAGGCTCTACTCATCGCCACGAGCGATGACGAGCGCAACGCGCTCAAACTTTGATACCGAGCAAAATCCCGAGAAGTTTGCTATTACGCTGGTCAGGGAAGCGGAAGATGCCGCCAATCGCAATGATTTCAGGAATGCATACCGCATCACGGAAGAGCTTGCATGTGGTTGCAAATCTTTCGGTGGTTCTTAACTGCATTACACTGCGTTTAAGTTTAAATTTTCGCTGTCCCTGTTATTCATCGATTTTGAAAAAGCTTTCGATAGCGCGAACAGGGAGTTTATCCGGAGTGCGGTATGCAGGAGGGTAGAATGCTCTTATCAAAAGGGCATATGATGGTGCAAAAGCCACGTGCTGCACCGAAGATGTCAGAGAATTTTGAGGCCCAAAGTGGAGTCCGCCGGGTTGCGTCCTGTCACCGATATTGTTTCTTGCTGCTATCAGTAACGTTCTTCATATTTTGTTTAAGGATTGAGGCGTCCTACGTCTGCATCCACTTGATGTCGGACCGTGGAGCAACTAACTTCCCCTTTTTTTGGTCTACGACCCCTCGTTTAGGTCTTAGCACTCAAACTTCAAAAATATTAGGCAAAAACGGCTTTACGGTCTACGGCTAGATTTTTTTAATGTTCAGCAACTGCTCGTCAAAATATTTCTATTTCTATTCTATTCGGAATTCGCCGTAGCTCGTCATACTTTTCCTCTTTGGCTCTGGCTGCATGTTAGATATATTGTCTGTAGGCTTCGTTCTTTGCATCGAGTGATATTTTGCACTCATCGTCAAACTAGTCAATAGGCGTTCACCGGAATTCGTATCCCACGACCCTCTCTGCGCCTTCCTTGATGATGCCTTCAAGTGCTCTCCAGATCCCGTACATCTGTGTTGCTGATGCCGTGCTGCATTTCAAGATACACCAGTGTTATCCTAAACGAAAGTACTGGAGATACTAAAAAGATTGAGTGACATTGTTAAAGTCAACTTCCTCTGGTTTCGCGGTCATAAGGTCACGGACGATGGTGCAATCTCCGTCCCATTGGCGGCTATTAAGCGTGGGATCTGTTCGGGATACGTGACAGCCGCTAACTCCAAGAGGCAAGTATTTATCATTTGAACTAAGCTAAGGAAAATCTGGCCCTGCTATAATGAAACTCGAACACATAGAGTTTAGGATTTGATGCGCACAAACGCATAGATAATTACAGAGGCTTGCATGGATCACTTATCTACATCCTTCGTGAAGGATTAAAGTCTCAGTATTAGGAGTTTGCGCCATCAAAGTAGCGTATCATAGCGCGAAGAAGAGTTTCTTTCGAGGGCTAAGAAATGCTTCTACAAATAGGATAAGTGTCTTAGCTTATTCGAAAACTATCAATTCGTTCTCAGTGTTAGAACCAGGCGAGCGCCTCTTATAGGTTTGGAGTAAGTCAAACAAGTTCGTGGTATTAAAACGGTGAACTTCGCTAAGTGAGAATTCATGAACATTTCGCAACATTGCTACGTATACCAAACAAATAACCAAAGACCACATAGTTAAATCAAAGGGAAAAGTTAAATTGAGTCCTTAAATTTATCATGTTCTTAATAAAAGCTCGGTATTGCGCTTGCATATGAATATCCACATATCCGTCAGTCAATTACTTATATTGACTCAAAAACTCAAACCCTGTGAGTCCCGCGTACCTAGCAAGCTATCCTGATATGCAACACAACCATCAGCAATAATTTCGGTCGATTTCAACCGAGCACAATCATTTTTATCCTCTTTGAAAAAGGAGCCATTATCCCGGCGAAAGGGTGTTGGTGGATGGTGGTACATGGCCAAGTCAAACACGTAAGTGTTACATGCAAAGGTAATAAAACTATCGCCTCTGCAGTAACCGGCTCCATTTTCATCAGCATCATCAGATTGGACGCCACCATCGCTACCAGGACTACCTTTTCGAGACCATTATGGCTTAACATTATCATCATCGTGATTACCACCATAGACCGGGGCTTACATGCTGCAACACATTCTTATCCTCTTGTACACGTAAAAGTGCCTGCACCCTTGGAGAGAACTCATCTACCTACGGACGTGGAAACACTCGCCGTGAATACATCCTGAAGGTTAATGATTCAACCAGAATATGCTCCCGCTGAGAACAAGTTATGGAACCAATTTCCCGGAAGATTTAACGAATTCTCTGCTGAAAAGGTGGACTCAAAGGCATTGCATCAAACACTTGGGAGAACATTAGTGCAAGTCAAGTGGTTTAGTACTTAAGGGTTATTATTTTAGCCCTGTGCAGGTTGAATTAATGGTTGCCGACGGCTCGTATACCGAATGGAGTTCCATGCCCTCTTTCGGGTGATTAATCTTATTAACTGGCGCGATATCATGCATTTCCGCGAGGCATTTGTTTTGAATTGTGGAATACCATGAGGACGTTCATCCTTGTACCAAGGAACATTCAGGGAGATAAATTAAATTATAAGAAAACTTAAGGAACTTTTGAGAGGAGTGTATGGAAGGAACTTTGTTTTTGATTTGATTAAGGGGGTGGTTTAGACTAGGTCATATAAGTTACACTGCAAGCTGTAGTTTGAACCTAATAAACAACGAAATGGGGGAGAAAGTACTTGCAGTTCTGATTCAAACACGGATGAGATTCCATTCTAGACGAAAAGAAAACTTCGATATGGTCGTTAGTCCCAGGTATATTGCGTTATTATTTTAATAATAGACTGAATAGTGCAGATCAGTTCGTGGAAAGTCCTGTTTTAGTTTTCCAGAAAGTGTTGATTTGAAAGCTTAGTCGGACAGCTTCAATTTACTGACACACATAAAGTTGTGTAAAAAAATGAATGCTCCTGCAAATGAGAGTATCTGAAAAGTTGATGTCAAAGAGTAAAAAAAAACTTTTTCGGAAGCATATGAAGATTACCTAGTAAAATATGTCAATGTAGTATGCGATCATATGACTGCAATCATAAAAGTGAATCAATTTTGTGTTCCGAAACGGGATGATGATAGCCCCATTTCGCGGGGCTTAAAATCCACCATAAACATTTGCAAGGAGTGGACCATGGCCTCCTTTGGGCGCGGATTGAATTCAGAGACCACAAACAGAGCCCCGACTGACACATTGGCACCGGTTTATACAGAGGGCAAGCTCAGCATTCATAGTGGTGGTTGTGAGGGCTACCTACTGCAAGTAAGAGGTGCGGCACTTACCCTACTGCCAAAAAAGGGGGTACGGCGTCCAAGCTATACTACGCAACTCCCCGCTTGAGCTCACAAGAAATTTGACCGGGGTGGGAATGGAATAAGGCCCAAGAAATTCTTCTGAGACATATGTATGAACTTGGAGGGCTATCCTGGTCCCCATGGTACCAAATAAGCTTTGGTGAGGCTTCGTGGCAAGAGCTAGTTCAGATGAGCCACATGCAAATTCGAGTCTTATCGCCTTACTAGGCCTCAGAGCACTCGCCTTTGTGTAGCATTATGGCAAGTAAGTCAATACCGCGTTTCCCGGTGCCACCACTCGAAGGTTCTCCTTTGACCATTTGGTGTTGACTCAGCAGATAGTGCCGCTGCCCCGTTTGGGATCCAAGGACTGTGATAACCGAAACCTGGGAACTTTCGCCAGAACGAGTTGACTAGGTATACTTATCTGTGGTACAGTTAATTCCTCTATATGCATGTACCGTCTTGTATCTGAGACTAAATTTTGGTAACCATCGACTTCGATGTTCAGACCAATCTTGGCAAGTGATTTCGCGTTAGCACGAATCACATGACCACACCATCGAAGGGGGGGGGCAAGAAACTAATAGCAATTATAAATGGGATATATAATGGCGCAAAATGTCACTTGCTAGACTGAGCTAAAATCTTAGATGAATTTGAAGGCCACGGCGGAGCATGTCAGAACTGCATCTTGTTACCGATATGTTGTTTTCAGTGACGTTCTTCACACTGCCTTGTCGGGAGGACGCGAGTGGGTCGATGGACAATGTTATCTTTCCTCAAGTGAACTGAAGATCAACACTAGCAATACCGAGGTTCTCAGTCCGACGGAACACAGCACTCTCCTATCTATGTTAATGGGCAGTTCGCTGAAATACGCTTCAGATCTCCCACGACTTCCCTAGACGCCCATACCCCTTCTCTACTATTCTACGCCAGGTGCATTTGGAGTGCCCAAATCGGCGGCCATCTTAGGGGGGTAAGTTTCATTGCATGACGCAACCAGCAATGGAATTGTGAGCCCTCCTTAATGTGTGATCTAACCACTGCCACTTTCACTTACCAAAAATATCGCGTACAAGTGATGGGCCTGTGTGACAACTAAATTCTTCATTTGAAATTGCGTTAGACCAGTATACTCCAATGATACATGGAAGACAGGTGTCTATGAAGGTTTCGAGCTTTGGAGTGATAGTGGTGTTCACGTTCCATGTGCTGCCCTCACATAGCAACGCAGGGAGAATACTAGCGCAGAACAGTCTGCACTTGATCTTAGTACATAACTGCATCTAACTGAATCTAGCGCTTTTAATGTGTTGAGCGTTACAGTCGGTAGGAACCACCTTTGTTATAAATAAAAATCGATCGACGCGTTTGATGCTCAAAGAAGGTAAGGGAGGAAGCGATGACTCGTCAGACGGTCATGATATTAGTTGTGGTGTTTGAGAGAAGATGTCGTAGTCCACTGAACTCCTCCATGTCCTCCAAATAAGATTGCATGAAGAACTTTGTCGATAACAAGAAGAAATAATATCGGTAATAAGGAGCAATTCTGGTGGGCATCGGTTTGGACTACAAATTCATTTGAGAATTTATCTCATATCTCGCTCTAATATTGGTCGCTAGTTTCTCCTTCGCCACATCATCATTCCCAGTGTGCGTGCAGTAAATAGTGCCAACATCACCCGCGTATTCGACCAGATGCGATTCATCAGCCATCTCAAGTCGTAGAACACTATCGTATGAGGCGTTACAAAGGGTAGATCGCTGAACCAT
Organism: Hermetia illucens; assembly: GCF_905115235.1. Classification (NCBI taxonomy): domain Eukaryota; kingdom Metazoa; phylum Arthropoda; class Insecta; order Diptera; family Stratiomyidae; genus Hermetia; species Hermetia illucens. The sequence goes on from NC_051853.1 coordinate 27,153,126, forward strand.
CCCGATGTCATGTTTATTCGACACTGTCCTTTCAGCGCCTTGAAGAGTAGGGAACGGTCCTTTAAATTGCTCCTGAATATCTACAATAGGTAGCTGGGAGTATGGAAACGATTTTCCAACGCCTCGAGCATATCGTACCACTTCGCAGAATTCAGAATCGACGATAAGATCGACTGGGCTATAAACAGCTTCTCCGCATATAAATTCGCGGGCTCAGATGACATGATGCCAGCCATGCTGCAGAAGCGGCAGGAAAGGGTTGTGTCGTGGCTCGTTGAGATTTACCAGAGCTGTATTTCTTTATGGTATGTACCGCAGTCCTTTAGACGCGCACGAGTGGTTTTCAAACCGAAAGCGGGCAGGCGCGGGATGAGTCCGCGAAGGACTTTCAACCAATTAGCCTCACTTTTTTCGTCCTGAAGACCTTTTCACTTAACTCTCCACGAAGTAATTGGCACGGTTGAGCAGCCACTGCAGTATTGGATTGGAGGGGTATCTTACGCATTGGATTATATCTATGTTAAGTACCAGGATAATCCAGTCGGATCTGGGAAGCAACCAGGTAACCAGAGCTGTAAACAGAGGGTGGCACCATCTCTTCGGTACTCTGGTTAATAGTGATGGACGAAATTTTATGGACATTGGACAGCAGCGGGGTGAAAGTACGGGCATATGCTGAGGGCTTGGTGATATTAGTGTTAGGGATGTTTCCATCCATTATGGACGACATCATGGAAGGAACGTTGCGAAAGGACTCGCCATAAACCCAACCAAAATGGAACTGATGCTATTCACCACCAAGGATACCTGAATTCCACCTACCACGGCTGAATGAACAGAATGGTTTCTTTCCTTAATGTAAAGTGTCTGATTGTAGTCCTGGATCCAAAACTAGATTGGAGATTGAACATAGAACTGAGGATTAAGAAGGCTCGTATAGCCTTCTACGCCTGCAAGAGAACCTTTGCACAAAAATGGGGCCGAAGATGGTTCTCTACTCGATGGATCAAAGATGGTCTGTGAAGTCGGTGAGGGGGTTTTCTTGAATACACATAGTGTATCTGGGTTCCACGTTGCGCCAGTGTATTCCAAGCGGAAGTACTGGCGATATTGGAAGTATGTCGATGGCTCGAGCATGATCTAAGCCGCAAGCATAATATAGCCATTCTGACCGATAGCCAAGCGGCCATCAAGGCCTTGTACTAAGCGACAACATCTCAGCTGGTGGGGCAGTGCAGAAACGCGTTGAACAGTCTGGACAACATGGTCAAGGTCGCGCTCCTCTGAGTTCCCGGGCATAGGAACATAGATGTGGGGCTCAATTCTTAGCAGTCCTTCGGCGGGTACAGTCGGTGTCTCGCTGTCTACTCGCACAACTTACCAGCCACGAGCCTTAGATGGTGAAGGCTTACCAGCTGTGCGAAGTCAATGAGGATTTGATCCGCTTATAACATAGCCCGATTATGAGAGCTCCTGAGCTAGACGCGTGCTAATGCATTCAAGACTACGGTAGTCTGCATGGGGCACAGGCGCATAGGGGACCATGCCGCCAGGCTCGGTACACCCTACAATTCGCATTTCGGAAGCTGCGGGGAAGGAGGGGAAACCCTCAGCTACTTCCTGAGAAATGAGAAGAATGAGAGAAATGTGGCACCTCATCTACACTTCAGATGAAGACGTCGTGGGCTGCCCTCCCCATTAATGGTTTTAGGAACCGGCATTTGTAAACTGACGGCCCCAAGTCCGTAGTAGAGCGGGCAGCCCGTTTGCTCCCAAACCTTCTTAATATTCGGTTCAAGAACGTCGATAGTAAGGAAAGCTCTCGGCCCATCGGTTCACTCTCCTAATCTGGAGGTATTGTAGTTATTTTAGTTTAGTTTAGTTGCTCTAGAACCTTAGCGCCATTACCCTCCTTTTATGGAAGCCAGAGAAAGCAGCCTCTGAAAGGTTACAGTTCAGAGATTATTTCCAGTGTTAGGAGCCTGCGGAAATGCAGCTCTTACAGCTAGCTTTCTTCCAAGCTGTTCGCCCGGCTACAGTAACCTTGGCTGCAAATCAAGGTTTAACCATTGTCGGTCAAGCTCCCTTTACCGGCTTTTTGTGTCAAAGAGTTGAATTCGTCCGAGGGAGCCTGCGCGGTCTACCAGTAGGCAGTTTGCCCGAAGACAGTTTGCGCAGAGGTGGTTTGTCCGAATACAGTTTGCTCGGTGGCGGTTGGCCGAAGCCCATTTGCTGTTCGGGAACAATTTTTACCCACCAACAAGACTTTAGCGTCAGCAGGTAGCGATGACTGGAGCCCGGGATTAGGAATTTTGATCTGCCTCGTTCCATCCGTTCAGGACTAGCTCCCAGTTGGATTGGTTGCCATTTGAATAAGTGGAGAGTCTGAGTCTAGATCCAGGTTCTCCATCAGTGTGTTCAGGGTTGCCTCCACATTAAGGGGTTGATCGCCACAATCGAAATTTGGTCGCAGTTTTTGTTTTTTTTAGGTTTCGTGATTTTTCAAAATTTGCTACCATGGCCTTATTTTTACCGGGGAAAGTAAGTCGATCTCGGTACAGCCCTCTTTCGGCGAGGCAAGACTGGTTGAAATTGGGATTCGCCTGGTACCCAGAGTTCACCGTTCACAGTCTCATCTTAACCCCTGTGACCATTCAGCCCTCGGCACGGTAGTCACACCCTGGCATGGAGTTTTAATTACTGCTTAGCTTCAGGTTTCACCTCTGGTTCCCTATAAGATCTTCCTTATTCAGCTCCCTCATCAGGACAAGGCAGTTAATCGTCGAGAGACAAAGGCGAATTCTAAGTGTTTTGTAATTATCTTTTTTAGGTCTGAAAGCAGTTTCTTTGAAGTCGGTATGTTGTTAATTTGTTACATTTGGTCGCCTTGGCCTTCAGAGGTGTTCTGATTGTGGTCCCCAAATCAGTCTGTACTTGAAGAAACGTACGTTAAACCCCGAGGACCTCCAGCCCTATGCTTCAAGAGTTTCGCAAAATAAATTATAATGAAATGCCATGATCCATCCGTCTGCGGATATTCAACTAAAAATCAACAATCGAATAAAAGACGGTTAATCTTTGTATAATCGCAAGATATATTCTTCCGTCAAAAACTTATATCCTTATTGTTCGTGTTTTCTACGAAAGTTGAAGCAGATACTTCCCGACTTACCTATCATCTACATATCACCGAAAACTTTTGATAGCTACCGCATTTAGCTTATTCCCGATTCATCCACTAAAGTAAAGAATGAGTCCTCAATTTCCGCTCATATCTGCCCTCGGTTCTCATCACAATACTTTCTTGGCAATGATTTTTACTGCGCACAGCCAAGATATTAACCACATCACGTAGCGTGCAAAAACAAAAGACCATTATCTCGACTTCAACTTCATTATGTTGTTACGTGTCACGCTGACTTCTCCCAATTTTAGATCCACTGAAAAGATCCTGCTTATTTGTTCCCGATATGAGGAGACCACTGGCAGCCCAGCAGCCAAGCAGACAAACACACTCCACCTTCTGATAATTCTTCTTGAATTTCCATCATATCATAGACGAATGAATTACATGCGAGGAGCATACTCCACTGTACAGCGCAATTGAACGGATGAGTTCTGCTGGTTCCTCCAGATTGGAAGTGACTCCATGTGCTCCTAAATGAAGCATCTTCCTCTCAACGTACGTATCTTTTCCACTCAAGTTGAAACGACGAGTTTTTTCTTTGGAAATAAATTGGTAGACAAACGGGACCACTTGGCAGCTGTCCCACAGTTCTTGTGGCTATGGAACTAATATTTCGTGCAGATGATACGGAATTTAAGATCCAAGATGATAATAGGGGTGGATGGAAAACATGAGACGGTGGCCAGACATAACTTAAAAGTTTCTCCAGATATCTACTCTGGTGTAGGCCTGCCGATAGGTGGTTCCAATTTTCACCAAAGTAGGTCATAGGGTGGATGCTATCAATTAACGAAAAGGTCAGGCTTTTTCCTTAAAACAGCACCAGTATCTGCTTGGGAAGAAGGTCCTTGGTCGTGTTTGTCTTTGTTTTTGGGCTCGAGAAAGAACAGAACATAAATAGGCCTTGCGAAACTGGGTTGAAAGTGTAATGATTGTTCTGGAAATAGTTTGGTAATTGACCTGACCCTGGGAAAACATATTTGCAATGGGAGCCTCCATTTATTATTGACCACCTCGAATTTGAAATGGAGTTTTGGGTTTAGTTAACTTATCACTTTCCAATTCCAACAAGGGAGCCTTCCACACGAATTCATTCCAGCCATTTACGAAATTGCTTCCGCAACTTTCGCAGCGCACATAATTCACAGAATTTTTCATGCTGTAGCCAAAATCTGCCGAAATCCATTTGCCCCAAAGTTCGATTGCATCCCATTTTCTATACGATTCCAATGTATACATGTGTGTATGGACATCCGACATTTTCACAGCAATTAAATTTGAAAGACACTTTTCCTTCGCTTTTTACATTTTCAGCCCTGCGAAGAGAGAGGGCTGCAGACGTTTCCAAAAAAAGCGACGACAAGGCGCGCAATTAAGAACATTTGTTCTGAAACATTGGTTAGCTCCTCGGGATCCAGCGAGGTTTCTATGATTTCACTAGTCCAATCCGCACATATGCTTCCCAACGTTCACACTCATATTTAAATCCTGCTGAATACCATGATAAGTGCGAGGTATATGTGTTTTTGGATCACATTTTGCCTGGAGCTTGAGGAGGAATGGAGCACAATCGCTTTGTGGCCCTTGAACACACATGGGAGCATAGGAAAGTCCAGCGCACATAGCATGCTTGCGGGAACAGCCTGCATGCACATATGTTCCAACGTGCATATAGCTCGGGAGCCTGGAGAAGGCCCATTTGTAAAGGTGTTCCGAATGACTGATAGACTTTTTCCAGTCCATTTGAGTTGATGTCTGCGAGCAGATAGGACAAATCTGGTCGTTGAATTCAACACAGGAATACACTTCAGAACAACTGGGAGATTTTTTAAGTTGATTAAATCTGGGATTGTCTGGACTTACATTTGTCAAAGGTGTTAGGTACCTTGTTCGCAAGTGACCTTATTATTGAAAGCGAATTAATGAAATCGATTTGAAAGCATCTTAGAAGGACTAATGCCAGCCATTTCAAGGAATTTTATTGAGTATAGGCGAGGGAAGTCCTTCTGATTTAAAAACGTAATAAGCCGAGTGGCATTATAGAAGCTGACACAGAAATAGAAACGAGAGCTTTAATTGAAAAATTTCGCCGTAACTCTATGTAGTCGACAGGATTTTGTTCAGAATTTACTGCCCCAATCCCTGTCTAATGCTTGCGGGAAACTAAAGAACGGGTGGATTATTTATAGAGTAAGACGAAAGGCAGTTCTAACTCGCTGCTTTAAGTGATGGACATACGAAAATATAGCAGGGACTTTCAAGGAGCAGTACAGGACTTATTGTCATATTGACATTCCGATACTCGGTTTGCGAGGGCACTATCTCTGACGTAACTTTTGCTACAAAGTCTTTAGTGTCACTGGGAAAAAAGGAACTCCGCCACGAAATCAATAGACAGAAGGCATGCTGCTGGTAGGATCTAGTCATTGTCTTATACAGAAACCCATGGGACTTCGACTGTAAGCTAGTTACCAAAAAATTCGGTGCCCATCGCTCACCCTGTTCTATGGAAACTGCGAAGATGGAAGAAATCGTGTAGGCTTTTTTCCTGCCCACCCCGTCCAAACTGTCGCTGTCGATGAAAACGAAAAGAAATGCCCACCCTCCACTGCAAAGAAAAGGTTCATGAAGGACAAAAAAGCACCTGGACCAGATGGTTGAAACTCCTACGTAAATACAGGCCGAACTTGCTACTCAGTGAACTCAATACATGTTTGGCAGTGGATATTTTTCTCTTCTGCTGGAAGATTGTTGGACATAGCGAGGAAGCTGCTTAAGACACTCATCAAGTCACGACTGATTGATGCAATGCATGCTGCGGGAGGCAATTTATCGACCCAATCTACTTTTAGAGCAGAGCAATCCACAATTGATGCCATTGACAAAGTGGTTGAAGCAGTAAAACTGACTGAGGCACACAGTGAGTGGCGTTCTTTGTGACCCTAGATGGAAGAAACGTCTCCAATTTTGCGAGGACGGAAGAAATGCCTTCAATTCTGCGAAGTGGTGTCACATCCAGACTACCTATTGCGAATGTTATGGGATGATTTGAAGGATCGTGCCCTACTCTACGAGACCCAGGAACGAACGAATGACGATCTTCTACTACTCGAGATACCCGACGAATCACATCTGGTCAGATACGCGGATGTTGCGTCAATGGTTACCGAAAGCGCTGTAGAGCAAGATAGCAAGGGAATGGTGATACGACGAGTAACCAGATGGATAGCTAAGCATGGATTTTCCTTAGCTCTGAAGAAAACCTGTCTTGACCAAGGAGGAGGTTTCCATAGCTCTCCATATTCAGGTTATTAAAACCATTGTATTGTCGGCATCATTATGGACACGAAAATGAGCTCTTCGAGTAGCTTCACAACACCACCGACAAGGCTGCGGTTAGAATGTTTGGGCTGATGTCTAATATCGGAGTTCCCTTATCCAGCAGGCGTGTCACTTGCTGATGAGCGCAGTTCGGCCTGTCCTCTTTTTCGGTTCTTTAGTGTGGGCTGACTCCCTTAATAAAAAAATGTACCGTAAACGTCTAGCGCAAGTGTAAAGACGAGGGGCTCTGTGAGTTGTATCCGATTATAATGCCGCCTCGGAGCTAGCAGCAACGGTGATACCGAAAGTTATTCCGATTGCTCTTCATGGCGCCGAGCGAAAGCTAATATACCTGAGAAAAGGAGAAAGAAATAAGGAAGCTGTTGTATTGCAGCAATTTTGGGAAAGATAATCCAGAGGTAGATGACCGCGCATCTCCTAAAAGACGTGCGGCCGTGGTTCAATCGAAATGACAGTGAGGTTGACTATGACAAAACCCTGCTACTCAGCGGAGATGGCTATTTTGGAAATCACGGTCGCACGACTGCATTTATTACAAGGTAGTGATGTATGCCACTTACCACACCTTCTGTATGGATGGCTGGGTGTCTTAAATCCTCGTACACTACAATTGAGGTAATGCTGCAGGGCGAGGACACCTCGAGTCGAGTAACACGTTACACTCAAAGCATTTTTATGGCGAAAAAGAGGGAGATCGATAGGAGAGATACCAAGGTAGCTGTTGCTCCCTAAATCCACGGGGTTTTGATCCCATTCCAAATGACAAACGGTTTTAGGTCAGAGTTCTAGACGCTCTCGGGTTGGGTTTTAGCCGGTAGTCTGTCTGTTTGGTCAAAGGCTATTATAGGTCCCAGGGCGAAACGTGAATTGGTACACACGATGAAGCGTAAAACCTAGGAAACGCCTGCTGAACCAATGCCAACAATTCTACTGCCAAACCCTACCTCGTCCTCCACGTGGTGACCACTGGGTGCTCTTTCTTAACGAAAAACTCCAGACGGAGAAGGATAAAGGCGAGTCTCTCTTTCTAAAAACGGAATAACGATTTGCGCACTTTCTCATGGAACGTTCGCTCCCTGCATGGAGATGGTGCTGCCAAACAGCAAGCCGATACCCTTTCCCAATATAGGGGTAATGTAGGGAAGGAGCAGCTGATACGTTGGCTCCCATAGCTTACATCAAAATACAAATGATAACGGACTACCGATTATTCAGTTAGCAATGTCATACGAAATGGTTGTTGAAAGTACCTGGTTTGCGCGGAAAGCGGTCCTGGAATAAACGTTTGCCTCTCCAGACGGGACCACTTTCAACCAAATTAACCAAGTGTTGATCGAACGCCGCCGCGTCTCAGCCTTGATGAATGTCAGAACATATAGGGGGGGCAATATAGACTCGGATCACTATCTCGTTGGCATGGTGGTCTGAACTCGAATAACAACACCGACGAGAATCCCCTCTGACAATCAGGTGAGACATTGAAGCCCTCTGCAACACATATAAGAGGGAAATGGATGCCGCAATAACAGCAGTCAAAAGGGATCCTGGAGATGAAGCACCAACAAATGATGTTCACAATCACCTAAAGAACGTTATCATAAATGTGGACACAAACATAATAGGCCTAAGCCGCAAAAGGAGTTGGAACGGCTGCTTTGATAATGAATGTAAGCTAGCAACGGAACGGAAGAATGCCGCATACCGAGTAATGTTGCATTCTCATGGGACGCGGGCACGCGCGGAGACTTATCACGAACTGCGGCGAGCGGAGAAGAGACTTTACAGACGGAAAAAGGAATTGTGGGAGAACCAACAGGTCTCTGAACCCGAAAACTACAGGGAACAACCGCACCAGGCGAGGAAGTTTTACCAACAAATCAGCAGGATGAAGCCTTACACACCTCGATGCTCATTCTGCCGAGACAAAGAGGGAAATCTGGTTTCTGACAGAATGGGCATATTAGAGTGATGGGTTGAGTACTTTGATGGGCTACTGAGCAACCAGAACATCGGCGAATTGAAGGTCCCGCCAACTGAAGACGTCGGACAAATACTGCCACTACCAAACATAGGAGAAACATTCCGTGCAATTAGTTGCCAGGAGCTGATGCAATTAGAGTCGAATTGGTTAAATATGGAGGCGATCAATTACAACAAGCAGTTCATCAACTTGTATTCAAGGTGTGGATTATCTGTCTCACACATAAAAAGGAAGATATCACACAGTGCAGCAATTATACAGGTATCACATTACTGAGTACCATCTATAAGATATTCTACTCTATCTTGCTAGGCCGGATAGCCCCGTACGCCCAGAACATCATTGGCCCATACCAGAGAGGCTTCAATCCAGGTAAATCAGCAACAGATCAGATTTTCTCTGTGGGGCAGGCGGTGGAAAAACTGTTGGAATACGAACATCAATTGCACCATTTTTTCATCGAGTTTAGAGTTGCGTATAATTGCATAGCCAGGGTGAAACTGTACACGACCATGTGGGAATTCGGTATCCCCACGAAATTAATAAGACTCACTAAGCTGACCCTGACCAATGTGCGAGGCCAGATAAAAGCAGCAGGATCACTCTCAAAACCATTCGACATCAACAACGATCTACGACAAGGGGATGCCCTATCATGCGTCCTCTTAACCTAGCTTTAGAGAAAGTGATCCGTGATGTTGAGGTAAATGCAAGGGGTAGGCCTTTAAGTCCACACAACTACTGGCTTATGCTGACGATATCGACATCGTAGGAAGAACGACCCGAAACTTACAAACTGCCTTCATTAATATCGTGCAGGGGGTGCGGGATCCTGGGTTGCACGTCAATGAAGGCAAGACAAAATATATGGTGGCGACGTCAGCACCGAAAGGGTCGAAAATCACAACCGACAACAGGTATGACGATGAAATCCGCGCACGGTTGTTGGCTGCCAACAGAGCCTATTTCAAGTTAATGATAGTTGGATTACCTTCAAATTTTGCAGGGATTATGTCTTATATTTTAGCCTATGCTGATAACTGTACTTCTGGGATGAAGGTAAGGAGAGTTTACAGTAAATGTCTAAAACATGGTAATGTACTATTATTTGCTTTATTTGTGCATATATCAGAACTGGATGTATTTTAAGACCTAGATTTCATATGGATGCATGACTGTGATTCTTTTCATATTATTTGTTGGGTAGGTTCTGAGAATGAGACCTAAGGCACTTTTTGGGCACACATTTCGACCCTATCTCCCTTATGTTTCAACCAATATCAGAAATAAGATCAGGGTCAAAAAATACTATTTGAAACTTTTCAGTTGATACCACCATGACTATATCTTGTGTAAAAAAATTAACACCCCCTTTCGCATATATGGGAAGCCCCCTTCAAACTAAACACAAAATGGTGCCACTCGGAGGCACACAGCCTACATGTTCCACAGAATTTCGTGACAATCGGTTCAGCCGTTTCCGAGTAAATCACGTATGACTGACAAACTGACAGACAGGCACAAAATCTTAAACAAGTCGGGAAACCGGAAGCTCAGCACTTCAGGTATGAAAGGTTTTGTGTATTTCCTTTATAAAGAGTTTTGAGTGTGCATTTGTGCCATTAGCATGTAGCACGTAAAATATGCATATATTATGTGAAAATTTCCACTTTCAAGTAATATTTACAAAGTCTTGAATTTGCAGACAACGATAGTTTTGACCTGGTATAACTTTGTTAGTAATAGTGTGATTTTCACCAAATTTGGCAGGATTATGCTCTGTGCTGTAGCCTACATTTCGTGATTCTAGAGTGAACTGAAGGGGGGGGGGGGGTTTTCCTGTCAATTACTAAAAAATCTAGTAATGTACTATTATTAACTTTATTTTAACAGGTATCGGTATGGAGAGTATTTCGGAGCCTAGGCACCATATAGTGGCAGCCTCCTGATTCTTTTCAGATTTTTCGGTTGGGTAGTTTCTGAGAATGGGTTCGTTAAAAGAAAGACCACTTTGAACCCCCCGCACTCCCCACCTTTTCAACAAATGGCAAAACTAAGACCGGCTTGGTACTAACCGAGACCTTTAATTTGATACCCCACACGACTATATTTGATGAAAAGAAAATTTATACCCCCCTTTTGCATGTATGGGGACCCCCCCCCCTTAAATTCGACGTAAACGGAAGTAACTCACTATATGCGTGAGCGTTCACAGTTCCCACCTTTCTACCAAATTTGATGCCAATTGCTATAACCGTCTCCGAGAAAAATGCGTGTGACGGACAGACAGGCAGACAGGCAGACAGACAGACGGACAGACAGACAGATTGTGCGTTTACACAAAACCTTGAAAAGACCGGAGCAAGATTCAGACCGCACCTCGCTCTGAAAAAGCATTGCATTGGCTCTCCCTGAAAAAGTGTACTAACACGCGACCCAAGGGAAACGGGTGGGCATCATTCTAACATCTTGCCCCCCGTTCAAAACTCCATAATTCCGCCAATCATACAAACCAATAAAAGCTCCATTAACAAACGCCCATTCAATCAAAAATTATATCCTTTAACCGCATCAGATTCGATTTAACTCCAATAAACAAACCTCAAACACTAAAGATTTCCCAACCGCAACAACATAGTCAACCACTTTAAAGCATCAATCAAAAGATTACTCTCACAAGTTGAAATTTTCATAGAACCGAAAGTTAGTCTGGACCCAATTTCAAACCTTTGGAGGAATGAGGACGTTTGTTATCGAGACAACCAATTCTCCTATGTAAACATATGTATGCATATATCAGCAAGCATACACTCCTCCGAAATAAACATAGAAATGTACATATTAAGACACACATGCTGTACACAAACCGCTCATTCCAAGACTTCGTTGAATCCATTGAATCCTATTGGAGCTGTAGAAGGAACTTCCTGCGGCAGAATCGGAAGGACTACATTTACGGAGGAGATACATCATGAATAAATTCAATATATGCATATGTATGCATGTAAATTCGCATGGGTGTATGGAGTGGAGGTGGTATATTGGACAAAATTAGATTCGGGCCTTTTAACAAATTGCACAAATTCAACACCAATCCTTCACCGAGAATTGTCTTTTTGGAAACATTTCAGTTTGATCCTTCATTTCATTATTCGTCATTCAGATAAAATGTTTCTCGTAAAAAAGCGTCAACTATTTATGTAAGACTGGTATTGTATGTATCCTGTTATTATGGCACTGCATTTCGAAATTACAGAAGTTATTTGGCCCTAACCTTTCAAACACCTTGCTATCCACTATTCCATCTCATTATCGGAGGACACATGCAACCCTATTCTCCCTGTTCACCGCAGACATCCCCAAACCAACTTCTTATCCGTGTCCTATTCGGATCCTCCAATACGCGGATGACCTAATCCTTTATACCGCCACCAAAGACATCGCCCGCGGTGAAGCGCGTCTGGATTCTTATTTAGATGAACTTTACCATTATTTCACCCGTTGGAAATCTCGACAAGTGCGAAACCATTGTCCTCCATGCAAACATGAGAATGACGCCGAAAATATGGAGCGACATTAGATCTTTGTCACTTAAAATCCACGACGATCCAATTCTTACGGTAAAAGAAGTCACTTACCTCGGAGTGACAATGAATTCCCGCCTTTCTCACGTCCCTCATATAACGAAGGCACTAGGCCGTGCAACTGGTGCCTTCATGTCCTTGTATCCTATCCTTAAACACAATATCCTTACTTCAAAAAAGGTTAAGCTGTTTTGTTACAAGCAGTTTATCCGCCCACTCCTCATTTTCGGCTTCATTTTCTGGTCTAATTGCATCCCAAATGGAACGACTCCGCCTCAAGGAGCGCAGCATCTTTCGCCACTGCGCCAACATTTTTAAAAACGAATCCTGCCAAACCCCACGTATCGATGCCTTGCTTGCTCATCATGCCCTCAACTTCCTGGTCAAGTGTCAATCCCATCCCAATCCTCTTGTCTCCAAAGCCATGTAGATCGAGGTCGTTGACGATAACCTTCTTCGGACTCACCTGTTTTCCCAGATCCTCTTATCCCTCCATTCACAGAACCGTCTTTTCGATCCCAAAGTAGAGTACGGTGGTCAAAGGGTAATATAGGTCCCAGGGCGAAACGTGGACTGGTATCCGCGATGGAGCACAAAAACTGGGAAATGCCTGTTGAACCAACACCAACAGCTCTACTACCAAACCCTATCTCCACCTCCACGTGGTGACCGCTGGGAGCTCTTTCTTACCGAAGAGCTGCAGACGGAGAAGAATGAAGGCGAGTCTCCCGCGCCTAAAAACGGGACAAATTGTACCAACTGACCCTCCAGGTTGGGGGTTGGGTAGGGCTGACAATCCTAAACGGAAAACAACTTGTCACGGAGCCACAACAGGAGCCTCGGACTGGACGGATTAAAAACGACGAACCCGGCAAGGACAACCGAATAACGATTTGTGCATTTTCTCACGGAATGTGCGCTCCCTGTACAGAGATAAAGCTGATGAGCAGCTAGCCGATATCCTGTCCCAATATAGGGCTGATGTAACAACGTTACTGGAGATGCGTTGGACAGGGAGCGGTCTCCTGGAGAATAGTCACTACGCCATATATTATAGTGGCCATCCACGAAACCATGTGCTCGGAATAGGTTTCTCAGTCAGACAAAAAATGAAATCTGCTGTTATCGGCTTTGAAAACATAAGCGAACGGCACTTTGGGCTTGCGAGGCAGGTTTAGAAATATAAGCCCCATTAACGTTCACGCCCCTACAGAGGAGACTGCAGAGTCGGAGAAAGATACCTTTTACGAGGCAGTAGAACGAACTCTCGAAGCCTGTCCCAGATTTGATATCAAAATCATACTTGGGGATTTTAGCAGCCAAGTGGGAAGGAGCCCGTATTCAGGCGATACGTTGAATCCAAACATACATGGGCCTCTCCAGACGGGACCCTTTTCAACCAAATTGACCACGTGTTGATCAAACGCGCCACCTCTCAGCCTTGATGAATGTCAGAACATATAGGGAGGCCAATATAGACTCGGATTACCATCTCGTTAGCATGGTGCTCCGAGTTCGAATAACAACACCACCCAGAATCCTCTCTGACAATCTGTCTCATACATAAAATCATATCACGTTGCACGTTGCACCTTCTATGAGATATTCTCCACTAGCTTGCTAGGCCGGATATCCCCATTCACTCATCATTGCCCCATACCAAAGAGGCCTCACTCCAGGCAAATCAGCAACAGATCAGATTTTCTCTGTGCGGCATGCGATGGAAAAACTGTCGGAATATGCCCATCAGTTGCAACATATCTTCATCGACTTTAAAGCCACCAATGATAGCATAGCCAGGGTAAAACTGTACGTGGCCATGAGAGAATTGGGTATCCCAACGAAATTGATAAGACTGACTAAGCTGACCCTCACCAATGTGCAAGGCCAGATAAAAGCTGCAGGATCACTCTCCAGACCATCCAACATCAACAACTGTCTACGACAAGGGGACGCCTTATCATGCGTCCTCTTTAACCTGGCCCTCGGGAAAGTGATTCGCGATTCCGATGTTAATGCGATAGGCGCCATCCTCTTCAAGTCCATGTGCGGTCTACCTTCATCCAGATCGAGCAGGCGGCGCGAGATCTTGGACTGCATATTAATGAAGTTAGACGAAGCGTCAAAACCAAGAGCAAAAGAACGAACAACGCACTGGTCAAACGAAACCAATGAAGATAGGACACTACAACTTTGAGACCGTTGATAATTTCTCCTATCTAAGGTCGAAAATCGCAACCGATAACAGCTGTGACGATGAAATCCGAAAAAGAACTGCGAACTCTTGGCGCGTTCGAGAGAAGAATCCTCCGAAGAATTTTTGACCCCCTACATCTATGAGCGATACCATGACCGTCCGGTTGTGGATAAAATCCTGCTCAATAGGTTACGGTGGGCGGGTCAATTAATCTGTATGGATGAGGATGATCCAGCCCAGAAAGTCCATAAGGGCAATATCTATGGTAGAAAAAGAAGAAGAGGCAGTCCCTGCCTGAGAACGATGGCGTAGGTCAGGACGCCAGACAGCTTTTAGGGATATCGAATTGGTGGACCTCGGCACAAAACCGTGGTGTCTGGAGTTCCTTATTAAGACGGGCCTAGACGGGCAATCACACGTAGTTTGGGAGAGGTTTCCTAAAGGTGACATTGTGGTCATGATGGGTGATCTGAATGCCAAGGTTGGCTCTGACAACGCCTTGATCGGACTTCGTCATTGTTCGAGCATAGAGCATGCCATAAGCTCAGTTGAGTTTTAACATCGACCTCGTGTACTGTGTGCGCCACTTCTCGTTCCAAGTCCAATATCGACGAGTTGTATGATCCAACTGTCGCTCAAAAGTGTCAGAGATATTTTGCTGATCGAACATTAAACTGCCAGAAAAAATTTTCTTTCTCGGGTGTTACGCTGGTTATGGGCCGAGGAATCGTTGAACACGATGGATTTAAAGCTCTATTGATCACTGCGAGTAATGATGGTACGCACGCCTGGACTCCGAAGCCGATCGAAAGTCCGAGAAGTTCACCCTAGTGTCCTCCATGACAAAAGGGAATCCGGTATTGCGCTGAGCTGGGAATGTGATGGTGCTGCAGAATGATAAGATAAGAAAGAACTCCCAATGATCAGGAGGAGGTGGAGGTGGAGATGGAGGTCGAGGTTGAGGTGGAGGTGGAGGTGGAGGTGGAGTTGGAGGTGGAGGTGGAGGTGGAGGTGGAGGTGGAGGTCGAGGTCGAGGTCGAGGTCGAGGTGGAGGTCGAGGTCGAGGTCGAGGTCGAAGTCGAGGTCGAGGTCGGGGTGGAGGTGGAGGTGGAGGTGGAGGTGGAGGTGGAGGTGGAGGTGCAGGTTGAGGTGGAGGTGGAGGTGGAGGTGGAGGTGGAGGTGGAGGTGGAGGTGGAGGTGGAGGTGGAGGTGGAGGTTACATGAGAAAATGCACAAATCGTTTGTCCATTTTCATTACCAGCTTGGTCGTTGTAGAATCCGTCCAATCCGAAGTTCCTTTCATGGCTCGGTAACCTTGCTTTCCATGTAGGATTTTCAGGGCGGTTCCTAGCCAGATGCTGGTGGTTCAGTTGATGCAATTTGTCCGCTATTTAAGCGCGGGAGACTTGTCTTCATCTTTCTCTGTCTGCAGTTTTCATTAAGAAAGAACTCCCAATGATCAGGAGGAGGTGGAGGTGGAGGTCGAGGTCGAGGTCGAGGTGGAGGTGGAGGTGGAGGTGGAGGTCGAGGTCGAGGTCGAGGTCGAGATCGAGGTCGAGGTCGAGGTCGAGGTCGAGATCGAGGTGGAGGTCGAGGTCGAGGTCGAGGTCGAGGTCGAGGTCGAGGTCGAAGTCGAGGTCGAGGTCGGGGTGGAGGTGGAGGTGGAGGTGGAGGTGGAGGTGGAGGTGGAGGTGCAGGTTGAGGTGGAGGTGGAGGTGGAGGTGGAGGTGGAGGTGGAGGTGGAGGTGGAGGTGGAGGTGGAGGTGGAGGTGGAGGTGGAGGTGGAGGTGGAGGTGGAGGTGGAGGTGGAGGTGGAGGTGGACGTGAAGGTGGAGGTGGAGGTATAGATAGGGTTTCGTTGGTTCAGAAGGCATTTCCCAGGTTCTATGCTCCATCTTGGACTCCAAGAGACTGGAGAGATAGGAGAATTTGAGGGAACAGACGAGTTCGTAGAAAATTCTCTTCGACGATCTCAATCTGCATAGCCGGGGAGATAAGTGGATTTGGATGGGATAGGCATTTGTCGAGGAATTTGAGCGTTGGCAGGCTAGGACGGCGTCGATGCGGGGCGTTTGGCAGGAGTCGTAGAGGATCCGGTTGGAGATGTATTTGGAGCAGTCTTCGTTCTTGTGGATACTGGAACAGTGGCGTCGTTCGATTTGGTAAAGGGAAGTATCGGACCAGAAGATGAAGCCGAAGATGAAGAAGGGACGGATAAGCTGCTTGTAGCAAAACAGCTTGACTTCATGAGCTGTTGGGCTGCTGTATTTTAGGATTGGTTAAAACGATTTAAAGGCACCAGTTGCACGGCTTAGTGCCTTCGGGATATGTGGCAGGTGGGATCGACGGGAATTCATCGTCACTCCAAGGTAGGTGACTTTCTTTACGATTGGGATTGTGTCATTGTAGATCTGCAGGGATAGGGTTGATATGTCGTTTCTCATTTTCAGTGTCATCTTAGCGTTACCGCAGAATACGATGGTTTCCCACTTTTGCGGATTTAGGGATAGTTTCCATCGGGTGAAATACCGGTAGAGCTCATCCAAATAGGAATTCAGGCGGGCTTCACCGGCCGAGATATTTCTGGTAGCGGTGTAGAGGATGAGGTCCACCGCGTATTTTATGATTCGGATTGGATTTGGGTGTGGAGTTAGTTTGGGCAGGTCTGCGGTGAACAGAGAAAAGAGAGTAGCATGAAAGGACTGATCCCTGAGGGATGCCAGCCGGACTAGAATATGGAGAAGAGAGGTGTTCATGGAGTTGGACTTGGAATTTCCGCCCATCAAGAAACCTAAGAATTAGCTTGCAGAGGTGCAAATGAAAATGCAGGACTTCGGAAAGCTTGTAGGCGCGTCCATATTGCCATACGGAGTCGAAAGCTTTCTTTATGTCAACGAAACAGGCTATGGTCGGTGCGTTCCGGTTGAAGCGGAGGAGGACGTCCATGCATGCTCAAACGAGTGTTTGGGTCGGTTGGCGAATTGAAATTGTGGGAGTGAATTCTTTTTGCCGTATGTAAACTTAAAACTGTGAAAAATCAATTTTCCTCTCATTGTAGCTGTTAATTGCGAACTCTTGGCCGCCTTCGAGAGAAGAATCCTCCGAAGAATTTTTGGCCCCCTACATGAGGATGGACGATTCCGTAGCCTACATAATGATGAAATCTATGAGCGATACCATGACCGTCCGGTTGTGGATAAAATCCGGCTCAATAGGTTACGGTGGGCGGGTCACTTAATCCGTATGAATGAGGATGATCCCACCCGGAAAGTCTATAAGGGCAATATCTATGGTAGAAAAAGAAGACGAGGCAGGCCCTGCCTAAGATAGAGCGATGGCGTAGCTCAGGACGCCAGACAGCTTTTAGGGACATCGAATTGGTGGACCTCGGCGCAAAACCGGGATGTCTGGAGTTCCTTATTAAGGCAAGCCTAGACCGGATACCGGTTGTTGCGCCGTTGATGATGGTGTAGCTGTTAACCAGCCAAACCTACCAAACTTTCAACTTTCCAGAAATTTGAAATTTCTTGCAGCACACATTGTTAACAAACCGACAACGTTCCTAAATTTCACGTCTCTAAATTTTATTTCCAGTCAATATATTCATTGTTCTTCGAACAGAAACCAGGATGTGCTTTTCTCACTTCAATATCCATTTTGTCGGTTTTAGATTTTTCTACTTTGAAGATTCCAATGAGCCCGTCATCAGAACCTCCAACGGCAAAGGTACACACATGAATGCCTTTTTATTTTTCCCTCCTGTCTTCGTACATCTTTAAACAATGGAAAACGACAGGAATGACAGTTTAAGCTTTCCCGTTTTTTTTGTCCCTTGGAAATCTCGAACAGATAGACGAATTATTTTTCCCAGGGGTACATAGCCATTCTGTCTATAGTCGGCCAGAATATGTGCATGCTCCTTTGAATAACGGAAGAGGTGCGGAATCCTTTTTGTATGCTATTAGCAGTATTGTCGTGTAAAAGAGGGCTTTTATCTTTCAGAGGATAATTTAAGATTGAGCGGCAGTTGCTCATTTTTCATACACTTTTCTTAGGTTCTTTCAGCAAAAGTTTGACAAAGGTTAGTTGAGGGAATTAGATGTTTGCGTGAGGTTTTTTTATTGTATTTTCGCAATTCGCAAAATACGATATTCACCATCTAATGCTAACTTCAGCAAATATTACAATTAAAGTGCGAATCATTTACCCTGGTACCTTGATTTCCTGGCAGGAAGGTAAAATAATTGCCACAACCCGAACATCCTTAGTCCTAAAAAGAGGCTCGACTGCAAACCCTGTTAGATGATTGGCAACACTATCAGTTTGTACAACCATCACCATTTTGAGGCTATAGACACTATCATCTTGGTTCGGTGAGTTCCCAATGACGTCTCTGCAATTGGATCAATTTAACCGAGCAGTATGAATCTAATAAATCACTTAGACTAGCTAAAAGAGATTGGCTCAGGAAGGGTTTGTCCTTAAGGAAGTGGAAACGGAGGCAGGCAAGGAGGTAGGCAAGTAGGAAGGCGAGCCAAGAGAAAAGATGTAAAGGATCTCATGTGAAACGATATTTACATATTTGAACGGTGCTAGTCGTCGTTGTCGTGGCTGTTGTCCCAGGGATATTATAGCCTATGTAACCCTAGTTCGTAGATGTATTGTTAGATCCTGTGTCTATATGCTCTCGAATTGCTTATGGAAATGGACTGTGAAAGTAAACCGGTGGTGCCTGTACGGAACCCAATTCCTCCTTCTTGTTTTTTGCACTTCCACCCCCGAATTAAATGAGACGTAAAAGTATTTTGTTTTAACATGACGTGTATCTTCGATGCTGACGGGTTGCATGAATAGGAACGATACTTATGAATGTCTCTTGTCATTTCCGTGAATGATGACATCGAAAGGTAGGCCAGACATATAGCTTCAGTTGGGATGGTATGCCTCAAATAATAAGCTTATAATAAGGCATATTCAGATGATCATTTTTATCGACTATACCAGAATCACTGCGGAGATGCAGAGCTGCTATCCCCTCTTTGATAGTAAATATGATATAAAAGAAATCCCATGTCTGTTTCCAGGACGCAATCATTAACGCAAGTCACATATATCTCCAAGTCAGGTTTACTTTTTATTTGAAGGGCCTATAACTATAACGTATAGTTTGGCAGCCGAGAAGCCTTCTGATTGCCATTAATAGTTGGACAGGCCTCGGAAAAGGAACGGAACTTTGAAATATTTTTCTAAAAAGTTACATTGAAACTCTCTTACCTGACTCTTTAATCCCAAGTCGCTCGTTAAACTAACCAACTGGTTGGCTTTGAAAAACAAGCTGTCAAAAAGTGTTTTGCAGAGAGTTTACAAATGTCTATCTTCGTCACCCAAATTGCTTACTCCGTCCCAGCACGCCACCACCAGCTAAAATCAAAGTGAGGAAACAGAGGCATGACTCCCTCAGCTCGACTGCCAAGTCAAAATGCCGCATCATGAGCTTCTGTTCCTCGTCTCGAAAAAAGGCATTCACCAGGCCAGGGAGACCCTCTTGATCAAGTCTCCACCGGTGAGGTTGAAATAGTGTAGGCCTCCCTCGAATGGTCTCCGTAATGAGACTGCAACGACTTTCAGGACGTGTCCGTCCTAACTATGACGTGTATGTATGAATTGAGCTCCCTGGGCATGCCAGCCACGGTTTTTCGCGCCGCTGATCATCACCCATCGGCGGCGCGACTTCAGCTTCTGCACTACATTCCAGAGCAGACGTAATATTTCGGTTGTGTTATGGCCCGACATAATGTCAAGTACAAGGTCGCTGGGGATGATCTCCCTGTATATCAACTCTGCGGAACTTGAGGCAATTTTTTTTCGAGAAAGCTGAGAGTCCTGAGTCCGCACCCACTTGGTGACGGACCGGACTACCTGGGAAGCAACTTACTTCCTCTTCTGTAGTCAACAGTCTCCTCTTTTTTGGGTTAAACACCCAAGTTTTCAAAAAAGAACGAAAAAATTGTTCGGAAGTAAATTGCTTCCCAAGAAGTCCGGTCCGTCACCAAGTGGGTGCGAACTCAAGCCTCTCAGCATCCTCAACAAAAAATTTACTTCGGTTTAGGTCTGGACTTATGACGGATTTCACTGAAATGTTATTCGCACCCATTACGTGTATGCGATTATATTTAAGTGGAGCGATTATCATCTGTCGTTACTTTCGGTCTCACGCTGCTCCCAGGGCAGAGGTGAGGTAGCGTCTGATGAGTTGCTTCTGCCCTGGACGAAACCGTCAGTCAACTTTTTCGTTCTTTTTTTACTTGAGGCAAGTTTTGCGTGATTGGCTGTCCGGAAGCCAAACTGAATGAATGACTGGGCTTGCAACCAAGAATGGTCTTCTTGGGACATTACAGCGTCCGTCAACATCAGACGCCATCTTTCAGGCATACCATTGGATTGCAAATGGTACGCGGTTATCCGATGCTGTTTGAAGCCGTGGAGTTTCCTCAACTCCGCGAAAAAGGAGGGCCTCAACGGTATTCCCTGGTTGGTGATTATAATATATCAAGGCGTGGAATCCAGATTGTGCATCCACAGCCAATGATTTTGAGGCAATATATGAAAACATGCGAGTTTCACAAAGTATTAATTAAATTAATATAGACGTAACGAAGTGCATTATGGAATGGAGAAATACGTCTACGTCGAAGAGGATTGATAAACGGAAGAGGTTAAAGGCTCTACTGATCACTGGGAGTGAAGTTCACCGTAGTATATGACGTGACAAGAGAGAATTTTTAACTGAGATACCCCAGATCACATTAACTTCAGAACTGTATACCGCATCACAAAAGATATTGCAATTGGTCGTTAATCTTTTGATGGTTTTGTGAAGGATGCCAACGGTCGGCTTCTCATCCACGATAATGAACAGCCGAAGAGGTGGAAAGAACACTTCACCATGACCTGAATTTCTTAATCACATCCGGTGAAGTTCCTCCTCTTGTGGATAAAATGGCCGGTATATGCCGATGCGGACTGTCCCTCCAAGCAGAAGAGAAATCATTTCGGTCATTAATACACTCAAACGGAGTAAAGCGGCTGGGGTTGACGGTTTCCCTGAACAATTATTTAATACTGCACCTGTAGCTATTGCAGATCCTCTGCTTTCACTCTAAAATCTTGGGAATCCGAGACCTTTGCGACGAAAAGGATGATCATCAAGATCCCAAAGAAGAGGACCCGTTTTGAATGGGACAATTGGAGGATTATCTCCGTGTTCCGTGCCGTCGCAAAGCATCCTGGTTTCTGTTCCGTATCCTCCTACATTGCCCATATCAACACGCTATAAATCATTTTAGAACAGTGCGCGGAATTTAGATCTTCGCTGCACCTGCTCTTCATCGGTTTCGAGACAGCTGTTGACAGCGTGAACAGTGAGTGTATCTGGAGTACTATACTCAGGAAGGGCATTGCCGCGAAAGTAATACAGTTTTGGTGCAAGTCCCCAGGTCTTAATCATCGCATTCCTACAGCACCAGAGCAATCTGCAGGATTTCTGATATTGTTCCTGGATACGGTGCTTTCACGTTAACTTGGACTCGAAATGTTGTGCCAGCTGGATTTCCGCGCCTGCTAAGGTGGGTAGCGTATATCTGCCCCACCTGTTCCTAGTGAACATAACTAGCCCACTCTTCCTCGCATTCACTGTGAGTCCATTGCGGAGGCACCAACTGTGGATTTCACGCAGAGTTGGATTCAAGCGGTCACATACTGTGTTCGGAAACTTGGCGGTAACTATTAAGGCTAAGTCATCTTCAAATGCTTGCGAATTTTTTGTCCTCCAGAAGCCCCGGAAAGGTATCCATTACCAAGAGCCATAACAGCGAAGAGATACCCTCCAGTGATACCACCCTTGCATGCCAGATTCCAGTCCCTTGGTTGGGGACTGTATATACGTGTCGGCCCCGAGATTAGATTTTTGATGTTGCCTGGGAGCAAATGGTTAAGGGCCTTGACTATTCCACCAACAACCCACGGTTCTTATATGAGGTATATAAATGTCTTGCAGCTATTGATCCTACGACTGATAAGTGCAGTCGCCGCTTTACAATGCTGCAAATTTATTTGAGAAATGTGGCACCACATCTACGTTTCAGATGAAGATGCCGAGGGCTGCACGTACCCTTCAGTGGCTCTAGGAGCCGACACTTGTAGCGTGACGTCTCTAGCCCGTAGGAGAGTCGGTACTCCGATTTTTCACGAACCTTCTTAACATCGGGTTCGGAAACGCCGATAGTGAGAAAAGTTCCCAGCCTATTAGCTGTTTTGTTGCTTGGCAGCATCCAGATGGAGGTGTTGAGGTTATTTTGCACACCAAGTTGTTCCAGAATCATAGCACCATTCCGCTCTTCTTCTGGAAGCCAGAACAAGCACTTTTTTTAACGATGGCAGCTCAAAGACCTTTCAGGGTTAGTCGCGCTCCGTCCCCCCACGTCGTTGAGGTAGGAGCAGTACTGCCTGAGCCACTTGTTCGTGTCTTCGTCGGCAAAGTTTAGCCGTAAAATTTTACGGTATACACCTACCGACTTAAAGCAAAGCTTAATGTTGTGTTGCGGCAGGATTCGCGGCATTCGAAATTTATTTCGAATGTGGCGAAAACCAGCGGACAGATGACGTCACCGGCGCTCTCCACTCAGTTCAGACCTCGCTACAAGAGTAAAGAACAGAATAGGTGACGAGAAACGTCAGATGAAAAAATTATAATAATAACAAAAAAAGACAGTTGGCAGTCATTGTGAGAAGAACGAGTTTTGTGCAGAAAGAAAATAGTTACGGACGGAAATCAGTATAATTTATAATATCTCGGAGTTATAATAGGAGTAGTTTTTTTGAAAGTGTGTATTGAACTTTGTTAAATACGAGAACTTTGTTAAATACGAAAAACAAGTCAGAAACCTATTTCGAATTATAAAAGAATACAAGCTTCTAAAATGCCTTGCGAGGATACAGTCCCTACAGCTAGGAGCAGTTTCCTCCTAAGTTGTTCGTACTGCTCAGTATCGTATCCGGATGGATTACAGTCGTCATGCACGACCCATCCATCGGTTTCAATAGCTTTGGCTACAAATGAAGGCCGAGCCGTTGCCGACTGAGGCCGCTTTGCTGCCTTTTGTGTCGAAGAGTTGGGATCGTCCGAGGACCGCTGCCGCTTCGGTTTCCCCTTAGTGACAGATACCCCGAACGATCATTTCCCCTCAACCTTTGTACAGCCTGTGGGTTGTGACTTGCCCGAAGGCGGTTTGCCCCGAGGCGTTTTGTCCGAAGGCGGTTTGCTTGAAGGTTGGTTGCTGTCCGTGAACAGGTGCTCACTCATGAGCAAGACCTTAGCTTCAGCAGATGGCGTCGATTGGTGCCTGGGATCAGAAGTGCTGACAGAAAGGACTTGCTTTGGCTCGTCCGTTAAGGACTGGCTCCCAATTAGATTGGTTCCCACCTGAGTAAATGGGGAATCTGAGTCTTGATTCAGGCTCTCTATCGATGAGTTTAGAGTTGCCCCTTCCTTCGGGGTTGGATAGTCACGATCGAATTGTAGTTTTTTAAAAAGTTTTTGTTTTTGTTTTTGTTTTTTTTTCTTATAATTGGCTGCCATGGCTTCAGTTGTATCAGAGAAAGTAAGTTGATCTCGATAGAGTCCCTTTTTGCCGAAGCAAGGCTACCAGGCGATCTGGGGATCTGGGAATTCACCGTTTACGGTCACATCATAGCCCCTGTGAACATTCAGCTCTTGGCACGGTAGCCACACCTTGGCTTGGAGTTTTGATTACCGCTTGGCTTCAGGTGTCACCTCTCGTTTCCTGGAGGATCTTCCTTACTAAGCTCCCTCACCACGACAAGGTAAGTAATCGTCGAGGGAGTAGGAAACAGTTTAGAATATAATTAGAAAATACTTTGCGAACGCACTTTGCGTCACCTCTGTTGAGTTCCTCTCAGGTGTGTCTAGCTTGCATTTCTATTGTCCTTGCTATTTTAAGTTATTGCCAATAATAACCCACTTGATAATAGCTCACTCCACCAGCTGTGTTCAGGTCACTCGCATATCCTTTCAACAATTTCTAAGAATCATTCCATAAACTGGGTCACAATTTTGACGATAATTGAATTCAAGAAACGAAATGTAAACCCCAAGGCAAAAAATTACACATAACTCCATTTCAGCCCTAGGAGCACCGGAACAATGAATTGTCGATAGCCCTGATATACCAACGTGTGTATCCCCGTGCATACATGGTTACTGCTGGAACAAATAGCAAAATTCATAAACTGTACGCAATAACAATCGCAAACACATGTCGTGCATTACTTCGTGCCCTCCCTTACAGGACTCAAAATCCAGTGAAAAATATGCTGACTTATCGTACATTTGATTTGAAAATCCATCCAAGCACTTGGATCAAGGATGCTGTTATGCCGTGCACTTGTTTCAATTGAAATTTAATGAATTTTGGAACAGTTGCATGCGTGCACGTTTTACAATAAATTTTCATATTCGCCCGGAGGGAAATTGAGTTATGCAACACACAATTTATAAAATTTCACAGATGGTTAAACTAAATAGACGTATTTCAATAAATATTACAGAATATGTGATAAATTCTGTGTTTGAACAGGATTTTGAATCAGTGTGAGCTGTTGCGGGATGTTTATCTAACCGAAACGGGATATTTAAAACCGCGGAGCTTGTCAAATACATATTTGGCAGATTAGATTTCTATGATAATATCACGAATATTTATTTGATTCTGTCTGCTTTTTCTGTAAGTGAATTAAAGAGACAAAGAGGACAGTAACACGGCGTCGAAGCTGGGAGTACCCTCCTCAGAATGACCAGCATTTAGCTATAAAACCCAACAACTTTTGGCAAATTTTCCTTAAAATCCACTCACTGAGAAAGCCTTAGTTGCTTTCTGTACCCTTTCACGAAATCGAACCGTACTGAGACCTGATAAAACCTATTCATGCCGTGGAAACCTTTTTTTCTATACGGTTCCAATTAGGTACCGAATAGCCACCGAATGGAAACCGAAACACTGTTTTACAATTGTTGGCAGCGACCGAAACTGAGCCTAAAATAAACCGAACCGAATGAAACCATATACGTGTGAAACGAACCTAAGTTGTAGAAAGCGACCTTCCAGGGGCCCTTGATAACATTACCGAGGAACGTACGCACATTCCAAAAATTAACTTTTTTCCTATTTGACAGCTTAAAGTTGTTACTGGTTGATCCGTCCTTATCCGAAGCATGGATCATATCTCTTTGGCGAAATAAAAACTCAAAATTCGCAGGTTGCTAGCGCACAG
This sequence comes from Hermetia illucens, assembly GCF_905115235.1. NCBI lineage: Eukaryota > Metazoa > Arthropoda > Insecta > Diptera > Stratiomyidae > Hermetia > Hermetia illucens. The sequence continues at coordinate 27,178,766 of NC_051853.1, forward strand.
GTTTTCTTGGTCGCCTTTTACCATAAGGAAGGAATGCTATGAGTGAATTCAAAATTTTCACCATAGAGTCACCACCGCAATAAATTATTATTAATAATATTGAAAACCTCACCTGCTTCTGGTTATCGTGCGGCCAATCAAACTGTAGCGACTTGTCCCTCTGCCATTTCTAAACCGGCTGGGACTGTTTCGGCAAAGTTATCAAAGCGGCAGTTGTCGTGGATGGGTTACATATTAAGAAAGGGCGACGAATCCATTGCTATGTATTGTAATTCACTAATTCCAGATAGCCGAAATGGTTCAGTCGCTCCAGGGATGCATGATGTAGAACAGTATTGCCGGAGTTCAAGTGTCTCGAGGAGGCTTAGGCGAACTGTAGCGCATTTAGGACAACCGTCAACAATGGCGCCTGAGTGTCGCTGATGCGCTATGCCTCTTTAAAGGGTGAATGGCAACTAGATAAAAAGAAGCCTCTCGTTGTATCGTAGAGATTTAAATCATGAAACTCCATGAAAACAGCGGGTGCAAATTAGATGGTCATAAACTTCCATGTAGGGCATAACCCGTAGACCACATCTGCCCTTCATAATTATCGGTCTCTGCTTTATGTGTCAGCTCCCCATAAATTTGTCTGAGAAACCACAGCACTGCGCACCACATCATAAACCACATTTGAACAGTTAAATCCTTAAACACTTTTTTTAGGAATTTGGGAGTCATTCATTCCGCATCCACTTGATGCCGTACCGGACCAAATGGAGAGCAACTTGCTCCCACTCTTCATGGTCAGCGAAATTCTCTTTTTGAGTTTAACATCCAAGGTCCAAAAAGTAAAAGAGGGACGAAGACGGCTACGGTTTCGTATCAGGGCAAAGGCAACACATCAGACGCTGCCTCACCTCTGCCCTGGGAGCAGCGCTGACCGAAGCGCGACTACCAGAACTCATCAGCGCACTCTAAATGGAGGAGCCCATCATGACAACCTTGATTGTTAAATCTTGGCTCCATTTAAAACTCCAAAAATTTATTTCTACAAGCATTCCCGGAGGATGGTATATTATACCTCTGACATTTTGCCATGCTTAGAATAAACTCCCATGACCCACGACGGTCAGAAATCGTGCCGCAGTTTGTGCGTACGTTCCCTTCTTTTCCCGCCTTCGTATTCAGTTCTCTGTGAGAGGGACCAGCTTCGTTGAGATCTCCCTCGTTGATTCAATCACCTCCCGATACACCAGTCCTAGTCCCCGCGTGAAGTGTGGATGCAGGTCTTAGTGCGTCCGATTTCTCCGGACATTACTGCCCCTGGTGATGCAGCAATGCCCATGTTCTCATTCCCAAGGAGCATCGCCTTCTTCCGCAGTGCCTTCCCCTGTTGCCCGCTTGAATCCTTTCCAGGTGTACGATGTCCGGGCTAATTCGCTCCATTTTCATATGCCGGCGTTAGACCCGTAGCTTCCCTTTCTTCCAGTTTTCCTGGTAAAGGTAAACGAGAGGGTTCTCTACGGGTAGATCAAGGCAGTAGTACAATAACCAATAACCGGTTGTAGTCGAATAACCAGTCTCTCTTAATATTTTTTTGAGAATTGTGGAGTCCTAAGTCCTCATCAACTTAGTGCTGGACCGAACCAGACTCTCCTAAAGTGGGAGTTGCCGTATTTTGCTTTCTAGCTGGCTGTGCCATAGGCACTAAATACAAGCTTTTCATTGAGTGAGACAGCATGCCTTCCATCAACCTGGTTGGGAATGATCCCTGGTGGATTCGAAATCTGTGACTTGTTATAACATGGGTAGTTCAAATCCGGAGCTTCCGTATTCATATTTTTGGGCACCCTTAGTGTAGTAGTAAACTACTAAAGGCTTTCCCACCACGACAAAGTGATGTCTGAAAAGGAGAAACCCTGTACGTTCTAATATTATGTGTGGCACACTTCATCCTAATTTTCCTTTTACAGGGTGTAGTGTAGTTTGTATATTCCATACTTCCAAATATTTTAACTTGATGGTGGTGCCTCGACCTACTTTCCGCAAGTGCTGGATACTGTTGCAGAACCTATATGGAGGTTTTCTCACACTCCGCACAGTACACAGATATCCATAGCTTCCCCAGGTGATAGTTCAGTCGGTAGTGACAAGTAAATATAACCCGGAGCCTCTTTTGGCTTTTAAACCGTCCCTGAAGCGCTTGGGTTCAAATCTCCTGTAAACAACCTGGACCGCTCCATTCCTGGTAGGTTCGCTCAATATAGTTCCTTCTGCCGTTGATCTTCATTTTTCAATGATTCCACAGAAGGGTCCTGGTCTTGCAAGCATATCCCTACTCCCTTCCTGACCAAACCATACTGGTTTGGAATTTACCTGGTAGGACCTAATTGCCTTAATAGCCGGTTGGGTATCCGATAGAATAGCAAAATTCAGCCCATATAATTCCTTTCGAGGTTGAAGGAGGCACATCGTTTCATATATTTTCCGCCTGAAATATGCTGACATTTTTACTCATTGGTTCAAAGTGCACTTTCTTAAGAGCAATGATCCCAGTGCTCGCTCCCCCTGCCGTAGGGATTCCATTAGTGTACTAGGTAATCAGTTGCTGGTATTAATCGTATTATATATCAATACCACGCTCTCTTCCTCCAGCATGTTTCAAACTTCTTATCGAAGTGAAACTTACTGGGAATGTTATCCCTTTCTGTCAGTAATTCGGGGTACCGCCTAGAAATGACATTACTTTATATACCAGGTATATCAGGACATTTTAAGGATTGCCCTTCTTGCCTGCAATTGTATGCGCAGATGGAGAGACTTCATAAGGACTTCTAGAGATACCGTTGGGCAACTTCTCATTACCCCACTGATACACACGCAAGTGAGTCTTTAAAGTTTATGTAATTGGCTGGCAGGTTGCTGTGCTGAGTTCCGTCCTGTATGTTCAGATTGACGCCCCATAGGTAATCATTGGTCTCATTAATGCTGTGTATATCCAGCGTAGCATATTTTGGGGTGCACCCCCACTTCTGTTATAGACCTGCAAGTCATCAGAGCCCTTGTGGCTTTCCGACATCTTCCGAATCCCCCTTATGTCCGCTGTTGCGGTGTCAGGTATAATGCTATTGCCTTCCGCATTGGACTGCGCTTTTGTACGTCTGTCAGTCCCCGGTATCTTCCGCTCGGCTGAAGAATTTTCGCACTACCTTTCTCATTCTTAGTGTCCGGATAGCTTAGTGGTTAGAGCACTGGGTTGTCATACGGAATACCGCAGTTCAAATCTCGCTGGTGGCAGTGGGATTTGTATCGTGACTTGAGGTCGAATACCAGTCGAGTGAATGAGTACCTGAGTCAAATCAGAGCAATAATCTCGGGCGAGCGCAATGCTGTTGATTTTTCACAAAAGGAATCCCAAATTGCCAGCATGTTTCCTCCTTGCAGACAGCGAATCTGCCCCCCGTACACCCGAGGTTCTTGAGGCACGGCTGTTCTAATGTTATCGTCGATATTCGCCGCTGCATTACTGTAGATGCAGCGTTTGCATGGTGGAGGTTAACCTGGACTATTTTAGTGCTGGCCATCGGTTCCTCTTCTAAAATGCCGGAGTAATGTCCTCCATCTCCGACATGTGGCAAAACGCGAGTTTTGCCATCCTTGAAGCTCTAGGTGAAGCTTGTTCAACTTCTCCTCTTCTGTGGCAGCAGATCCACTTCCCTGGTCGGTCCTGCCCTTTCAGCCTCTCTTGTCTCCACAATTCCTTCGTGGACCTTAGGCTTTAAATCCGATGTGTTTTCCGAGGTATTTTTTCCTTGGTTTCGCCCTGTGTACTTGCTCAACTGTGCTATCAAATCTGTAATTGATGAGGTAGCTATGACGTGTAATTGCCTCCAGGTATTGGTTGTCTACCCCGATCTTGAGAAGTTTGCCTTTGCCCTCGTCATTGCTTCTAAAGACTCTCCATTACCCGGTTTGGAGACATATATTTCCCGCTTCAATCGCCTTAGGAAGGTAGACCGTCACCATGTATGCTCCTGGTATATCATCCCCAACACACATCGTCTGCTCCATTCCTTCAACCCTGGCAGATAAGGGACTATAGTCCTAAACTAGTCCGCAGTGTCTCCCGCTATGCAGTTCACCAGGACACAACCTGCTTGAGAGCGCATACCGGTGAATATGAGCTCCTTATTCCATTCATCACAGATCTAGACGACGACGAGGTCCTCAATTATTTCCTGTTCCTTATGAATAAGTATTTTCTCCGGATACACTTTCGGCAGTATGACCAGTCGAATGCTCTTCAGCGCATCAGTATAGCTAACAGCGGGTCTCCTAGCTTCGGCCTTCACCTCTGATCACCCCGAGATTTCGCCTCTCTTAGGATCGGGTTTAAGTTTCTTGAGGGCATTTTCCTCTTACGGGTTGATTTCCGTTGCTTTCTTGGCTCTGATGTTCAAGCCTTAGATCTGTCCTGAGCCTTCTTATGGATCTCCGGTAGTTTCAGGCCGCCCTTCAAGCCTGCCTCTTCCCGTGTTTGTCCCTGCTTTTTGAGCGAAGACCTTCGTTGGTTGTGGCATTCGCAGTATGTCAATGTTAACCTGAGGTCCATTGCTTGACTTCCCAATTTCTCTATTCATTGGAATCCTACGAATATGGCGATTAGGAGCTCCGCCATGTCATAGCCTTTTGTAGCACTGTAAAGCAAGCCTTATTCACTGAGCCGACCAGGCTTTGTTCGAATGCAGTCAGTTACCCCCGAATGAAAACTATCCAATGGACTTGGTTTGCATAATACTCTGGATTGGGGAGTTATTTTCGAGCTTCTCCGTCTAGATCCCATTCTCAAAGAATAGTTTGATTTTGTGGATTCATTTCATTCTTTCGTGCTAAACAAGCCATCCCGTCCACTTCATCTTTATTCTAGAACGTTGTAGTTTAGAAGGCAGCGTATCCCACTACCACTATATTACGTAGCCACTATGTATAACAAGCAACAAAAACGCTGTTCCTTATATCATATATCTCCGTCACACTATTCCAACATAGAATGCACCTGTGTATTGTCAAAAATGCTGATACACTTTCATCATCTTCTGCTGAACAAGATAATAAAAATCACAACAAGGATCACATGCCATCATAAGCATTTATGCAGACGTGAGCATCGTGAAGCACTACATATTCTCAAATGTTATAAGGTGAGCCAGGGCTTTATGAATACATATGAATTAGCTTCTCATGCAGTCCAGAAAGACAGTCACCAGAGAGTCCCGCAAGGAAGGATATGTCTTGTAAGATTCGCTTGTGCAGAATATGACGGGAACCTTCTCTGAATTTTAATAAGTACCTGGTCTTAAGTGAATCCATTAAAATAGGAAAAAGAAAATACTTAAAGCAACGTGTGTGCCTTCCTAGCCTGACATGCACATGGTGGATTCATCGTTGGGACACCGCAGCTAGAGTAATTTTAGAACGTCTGACGGAAAGGACCTCACGTACGCAAGAGCGAAGGAATGGTAAATGGCGACAGTGCTTCTTATGGGGACTTCTTAGTTTTTTTCTTGGGTGGAAAATAAACTATATGAGGGCGTATAAATCTAAATGTATTCCAATGTACTTACAACTAAAAGAGATTACGAGGCCAGACTTGGGCAATCCTTTCTGCATTATTGGCATGGTAAAGGTATGTGACAGTTTCTCCTGAGCAAAAGTAGAAAAGCGGAAATTGGGGCAGTACTTTCCGTAGATTTCATTAAAACCAATCAAATTAAATAAATTCTTCAAATCTTCCCGCCGCTAAGGACTCGTATCCTTGTAGATTAAAGTCCCTTCTTGACCGCATTTACTTCTCATCCATCACGAAGCACACACGCTGCACACACAATACATTCTAAATTCGCTGCCAACAGTTTTTTTTATCTGCAAAACAAGTCCTGGAAAGGGAACAGGAAAAGGGAACGTTTCGGTTTTGTTGTCCGCTGAATAGAATGGAAAGTAGATTTGGACAAATGGACGTGATTTCATTGAATGAAATGTTATGATTTATTTCTCCTGAAAGGACTTTTCATTTCTCATCTCAAATGGGAACCATGCAATTTTAATGGATTTTTTATTATCATTATTACGATGGAACTATAGTCCTTGGAATGGGTACACCGCGAACTAAGCGGAATATTTGTTTGATTTTAGCATGCTTTTGCGCAGTGCTTTTTTAATGGGGCTAAATTTTCAGGATGTCGAGAATGCATGTACATTGAACTTCGTTTTTATTTTGGCTCTTTTGACAAGTTCCATTTGTTGCTTTGGGAAGTTGCGTCCATATTGTACAAGTTATTCGATGCACGAAATCGTGAGTACTAAGTATGGCACATAAAAGTGTGGAACATAAAACCATGAGGCGCCCAAATGGAGGAGAATACATTGAGGAATCTTTTTGAAAAGATAATCCATGAATTTCCATTGAATGGTTAGATCCATGTTAAGCAAACCCGAGGGACTAAGCTGGGGAATCCAAAACTCCAAATGGGGGTTAAAACTATTGGTTAAGGAGACCCTTTTGTGCGGGGCTTGCTGGAGGATTTCCAACGGGCCCTCGTAGAGTGGCTACAGTGACATTGGAGAAGCGTCCATCCTAATTAGGACATGCGTTCAGGATTCTAGATCCCTGGACAAGTCAGCCATAGTTTTCTTGTAGTCGCCAAGTGGCGGCGTCTTCAGCTTCGTCATTGCGTCTTTGAGCAGTGCTTAGTTTAGACCTGATATCGAGAGCAGGGTCCCTGGAGAGACTTAGGCTCTTCTCCTATTCCAGCTCTTCCAGACTTCCACTAAATTCTTCTCGAATAGCAGTCTGAAAGCCAAGTAGAATAAGTGACAGGACCTGCGACCAGCATGTCTCAGGTTCTTCCCGGATACCAGCTCTGTGGAACTTCCACAAACTTCTTCCCGATTGGCTGTCCGGAGGCCAAGTGGAACGAATGCGGCCAAGAAGGGATGTCTTGGACCATTATAGTGACCTTCCCTGTCCTGTGTCACCTTCCGGTGGCGTTTGGAGCCAACCAGTTGGCCCAATTCTGAGAAAAGGGAGGAATCAAACTGCATTCCCTGTTCGGTTATTATAATAGCCAGAACACGAAAGCGTGGAATCTATTCTCGATAGAGGGCCTTAGCACAAAATTATGCAGTAATATCTTTCAGAGGTTTCATCTTCCGCCACCTATCGTTGATTGTGAGGCGATACCTAAAACCGTGTGAGTCTCGGCCAATTATCTGAGGTAGATTGTACAGAAATGATTGGTGGATCAAGGCAACACTCTACCTCTTTCCTCACATGCTTTGTAGTCTTCCACTTCTGGCATACTATGCATTGTCTGGTCCAAGAATTAATGTCATTGTTCATGGACGGCCAGAAATACTTCGCGGTGACTAACCCATTCGTTGTCCGAAAGCCCGAGCACCCCAGATCATGAACGGCGTGAATTACTTCCTTTCGGAAATGAGGCGGAATATATGGCCCTGACCCCTTGTCCAAGGTCGCGCAGTATATACTGGATGTTGAGCCGAAGGAAGGAAACTCCCTAAATGTATATTTGGAATTGGTTCTCAAGCTCTCAAGAAGTGCGTAGTCTTTCTACACCTCCGCGATTGACGGAAAATCGACGATGGCGGTGATCTTGACCTCTACAACACGTGACGTGATCTTCTTGAAACACGTGCTGAATGTCGGAAGTGAACCTGCTGATAAAGCTCATATGCGGAAGTTAGTGAAGGGACGCTTTGTCGGGCTTTTGTGTCAGAACAAAAGTGAGTGGCTTATGGTCCGTGAACACTGTGAACGGGTTGCCGTCAAGGTATTACCGGAAGTATTTAATTACGAGGTACAAGGCTAATAACTAACAATCATAAGTGTTGTAGTTCCGCTGAGCGAGATTCAGCTATTTGGAGAAGAACCCCAGCGGCTCCTAGATTTGTTTCACTTTTTGTTAAAGAGCAGTACCCACGGCAATGTCTGAGGCATCGACCAATACAGCTAGGTGTGCATCTTGCTAAGGGAATGCCAGAAGTGTAGCATCCACCACCGGTTGCTTGGTGGTCTCAAACACCTGGACAACCTCTGGGACGGGAGTCTGATCTTTGGCCCAAACAAGAAGGCGTTAAGGATCGAATGATAGTTGGTGGCCTTGGGCAAGGAAAGACGATAGAAATTTAACTTATCCAGGAACCTTCTTAGATCGTTACCCCTTGTTGGAAGCAGGAAGCTCGAAATCGCTTGCACCTTGACTGGGTCCGGTTGGTTGCCTTTAGGAATAATCAGATGGCCAAGGAACCTCAACTGCAATTGCAAGAATTCGTATTTCTCAACTTTAAGTGCTAGACCAGCCGGAAGGAGACGTTGAAAAACGCACTCGAGGTGTTCCAAATGACGCGACCAGAACATCGTCCAAATAAACGAAACAGAAGAGAAGATTTTACAGCACAGAGTGGATGAATCTTTGAAAGGTATACGCCGCGTTGCACTTTCCAAAAGTGACCCTTGTGAACTCAAAGAGTCCGAAAGGTGTCGTTTTCGGAATATCTTCTGGAACTATAGGTATTTGATGGTATGCCTTAACTAAGTCGAGAAAGTACAGCGTTTTGCGATAGAGTGCGCAAAATCGTAGATGAGTCGGATGGGGTATCGGTCCGGAATCGTCTAAGCATTTAGACTTCATTCGCTGCGATAGAGTGCGCAAAATCGTAGATGAGTCGGATGGGGTATCGGTCCGGAATCGTCTAAGCATTTAGACTTCATTCGCTATTAGGTTTAGGAACCATATGCGACGACTCAAAGGGTCATATATTGTGAGGCACCAGAACTTCTGGCAGCTCTCGTTTCTTGGGTGTGTTAGTGTTATCGGCGGACTTACGATCATGCCAGCCTGCCCTGCTACTTGCTTAAGGTCCCGACGGCCGATCGCTAACGCAACCCATGGGTCGCACGTGGACCTTATGAATTTTATCCGTGTGAAGTTTAACATGTTCAGGGAGCTCAGTAAACCCACTCAGTCACAAACACTGTAGCATCTCTTTGCCAAATGTAACACCAACCAACTGCTTGATTCACACACTTCAAGGAGAGATTAGATATCGTCTGCGATTTGTAGTTTAGCCTAAAATTGACAGATAGACCAGTAGCTTCCTCCAGACAAATCAGTAATAGATCTGTGTGGCAAGCGATGGAAAAACTTCTGAAATATGGACATCAGTTGCACCACCGTTCTATCGTACACGGCCATGGAAGAATTTGGTATCCCGACGAAATTAATAAGACTGACTAGGCTGACCCTGACCAATGTGCGAGGCCCTGATAAAAGCAGCAGGATCACTCTCAAGACCACTCGACATCAACAACGGTCTAAGACAAAGGGATGCCCTACCATGCATCCTCTTTAACCAGGCCATCGAGAAAGTGATCCGTGATGCTGAGGTAGATGCAAGGGGTACGATCCTCTTTAAGTCCACCCAACTACTGGCCTATGCTGACGATATCGACATCATGGGGAGAACCACCCGAGATGTACAAACTGCCTTCATCCAGATCGAGCAGGCGACGATTGGGGTGAGATCTTGGGCTGCACATCAATGAAGGCAAGACAAAATATATGGTGGCCATGTCAGCACCGAAGACGAATCAACCTACAACATCAAACCGCACTGGTCAAACGCAAACACGAACAAGAATAAGGATAGGAGAATACAACTTTGAGACCGTTGACAATTTCTCCTACCTAGGGTCGAAAATCACAATCGATAACAGCTACGATGATGAAATCCGCGCACAAAAATTGCGTACTCTTGGCCGCGTTCGAGGGAAGAATCTTCCGAAGAATTTTTGTCCCCTACATGAGGATGGACGATTCCGTACGATGGAATCTATGAGCGATACCATGACGTCAGGTTGTGGATAAAATCCGGACCAATAGCTTACGGTGGGCGGGTCACTTAATCCGTACGGAAGAGGATGATCCAGCCCGGAAAGTCTATAATGGCAATATCTATGGTAGAAAAGGTAGACGTGACAGACCATTCCTGAGATGGAGCGACGGCGTAGGTTGGACGTCAAGCAGCTTTTAGGGCTATCGAATTGGTGGACCTCGGCGCAAAACCGGGATGTCTAGAGTTCCTCCTGATCAGCACTAGACAAGAGGTACTAGATGGAATTCTAGGAAATACTATAATGAACGGACTGGTTAGGAATTGGAGGGTATCAAACGAGCCTTCTATGTGTGATCACAGAATAATCAGTTTCGACATTGAAGGTAATTCTGAAATAAAAACAGCAGCAGTAAATGGCATTTTTCCAGCACTAACCCAGAGAGGCCCAGGAATCATCTTAGAGTCTCCTCCGAGAGTGATAAGGGGCAGCATAGCCCTAGGATATGCAGTAAGGGTCTTTGCCGAGTGTTTTCACTGTAAACTAGCCACACTGCAAAAAACTGTGTGGCTGGATATCACCATTGAGAACGACATCCATTGGTTTGTTCAGAGTACTGCAATGAGAGCAGCTCGTAAACTAATTCCGATTAGATCTATAGGGAAACAAAGGACGTGAGGGGCACAGAGCATTGGTAGAGTTATTGCGAGAACTGAATCCAATTCTTACAATGCCTTCTGATTCTCGGATCCCCATTCAATTTTTTGGTAGAAAAGATGAAGTTGTCTTGTAGCGAAGAGAAAATTGGGAGGAACGGGAGAAATGCGTGGTGGAATATACGGAACTTTTCTACATCGATAGATCAAAAACAGAAAAGGGTTCTGAAGCCGAAGTCTGCCTCTTGAATAAAAACGAAAAGTGTGCTTTTTCCTTTGGACAATATGCAATATGAAGTATATGCGATCCTAAGGGCAGCAACTTGGATGATTAACGAACGGTTGGAGGGCAGGTGCATCGCAATCTGCAGTGATAACCAAGTTGCACTGAGGACGTTAAGTAGTCCCTTGGTCACCACGAAAATTTGGAAATTTGCTTCTGGATTTAGAAAAAGGAATGTAAATCGCCGTTTAGACAAAGATTCCAGCAAAATGATGCTATAATTGTTTAGGTTCCTCCAGTCAAAAGAGGATTGTCAAACAAACTGGCAATCAATCAATCAACCCCGGGCAATGAAATTAAGAGGCTACCGCTCAACCATCTCGGCCATCGCACCGTCCTAAGGAAACAAAACTTTCATTTTCAGCTAAACGCTGTTATCGGCGGTATGAAAGCCCAATTGCTATGTAATATATTCGTCTTCTGAGAGGGATGCCTACTACTTACAGCCAAAGGGTATACCGCCCCCGTTTTTCATCAAATTGTCCTATTCTATCTTCCCAAAAAAAACTTAGCACAAGGATCATAAGTATCCCTTCCCCAACGCTTTTATTAACCTTTCCAAAGTATGAAAATTATCAACATTATTCTCTGATTTAAGGGTATTGAGTTGAAAATAATTTTCAAAACAACAAATCTTGCAGGTTTTCATTTTACATTGCAGTTGAAAAGAATTGGAAGTTGGAAAACAGGCCAAGTTTTCAAAGAGTCTCTGGAAAATGTACTATAATTAGAATATCCACAAATAAAGATAATTAAATTGTACTTAGACTAGGGTTCCTCTCCCCACCTTAAGGCAAGACTGGAACTAACTCTTTCTCCGGAGATATTATAATTACCCAATATAATCTTGACCTTATAAAAGCCTCAAACTGTTGCCCAAAGAGCAAATTAGTGTAAATCTTCATACTGAAGTGACGAAGCCTTGGTTTTATAAAAAATACAAAATACAGCATCAATGGATAAACGTAAACCAATTTTGGAGCCGCTACCAAGTAATTTCACCATTCCTACAGCGAAAAAGGCGCGCACCAGCAATTTCTCCAAGGAATATATCCAAGAGCGAGTCATTGCTGGAAGACAAATTCTGCAAGAAGAAAAGGCCATGACCGCACCAGAGGAGACTGCTCATAAACCGACAAAAATCACGAAGCGAAAAGGATCACAAAGCAAACCTCAACTCTCCACACAAAAACAAGAAAGAACTGAAAACGTTCAAAATCCCGAACCAACTAGAAAACGAAAGAGGTCACGTAGCAACCGTTCATCCTCGAGTGACCCGAATATAGAAAACTGTGAAAGTCACGAAGGTGCTAAAACCAAAGTTGAACAGGCTCCTTCCAGTTACTCAACGGCCAAAAGGCCGAAAATTTCAAGCAGCAATGTCAAAGTTGGGAATGCGCAGCACTCAGCGGCTCTTAGTACTCCGGCTCCTCGTAAGACCAGTGAATCTGTGAAAGTGGGAAATGGAGCCCAGGACGACCGTATGAAACAAGGAGGCGAATTGCAGCCAAAGCCACAGAAACGTCCTGAAACTGATTCGAAGCCGTTGAAGGTCCAAGACCAGGATCAGGTCGGTGCCGAGATGGATGCCGAAATTGCACTGATCGAAGATGAGGCCAGGCAAATACTTGAGATGGCAGAGGAATATGCTACAATAATACAGTCACCCGATACCAGCCCAGTAAACTGTACCTATTTTGACGGCGGTTACTCCCCTTCTTCATCGCAGCAACTACCTCCGATGGTAGATTTTAAATCGAAGGCAACTCAAATTCTGACTTGGGCAGAGCAATCGTATTTAGATTTCGAAGATTTGTTGGAGAAATTTTGTCAACCCCCTCTTCAGTCTACTGATAATCCTACAGGGTCAGAATCTCCAACTATAGCACACCAAGCATATACGAATTTACAAAGTTTGTCAATGAAGTGCCGCCAAGAATTTCAGAAGCCTGAGGAGTCTAAATTCCGAACCTTGCAGGAACAATATTCTGGATTATTGGAAAAGGTAGAAAAACCACCAAGGATGTTGATGAAGCTTAAAGCAAGTGTTGATCGAAGAGAGAAAGCTGGTGTGCTTCATGAAATACCACCTCTAAAAAAGGAGATCGAGGAGTTAACGAAACTGGTCGAATCACGAGACTTCCAAAATAGGAAGAAGAGGTTGGCACTGATGCGAGAGCATCTGAACGCTTTGTAGTATGTGCGATATTAATACTTGGGGCGAGTCAGTTGTAGTTAAAAGGCAAGTCAACGGTTAACTATTAGTTGACTTGCGTCTTTGGGCTTTTGCCGACAGATTGTTCTTGGGTGATTCGGCTCCTTTGCGATCGAATGTATAGAGGAGCAGTGTTGGGTAGGGTAACGTTAAGTTTTAGCGACTTAATCATATCCTTGTAACTGTTGTTTTGCAAATCATTTGGTTTTCGCCAGAAATTTTAACTCTACATTGACAACTTTGTGCATTATTGTTTAATAACCAAAGAAAATATATAAATAAAATAAATATAAAAAAATAAATAAATAAAGATATATTTTACTTCTGGCAAGAAACATGTTTTCCGTCTCGACAGAGGAAAGTTCTCCCTTGTTGGCTAAATTATTTTTTTGGAAGTCACAAATGCAGAGCTTTCCTCTTTATTAGTATGCTCTCTTCTGACCTCCCAATTCCCACAATGCGGTAATATCCTTTCTATTACTCCCTCCCTAAAGTGTGACTTATCCACTGCTCCTCCTTTCGATCACATTGCGGGCAATTCTGATGTCCTCCTCCTTGCACCTATGATATTTTATATCCCGACACATCAGATATCAGTTTCTCCGCGGCCAACGAACGATTTTCGACCCTTTTGTGACGCTCTATACACTACTGAAATCATTGCGTCCTGCGACATCTTCTGCTGTGATAAGCACAAAGACGAACGCTATCGGCTGTCGTCAGGGCTTTTCTTGTTATTCGCATCCAAGAGAGAACTACTGTTCAACGCGAAATGGTCGATCTAATTGCACGTTCGGTAGCGAATCTTATGACGGGTTCTGTGCTCGAACAATGGGCCACCAATGACGAGGTCGTCTTTGTGCTGCAAGCTGCAGAAATCCATTGGAAGTCTCCGTTGGTCCATAGCATACAACTGTGAGGCCTCATAACCTGAACCGGGATCTTGCGGTTGAAAGTTTGTCTTTCACCGGCTCCCAGGTGAAGAAAGCGCAGCGCGCCTTACGGTAGCCATCAGAAGCAAAACGACACCTGATTCGCGTCTCTTGCCATTTGGCTTTCCAGAGTACAAAAGCTCGTGACTATTAGTGTGTCAAGAGGCCACCCCAGGCGCACCATCCTATTTCGATTATGTCTAGAATGCCCAACTTATATCGTTGAAATTCCCGCTCGAGTTGGAGAAGGTGCTTTGGCACCTTTGCCGAGAAGCATGCGCATATTCTAGAAAACAATCGTAGTCCGTTTTCGATAGCCAAAAATCTTTTCAGTGAGGTCTATCCGAGGCGTTGTTGACGTTTGGGATGCAGTAAAGTTTCAAAATTTCTACGCCCACAAATTTCTGTCATAGACCTAGGGCATGTATCGGCACGAGGAAAAGTTCGATTTACCTTGCCGTGCCGCCAGAAGAACTACAACATTTGACGAACACCATAGCAAGTAATTAAGAACAAGCTCAAACTTGCCACAAGAGACAAACTGGAGTCAAAAGTCGGGGCTTTGGAAAATGCATTCGATATCGCCTTCACTAAGTACGGCAAAAAGATACTGCCCTACTAAGCACAGCCAGAAGATACTGCACCGTGATGGGATGAAGATCTCTCCAGCCTCAGGAAATTGACGAGGAAAATCTTTAACATCTGCCACAGGCATAAACATTAGCAACCATTCAAGGACTGCCTAAAAAAGTACAAGTCGGCCATCAAGACTGCCAAGAGGCGGTCTTGGTTGGTGGTTTCTGACCAAGTAAAATAAGAGCCCATCCATTGGAGGGGAATGCGGCCACCCCAGCCGTACGAGACTATCAAATCGGTAAATGTCGGGGCTATAAACAGCTTTTCCGCATATGGAAGAAACAGAAGGTTGTTCCGTGGCTTGTTGAGATTTACCGGAGCTGTATCTCTTTCGGATACGTACGACAGTCCATGGGCCTGAGATGCACTTTCGACCAATCAGCCTATAGCGTGTCCTGGACATCCGCGACGATTAAGGAGAGAACGCCTTTCTGTAAATTCCATTATGGCTACCTCAGGAAAATGCGCAGGAACTGCAGTCCACGTAGTAATCACTGCAGTGCAACCACTATACCTTAGCCTAGTACCAACGCCATCAAGGAAATCTTGACCAGTATTGGATTGGACGGGTATCTTCCCTATTAGATTATATCCATGCTACACCAGGATAATCCAGTCGTATCTGGGGGGCAAAAATTCTTCGGAGGATTCCTCTCTCGAACGCGGCCAAGAGTTCGCAATTTTTCTTACTAAGAACCCAAGTTTCCGAGGAATACATGGCCACTGGCAAGATCATTGTCTTGTATATTAAGAGCTTTGGCCCTATGGTGAGACGTTTCGAGCGGAACAGTCTTCGTAAGCTGAAATAGGCTCTGTTGGCTGACAACAACCGTGCCCGGATTTTATCATCGTAGCTGTTATCGGTTGTGATTTTCGACCCTAGATAGGTCAACGGTCTCAAAGTTATATTCTCCTATCCAGTGATGTTGTTGGTTCGTCTTCGGTGCTGACGTTGCCACCATATATTTTGTCTTGCCTTCATTGATGTGCAGCCCGAGATCTCGCCCCTATTGCCGCCTGCTCGATCTGGATGAAGGCAGTTTGTACGTCTCGGGTGGTTCTTCACATGATGTCGATATCGTCAGCATAGGCCAGTAGTTGAACAGATGGTGCAACTGTTGTCCAGTTTTTCCATGCGTATGAGGTTATCCGGCCTAGCAAGATAGCGGAGAATATCTTATAGATGATACTCAGCAATGTGATACCTCTTTAATTGCTGCACTGTGTGATATCTCCCTTTTTATGTATGAGACAGATAATGCCTCGTTCTCAATCGTCAGGCATTGATTCGCTGTCCCATACCTTGAGCACAAGTTGATGAACCACTTGGTGTAACTGGTCGCCTCCATATTTAACCAATTCGGCTGTAATTCCATCGGCTCCTGGCGACTTATGATTTTTTAGCCAATGAATTGCACGGACTGTTTCTCCTAAACTTGGTGGTGGCAGTATTTGTCCGTCGTCTTCAGTTTGCGGGACCTCCAACTCGCCGAGGTTCTGGTTGTTCAGTAGCTCATTAAAGTACTCAACCCATCGCTCCAATATGCCCATTCTGTCGGAAATCAGATTTCCCTCTTTGTCTCGGCAGGATGAGCATCGAGGTGTATAAGGCTTCATCGGTTCCTCCCTGTACTTTTCTAGTTCACAGACTTGTTGGTTCTCCCAGGCTTCCTTTTCCCTTTTGTGAAGTCGCTTCTCCGCTCGACGAAGTTCGTGATAAGTCTCTGCACTTGCCCGCGTTCTTTGAGAATGCAATATTACTCGGTATGCGGCATTCTTCCGTTCCGTTGCTAGCTTACATTCATCGTCAAACCGTTCCGACTCCTTTTGCGACTGGGGCCAAGTATGTTTGTGGCCGTATCCTTGATAACGTTCTTCAGGTGGTTGTGAAGATCATTTGTTGATGCTTCATCTCCAGGTCCTCTGTTGACTGCAGTTATTACGGCATCCATTTCCCTCTTATAGGTCTCGCGGAGGTTGTGTTGTAGATGGGTTCAGTGTTCACTCTCACCTGATTGTCAGAAGGGATTCTAGGTGGTTGTTAATCGAGCTCGGAGCACCATGCCAACGAGATAGGGGCGTGAACGTTAATAAGGCTTATATTTTTAAACTTACCTCGCAAGCGCAGAGTGCATGGCCGTTCGCTTATGTTTTCAAAGCCGATAACAGCAGGTTTCATTTTTTGGCTGACTAAGAAACCTACTCCGAGCACATGGTTTACTGGATGACCGCTATAATATATGGTGTAGTGGCTCTTCTCCAGGAAACCGGGCTCCGTCCATCGTATCTCTTGTAACGCTGTTATATCAGCCCTATATTGGGACAGGGTATGGACTAGCTGCTCATCAGCTATATCTCTGTACAGGGAGCGCACGTTCCATGAGAAAATGCGCAAATCGTTATTCCGTTGTCGTTGCCGGGTTCGTCGTTGTAAAGTCCATCCTGTCCGAGGCTCCTTTCGTGGCCCCGTAACATCGGTTTTCCGTGTAGGGTTGTCAGCCCTACCCCTACCCCCTCCTGGAGGACCAGTTGGGGCAGCTTTTCGTTACGAAAGAGCTCCCAGCGATCACCACGTGGGGGTGGAGATAGGGTTTGGTAGTAGAGCCGTTGGTGTTGGTTCAGCAGGCATTTCTGCTCCATCGTGGGTACCAATCCACGTTTCGCCCTGGGACCTATACTACCCTTTGAAGCAAATGATTGGTAACGCTTTTGGAACCTGGAATGTTAGACCGCTAAATAAATCCGGTGCTGTCAAAGACCTACTCTTACAGGCTAGAAAATACAGTGCAGGTCAGAATCAATAATAGCCTGACAAATGCACCTCTACTTTTCAATCTGCCACTGCAACAGATTATAAGGAAGTTGGCTAGGAACACATTGGACACGCTGCTTTATAAGTTCAACCAAATCATCGCATATGCGGATGTAATGAAGATTTTTATAAATGTGGACATAATCTTCGAGGGTAGACCCCTGGCTAGAACACTAGTAGGTAAGAGATGACAAATGGTCAATCAGATAGAACCATGAGTTGTATCAAATACAATATTTGATAACCCTATATATATGGTTGCCACTCACCTTGATGGGGTGCAGTGCGTCAACCACATCTACGAGCCATATTTCGCGGTTATCTGAAATATCCTTCCCGAGCCGCTCGCACTCCTCCCCTACTGTTCTACGCCAAGTGCTTTGGGACGATCCACTAATCGGTCGTCTTGGGGAAGTCGGTTCCATTGCATGGCGTAGCATGCGTTGCAATCGTCGCCCCTCCTTAAAGTGTGACCTATCCACTGCTACTTCCGCCTTCCGATCACAGTGCGTACAAGTGGTAAGGCGTTAAAGTTCTTCGCTTGATATAGTATCAGGCCAGCACACCCCGATGATACGACGCAGACAGGTTTTGACAGAAGCTTGAAGCTTTTGACTAGCAGTGGTGTCCGCTTTCCATGTGCTATTCCCATATTTCAAGACAGAAGGAATACTAGCAGAGAAGAGTTTCAACTTGGTCTTCGTTTTGTGATAACTACATTTCCAGACAAGGCAGCGAAAGCATTCAGTGCCATCGTCGGAAAAATTACGCTTTATACATAGATGCACAAATTGATCGACGCCTTCGATGTTCTTCCCATTAATGCAGACTGAGAACCTGCGTTTTGTTGGTCTTTATCTTTGGTCCAACTCTACTTGTCTCTCTTTCCAAACCCAGTGCCGTTTGGCCAAGGTCCAAGACCCAGTGAAAGAACATCCAGATGTCGTCAACTAGTCAAGGTGTTTCAAGAAAGACGTCATTATCCATTAAACTCCTCCACGTCCTCAAGCCAAGCCAGCATGAAGAACGTCACCGGTAATAAGGAGAGACGATATCGGCACAAGATGCAACCCGGGCGGACTCGTTTGTGGCCTAGATTTTGCCTCGGTTCAGCACGTAATATTAGTTTCTCTGGAATGCCCCTCCTTCATAGAACTTTCTAGGTGCTCTTCCTGTTCAGCTTATTCGAAATTGATGAAGAGCAGGTGCAGCGAGAATCTAAACTCTGCGTGAAAGCAGCAGATCTGAAGTAACTGCAGGGACAGCGATAAATAACCCTGCAAGGAGGCCGTTAACCGAAGCGGCTTTACTTCGTTTGAGTGCATTGATGGCCGAAAGGATTTCTCGTCTACTTGGAGGAGCAGTCCGTATCTGAATGTCATGGTGACTAGCCATTTCATCCACAAGAGGCGAAACTCAAGCGGTTGTGACGTGTCCTTTCAACCTCTTCAGTTGTTCATCATCGTGGATGAAAAGTCGACCGTTGACATCCTTCACAGGACCATCGAAAGATTTGCGGCCACACGTAAACCATTTCGTGATGCGGTGTACAGTTCTCAAATCATTGCAATCAGCTTTCCTGGCCAGCGTAAATTCTGTCTTTTCACGCTGAACTTTTCGGGATTTTGCTCGGTATCGGAGTTCGAGCGCGTCACGCTCGTCATCACTCGCAGCGGCCAATAGAACCTTCAATCCCTTTCATTCGTCGATCCGCTTCGACGATTCCGCAGTCAACCAGATCTTATAGCATCTTCTCAGGATGTGACAGGCGACCTGTACAGCACTCGAGAAAAGAGCATTTCTAATGGCGACCAATGCTCATTCACATTTTTCGGCGGGATACTCAGTATATCTGTCGTGCGACAGCTGGGTCATACCGCCGACCGATATTGAACTTAGGGGGTTCCAGCTCTCCAACCCTGAAAGAAATGGTGGACGCAACAAGCAAATGAACGTAAACAATCATCAGGTGATCCCTTTCGTAGCCAATGTTAACGCCTCTTTTGTTACGCACGTTCAGAAGATAACTCCTAAATTTATTGCTGATCGTGAAGGGATCGATCTGATTGTTCGTACGACGTCACTCACTTTGTGGCAGGCTCTGCGCTGGAACAATATTGCCATCAATGACAAGGTGGTGAAAGATGCAGAAATCCTCGAATCACCCACTTTTACCGTTGCAGTCGCCAAGACCTTGTTTCCCCATTACATATCCGAGGAAGGCGTTATCTTATCATGCATTGCAATCGCAATGTCGCCTTTAGGAAGTCTCCCCTGAACTGCGTTTAATTGCTCGTAGTAAGCATCTTTCTTCGCCATATCGGAAGTCTCCGTTGGTGTGTAGCATTGTACAATTGTGATGCTCCTTAACCTGGACCGAAATCTTGCAATTGGAAGTCTGCCAAAAACCGAGGGATAATTTGAGTGTACTTTTTAAGTCCCAACTTCCAGGACCCTGAAGTCTCTAAAATAATCGAAGTTCGGAAGCTGGAATGGGCTGTCCACGTTGAACTCGGATACCAAAAAGAGCACTCAAAGGGAAAACAAAGCGCTGGGCAGATTCTGTAACAAAGACAGCGCACTAATGTTCAGATTTCCAAATTGAAAAAAACGACCGATAACTCCAATGGTTGGAGGAAGAAAATCCTGGAAACCATGGCCCAAAATGGGCTGCAGAATATCGACAACGTCTAAAGGATAACCTTCCTTAAAGTGAGCCAGATCTTCCAACCGACAACAAGACTGTTGTTTTCTTTTGACTAACCTTTGGTATTCTTGTGAAGCATGGTGTCATGCAAGGTGGAATTGACATGGTCATTTCTGTAATTTTGTGGTTGGACCGTCCGACAGTTTTGGTACAATTTATCACCAGAATAGGAAGGGGAATATATTCAGGCCCCTTACAGGCTTTCCTTTATTTTAGACATCTCTAAAGTCACTGGCAACATAGCATATTGTGAAGCGATAACAATTCCAGTCCTGTAATTCCAGTCAGATACATGGGAGGATACCAACTACTACAGCCTCTGCATCACTTGCAAAGTATTGTAATTACATCCTCGAATTCAAATATAAATTACGCTCTCCTTACGATTACACCCTTCCTCCCTCCTTAATATTTTCCAAGCGACTCATCTTTAATTTCCTTCCAAAAAATACAATTAATCCCTGAAATTCCTCCCAAGACTCCCAATCATCACCTTCCACCCCCAAATCAGTCTAGACTCCCTGGTCCGGTATCATTACGCCAATGCGAATAAAAAAGGAGAATATTTGGAGAAAGAGATAAATTTGATTTGTAAATTTTGTCGGTTTAAGTTTATGCGAAGAAAATCACCTCGGACCCGGGGCTGCCGCCATTCCATTGTTGTTTATGTATCCGACTTGCAGATTAGTCCGGTAGCAAATTGGATAAGGAAATTTCTGAATTCAATTAGCAACAGGGTCTTTCATATTGTATTTCCCATCTCCGGATTTTCCTTATTTATTCCCGTTTTGCTATGAATATTTGCATTGGCGGTTGGGTGTTAGTCGACTGGAGCAGCGAATGAATTATGGCGGACGGGGACGGAAAATTGCAATTTGGTGGTTTAGTTTTTGTTCCTCCGCTCGAGTGAATTGGAAAGGTGATATATTGTCGGCAGGGAAGATAATTCAATTTGAAACAAGATGAAAGTATTGTTTCATGTTCGCTGATACAAATTGTGTTTTCAAACCGTGTTCATTTAGGGGATGAAATATTACTTCTTTCAAATGTAGAGGCTTCGAAATTTTAGCAATTAATCAAATAATTTTTGGTTCTTCTCAGGACAACTGTTCCCGCTTTGATGATAACGCCAAGGGTTACTTGGATCGACACTGCATTAAGCAAGAATAGTTCATTCTATTATTGTATCTAGAATACACATCCTTGTTTCAATTCAAATGAATTAAACTATATTTTGTATCCTCAAGGCAAGGGAAATAATAGTATCAAAATAAAATTCATCTCCAATATCATTTGTGTATGTTATGAAACGAATAGTATCCAACTGCATGTGAGCTGAGGCTTTAGCTTGAAGATATTAGGATATCCTTTGCCATCCACCCTAGACATTATGTTCACCTGGATTTAATATCAAGCAGTTGCCTAATGGAATATTACAACATGCTATGGAATTGGATTTCGAGTAAATAATATTTTAAGGAGGAGTGGCAGGAGCGGTCTTAAATCCTCCTTGAGCAGCTAAAGCCCCATTTAGTATGCAGTTAAAGACCGCAACGAACAGGAAACAAAACAAGTTTTTGTATTTAACTAAACGGCAGGATATGACAAAAGAATTTTAAATTTGGACGCCGAAATTTGCTTTTCCTAGTTTGATTGGGTGATCAACGCGTGTAGTTGCCGTCCTCTTTGCTATGCTGGTTGCATATATGCCAAGTTTTCATCTTGCAGTAGACAGGCAATGGTTCCTCCCTTATATCAGTGTTTCCAAGTCGTCTGCATACACCATCACCTTCGCCTCCTTCCTGCCTAATAACTGCAGAGAGAGAGATGACGCCTCCATGATGTCCTTCTGCACATAGCTCTGGCCAAGTAGTTATATCCTATATCAAATTGAATTATCACTGTCCTAAGCATAGATCGAACTCTTGGCCGCGTTCGAGGGAAAAATCCTCCGAAGAATTTTTGGCCCCCTACATGAGGATGGACAATTCCGTAGCCTACATAGCCTACGAAATCTATGAGCGATACCATGATCGTCCGGTTGTGGATAAAATCCGGCTCAACAGGTTGCGGTAGGCGGGTCACTTAATCCGTATGGATGAGGATGATCCCACCCGGAAAGTCTATAAGGGCAATATCTATGGTAGAAAAAGAAGACGAGGCACACCCTGCCTAAGATGGAGCGATGGCGTGAGTCAGGACGCCAGACAGCTTTTAGGGATATCGAATTGGTGGACCTCGGCGCGAAACCGGGATGTCTGGAGTTCCTTATTAAGGCAGGCCTAGACCGGATACCGGTTGTTGCGCCGTTGATGATGATGATGAAGCATAGATCTTGCCCATCTAGGAAGATACAGCTCCAATTCTATACTTCCTAGCACCTTGGCGGATTTCATGTTTACATTGTCAAATGCTCCCTGTGTAGTCTTTTTTTATGGGTGAAGATGGAAATCTTAAAAAGACGATGATGCGGCAGGTTGCATCAGTGTGTGGGATTCTCACCCACTAAAACCATCCCCACCTCTCCGCCCATATTCTCCCGGGACCACCGCGAAGTACTACTTCGAGAGGAGAGCTCCTTCAATCGCACTTTCCGTGCTGATTCCAGTTCCTTCAGCTTCTCCTGTAACGCACTCCAGTTCGCTGCGGACTTCAGCATCTCTTCCATGAAGTTATGGGCTCCGATAACTGCATTGAAGGCATCATTGAACTTCCTTCTTTCATTCGCGAATCTCGGACAGTGGAACATAACATGTTTCGGGTCCTCGGGTGTAGCGGCGCATTCGGAACATTTTGGAGACTCATCCAATCCGAAGCGATGCAAGTACTTCCTGTATCAACCGTGCCCCGTAAGGAACTGCAGACACTCGACCCGTCTCTCAATACACGGGATGAGTGTATGGGTCCAGCGGCCCTTTTCGGAATTATCCCACCGTTGCTGCCATCTGTATCTATACAGCTCCTTTCTAGTGACATTTAGGAAGCCCGCAGTCACTTCGGCCAGATTTCCCCTCCTTCTCCGGTAGAGACAGTGTGCCTCATTCGCCAGAAGATCCAAGGGAATCATTCTCGCGATGATACACACTACACTACACTACACACCCCCAGCGCGATTGGTTGGCATGCCGAAGTCACTCTTCTCTGGTTCGCTGGGTTATCCAGTGCGCACACCCAGACAGGAGCCGTGTATAGCAGGATGGATTTCACCACCCCTGCGATAAGCAACTGGCGACTAGATTTTGGCCCTGCAATATTTGGCATCATCCTTGCTAAAGATAAACTAGTCTTTGCTACTTTTTCGCAAGCATAGTCCAGGTACCCCTAAAAGCTCAACTTGGCATCGGTCATTACTCCCAGGTATCTATCTATCCATGATATAGACTTAGATCACTATCTCGTTGACTCCGAGCTCGAATAACAACACCACCCAGAATCCCTTCTGAAAATCAGGTGAGAGTTAAGACTGAAGCCATCCACAATACAGCCCTCCGCAACACCTATAAGAGAGAAATGGATGCCGCAATAACCGCAGTCAACAGAGATCACCTGAATCTCTGAATACAAAGCCTGCTAGACGAGGGAGCAGCTGATGAGAACAGAGCGCGGCTGGAAGAACGACTGACTTCGATACTACAAATAGTGCCGGAGGCAGAAGATTTGGACTCGGGGTGAAAATTGTACAGACCTTACTATTTTCCCTTCTTTGCATTGATATTTCGCAGGTTGAATTCCATTCTTTCCGCCCCCTTCCATCTGGCCTCACTATAAAACATCCCGCGGACAACACCTAAACAAGACTGAGCAGCAAGACTTAATGTCATGCGAGTACAGTGTTTCATTAAGATAAGCGTGCAACGAGCGTCACACCAATGCCGTCGGCGAAACTAATGGAACCAGTAGGGAGGGCTAAACATAGAACGGACCCTTGTAGAATTTCACATCTCATTTGATATAATTTCATTCCTTCATTTGATTCGCCGCACAGAAACCTATCGATAAACAAGTCGGTAACGATACATACTAGGTACTTCGGCCTACCTAATTTGATTAGGAACTCAAGTAATTTGCTCCATTTCGCGGAATTGAAGGAGTTCTTCACATTCTGTGTGATCACTACACAGCATTTGTCCTCATCAAGTGCAGCCTTAGCCACCAGGCTAACTGCATCCGTCGTAGACTTCCCCTTTCGACAACCGGACTTATTCTTAGAGAGGCCGCTTTCCTCAGGAGCCTCAGGAACTTATTCTTAGAGAGGCCGCCTTCCTTTTCGTCAGTTGGAAGTAATCCGCTACAGATTATACTTTGCCGGTATTATTTAGAAAGCATATCGATCTGCATGATAAAGGTTCATTCAGTCGTTTGTTGGGCTTGGGAATGAGAATTGGCCTCTGTTTTTTCAACTCTATGGAAAATACTCGTTCCTTAACATATTCAGTGAATACCTCGGCAAACATATTTGGCACTATATTCACTGCTGCCTTATGGGCTTTGTTGCGGATACTATCCAAGTCAAGAGCCTGATTTTCTGCTATTCTTGCAACTTCTACGACTTTTCCTCGCTTACCATTGCGATTTCGACGAGATCCGCTTGAACAATAGGAAGACTAGCAGTATTCACATTTGGTGGCAAGTGGTTCATCACTAGTTAGGGCAAGTAATCGATGGAGGGCGTCTACCTAAGATTTTGAATATCACTGTTTTGTAGGCGCCGCCCAGGGGCCCGAATCAGCTTCCTTATACAGCCGCGTGCAATCTTTTCGCCAGTAGTTCTGCAGTTTTTGACAAATCCGGCTTGATTATTTGAAAGGTTTCGCGAATACGATTGTCAAAAATGCGTTCAAAAATCTTCACGGTATGGGAAAGTAACTGGATCTTTGCAGTCAGATAATATTCTACATTCCTCAATAACCCGGTTGAAGAATTCTAGAACTTAGATACGATGCCATTAAGTCCTGTTGCTTTCCCCCATTTCAATCGTTTTATTGCTTCCTCGATTTCACTTGTGCTGACAATTACGTTACGTGTTTGTGGTTTTACGTCGGTACCTGTCTCGGTGAATTGATCCCATAGTCTTCTTAAGCACGGATTGATTTTGTGACCATAACCAGAGCCCCGCTGCAGCAAACAACAATGGTACCAATCTATACAAAGTGCATGGCTTAGCATTCATATTGGTGGATGCCAGACCTAATTAACATTTACGGAACTAAAAAGTACGGTTCCCGTGTTGAAACGCAACACCACGTCGAGGTCCGAAGGTCTCTGTTCGCTTGAACGTATCCAACAACCCCCATGAAACTCCCGCAAGGGGGCCAACTGCCACAACTGAGCTGTACTCACATACAACGGGAGTTCACCCGAAGTATAAGATTCCAGGGGCTACCCCGGTTCCCATGGTACCAGTATACCCCTGGTAAGGTTTCGTGACCAAAACCACTTCAGATGAGTCCCCGTGCAGCCTCGGGTCTGATCGCCCTAATTAGGCCTTTGGAGCATTCACCTACTGCATCACGGCCAACAAGCGAATGCGATACAGCGTCTCCCGGTGCCACCACTATGGAGGTTTTCCTCAATCACTTGGTTTTGGTTCAGCCGACAGGTTTGCCTCCTCATCTTCTTCACCCACACCTCTGAACACCAGTTTCATTGACAGGTGGAATTACTCCAAATGTCGGCAATGTTTGTGGAAGTGGAGGATGAACAAATTCTTCAGTTGAAATCTGCCCGAAATATTCTTGCCCTCTATTCGTGGCGGCTCAACGATGTGTGAGCAAATACCATTCTTGTCATTGTCAACGAAAACGTTCGAATTCCTATCTGCATCATTGTCGGCCTTTGGCAACTAAATACAGATCTCTCGCCATCCTAAGTGTCCAGTTTATCGTAAAAATCTTCGTAATGTCCATTAGCGATCGCTTTCTATGCTTGGCGGTTGGCATTCTTGTAAATTCCTCAATTAGTCAGCGTTTTATCGTCGAGAAATGTGTAGTAGAGGAGTTCCTTTTAACAGACCTTCATTCCAACATCGCCATTCGAGACATAAGTATTTCGGTTGATGAACCGCTTACCTGGCTTGTGAGGTGGGGTGTTTACTTTTGCTCCACCATTCATCCATATTTGTAGTGGTTGGCAATCCCGCAAATGAGATCATTTCTTCTCATTAATTCATCACCATTTAAGGTGCGGTAGGCCAGTGAGTTCCTCACGTTGTTTTATCGTTAACTTGATTTACAGGAATACAATCAACGGCGGTGGTCAAAGGGTAGTATAGGTCCCAGGGCGAAGCGTGGGTTGGTACCCACGATGGAGCATAAAACCTGGGAAACGCCTGCTTAACCAACACCGGCAGCTCTACTACCAAACCCTATCTCCACCTTCACGTGGTGACCGTTGGGAACTATTCCTTAACGAAAAGTTATAGACAGAGAAGGATGAAGGCGAGTCTCCCGCGCCTAAAAATGGCACAAATTATACCAGCTGGTCCTCCAGGTTGGGAGTAGGATAGGGCTGACAATTCTGCACCCAAAACCGAATAGTTATCCACACAACGACGAACCGGAGATGCGTTGGGCAGGGACCGGTTTCCTGGAGAAGAGTCACTATACCATACATTATAGCGCCCATCCAGTAAACCATGTGCTCGAAGTAGGTTCGCTAGGGAGCCTAAAAATTAAACCTGCTATTATCGCCTTCGAAAACATAAGCGAACGGCTATGCACTCTGCGCTTGGGAGGCAAATTTAGAAATATAAGCCTCATTAACGTTCACGCCCCTACAGAGGAGACTGCAGAGTCGGAGACGGATACTTTCTACGAGGCAGTAGAACGAACCCACGAAGTCTGTCCCAGATATGATATCAAAATCATACTTGGGGATTATAACAGCCAAGTAGGGACGGAGCCCGTATTCAGGCGATACGTTGGCTCCCATAGCTTACATCAAAATACACATGATATCGAACTACGGATTATTCATTTAGCGGTGTCATGCCAAATGGTTGTTGGAAGTACCTGGTTTGCGCGGAAAGCGATCCACAAACATACCTGGGCCTCTCCAGACGGGACTTCAACCAAATTGGCCACGTGTTGATCGAACGTCGCCACCTCTCAGCCTTGATGAATGTCAAAACATTAGGGGGGCCGATAATAATACTGAAGCCATCCTCAACACAGCCCTCCACGACACCTATAAGAGGGAAATGGATTCCACAATAACCGCAGTCAACACCGATCCTGGATATGGAGCATCAACAAATGATCTTCATAATCACCTGAAGAACGTTGTCATAAATATGGCCACAAGCATACTTGGCCCCAGCCGAAAAAGGAGTCGGAACTGCTGGTTTGACGATGAATTTTAGGTAGCAGAGGAACAAAAGAATGCGGGGAGACTTATCACGAACTCTGGTGAGCGGAGAAGCGACTTCACAGACGGGAAAGGGAAGCCTGGGAGAACCAACAGGTCTGTGAACTAGAAAAGTACAGGGAGCAACCGCACCAGGCGCGCACGTTTTACCAACAAGTCAGCAGAGTAAAGCCTTATACACCTCGATGCTCATCCTGTCGAGACAAGAAAGTAAATCTGATTTCCAGAATGGGCATATAGGAGCGATGCGGGTACCTTGATGAACTACTGAACAACTAGAACATCGGCGAGTTGGAGGTTCCCCCAACTGAAGACGGACAAATACTGCCGCCACCAAGTATAGAAGAAACAGTCCGTGCAATTCATCGGCTAAAAAATCATAACTCGTCAGGAGTCGACCAATTACACCAAGTGGTTCATCAACTTGTGCTCAAGGTATGGGACAGTGAATCAATGCCTCATACATAAAAAGGGAGATATAACACAGTACAGCAATTATAGAGGTATCACATTGCTGGGTACCATCTATAAGATATTATCCGCTATCTTGCTAGGCCGGATAGCCCCATACCCCCAGAACATAATTGGCCCTTACCAAAGAGGCTTCACTCCAGGCAAATCAAAAACAGATCAGATTTTCTGTGTGCGACAAGCTATGGAAAAACTTGGAATATGGACATCAGTTGCACCGTCGACTTTAAAGCTGCCTATGATAGCATAGCCAGGGTAAAATTGTACACGGCCATGACAGAATTCGGTATCCCAACGAAATTGATAAGACTGACTAGGCTGACCCTGACCAATGTGCGAGGCCAGATAAAAGCAGCAGGATCACTCTCAAGACCATTCGACATCAACAACGGTCTACGACAAGAGGATGCCCTATCACGTGTCCTCTTTAACCTGGCCCTCGAGAAAGTGATCCGTGATGCTGAGGTAAATGCAAGAGGTACGATCCTCTTTAAGTCCACCCAACTACTGGCCTATGATGACGATATTGACACCATGGGAAGAACCACCCGAGACGTACGAATTGCCTTCAGCCAGATCGAGCAGGCGGCATGGGATCTTCGACTAGACATCAATGAAGGTAAAACAAAATATATGTTGGCAACGTCAGCACCAAAACCCAACCAACCAACAACATCAAACCGCACTGCTCAAACGGGACGAATAAAGATAGGAGACTACAACTTTAATAATAATTTCTCCTATCCGATAACCGATAACAGCTACGATGATGAAATTCGCGCAGGGTTGTTGGTAGCCAGCAGAGCCTATTTCGGCTTGCAAAAACTGTTTCGCTCGAAACGTATGGTGAGACGGTCAAAGCTCTTACTGTACAAGACAATGCTCTTGCCAGTCCTCATGTATTCCTCGGAGACTTGGGTTCTTAGCAAGAAGAATTGCGAACTCTTGGCCACGTTCGAGAGAAGAATCCTCCGAAGAATTTTTGGCCCCTACATGAGGATGGACCTACATGGCCTACATAACGACGAAATCTATGAGCGATACCATGACCGTCAGGTTGTGGATAAAATCCGGCTCAATACGTTACGGTAGGCGGGTCACTTAATCCGTATGGATGAGGATGGCCCAGTCCGAAATGTCTATAAGGGCTATGCTAGAAAAAGAAGACGAGGCTGACCTCGCCTAAGATGGCGTAGTCGAGTTGGTGGACCTCGGCGCAAAACCAGGATGTCTGGAGTTCCTTATTGAGGCAGGCCTAGACCGGATACCGGTTGTTGCGCCGTTGATGATGATGATGATACAGTCGTTGGGATCTGAATGCCGCAGTTGAGAGGGAAGATCCACGTGGATCACATCCTCACTCGATGATTCTCTTGTCTCGGATCTTTAAAAGGCGCTACCTTTGAGGGTGCTACCCCAGGAAGATACTCCGTACCGCTGAGTACCTAGATCAAAATTAAGATATTAGAGGTTCGTTGCTTCCTTCCGAAAAACAAATCTAGTTTATTTAGGCCTAAGCTAGAACAGTACAGTTCGTTTTTCGAGGATTGAGAGAGTGTTGAGTTATCTTAGATTATTGCTGAATTCTTAAGAACTTATGTATATCTCAAAAAATAAAGGGTCAACGCACTCGAAATAAGGCAGACAGTTCAACTTGAATTAAACTTTTTACTATCAACTGAATCGAACTCAAGGCTCTCTAAACTCCCCAAAAAATATCCCGTAAGGATATCTAGCATAATCGGCAATAGAAAGGTTTGGAAAGATATGGAATGGGTGATTGGCCTGGGGGTGGTGAGTGGGTTCGGGCCTGACTTTCAAGAACTGACATTTTAAGAAGGAGAAGGATAAAGGCAAGTCTCAATGCTATCTTCATTGAGTGACTTTCCAAATGCTAATTTGCAAAAGAAATTCGAAATTCGAGTCTTCAATTACCTTGTAATCCTGCCATTTACCTCTTCCTTCTTGGGACCCACATAAACGAAACATAGGAGCACCTGACTGGGACATATTTCCTGATACAAGCTCATAAATGTACGTGTACACATTCCAGGTTGTAACAACCATCTTGTCCCATTCTCATTCCGTGCAATAAAATCTCGTAAAATCAGCAATCAATAACGGATTGACTCCCTAACCTTAGCATAATGTCACGCCAAACTCAATATTTACATATTCGAATGCTACTCGTCCTATGCTTCGTCCTATGCTGAAAGAAAGTGGATGCGGAGTATGTGAAAGTCACCCTCGCTGATTTCGCTCACTTATGTACGATGATTTGAACAATGGCAAACCACATGTTTTCTGTCAATATGCTGGAATAATTCGTGAAAGGAGCTACATTGTTCCTCTGGAATATCTGGGGGTGGTGTTAAGGAGAAGCCATATCTCGATCGATAACTTAAAGAAAGTGCAGAGTTAACAACTTACTCGTGAATGGGTGGATTCAAGCGTATGAGAAATATATCTAAAAACCTTAGAAACTAACCAAAGGGGTTTACGGTCCTGATTTTTATGTTCAACCTGAAAATATCAAAATTGCAAACGAGGACCAATTGGTTACACTTTGATGGATAGGATAGTAAAACGCTGACTACCTGAATCCCATTCAAGGGAGTCACACCACCTGATTAGACTTATCGCTGCTCTTTGGCAGAACGAATCAGAGGGAATCCTGTCACTGCCTTGAGTTCTTGAAGATGACATAAAGGGGGACGGGGTGGTATGCATCTGTCAAGGGGTTCTCATCCTCAAACAAGCAATAAAAATTCATAGAGTAAATATGAAGACGATTGAAGGTTGAGAATGTCGAGCAGTTGTTGGTAGTCGCTGGGCTAACATTCCGGTGGTTACGATAAAGGGAAAATTTAATACAATTTGGTCCAGGAGGAAGTTCCAAAGTTGCAGATTGACGCACGCAGGAGATGATGCCAGTTCAGTCGAGAGTATTTGAAGTACCTTTGGGCTGTTTACAAGGTTTGTCTGCAACTTTTGAAAATTGTAATTCTGAAAACAGAAATGAATTGCTTATATGTAAATAAGAGTGAAAATCAACTAAGGCGGGCTGTAGTTCTCCCAGTGACTTCGTGCCACTCAATTTAGTTGAAAGCCTTGTAATGCAAGGTGGGGCACCCGATGTTCTTTTGCTGTAATTTTTTCGTCAATGAAAAACGTTGAAACCGGCGCCTTCAAAAAGCCCCATAAACGGAAGTCTGAACGGTTAAATCGGGTAATCTGGCACACATCACACATCACCAAGCGACCCGGAAATGCTTCCTCCAGAATATCGCTTGTGGCTGGAGTAGTGTGCGCCGTTCTTTTGGAACCATATGTCCTTCAGTCCCAAATCATCTAATTGATGAAGAGAAAAATCGGTAATTATGGCTCTGTAGCGCAGTCGCCGTTAGACCCGCAGCTTTCCGAAAGAAAAATGGACCGATAACACCTCGGTTATGCGGCGTAGAAGGATAGGATATGACGAATGGCGAGTTATCTAAGTATAGTTACGTATAGTTAAGCGGTATTCCAAGTGATTAAATTATTTCAAATAATTAAGACTTGCTTTTTTCTATTCGCTAGTATTATTTCGGGAACCACTTGTTCTCTTCATTAGGGCTAACAAGACTAGTTATTTCAAAAGGATGCCATAGGTATCAAAGGATTGTTGTCAGTAGACTGCAGCCACGGAGAGCAAGGACGATTGCGTTTCTGAGGATGTAAGAGTAACTTCAGTTGATTTGAAGCCATTGGCTGGACGAACAATTGTTTGGAAATGAATTTGTCAGAAATGAGGATGGACTAAAGACGGTGGCAAATTGGACCTATGCTGATTGCGCAGCCTAGTTTTACAGAAGAGCCACGAAATAGTTTAACCTCGTGTCTACCAGCTGGGCCAATGATAGAGTTAATGTTCAACTCAATGTTCCTAACGTCCATTGTTGGAGGTTAGGATGCCAACAGTTGGCATTGAACATTTACAGGAATTCCTGCGAACTTCCTAGCGAACTCAAAAAAATCGCGGTTGGAGGCGTTAGGGGAATTTATCTGTTGGGACGATGAAGAATTTGTGTTTTTACTCCGCACGGTATCTGCGAAGGACACGGATTGCGTGTGAAGGCGAGATTTGTGATTGTTCTGGGAGTTGAAATAGGGAGGGTAGTGCTCGTTCCTGAGCATTTCCATAATTCCATTTCCTACAACTTGGATGACCATCAGGTAGTAACGGTAATTTGCGGGGTGATCGCTGCCCCAGCAGTTCACACACTTTGGTGCTTACTCAGATGTTTTGGAGCATTCGCCCGGACGATGAACCTGGTCATATTTCAAGCAGCAGTAAAAAAGGTGACAGTTCGTTGCTACGTGACCCACTAATTGACAGTTTTTACACTAAAACCTGTTTGTTTCTGATTTTTGGAATCGCACCAAGGTATGTTGTTTAGCCTGTGACGCTTTGTTCAAAAAAATCAAAAGTGACCAGCCGCAGATCCAGCTGGACTACATGGTCTTCGCTCAAGTCGTAACGAAAGGTTTGACGCTGATGACGCTGGATTGTGTCTTCAGGTCTTATGCAATTTCAGCAAGTGACAATGAAATTGATGGGAATGTATAATTGATGATCGGAATTGAATATTCTGCAATGTCTTCATGGTGAGTTTTTCAATTTCGAAGTCACAATATTGACACAATATTAAAGACCTGGAAAGAGTCCATAATATGCTTGGAAATCGGTTTCGTATGTGCTCGCGGAAACGTTCGAGGTCCGTGGTGAATGTTAAGTTGGCGATTCTGTATGTAGGAATTGGTGACCCACTGGCTACCGAAAGCCATATGGTTGCTGGAATTCGAGGGGCGGATAAACGCAACTATTAGCATCTGTGCCTATGAAAAACCTTGTCTTCGTATTTGTATCATGAACACATAAACAGATAGCGTGAAGAAAGTCCATTGTCACCTTTAACGATCCCCGAATGGCATTTCCCGAAGACCAGTTAGACGATTTAGTGCATTTGGTGACTTTGGAATAAAATCTCCATCATATACCTTGTGGACAAGACAAACAATTCATGGAGCGGACTGTTGCTTGACCACATATAACTCCATTCGCAGCTCTGTAAATTGGTAGCCAACAGAGCCTATTTCAAATTGCAAATGCTGTTGAAAGCTCGAGTTCTCAGAAGAAAAATATTGTAAACTCCTCAGCAAGTTCGAGAGAAAATTCCCCGAAGAATTATTCGGTCAACGATTGTTAAGTTTTCAAGGAGGTATCTCCTCCTGTAAGTGTGATAATTGGAGGGGTATCTGCCTACTCTATGCCGTTGCAAAGATAATAGCTGAAATAATCCTGAAACGCATTCAAAAACATCTCGAAAGCTTGATCGACAGAGAGCAAGTTGGTTTCCGCCCGTGATCCTCCTGCATCAACCACATCAACACCCTACGAATAATTTTGGAACAGTGCACGGAATTCACATCTTTGCTGCACCTACTCTTCATCGATTTAGATAAAGATTTCGATAGCGTAAGCAGGGAATATATCTGGAGTGCTTTACTCAGGAGCGGTATTCTGGAGAAACTAATGGCTATCATCAGAGCGCCAAATTCCTCGTGCTGCACCGAGGCAAAATCTCGGAAAATTCTGGAGTCCAAAGCGGAGTCCGTAAAGATTGCATCCTTTCACCGATATTATTTTTTCTTGTTATCGGTGCCCTGACCGGAGGGCATGAAGGAATTCAATGGACGATGAAATCTTTCCTCAAACACCTCGACTACACGGATGACACCTCTTTGCTCTTTCATCGAGTCATGGACCTGGGCCAAATGGCTCTTGATTTGGAAAGGAAATGGTTCCTTCAAAGAAGTCAACATATCATTCTGACTAAGATTAGGTCCGAGGAGGTGAGGAAGACTTTAGGTAAATAGCTGTAATTTTTGTTTAGGAATTTGAGGAAATTCTGAGTCCACCATTCAGTTGTTGGCATTTTTTTTTCCACTGTAAATTCAGTCCTAATTTGGCTGAGGCATAAATAAATTTTTGTTGAAATTTCAGGGAGTTCCGTCATATATTTGATTTGTGTCTTCGGACACAGTGGTTTATCGCATAAATCATCACCTGAAAAACAATGATATGGAGATCTTGCGGCTGTGACATCAAATGCCTTTGCATCCCACTCCCAACAACGTCTGCGTTTTAGATACATCTATGTACCGCAGCATGTAGTTCTTCCCAGTTATCATAGTCTCGACTTTATATCCAGGATCACTACTGGATGTTTGGCCTCAATTAGTAGTTGAATACGTTTCCCCAAAATGAATGAAAGTTGGAATTTATCCAGATTGCTCCTTCCGGTGAATGTGAGAAAACTGCTTTTCTGTGAATTATCGTGAAATTCTCTCGTCCACAACATCCTTCAATTATGCTCCAACCATGTTATATTAGTCATTGTATATTCACGGTGTGTCTAGTAAGTAAAGTTGAGGGATTGAAAGGCAGCACTGCTTCCGTCGCTAGTAGTGCTTTTTATTTGACAAATACCGATAATTCGGGAACAACTTGTTCCCTCCTTCAGTGCCAGGTCTTATTAATAGCAGATTTTAAGTTGATATGTTTTCTGAAATAGAACGTCTCGCTGCAAAAGAATGGGATAAACTAATTCCGAACTAGATAATTTATTAAAAGAGGGTCGAGGGCGGCTACGGTTTCGCACCAGGGCAGAGGTCAGCCAATTCATCAGACGCTGCCTCACCTCTGCCCTGGAAGCAACGTGACCGAAGGGGCTCGCAGGTGTTACATGCTCCTTTGAAGAAAGGATTCAGATAGCTGAGTGGTTAGAGCACAAAGCTGTCGTACGGGAGGCTGCGATTCAAATCCCACTGGTGACTGACAGTGGGATTTGTATTGTGATTTGACGTCAGATACCAGTCGACTCAGTTGTGAATGAGTACCTGAGTCAAATTAGGGCAACAATCTCGGGCGAGCGCAATGCTGATCACATTGCCTCCTACAATGTACTGTAGTGTACCGTTACAGTCTTAAATAAAGTGCTCTAACACAGTTCAAGGCCCTGATCCAATATGGATTGTTGCGCCAAAGGTTATTATTATTATTAAAACACGACAAGGATGGGAATTATATCCAACATAAATCCGCTCACAGTTCGGACCAAGGCTTGGCCGAGACAATTTTAGACAATTTTTTGTTTAGGGATTGAGGAGTCGTTAATCTGCACCCACTTGATATCTGGGAGCGAGTTGCTCTCCATTTGGTTCCGTCCTACAGGCTCCTGTCTGAGATGTCATTACTTTTGGTTGGATATGATGCGTTTCAACTACCTGCAAGGTTTTGCAAGAAACTTTTATAGATCTGCAATTCTTTGCATTAAATTACCCACTGATCAGTCTGGAATCTCAACTTCAATTGCATATCATAGCCAGTGGTGGAATTGTCACTTCTCCTTAATCACCTATTCACCGCCACCTCGGCCTTCATACCAAAGTTGAGTCGAGTTATCTAAGTCTTATTTCGTGGTGTTTCTAGCGGTTAAATTCCTCCTTAAAATCCTCTCTTGCTAGCACTGACGAAGGAAACAAGTGGTTTCCAAAATATCGGTATTTGCAAGCTTAATAAATATCACTAGCGAATAGAAAAAAAGCAAGTTTTCTTCTTCTTTTTCTTCAGCCTTTGTCCCGTTCACAAGCGGGGTCGGCTCGTCGTGATCGGCTTCGCCATTTGGCTCTATCGAATGCCTGATCTGGGTGCAATCTCGAGGCTTTCAAATCCCCGTCGAGCGTATCAAGCCACCGTTGCTTAGGTCTGCCTTTTGGTCGTTTACCATCGACTTCGATGTTCAGACCAATCTTTGCAAGTGAATTCTCGTTTGCACGAATTGCGTGACCATACCATCGAAGACGCCTCTCTCGCAACTTTTCCACGATCGGTGCAACCCCATAACGATCGCGGATATCCTCATTTCGGATGTGATCTAAACGTGTGACGCCACTAGTCCAACGTAGCATCTTCGTCTCCATTACCGCGAGACGCCGTTCATTGTCTTTTATGGTCGGCCAACACTCAGAACCATAGAGAGCGACTGGACGGACAACATTGCGGTAAATTTTAGATTTGAGACGTTCGTTGATACGTCGATCACAAAGGACACCAGTTGTGGAACGCCACTTCATCCAGGTTGCGTTAATGCGTGAAGCAATTTCATAACGCAGTTCTCCATTGGCTGATAGCGTTGACCCGAGGTATTTAAATCGCTCAGATCTGGGCAGATCACTGCCGCTGACAGTGATTGTGCCTGTTTCATGGGGATCGGTCGTCAAAAATTCAGTTTTGTTTAAATTCAATCTGAGACCGTGTTGCATGAGGCGATCATTCCATTTTTGAACAAGTTGCTCGAGATCATTTTTGCTATCAGATGCTAGGAAAACATCATCTGCATAAAGCAGTGTGTAGGGCGCTGGACGTTGGATATCCCGTGTGACGGTGTCCATAACAAGAACAAAGAGGAGTGGTGAGAGGGCACTTCCTTGATGAACTCCAACAGAGACACGAAGCGGTTTTGATACACCCGCCATACTTCGAACTTTACTTTTCGGATCGTCGTAGAGCAATTGAACCCAGCGCACGAGTTCTTCTGGCACGAAGTGTTGTCGTAAAGCATACCAGATGAGTTCGTGTGGTACACGGTCAAACGCTTTCTCTAGATCCAGAAAGACAATGTAAAGAGGGCGATGCTTCTCACGGTGTTTCTCCATGAGTAACCGCGCAGCGTGTATTGCGTCAGTAGTTCCGCAGTTCTTGACAAATCCGGCTTGATTCACGGTTATTTCAACGATTTCGCGAATACGGTTGTCAAGAATGCGTTCAAAAATCTTCATGGTATGGGAAAGTAACCGGATCGGACGGTAATTTGAACATTCTGCTGGACTACCTTTCTTTTTCCATATTGGAACAGTGGTACTTTCTTGCCAGTCAGATGGTGTTCTTCCTTCCTGAATAACCCGGTTAAAGAATTCACTGAGCCACGGTGTTGGGTCCCAGCTCTTTGCTTTCCAGAGCTCAGATGCGATGTCGTCAGGTCCTGTTGCTTTCCCCGATTTCATTTGTTTTATTGCCTCCTCGACTTCAGTTGCGCTGACTGGTGGAACTGCTCCAAATGTCGGCAATGATTGTGGAAGTGGAGGATGAGCAAATTCTTCAGTTGAAATCTGCTCGAAGTATTCTCGCCATCTATCCGTGGCGGCTCGACGATCAGTAAGCAAAGTACCGTTCTTGTCATTAACACAACAGAAGTGTTCGATATCCTGTGTGCGTTCATCACGGCTTTTAGCAAGTCGGTACAGATCTCTCTCGCCATCCCGAGTGTCCAGTTTATCGTAAAGATTTTTGAAATGGTTCGCTCGGGTGACAGCGACCGCTTTCTTTGCTTCCCGGTTGGCATTCTTATAAATTTGCCAATTAGCAGGCGTTTTATCGTCGAGAAATTTGTGGTAGAGGCGTTTCTTTTCACGGACCTTCATTTCAACATCATCATTCCAAAGCCAAGTATCTCGGTTGATGTACCGCTTACCCGGCTTGGTGACCCCGAGGGTTGCAGAGGCCGCTTTGTGGATCGTGTCTTTCATTTGGTTCCATGATTCTTCCACATTCGTAATGGTTGGCAATTGTATGAGTGAGACCGTTTCTTCATTCTTCTCACCAAATCGCCACCATTTAATGCGCGGCGGGCCAGTGCGTTCCTCACGCTGTGTTATCGGTGGCTTAATTCGCAGGACAGCAATCAACGGCCGATGTTGAGGTGCGATGGTCTCATAGGGAACGACTTTGCAATCAGTGACAGTGGTAAAATGTTGACGTCTTATGAGAATATAGTCGATTTGCGTTTTATTGTTCCCACTATAAAATGTGGGAAGATGAGACAATCGTTTGATGAACCATGTATTCATAAGTACAAGGTCATGGGTGTCCGCAAAATCGATTATACGCTCGCCACCTTCGTTGCGCGCTCCAAACCCCTTTCCTCCATGGCACCTGTTACCGTCTGCCTTTTCACCCACATGACCATTAAGGTCGCCGGCAATGATTATGTAATCGTCAGCAGGCACGTGACAAGTCTTTTCATCGAGAAGTTGCCAGAAGGCATCTTTCTCGGCATCAGGTCGACCTGTCTGTGATGCATACGCGGTGAAGAAGTGAATAGTGCGATCAGCTGATATAATAGTGAGCTTCATCAGCCGATCATCAAATCGTTCGACTTCTTTAATGGCATCACGGAAACCCTCTGAGATGGCAATGCCAACACCATATTGAGTGTGTGGGTTACCAAAATAGAGAAGTTTGTAGCCATTTTTACCGCGTTCGCGTTCAATGTCGCAGCTTTTGGAACCAGACCATCGGGTTTCTTGCAGAGCGCATATGTCAATGCACCTTTTCCGAAGGGCTAGCGTGCAGACACGTATTTGTTTTGTTCGTTGTGTGCGGACTAACTTGCTTACATCCTGACGCCGTCCATGCGTCAAGAACCCTTGCCCATTTCTCGACAGGACCGGGGCCCGTCCTGCCGCGTCGACTGAGGTGGACGCCCTAGCATTTCTCCGAGGCCTGTGACTTAATCCGATCATCATGTTTGTAACGACATTCTATGCATTTTCTTGGTCGACCTGTCGCGGGGCCTGTCACCAAGAGAGATCAGGTAGGATTTAGCATAGTAGAATAACTCCAACTATACTCTATTTATCTCTTTCCCTGATCTCAGCATTTTATTTTTGTTTTACTGAGGATAGTACAGAGTACGTTGCCTCAAACCCTCCTCCTTTACCTGGGCTTGGGACCAGCATACTATATTAATAGCATGGCGGAGTTGAAAAAAAGCAAGTTTTAATTATTTCAAATGAGTTGAGCTGCTATATTTCTCCTTTTCTTGCGGGAACGTTCGTAGTCGAGGCTTTTCTCCAATGACAGATTTGATAGAAATAGTGTCCCGGAATTTTGAAATGGTAAAAAGTAAAAATTTTCCTAATAACGGTTAAGATTGCTTTCCCAGTTTCGTCCTTCGACACCAATATGGAGAAAGTCCAGAAAGTCCAGAAAGTACAGAAAGTCAGGTAATGTCTGAGAAGATCCTTTTACCCTGGATGAAATCCTAGTAGTATTTAGTATGAAACGTGCTCGAAATTGACCTACACGCATGTCCTATTCCAATGCTAAGGTGCTTCTGTTGGTAGCAAACGAATGTAAATTATGGTATCGCATTAAAAAGGGTAGGAAATGGGTGCCAAAATATTACAAATTAAAATATAATAAAGACCTCAAACCAGAACAATACAAACATGTTGAGGTTAGTATCTCCCTTTATTGGTTAAAATTGTTTTATTGCCCTTCGTTAGTGTCGGGAATGTACAATAAAGCCTCGTACATCCTGGGAAACTGAAGTTCTCCCAATTTCTTGACAGCAACTTAATAAGATAACCCAATGTGTCTGTCAGGAGATATACATTAAATATCAATCAACCATTTCCACATTCCGCTAGAGCCTATACCAGTTTTACATCAATTCCCACTAACTATGGTATCTATTGAGAGTAAATTTTGCGAAAGATAGGCAGAAAGTTGAATTTTCCAATATCGAAGATACCAAGCCTAAAAAGATACAATACCAGGAAAATATCATGAGGAGCTTATTTTGAACTTTGTGAAGGGCTTCCCACCCAACACGGCATTCACTCTAGGAACTAAATAAATCAAGCAAGCCTAGGGATTCTAGGAAATGCTGCAATCAAACCGCTAAGTAACGATCCAAATTTAGCCATCACAGCTTCTGTTGCCCTAATTGAAAGTACTATTCCTGGTCCAACTTCAAACTGTCTTCCCTACCATTTTCCTAGCTTGAATTTTCCTTCAAAACACCCACATAATTTTCATTTTCTTCCTGTCACCATCTCTCACAAGTTGTAAGCTTTGCAACGAAAATTATCCTCACAATCTATTAACTAATCACACCATATTCTCTGTGGGATATAAATCAAGACTGAGCACTTTTCATAATACGCCCAATATTCAGAGAAGCTACCCACAGAATGGATACCTTCACTGCATTGAATCCAAGATTCATTTCCCCTGTGCCCAGATTTTTCAGTGAAACATATCCAAGGGAAAATTCCGCAAAGGAAAGTTAGGAACTCTCAGAGAGAGGATGGAAAACGAGACGTTATCGTAGTTTGTCCGCAAACTATGACCAACCATGAACTGCAGTGGCCCTGACACTGAAACCGCAGCATCCCACGTTCTATTCATATAGCAATGCATCCCTCCAGGAGATGAATTGCTGAAATATGGATAGGGGGTGGATGGGAAAATTCGGAACATGCGCAAATTCTAATTCAGAATGCTCAAGGAGCAGAATAGTAGATTTGATCCAGGTGGCAACAAATTCTCTGGACGCTACTGTACTTTTGTAATGCTCTGCTCCTTCACTCATACATATTTAGAGGGGAAGTAACCTTATCAGCTCCATGGAAGCAAATTACTTGAAGGATGTGTAATCAGAAATTTTAGGATTAAAGTTATTTTTTCCTTGCAACGAACTTTATCGTTAACAAAGGATTCGAAGGTGATAAAAGATAAAGATAGACTGTAAGAAAACTGCTCCAGAATCCACTACATCTGCTTGCCTTCAGTCAAGCAAATCTTATTTTGAACCGCTTTGAAACCTCAATATGTCTTATTTAAAACAGTTAAGCGAGCATGTCCACCAGTAACATATACGAGCCTCCCGAAAACTTGAAAGCCTCCCATATGTATCATAAACTGGCACCAATTTATCAACAATGAAAAGGGATTCCCCGAGAAACATTAAAAAAAAAAGTGAGTACAAATGACAAAAAAATTGGAAGGAGATGTTTAATTCACACCCATCCAGGTGGTGGTGGCGAACAGCAAAAACCATTCGTCACTTCGAAATTCCATTTAAATAGTTAGAAAGGGTCTTTCGTCCACCGTAGTAGTTAGTTTAGTTTAGTGGGGACAGTCGCTCTCGCAAACTCTTCGTTGAAAAAAAGTTTACCAAGGGTATCCTCGTCTGAGGTCTAAGGAGACCCGGTAGTTGTATATAAAGTGCAGGACCATCACTTCCTCCTCCTCATATTGGCCACATATATCTGGGACCACCACTCCAATTTCTTCGATGTGGTAGTTTAAGAAGCAGTGTCTCGGTTAAAGTCCTACTATGGCTTTCATGTCCCACTTCCTAAGGGGCAACAAAAATACGGTTCTAGCAACCCCCGCGAAGATCAAATTTCTCCATTCGCCTGCACGGATCCTTTCCATTTTCCCCTTCAGACTGGGAACCTACCATTTTTGTTGCAAACATTCTTCCCACTCGACGAAACTGGCGGCAAACTCATCAGGATGGGCTGTGCGTAGGCCAAATAAATCGAAAGGCAGGACTTGCGACCACGAGAAGTCATTATGAGCTATTATAGCCGCCTTCAGTGTCCTTTGCCAGCATTCCAGAATCCCATTGGATTGCAAGTGGTATGCAGTCGTCCGGTGGCGTTTGAAGCCCAGGAGTTTGCCTAACACCGAGAACAGTGTAGACTCAAACTGCATTCCTTGGTCAGTAATGACTTCGGTCGGAAGTCACAAGCGTGGGATCCATCGAAAGGGCCTTGGTGCACGATTGTGCGGAAATATCGGCAAAGGTATTGCTTTAGGCTACCACGTGAACCCATAAATGATAGTGAGGCAATACTTGAACCCACGCGAATCTCGCAAGGGGCCAATAATGTCAATGTGGATCGTGCAAAAACGCTTTATAGACCGAGGGAATGTGCCTATCTTTTTCTGCACGTACATATTGACTTTACGCTTCTGGCACGCCATCCACTATCTGGCCCAGGATTTAACATCCTTATTCATTGATGGCCAGAAATATCTACTAGTGACAAGCCGATTCGTTGTCCGAATGCCTGGGTGCGCAAGATTATGTACTGCATGAAATACTCGCAAACAGTGGCTGAAATATATAGTCCAGCCCCCCTTTCTGAGGTCTCGCAGACCATTTCCGAGGTTGAGCCGAAATGGGGAAACTCTCGAAATTTGTATCTGGAGTCATCCCCGAGGCTCTGAAGCACTGCTGGAAGGAAAGGTAGGCATTTTAACCTCTGGAACGCGTAACAAAGCATGTGCAACTACGTTATCCTTATAGGACACATTTTGAATATCCGAAGTGAACTGGCTTAAGAAGCTCAGGTCCTGGAGTTGGCGAAGAGACGCTTTGTCGTGCTTCGGCTTGAAACCGAAGGTAAGAGGCTTGTAGTCCGTGAATACTGTGAACGGCCTGCCTTCTAGGGAGTATCGGAAGTACTTTATTGTCATGTTCGCGGCTAATAACTCACGATCACAGGTGCTGTAGTTCTTTTGAGCTGAATTCAAATTCTTAAAAAAAAAGCTAAACGACTGCCAAATTTGTTCACCTGCCGCGATGTCTGAGGCATGGACGCATGCGGCTAGGGGTGCATCTGTTTGCGGGAATGACAGCAGTGTAGTGTCAGCCAGCTGTCGTTTGGCTACCTCAAAAGCCTGGACAACCTTTGTAGATCATGCAGTCACGCGTGAGTCTTTAGTCTTAGTCCAGACAAATAGACATTGAGGATCGCTGGATGTTGTGCACGGAATCAGTTTGTGATTCCGCGATACCCGCAGAACTTCGACGCCTGCGCTGTGTAGATAGCGCTTACCCAAATGATCGAATATTGTTAAGCGGCGTGGAGCTGCTTTCTTAGTAACTATTGGCGGAGCTCCCAAAAAATTTAGTTTTTTGAAGTCGTGAACGAGCCCGGGTTGACAATTTTTTTCTGCTTTGTCGACAAAGATACTGTGATACCAAGACTCGTTCAGGGCCCCAACGCACAGCTATCCGATCAACCATTTCGGTTGACGGACCGCGTCCAAGTTCGGAACCTATTACTAGAAGGCAAAGTTTGAAG
This sequence comes from Hermetia illucens, assembly GCF_905115235.1. Lineage (NCBI taxonomy): Eukaryota > Metazoa > Arthropoda > Insecta > Diptera > Stratiomyidae > Hermetia > Hermetia illucens. The sequence goes on from NC_051853.1 coordinate 27,221,729, forward strand.
ACGGTAGCCGCGAGGGTTGTCACCGTCTGCTGCAGCGCAACAACTAGGCCTGTGACTTCCCGCATAGGCCACGGGGCGCGCATGCAACTGATGAGGGTGCCCTTTAACTTCGAGTAGGAATACTCCTCTATAATGTCGGCGACCAGTCGACTCCTCATCCAGGCCAACGAGCGCGTGATTAAATCTTGTGATATCAGCAGTGATTTTCGCGAGCGCGATTTGCGCCTCCAACTGCCGGAACCAGAATAATGAAGAATCGTCCGAACCCCACTACGAATTAAAAACACAATTACCGAAGCGGAACTTACACCCGGAGCGGAATTATTCAAGCCCCACTGCCGACAAGAGAATGAAATCCAGAAGAATCAATGGCACAACAGAGGCACTGTTGGTTTTTGTGAAGATACCGCTGATGTTGAAGTTGTGTTTGCTGTTGACGATGCAATCGTGGTGGTTTCTATACAATGGATGATCTCGCTTTCTACCCACAGGTAGGCGAGCCTCTCAGGCGGATCAGTTTCACTCAGTGGTGAATTGCACCACTCATGAGTGGAACCCGGACGAATCCTCGCTAATTAGCTTGTGTCTCCTCAGTACCAAGACTACATGCGACAGTAGCTGCTTTCTGTTTCACTTCCAAATGAATGGGGGTAGATTTAGGGTAACTTCGAGTACTGCGGTTGACGTACTACTCATTGGTCCAGTAATACCTAGGCAATTGAGCCGCTGAATCTACGTCCGCAGCTTCCTGCTGTTAGCAAAATTTCAGTCAACGTCATCAGACGATACATATACACGTCAAAATTAGTTTTATTTTGAATGTTTGCATACACTTTGGTGAAAGTTTCCAGGTCTTACCTATCGCAGCAATCGGCAGGATCTCTGACATTGTTCCACGTTAGTTTGGACCGTTAGTGAGTGGTGATAGCCACACCCTGTACGAGGTGACCCTACTATTAACAAAACGCTACGGATCTAGACTGGGGAGTCGAAAAACACCTCCCCCAATCCAGGGTGTCATGCGAACCGTGCCCATTGGATAGTTTGCAGTCGGGGGTAACTGACTGTATTCGAACGGAGCCTCACTGATACCTGGTCGCCTCAGTGAGTAAGTTAGATCTTACCGTGCTACGGGGGGCTATGGCACGGCGGACCTCTTAACCCCCATACTCGTGGGAATCAAATGAGTACTAAATTGGAAAAAAAAACAAAAACCAAAAAAGCGGGGCCCCGTACCGCACCAAAACTGGTTAATCAGGTGGAGGCACGTCTCCGAATTACTGAAAGCCAGGTGACTACACCCAAGAAGGGAGAAGTTGGGACGTCAAGCAGTGGATCCAAGGTGAGCATTGGTATACTGCATGGACTACAGCCAACGAACACCACTGCTCAAAGAGCAGGGACCAGCAAAAGCACGTCTGAGATAAATATAACAGACGTCAGGAAGGAGACAGGTCTCAGTGGCGCCGGGGTTAAATGGTACCTGCACTATCTGAAGGAAGGCCTGAAACCAGAAGAGGCCCTTAAGAAGGCTCAGGACAGACCTAAGCCATCTCTACCGGAGCCGAGAAAGCGGGGAGCAGCAGAGATCAGCCCGCATGAAGGGAATGCCCCCAAAAAACCCAGACCTGAACCCACGGGAGGAGAAAACCCGGGCAGGTCAGGAGTGAAGGCAGGACCCAGGAAGCCCGGCATTAGCTATGCTAGTGCGGTCAAGGGCATTCGACTGGCCATACTGCCAAAAAGGTTTCCCGAGCAAATACTCACTCGGGAGGAACAGGAAACCATTGAAGAACTTGTCGTCAAGCAGATGATCAAGGGATGGACGTCGAAACTGGTGTTCACGGGGATACGCTTTCGACCAGGCCTTATACTGGTGGACTGCGCGACGGAAGGTACCGCAGAATGGGTCAGAACCATAATTCCTAGATTGCCAGGCTGGGAAGGGGTGGAACTGTCAACATGTGCTGGAGATGATATACCAGGAGCCCACATGGTGACAGTTTTTCTCCCAAAGGCCGCGGCAATAGTAACAGAAGACCTCATGAGACTCCTAATTGCTCAGAACGAAGATCTCCATACTCGACTATGGAGAGTCTTCAGAAGCAAGGTGGAGGGAAAGGGTAAACTCCTCACGATCGGGGTAGATGACCGATCCCTAGAGGCAATTAAACGTCGGAGTTGTCATATCAACTACCGATTTGGCAACATACCCGTGCATGTGCACAAGGAAAAGCCAAGGAAAGAGACCTCGGAGGAGGCATCGGGTGGAAAACTTACCGAGGTCCCTGAAGAAGTCGCGGAAGCCATAGAGGCGGAAAGAACGGGATCAACCAGGGAAATAGACCTGCTGCCCAGTGAAGAGCAGAAGCTGGACGACCTAGACCTAGGACTGCTAGGGCTCGGGGTGGACAGCGACGCGCAGGAAAGCGCCATGTCGGAGGAGGAGGGTGACACTCCGACAGTGGAGAAGAGCTCCAAACAATAACGGAGCCAATGACCAGCACTAGGATAGCCCAGATAAACCTCCACCATGCGAGAGCTGCATCTGCAGTGATTGCAAGGGCAAATTCCAAGGAGAACATTGGAATAGTGCTGGCTCAGGAGCCCTGGGTGTACCGGGGGCAGATTCGCGGTCTGCAAGGAGGAGACATGCAGGTAATTTGGGACTCGTCTTGTGAAAAACCAAGAGCTTGCATAATTCTCAAACGTAATCTAAAATACATATGTCTTTCAGAGTTCTTAACCGGGGACCTTGTGGCTATCCAAGTCTCATTGGAAGCCGGGAGGAGCACTCGAAAGGTAGTGGTAGCATCGGGATACTTCCCAGGAGACGAGAGCCGGGCTCCACCGGAACAAGTCGGAAAGCTGACGGAGTATTGCGAGGAGAGGGCGTTACCACTTCTTCTCGGCTGCGATGCCAACGCCCACCACGTAGTGTGGGGAAGCAGTGACACTAATCGTAGAGGTGAGTACCTTCTCGAATTTATTCTTAGTAATAAGTTAGAAATATACAACGTAGGGAACACTCCAACATTTGTGACCAGCACCAGACAAGAGGTACTAGATATAACTCTAGGAAATACCCTAATGAACGGGATGGTCAGGAATTGGAGGGTGTCGGATGAACCCTCAATGTCTGATCACAGGATAATCAGATTCGACATTGAGGGTAACTCCGAAATAAAAAGAATAATAAGGAATCCCAAGAGAACGGATTGGGAATCCTACACAATGCACCTGAGCAACAACATTGCCCACCTTCAAGGGAGCGGTGACATCAGGAGCGAATTAGAATTAGAAACGGTGGTGGAAGACCTCAACACAATCGTCATTGACGCATATGAGGCCAGCTGTCCGGCCAAGACAGTCAAGTCATCAAGGGATGTACCATGGTGGAACAGAAACTTAGCCAGAATGAGAACGGAGGTACGAAAACTCTTTAACCGGGCAAAACGAACCGGGGACTGGCGGAGGTATAAAAATGCACTGACTGCGTATAGCAACGCCATCAGGGAAGCGAAACGGAACAGCTTTAGGGAATTCTGTGAAGGGATTGAACAGATCACAGAAGCAACTAGGCTGTACAAGGCTGTAGCCAAAGACGGGAGAATATCCTCTGTCTGCTTGAAAAAGGAAGATGGGACATTCACCGAGAATGAGGAGGACAGGGTACACCTGCTTCTCAGAACTCATTTCCCGGGGTCCTACCCCTCGGCGGCAGGCGACAATAATCTGCCTGACACCCCAACAACGAATAAAAGGGGAAGGAAAGAGAGCTGGAAACTAGCAAAAGAGGTATGCTCAGAAGCTAGGCTAAGATGGGCAGTGGGAATCTTTCAACCAATGAAATCTCCCGGAGCAGATGGCATTTTCCCTGCACTTATCCAGAGAGGCCTAGGAATTATCCTAGAGTCTCTTTTGAGGGTGGTAAGGGGGAGCATAGCACTGGGTTACATACCAAGGGCATGGAGACGGGCAAAAGTGGTCTTTATTCCGAAAGCGGGTAAAAAGGATCCTTTTCACCCCAAATCTTTCAGACCAATTTGCCTAACACCGTTCGTACTCAAAACGGTGGAAAAGGTCATAGACAACTATATTAGAACTAACGTTCTAAAGCGCAATCCCCTACATCACTGTCAACACGCTTACCGGGCAGGACGGTCAACTGAAACTGCTCTGTATCAGCTGACAGAAGTTCTACGGGACGCCATAGAAACGAAAGAAGTTGCGCTGTGCGCGTTTTTGGATATCGAAGGAGCATTCGACAACACATCGCACACAGAGATACAGGATGCCCTGAGCCGCAAAGGAGTGGCAAACACCCTGGCACTCTGGATGGGCAAAATGCTAGAAAGCAGACAAATAGAGGTACAAACAGGTACAAATTCTATTATCATGAACACCACTCAAGGCTGTCCACAGGGTGGAGTACTATCGCCGCTGATGTGGAGTATGGTAGTGGATGAACTCCTGGACGTGTTAACTAATACTGGAATACAAGTCCAGGGCTACGCGGACGACATTGTTCTAATCTGTAGGGGCAAATATGAAGATACCCTATGTGATAGAATCCAAACTGGATTAAGGGTTACTAGTGCCTGGTGCAGGAAGGTGGGACTGCGGATCAACCCAACCAAAACCACCATAGTACCATTCACTAGGAGGCGTAAGCTGGATCACCTGAAAGCCATAACATTACATGATATGGAGGTGAAACGAGAAACAGAGGTCAAATACTTGGGAATCACGCTAGACTAAAAATTACTCTGGAAGACACATGTCGGAAACACTTGCCGGAAAGCCACGAGGGCTCTGATGACTTGCAGATCCATAGCAGGAAAAAAATGGGGTTGTAGCCCGAAAATACTACTTTGGATATATACTGCAATAGTAAGACCAATGATTACCTATGGAGCGGTAATCTGGGCAGAAAGAACCCAACTCAGCACACAAGCCAGGGAATTACATAAGCTCCAAAGGCTGGCTTGCGTGTGTATCAGTGGGGCAATGAGGACATGCCCAACGGCATCCCTGGAGGTCCTTCTGGGATTAACCCCTCTCCATCTGCACATACAGATGCAGGCAAGGAGATCAATATTCAGGATGGCCGGTAGCATGAGTGAGGCGGGGAGCTGCCTAAATCGAAGGAAGATTGATATCCTTTCTAGGCGGTATCCCGAATTACTGATACCGAGGGACAACATGACAACGAGGTTTCACTTCGATAAGAAGTTTGAAACACGTTGGAGTAACAAGACAAACTGGGAAAGCGTGGCTGTGACATACGGCTTAAACCAGCAACTGATTACTTGGTACACTGACGGATCCCTCACAGCAGAGGGAGCGGGTGCCGGTGTCATTGGTCCGAGGAAAATGTACTTTGAGCCAATGGGCAGGTACATTAGCATATTCCAGGCGGAAATTTACGCCATAGACAAATGTGCCTCCTTTAATCTGCAAAGGAACTACAGGGGGCAGAACATAGCTATTCTCACCGATAGCCAAGCAGCGATCAAGGCACTTAGGTCCAACCAGGTGAACTCTAAACTGGTATGGGAATGCCTTGAGAGACTGAATACACTCGGCTCGTCCAACAAGGTCTAGATACTTTGGGTTCCAGGCCATGCTGGGCTGGAAGGCAATGAGGCAGCGGATGAACTAGCCAAGAAGGGAGCAGGGATGCCTTTATACGGGCCAGAACCCTTCTGCGGAATCGGAAACGGTTTCATGGCTATGAATCTAAGAAACGAAGAAAAACGGTTGAGGGAACTATATTGGGCGGGCCTACCAGGGATGGAGCAGTCCAGGGTGCTTATTGGGGGATACGAACCCATGCGCACAAAGGATTGCTTAAACCTCACCAAAAAGAACCTCCGAATCATAGTGGGAATTCTCACTGGTCACTGTCGGCTGAACTACCACCTAGGGAAGCTAGGGATATCTACGGACACTGCCTGCAGGTTCTGTGAGGAGGAGGACGAAACCTCTATGCACGTCCTGGGACAGTGTCCAGCACTTGTGCAAAGTAGGTCGATACATCTGGGAGAACACTTAATACCAGATGCAAAGCTGAAACTTCTGGAAGTGGGGAACATACTAAAGTTCCTAACGGTTACAGGCCTGCTTGAGATACTATGATCAACAGGTACACTATAACCAGTAAAAGGGGCACAATAGTTCTTCAAGGACGCGGTGCGACTTTCCCTTAACAAAATAATAATAATAGTTTGGACTCGAAATGTACTTCTAAATATTTGACCCTTTATACCAGCTGGATTACTATCCACTCTCAGGTGGGTAGCATGTAGGTGCACCACCTGACGTTTCTAGTGAATATCTCCTAGCGATTCAGCAACTGCAAATTAAACGCAGAGGTATATTCAAGCGTGTGCAAATTATTATGGGATATCACCATTACGACCGGTTCAGAGACAGTGCAGTACGCAGACGCCACCCGCAAAGCTCCCCGTCTCTGTACTTGCGCGAGACGTTTACGATATACCTCCTTGCCAGGAGCGCCAGCCCATACCTCTGCACCGTAGAGCAAGACAGACTGCGTTGAACTCATCAGGAGACGTCGCCTGCTAGACGTAGGACCCCCAAAGTTTGCCATTAGCTAATTTAACGCCGAAACTCCAGCTGCAGCCTTCAGGAGCCAAAGCAAGGTACCCGTAACCAAAAGCCACAACAGAGAAGAACGAACCGCTCCCTGTGAGCAACCCCTAAGACATCCTTCCTGAATAGATTTCTGTCCGGCCAATATATGGCTCTTTTTCCACTGTAGCCTTTGGTGACTCATAAATCGCCGCGTATGAGGCATAACTGAAGGCGCTTTTGATTTCCTTGAATGATTTCAAGGCGTATTCTTTATCGGATACCGAATTATCAGCTTTTGCCGTTAATTCATGGAACGCTATCCCCGTGAATTTCCCGTAGGCGGGTATGTGACCTTGTAGCACGGTATATATTCCAAATGTGTTACCCCAGGGCATCCATTCTCTGTATTACTAGCGCAGGAATGATGTCATCCGAGCTAAATGTCCCTTGCTCCCCTTCCAGTGATACTACTTTGCATGCGAGAGTCCAATCTTTCGGTTGAGGGCTGTATGCACCTATCGGCCATCAAATGAATTTTCGTTTGACTCTGTAGAAAACCCAGCTACTCATTTTGCTCTTTGATAAGGATCAGCTTCAACTTGCCTCAAAAGAGTTGGTATCTTCGCAAAAGTGTGTCCAATGATAATCATTTAGCCGACCTTATCCTCTTCTCTAATTTAGTTGAGGAATGCGACAAATCATCTGACGGTCCAAAGTCCCTAGTAAAACCGGCAGCCTGTTTGCTCCTGAATATCAGGGTTCTGGAACTCCGATCGTGAAAGTTCTCGGCCTATCAGCTCTTTCTCTTGCTTAGCAGCATCCAAGTGGAGCTGTTGAAGTTATTCTGGAAACCAAGTTCATGTAGGACCTCATCACCATTACGTACCTCTTCTGTCCTTTCAAAATTGGCACAATCTGGCGGTTGTGGTTTGGACGGAGAGCGCCGTGCACCAAGCCAACTATTGTGCGAATTGAAATAGTTGGGAGATCAGCACCAAACTGCCACAGCCTTTTTGGCTGCAGCAAATCACGGAGAGCACATAGGTCCCCTGGTATTATCGGATTCGAGTTCTTTGGACACACCGACAGCCATCGTAAAAAAAATCCATGGCGTAATTGGCGAGGTGTCTCGTGATACGTCAAACCAAGGCAGCTAGTAGACGATGGTACCGTTAACAGCCACCGTTTCTAAATTAAGAAACTAAAGTGCTTCCATGTCCGTTGTTGCGTGGAAAGTGTCCGAACAACTTCTTAAGTAGATCATCAGGCAATTGTTGGTTTTCGCTACTTCACATGATCCCTAGACTGGCTATTAGAGACTTGCGGCTATTACATATGATTCCGAACCGATAGTCCATTCCAATCATCCACGATATTCAACCCCCTATCTTGGACTTAGCCAAGGCGTAACATTATTTTTGGACTATGCAATGCAGCGCAATCCTTTCTGAAATTTATCCGCTCCATACTGCAAAACCTCGAGTTTCGCTCAGCAAGACTGCAGTACTAGCGGTCGTGAGTTTTTAGCCGCGTTTGTAATGAAATAGTTCCGGTATTCTCTTGAAAACACACCGTTCATAGTGTTCACGGATCATAATCCTCTCAATTTTCAAACAGAAGTCCGGCAAAACGTCCCCTCGCCAATTCCGGCACTTGGGCTTTATCAGTCAATTAACTTTTAACGATTAACGTATATCAAGATAACATAACGTAGCTTTTAACGCATTATCACGCATCGCAGAGGTCAAGATCAGCGTAAAAGTATTCCCTTTTCCAGCATTGGGGCGAACCCTTCGTAAAACGGCGTGCCTAAAAGATCGCATAGGACGCTGAAGTCGGCCCTACTTGGTCACAAGTTTTGCCGCTCTTTCTGCTTGGTCTCCGGATAGCCAATACGGATTGTTACGTCCGCTCAAGGACTCAATACGAAAACTGTCAATCAGAAGAGTGCCGTCATGCCCGGGGATATCGAAACCAGAACAAATGTCCCAATTACAATGGATACCTGCCGAAGGCCTCTTCGAGCAAGGCCAACACCTGCCTACTTTTTCCATCATAACCACTAGCAGTAGCTGCACAAAAAAAATAATCATTAATCCTTAATTACCCTAATTATCAATTGTCTCCCTATTTACTTAATAATCGATTAGGATCCTGATTTCCAACTACATAACTGAAGAGATAATATAATTACAATTAAAAGATACTTTAAGGCCCAATTACTGTTTACTGTTTATTATTTTCAAATAATTCTGGATTTTAGTATAAAAGGGCGGGAATGTTCCAATTCTCATCATAAATCTTCAAATCAACGAAGTCACAAAACCTAGCAAAATTTCAACAATGGATCTATTGCTTTTGTCACCACCAAAACCTGAGCAAACCGAACAATTGCGGCATGTAGCTGCAGGCACTATTGCAGATCCTTACCAGCTCGCTAAGGATCTACAATTATCCGACGATTCTGATTCCGAAGAAAGCTTTTCTGTGGGAAAACCAGAGCAAGCCGTAAAGAGTAGCTTTTGCCTATTCAAGGATATGCCATTATTAGGTGATTCAACTGGACAACCTTCAGCGGCAGTTAACAACCAACAATCATGGAATGAGCATTTGGATAGCAATGGACAAAGGATTGCCCGAAAAGGGGAGGATAGGGAGAATCATCTGGTAGATGATCTTCAGCTGTCGGATGATTCCGATTTTGAGGACGTCCCGACGAAACCGAACCACGTCAGTGATCTTCTGTCACCGTTAAATCCAGGCACCGAAAGGAAGACTGCTTCTACATGGGGAGCAAACGAGGAACAAAGGATTGCCCGAAAAGGAGAGAATCATCTGGCAGATGATCTTCAGCTGTCGGATGATTCCGATTTTGAGGACGTCCCGACGAAACCGAACCAAGTCAGTGATCTTATGTCACCGTTAAATCCAGGCACCGAAAGGAAGACTGCTTCTACATGGGGAGCAAACGAGGAACAAAGGATTGCCCGAAAAGGAGAGAATCATCTGGCAGATGATCTTCAGCTGTCGGATGATTCCGATTTTGAGGATGTCCCGACGAAACCGAACCAAGTCAGTGATCTTCTGTTACCGTTAAATCCGGGCACCGAAAGGAAGACTGCTTCTACATGGGGAGCAGCCGAGGAAGACGTCCCGAAACAAGTTGGTAGCTGTCTTCCAAATTTTCAATTCAATGGACAAAGGATTGCCCGAAAAGGGGAGGATAATTTTAGGTCCTATCAGCTAGCGGATGATCTTCAGCTATCGGATGATTCCGATTTTGAGGACGTCCCAACAAGTCAGCAATTGTGTGATCTTCTGCCGCGGTTAAATCCAGGCACCGAATGGACTGCTGCTTCTACACGGGGATCAAACGATGAAGACGTCCCGAAGCAAGTTGGTAGCTGTCTTCCCACTTTGCAACAATTCAATGGAATTGTCCCTGGAAATGGTTCGTATTCACTTCTAAATGATCTGGAACTTTCGGAGGATTCTGATTCTGATAGCGACTTCGGTGCAGTACAGCCCGAGCAAGTAAGTTCATTTCACAGCAACCAGGTAGAACATGAGCCTGTATTGAATATTGGAGACCCTTTGCATGCTCCGATAAAACGTATGCCAGAGGAATTTGTTGAGGTGAAACCACAAAGTAAACGAGACCCAGAAGGTTTGCCTCGGTCGGATTCATTTAGAAGGAGCATTGGAATGTCGGATGTAGTTGTAATTCAGCCCTCGGGGCCATTAGCATTGCAACATGGTCAAAAGATAGACATTATTTCCAACGAATTGGTGAAACCAGCAGTGGATTCTACCGTAAAATTGGCTCCAGCAGGTGATTCAAAAGCCGATGGAAAGACGATAGAAAGGAATTCTTTACATCGAATCCAAGGTGAGAAACAGAGAAGCAAAGGGTTGTCAAGACATGCGGTCACTGTAGATAGTGCAGGCCGCAATCCGCAAAAAGTGAGAACTACACCAATTAGCGAAATCTACAATGGAAGACAAACTACGAAACCAATGAAGGTTGCAGCGATTCTGCCAAGTGGCTCTAGACCAGAACAAAAGTCGTCTGCTCCATCATTAGATCCTCTCCCAGAGAATTACACCTTACCAGTAGCAAGAAAGGTGCGGACCAGTACCTTTACGAAAAAAGACATTGAAAATCAGATTTCCCGTGGGAAGGAACTGTTGCAAAAGGCAAGCGATAGCAACTGCGAAGATGAAGGTAATGGTAAAAAAATATTGAGCTCCGGGTTACCTACGAAAAAGACTACCGCAAATATGTCTGTAGGACCTGAACGAAACAAGCAGGAGATCTCCAAGGAAATTGACAAATCAATGGTTGATTCTAAGGAGATAAATCAACAAATAACTAAAGGCAGCAAAACTGATGAGCATGAGAGAAGGACTCCAAAAGGTTCCGAAATGGAAGGCCTCATTTCTCGTGGGAAGGAAAACAAGCGCAACTCCGCAAATCAATCAACCAAGCATAGTACTTCTAAACGGAAAGGTGGCCCATCTAACGAGGGTATCATTCAGATTTCTGAAGCATATCAAAAGAAACAAGCGATCACAAATGAAACGGGAAAATCTTCGGATTTTATAAATAAAACCGAAGCAAATGGAGATGGCACGCATCAGAAGTTATTGCATAAGATGGACGTACCAAAACCACATAAACGTAATGACAAAGCCATGTTGAGACGTACAAAAAAGAGCCCAGACGTAGTCCACAATAAGAATGAGGGCCGAAAAGGCGAAGCGCATCACCAGTTATTGCATAAGATGGACGAACCGAAACCACATAAGCGTAATGCCAAAGAAATGTTGGACTCAAGATCGCCCACCGACAAGGACGAAAAGTCTGCAAATAGAGACGGCAAAACTGACAGACGTACAAAAAAGAGCGCAGACGTAGTCCATAATAAGAATGAGGGCCGAAAAGACGAAGCGCATCACCAGTTATTGCATAAGATGGACGAACCAAAACCACACAAAGAAATGTTGGGCTCAAGGTCGTCTACCGACAAGGACGAAAAGCCTGCAAACAGAGACGGCAAAACTGGCAGACGTACAAAAAAGAACCTAGACGTAGTCCATAATAAGAATGAGGGCAGAAAAGACGAGGCGCATAAGATGGAGGAACCAAAACCGAATAAACGTAATGCAAAAGAAATGTTGGGCTCGAGGTGGTCTATTGGAAAGGACGAGAAGTCTGAAGGAAATTTTACTCAAGAGACAGAACCACCTCGAAAGAAGCACAAGATCGCAAACGAAAGTAAAAAACCAACGTCGGATTCTCAAATGAGAATCAGTGAAGATAGCACGACCGATAAGCACGAGCGAAAGTCCTCAAAAGGATCCCACAGTGAAAATAAGGATAGAAGAATAGAGGCACCTCATCCTCAATTTAAAGAGATGCCCTCTCCAAAAATCGATGGCAAATCTCTGAAAAAAAAAGAAACCGCTAATGCTCCGGCGATCAACAAAGATTTCATACAGGATCCTGGGGTCAAGAATCTCAGCGATATCGATAAGTTCAAAATTCTGCGCCAGGAATATATCGTACTCATGGAGTTACTAAAGAAACCTGCCAATTTAGTGGTCGAGTTGAAAAGCGTGCTAGATCAAAAAAAGAAATCTGGCACAGCAAAGGAAGTGATGGCACTAAAAGAGACAATCCTAGTTGTGGGAAGAGAACTAAGGTCGGAAAGTTTTCAAAGCCAGAAAAGGAAACTGAAGCAATTACGAGATCAGTTGGAATCATTAAAACGAATTATTAGGAATAAGAACAAAACTGGTACTCTCGATTTTTAATATGGTAAATTGGGAGGGTTTTTAGGTGTAATTTTATAATTATTGTGTGTGATGTAAACGTAGTATAAGAATAAATTTAAGAAAAAAAATAGCCTCGTTTTCCTCAGTTATTCCCATTTCTCTAATAATGAAACTGCATCCAGATGTTCCACCATGGTACATCCCTTGATGACATGACTGTCTTGGCCGGACAGCTGTCGTCATATGCGTTCGCTCCTGATGTCACCGCCTCCTTGAAGGTGGGCAATGTTGTTGCTCAAGTGCGTTGGGTAGGATTCCCAATTGGTTTTCTTGTCAATGTCAAAGGTTGAGGGTTCATCCGACATCCTCCAAATCCTGACCATTCCGTTCATTAGGTTATATCTAGTGCCTCCTGTCTGGTGCTGGTCACAAATGTTGGAGTGTTCCCTACGTTGTATATTTCTAACTTATTGCTAAGAATAAATTCGGGAAGGTGTGTACGATTGGTGTCGCTGCTTCCCCAGACTTCGGTGGAGCCCGGCTGTCGTCTCCTGGGAAGTATCCCGATGCTACAACTGCCTCTCGAGTGCTTCTCCCGGCTTCCAATGAGACTTGGATAGCCACAAGGTCCCCGGTTAAGAACTCTGAAAGACATATGTATTTTAAATTACGTTTGAGAATTATGCAAGCGGTTTTTCACAAGAGGAGTCCCAAATTACCTGCATGCTTCCTCCTTGTAGACCGCGAATCTGCCCCCGGTACACCCAGGGCCAGGAAGTTTATCTGGGTTATCTTAGTGCTGGCCATTGGCTCCGTTATTGTTTGGAGCTCTTCTCCACTGTCGGAGTGTCACCCTCCTCCTCCGACATGGCGCTTTCCTGCGCGTCGCTGTCCATTCTGCGTCTTAGGTCTAGGTCGTCCAGCTTCTGCTCTTCAGTGGGCAGGTCTATTTCCCTGGTTGATCCAGTCCTTTCCGCCTCTATGGCTTCCGAGACTTCTTCAGGGACCTCGGTAAGTTTTTCACCCGATGCCTCCTCCGAGGTCTCTTTACTCCGGTTTTCCCTGTGCACATGCACGGGTGTGTTGCCAAATCGGTAGTTGATATCACAACTGCGACGTTTAATTACCTCCAGGGATCGGTCATCTACCCCGATCGTGAGGAGTTTACCCTTGCCCTCCACCTTGCTTCTTCAAAAGCCATAGTCGGGAGATCCATATTCGAGAGATAGTTTTCAGTCGGGGGTAACTCATCCTCAGAGAGAGATAGGTTGGCTTCAGGGAGCTAAGTTCCGCATCAGTCTATTCTGCAGTGCACTGCTTGACCCCCAAGCTAAACTGCATTAGAAACTGGCCTTCACACGCATGAGTGAATCATATTTCAAAGGAGTAAATTTTACAAAACAACCTCCGGGGCAGCAATGGGCAACTCTCTCTCACCGCTGCTATGCGAGGTATTTATGGAGAACTGGTGGAGACTGGGGCACACTCGAGATTCTGGATCAGATACGTGGACAATGTATTAGCAATTATCAAAATGGAAGAACCAGGGACAATCCTCTCAACCGGACACAGGAACATCGAGTTTACCATGGAGATCGAAAAGGAAAGGGAGATACCGTTCCTGGGCCCAAAAACCACGATTTCCACAGTGCCCGTCAGATCTTGCCATCAGCGAGCTTTGCTCTTCTTTATTTCGCTACGGAGTCTCCTTTTGGCTGATGCGATTTCCACTGTCCACAAATCCATAAAAGGTTTGCCACGTCTCGATGGTATGATATGGAGGCTCCGCGGGCCGTCGTTAACAGTTCATAACTGTCTGATAGTGTCGGCTGCAGCGCCATCGCTCCCAGGATTACCCTCCAGCACGGCCCCGCCTGTTCCAAGCGTTTCAACAAACCTCCCGGTGTTCACTTTCGCGACATTCGATGCATAGAAAGAGCGCCAGGTTGACGCACACTGAGAGTTTGTGCCCATCACTTCGAAGGCAATGTATTAATGGTCGCTTGCCGAGAAGTCTTCCAGAACTCGCAACCTGTCTGTGTTTCCCTCGCAGCCCGGGCGCCAGAACGTTGGGGTGGATCCAGTGTTTAGAACTACCAGTCCTCTTCTCGCCGCCATTTCCCTCTGGAGTCCGTGTGAGGCTTGCCCCATTCAAATGCCCTAGCATTGACATCACCCCCGACCGGGGTGTGCCTAAGATAGCGTCCTCCAAAGCATCAAACCTGCGGCGAAATTCCGGCATCGTCTCGGCATCGGCGTAAAATAAACACCAAAAAGCGATATCCCTGAACACTGAATCGAGACGTCCTCTCGGCCTTGGGTAAGAACCCTTAAGAAGGGTGCCGTCCCGAACCCAGATGCGGTACTTGATATGTCAGGGTCCTGGGTCTTTGTATTGATACTGCTCACTAATGAGTACTAAATAAGCTTTGGTCTCCGCAGTGAACCTGCGGTAGCAACTCGTGATCGGTTGCATGAAGGAAAACAAAAATTTTTCTCCCAGAAGGCCTTTTCTTTTGATGCTTCGTCCTTCGTAAGCAAAGGTTTTTCTGATGATGCGACGTGTTGTTGTCTCTTGTTCCTCTTCACCTTCTTCTTTTGAGCCCTGGATAGTACCTTAGTGAAGACTCCTTCAGATGTCTTTTCCTCCCTTTGTTTTTTCCCCAGTTCACTCTGCAATGGGCTGCCTGTGATTCGTGTGGTACTTATAGTGTTCTCGTCGGAAGGCGCGATTGTGTCTGCTTTCAACGGATTTTCTCTTATTCTCCATATCCGTCCATAATATGTAATCCTGTCCAGGAGCTCCTCCAGTTCCATTAGCCCATTTTTCACCCCTTTCCTGACGTTTTCTGGAGGAACGTAGCAGATCGCATTCGCATTCACAACTACCGCGCATTTCTTAATAAGTCTTTCCTCTTCTCTTCCTACCCCAGTTCCCTGAGGCCTAACCTATGATTAGCTGATCCTGGAACTCACGGACGGGTCAGCGTTCGCTCGGGGTAACGAGGTCTACTAATACCGGTTCAATGCACACTACCTGACCAGGATCCCGAAGGGGCTGGCTCCTGATAAATGCCACAACTACCACCTTGGCAGAGCTAGGCTCACATCACCCCATCGACGTCGACAAGGAGTTGTCGACGGTTCCTGGGACTCCCAGTGTATATCGGAGTGTATCGGTTATTGGCAGTTCTTTACCGAGAAATTTTCTCGAGACTACTACCTAGGACGCAGATATTATGCCAGCTAGGGGGTCAGAACTACTTGCTAGGGCACCTCGGGGATGCCACTCCCAGTATCATAAGCCACCCGTTAAGGATCATTGACTACACCTAAGGGGGCGTGGGGTTGACTATTACCTATTCCAGCTGTGCCGCGAATATTTTCAATTCAACCCGCAAACAATCGGCTAATCACGGTCGCTCGACTTCTCTTATTGCAAGGATATCCCCTACGCTCTTGCCTGCCATACTTTTTCTGCAGAAGGTAAGATTACCATTGCTTGATGGGGGACGGGTCCTAAATGTCTCCGGAAGTCATTACCACGGGGAGCATTCTTAAGGTGAAAAAGAGAAAGATGGATTGAAGAGACAGCAGGATAACTGGGATTCTCTACACTGAATTGCCATCGCATGTGCCAACTGGCTTCGGGTTAGTGTTCTAGACGCAACACGCAGAGCAGCGAGGAGCAGAGCTGCGCCGCTAAATTTAGGAATAATTTTTACTTTTCATTTTTTCTAAATGAGATTCAATCAAGGAAAAATTACTGAGTTATTTTCAATACATCTCCCCAAGTGTCATCACCCACCCTTCGTAGCCTGCTATCGCTCCACCTTCAAAGTCATTCCAAGTTTGTCCTTTTAAATTTTAATTCTTTCCAAGACTTTCCTACTAGACTAACAATTCAGTTACCCTCTCAAGCAATTAGAGCCTAAATGTATTAATCCCACCATTTCGTCCTTATATACACGACAATTTGCGGATAACAACTAACGCCTTCGGGGATCTTACAAAATGGACGGAAGCATAATGGTCCTCTAAGCTCCAAAAAAATTCATGGGCATGTCCTTTAAGGATCAATTTCTCTCGTGCCGGGAACATCCGTTTTAGATTGAAGGCGAGCCGAGCCCACTTCTTAGAATTCTCTTGAAATCCCGTGAAACGGCCGACGTCCTTGCTAGATTGCCCAGTGTCCGACACTAAAGGTAAAGCGGGAAGTAGTGAGACGAGACGAGGACTCTATGGGTCTCCCTTAGTAAACGAATATAAATGTAACTCAGGAGCTTACAGCGTAATTGATTAATGCGTCGAAATGGCTGTCACGACTGAGTTAAAAATAATTTATTTTTTAACACGGCGGAGCTTATGGAAATTGGTTTTTAATAGGTCGATGAGGTGCTTTAATTAATTGCTCTTGAATATATTGCGCATATATTGGAACGCCTGGGGTGGTGTCTACCTGAATTTCGGCAGCCCTTCAGTTGGGTGGCGAGTATCTAGCCCAGGGTACGGTTCATTTTGTAATGATTTAATTAAATTTTAAATATCCGGAACTCTCCGAATTCTATTTGACACTCAATGCTTTTGCGGATGTAATTGGAGATTTTTTAAGTGGCCTGTGTTCGGAGGGAAAGTTCGAAACATTTCGGGATGCAGTATATTCTGTGTGGAATAGATGTATCTATTTCAAGATGGTCCTTCTTCCAATACTTGAATGGAGATGGTATGTTGGTAATTTGGTTTCTGTTTGCTTCCGCTAGATTTAATTAATTAATATGAATATTTTTTGATGGAGTGTAAAAGATATTATATTTCGCCTGAAGTGTATATTTCTAAATTTGAATTATTGGAAAGAAGACAAAATATCCCGATTCAATCAAGTTGAACTTAATTATTTGGAAATATTTGGAAAATAATTTCAAGAAGCTAATTGAGCAAAGTTTTTGAACGAGCTACCAACTCTTAGATAGCTTATAGCATTACAGACTGAATCGTCCCTGCCAGAACCTTCCCCTTCGTCCTTACCGAGAATAGCGGAAGAAATGGAAGCCGTGCACCCTACTGGCTTAACGCTGAGCGGCCCAGAGACCGTAAACATGGGAAGGCACTAAGCAAACGACAAAAGAAGCCTAGGTACGGTAATGTCCGAAGAAATCGGACGCAAGAAAGCGGAATCTTCAGCGGAACTGGTAACCCCGGCGAGAACCACACTGGATACACCAGACTCTGCTGTCAGCGGGTAATGCACGCAAGAAGCGTAAGACTAACACATCTGTGGTGGCCAATGCTTTATTTTGCTTCGCACCAGGGTCTACATTCACGCGTCCCGCGGAGATTAGGACCGGTGTGCCGAGAGGTGATCAAATCAGCGGGAGAGATCTCAATGAAGCTGGCCCTCCCATAGGAATACGGACACGAAGGCGGGAAGGAAGAGGAAGCAACCTCAGTTTTGACTGCTGCCGTGGGAGTCTCCTCCAAAGATGGCAAAATATCAAAGGGAACATTTATCATAATCCGGGAAAGAGTATGAAAAAAAAATGCACTAATGGGGCTGAGTTAAAGTGGCTTCAGCAAGTATTCCCGGCTTTGAGTTCTGGCGGTCGGCCCAAGTTCACTATTGTGAACACTGGGCTGCGTAGGACAAAAAATGTTAGATATTGGTTTCCCCGCCTTTGAAGGAAGGCAGAGGACATCATCCGAATGTTGGGTGAGTAGAACTCGGGCATGGACTTTAGACACTGGAAGGTAAAGTTCATGAAAATTAGGAAGGACAAATTTGAAAACGTGGAGGGTATGATATTCAAACTGGACCAAAAGGGTCTGAATAGGCTCAGGGGAAGCTCACCATATGGTGCTCCACTTTTTCTTAGATAGACTGAAATTCAATCATATCAGGAAATAGTAAACCATCATCTCCATGTTTAGAGCGAAGAACAATAATGGTCTTCGACTCACATAATATAGAGCAAACTGCAGCATTTTTCCACAGTAGAGTTGCGGAAACGCGGAAGGTAGTACACACAGTGCCAGAACACCCGTCTGGCGATTCGCACTGATACTAGGGACTACGGTGTGAATCCTACCTGTTAGTAACTACACCATTTACGGAACAGACGGAAAAAAGAAAGCCAGAGGCATAAATGGAACTGACTTGATGCCAGTTCGAGTGATCGAATCTATCATCAACGGCGCAACAAGCGGTATCCGGTCTAGGCCTGCCTTATTGAGAAACCCCAGACATCCCGGTTTTGCGCCGAGGTCCACCAATTCGATATCCCTAAAAGCTGTCTGGCGTCCTGACCTACGCCATCACACCATTTTAGGCAGGGTCTGCCTCGCCTTATTTTTCAACCATAGATCTCGCCCTTATAGACTTTCTGGGCTGGATCATCCTCATCCATACGGATTAAGTAACCCGCCCACCGTAACCTATCGAGCCGGATTTGATCCACAACCCGCCGGTCATGGTATCGCTCATAGATATCGTCGTTATGCAGGCTATGGAATCGTCCATCCTCATGTAGGGGGCCAAAAATTCTTCGGAGGATTCTTCTCTCGAACGCGGCTAAGAGTTCGCAATTTTTCTTGCTATCAACCCAGGTCTCCGAGAAATACATAAGGACTGGCAAGATCATAGTCTTGTACAGTAAGAACTTTGACCCTATGGTGAGACGTTTTGAGCGGAAGAGTTTTTGTAAGCTGAAATAGGCTCTGTTGGCTGACAACAAACGTGCGCGGATTTCATCATCGTAGTTGTTATCGGTTGTGATTTTCGAACCTAGATAAGAGAAATTATCAACGGTCTCAAAGTTCTAGCCTCCTATTTTGGTTTTTCCCATTTGACCAGTGTGGTTTGCTGTTGTTGGTTGGTTGATTTTCGGTGCTGACGTTCCCACCATATATTTTGTCTTGCCTTCATTGATGTGCAGCCCAAGATCTCGCGCCAATAGCCGTCTGCTCGATTTGGATGAAGGCAGATTGTAGGTCTTGGGTGGTTCTTCCCATGATGTCGATATCGTCAACATAGGCCAGTAGTTGGGTGGACTTAAAGAGGATCGTGCTTCTTGCATTTACCTCAGCATCACGGATCACTTTCTCGAGGGCCAGGTTAAAGAGGACGCATGATAGCGCATCCCCTTGTCGTAGACCGTTGTTGATGTCGAATGACCTTGAGAGTGATCGTGCTGCTTTTATCTGGCTTCGCACATTGGTCAGGGTCAGCCTATACAGTTTATCAATTTCGGCGGGATACCGAATTCTCTCATGGCCGTGTCCAGTTTTACACTGGTTATGATATCATAGGCGGCTTTAAAGTCGATGAATAGATGGTGCAATTGGTGTTAAGTTCAGTTTCCATCGCTTGCCGCAGAGAGAAAATCTGATCTGTTGCTGATTTGCCTGGAGTGAAGCTTCTTTGGTATGATCCAATGATGTTCTGGGCGTATGGGACTATCCGACCTAGCTAGATAGTGGAGAATATCTTATAGATGGTACTCAGCAACATGATACCTCTATAATTGCTGCAATGTGCGATAACTCCCTTTTTATCTTTGAGGCAGATAACGCCTCTTTGCCAGTCGTCAGGCATTGATTCGCTGTTTCACACCTTGATCATAAGTTGATGAACCACTTTTTGTAATTGCTCGCCTCCATATTTAACCAATTCGGCTGTAATTCCATCGGATCCTGGTGACTTATGATTTTTAAGCCGATAAATTGCACGGACTGTTTCTTCTATACTTGGTGGTGGTAGTATTTGTCCGTCGTCTTCAGTTAGCGGGACCTCCAACTCGCTAAAGTTCTGTTTGTTCAGGAGTTCATCAAAGTACCCAACCCATCGCACCAGTATGCCCATTCTGTCGGAAATCAGGTTTCCCTCTTTGTCTCGGTAGGAAGGGCATCAAGGTGTATAACGCTGCATCCTGCTGACTGCAGGGGGCAGGCTTCGAGGGTTCGTTCTACTACCTTGTAGAAGGTATCCTTCTCCGACTCTGCAGTCTCCGCTGTAGGGGCGTGAACGTTACAGATGCTTATATTTCTAAATTTGCCTCGCAAGCGCGGAGTGCATAGTCGTTCGCTTATGTTTTTGAAGCCGATAACAGCAGGTTTTATTTTTTGGCTAACTAAGAAATCTACTTCGAGTACATGGTTTACTGGATGGCCACTATAATATATGGTGTATTGGCTCTTCTCCAGGAAACCGGTCCCTGTTCAAAGCATCTCCTGCAGTGCTGTTACATCAGCCCTATATTGGGACAGAGTACCGGCTACCAGTTAGGCAGCTCCATCTCGACGAGCGCAATGCTGACCACATTGCCTCCCGCAATGTACTTTAGTGTCCGGTTGCGGTCTTGAGTGAAGTGCTTTAACACACTTCAAGGCCTTGGTCCATTATGGATTGTTGCACTAACGATTATAATTTTCCGAGTTATCAGAATCTCAGCCGATGCCGAATTTTACCTAATACTAGCACTAAGGATTTAGACTCGGACAATCCTACCTACTTAAACGATAGGGGTGCTAGTGGTAGTAGACGATGGTAGGTTAATGAGAGAATCCATCAGGAAATCCCCGCAACATCGAGTACGTATGCAGAATGGTGTATTTCTGCATGGTTTGAAACAGACTGTGTAAGAGTGCCAGGACATCAAGGGAAGCCGTGAAGGATGTTGGTATAATATCTGCAGCTGACAATATTATGGGAACTACAACTACCAGCTTTTTTTTTTCGGTCAATGTTACTATTATGGGGGATAGCATCATATCATTAATATACATGGAGCGACCCGTCTTGTCAACTAACAGTTCGTCAGGGTTGTTGTGCAGTATGTGGCGATCAGTTAGAACTTGCCGGCCCCAATAATGCTTATAGCAGAATTATCGCGTATTGCCTACGACTCATATCGATAAACCGGACATGCTCCCGTTATCGGCTCATGTTGCTATGCAAGGTTTTGGTGAATCATCTTACATACAGCATTGCACCTGCTCGTTCCGTTGCCGTGCCGTTGCGTGCCATCTAGTGCCATTGCAGTGCAGTCAGAAATGAAATGGTCCAACGTCTCCAACGCCGAACCACATATTCTGCACTGGTCGTTTTCTACCCGTTCTTCCATTATAAGCTTCTTATAAGCTCGGGTAGCGACCACGCCGTTCTGAATGCACTCATAAATCCCCCCGTCTCTTGAAAGAGCTCTCCAGCATATAAACATCTGTTCAACAAATGCAAATCGACAAATGGCTGCCAAAAATAATTCAAGTATTTAACGTGCATTGTCTTCGGCTTTCATTCATCGATCTGCCCTTGGTTCGACTTCACCCCACTCAGAGGATTGTAAGATCGACCCTTCAAGTTAAGTGGAGTCAGCCCACAGTCTGCCTTAGAAACAGCTGCATGCAAGGGACTCGCCCCGACTTGGCGATGATGTTGTGCCGTCACATCAACCACATGCCTACCTCTGATGTCACGAAGCAGGTTCATCCGCTCCACGGCAGAATTTGGATGTTGCATTCGGAATTTGTACATGAAAATTCGTATCCGCCGCTGGATGTTTTTCAGGTGGGTCTTCGTCCACTGCAATATTCGAAATGCATAAGCCAATGAAGCGATAGCGAATATGTTCAGTGCGCCTATTTTATTCTTCCCCGAGAGATTCGATTTCAGTACCAGCTTTACACGTTGCAGAACTTCGGACAGATCCTTCAGAACATGAACTCGAGCATGGGTTCTTTGTAGAATTCCCAGTTATTTGCATGAGTGTGTCTCGGTCATAGCCTGAATGTCGAGGTCACCAACACTATGTCGAACATATGGCTCTTAGTGACCTTTACGAATGGCTTGGATTCGACACTTGTTTAATCCAAATTCCATCTAAATATCAAAGCTGAACATGTGCACTATTCGCGGCAGACTTCTAAGGTGGTCATCAGTACCAGCATACATGTTGATACCATCTAAGTACATTCAGTGTCAGCTCCCACTTAGCACGTAGGCCATATTTTATTGCAAAGTAGCCATAAAAGGGGGTTTAGTGTCATGCAAAACCAAAGGGAACTCAACGAATCCCCCTGCAAGATGCCTCTCCGTTGGTTGATAGGCTAAGAGGTATTGGTATCCTCAGATATACGCAATGATAAGGTGGTGTGCCATCCTTCTGAGATTGTCGCCGAAAACTTTATTAGCTTGGGGTCGATGCGATACAGACGTAGGACATCGATTAGCCATGTATACGCTGCTGAAAGCTTTGGCATAACCGATTTAGCAACTAAAGAGGTTTTTTTGGCGTCTAGTTGCGTGTCCTACAACTACCGAGTTGATAATGAGTTACTCTTTGCAACCCTTTGACCCAACTCGACGCCCTTCTGCTCCTCGAACACAATGATGTTGGCCTAGAGGTGCGCACAAATCTCGGATGTTATGAATTTGTAGCGGCCTGGTAAGCAAGTAATCGGTCTTGTATCCTCGGGGTCCTTCACCGTGCCTTTTTTGGGACAAAGTAGGTGAATGGGGAAATTCCTTCGGTCAACTTATGTTTTGATTTATGCTATGTGCCAACCGACTGATATTTTATGCCAGAAATTCTGTACCCAATCCAGGCATGGGCACCTCCAGTTCTTCGAGCTGTTTATGGCTCGTCAAACCTCCTTTTCGGTAACAAGCGTGAAATGTATGCCAGGCGTAGTGCATGGCGGATGCCTTCGACGGTGATCCATTCAGCTCAGCATACTGGGCGAGTAACCACCAAAGTCGATCCCAATATTCTTTTGCTTCCGTCACCGAAAACTGCACTGTGGGCGTTCTGTTGAGATTCGTTGAGTGATCTGAAAAAACTCTGCTTGCTCCATGTGTACGTCGCATTCTGCGGACGTGTCGAGTGTCTTTCACCATACCGTCGTAACAGACAGAAAGTTTCTGTTCTAGTATGTCCAAAATTTCAACTACGGGTGTTTGACTGGGATCGCATAGTTCCTGTAAACTCTCTGCGCTTTAGTTCTCGCCCATATGATGGCATTGCCAAAGCTGATTTGAATCAGCCTAGCAATGTCCTTTCTTAGTGAGTCCCGCCTATGTATCAAACGAATTTTCCATGGTGTATCTCTTCGGTCGGTCAAATCAATAACGCGAAAGCGAATCTTTTGATCTTGGAATCAGATAGCCATAACTGCACCGCAATACAGAAGAAATAGCAATTGCAACAGCGACATATCAGCATACAGTCGGAATGTAATCTCATAATTGATTTAAGGTAGAATTCTCGGAGTCGCTGGAGATGCATCCCTGGGAATACCTGGTATATGCAAAGCATCTATTTCTGAGAATTTTATGCACACTCTTTGAAATTCGTCTCGAACTACAGCGGAGACTTCAGCTGGACGGTGAAGGATAGTGCTTCGGCGAGTACCAAAACTGTTACCTGCAGTGCAGTGGTGTTGTTGATCCCACCGCCTCTGCCCCCATCGACTTGTGGTCACCAGTTTCCGCGGTGACCTCAAGTCGAACACGCTCCCTGGTGATGGCCAGGATTGCGTCACTACGAGTTATAAAGCGGCACTGGTCTGCGACTCGCTGCATAATCACGTGCGCGAATTGCGGGGAAGGCTCAACGAATCTCTGTTGCAACAAAGGGCGGTAGGATGTTGTACCCAACCCCGCCGTTATTTCGTAGTAGAGGCGGATGATGAAGGGGTTCATTTCCTCAGTCCTCTTCATCCACTGCTTACGCGAACCTGCTGAGGTGGTCGCCACAGATTGTGGCGAAACAGCTGCAGCAAGCAGAACAATGCTGCCTCACGATTAGCGGTTTCGACGCCGTGCTGTCTATTACGGGAGCCCGATCCAATCACCAAGTCAGACGACCGTTCCGGACCTCAAATTTCTCCCCTCTCCCTCTTTTCATTTTTGGGTTTGTTTTTGAAACCTAGCTACCAGATGTGATGATAGCTTCCTCAATGAATAATCTGCAAGACTGCAACGTATCTGTAATTTCCTCAACTTCCTCCTGAGTCGCCGCTGTGGTGTACAACCATTCAAACTGAAGCTATCCATCCCTCCTCCTTTCACAACCGGGCAGCGGTTTTATTATTATTATTATTAATACATATTTACTACACAAATTTCATTCAACTAAAGAATCTTAAGGAATAGAAATCGAAATTTCCCCTATTGAAAATTCGGCAATCTTTGCGGTATGCTCCCTCTGCTTGAAGTTCTTGGGAGAGTCTAATTAACTATCTATTTTGATTCCAAATTATTTATACCAAAATGCTACTTGAAACTGGAACGACACTACAGAGGTGGAACATAATTAATTTTCCTTCCCATTACAAGAAAGTACCACAGGATGAACTCAAATTGATATGCGGCAGGTTGGAATGGCCCCAACTTTCATTAATTAATTTTGAATCCTTAGCGAAATCCTTTAGAATTAACTACACTCATTTCACTCATACAGAAAAGGAAATGGATTAAAACACCCGGCATAGACTTTAATCGTATTTTCAATTAACTCACATCCGTAAAGCAATTACGAAACCACACCGGGAAACTTTCAAAAACTTTCGCATCTTATTTCCACCTGAGTTGCAATTCCTATTATGTCTCCCGTTTTTTCCCACTCTTTCAATGTTCTCATGTCTATGTCCTGTGTATGGAATGTGCAGTCCAATTTCCTTCTTCTCTAGCCATTTCACGCTATTCAGTTATCTCAGCAAGTAGGATGCCATTTATTGCAGCGTGTATTGATGTAAGGGTTGTTGGTTCAAGGGAATCCGAGAAGTTTAAAAGGTTGGTATTCAGCAGCACTTCAGGAGCGCAACTGTTGTAGAATAATTTTTCAGACACAGTCATCGGCTCAGGGAAAGGACGATAACTAGCACTATGGTAGGACGATCCAAGAAGGACTTCGTTCACTGGAAAATAAAGCGAGCAATGGTGGTCTCTTTTGCTACGACCCCCAAATTCACTTGGAGAAAGGCCCTTGGTAATTCAGAAATACCAGCGATTAAAAGATAAGTATCACAAAAATGTCCTTCTCACAGGGATGTTAACACCAAAGTACTAGTCATCAGCGATGTCGTCTCCTAGGAGTTGAGGAGCAGATGTACGTTCGAATCAAAAAATCCAATGGGAGTAAATGCACAGGTGATATATTTATGGAGTGTCCGTATTTCGTTCCGTGAATTTCCCACGGTGTTCAACCTGTCTGTCTCGTGGAGGGGGAAATCAAGGATCATAGAAGACGGAGGACTTAACAAGAGCTACCTTTCGCTGGAGGGAATTCTTATATAAAATTGCGAATTCCATTATGGAATTTGGAAAATATTTCGACGGTCAAATGTTTGTTGAAAAATATTAGTTGAAGGATATGAGCTCGATTTGCAACGGAAGATGGGATAAGGGTGTGGTGTGTGGACAGTATACACAAAATTGTTTTCCTGTTTGTTGAAGTCTAATGTTTATCAATTTTTATAAATATTTTATTTAATTAATTTTAATATATTCCAATATTAAATGTGGAGCTAACTTTTGCATTTGCACTCTGAAAAGACGAACTTCCCATTGCACACGTGCCAATTTTGACTGCTAGTTTAGGGTGTTTGTATTTGCGAATCGTGAGTCTTTCCCACAAAGACAATAATTTCTTCATGGAAATGTGTCACGATATTTAACAGCCCCAACCTCCCGACCTTCATCAAAACTTGAAAGTTGTCAACGAAACACTGCGAGGCAGTATGGGCTGCTTATTCTTCAAATTAAAGTTGTGTAATTCGACAGCTTCTCAGTTGATCTGACCCCGGTAGCCACTGGATGCAGTCTTCCGACGGGTCAAGATTGTTTAGGACCAGACTGGGATTAGGTTCATCTAGTCGACCAGGATCTGTTTGCCCACTGTTGATAAGCGGATCTAGTGGCGAGCTGATCCAGAAAAATAGCCAGGAAATTGTCCTCCCTGCACGAGGAAAGGTACTAATGGGATCCCAAGCAGCTTGGTCACCAATATGCGAACTTAGAGTACCTAGGGCATTTTCAGCTTCAAGTAAGACCCACACCGCGGTAGCTGCGCTAACCGCCAAGAGCAGTGCAATCGGTGCCAACCGCTGTGCTAAAACAAACCACAGAGCCATCTAGAAGCCAGGCCCCAGACAGACTATTGAGCTGGGTGTAGCGACCATAATATGCCTAACCCAAAACCGTCGACGTCGGAGGTCTCCCTAAAGCAAGTGCTGATAAAAAACAGCCACCGAAAGCCAACACAGAAACGAGGCTTTATTGGAGCCTTGATCAGGGGCCAGTACCATAAGGCCAGACATATTCTGAGCAAAATTTAGAATAATAAGAAGGCCGGTACTGGCAACGAGCAGAATGAAAAAGATGACATTAAATACCAAGCAGTTGTCGAAGAATACAATACCAAAAACTTGAGAAACCAGCAGAAGCGCGCCTTTAAACGCAATCGACCTTAAGATGCGGACAGCAAATAGCCTGTACAAACGCGGAAATAGCAATAGCTGGCCGATGAATCACGAATCGCGAAACCTTTCACCACCATGTCCAACGACACTTACGTCTGGTTCTAGCGGATGGTAACTTCGTTATCAGCAAACTGGTGCGACCAGCGTTAAGGCCACGCTCTCGGAAGTGGTTATTGAGCATCTTCTAAACGGGGAAGGGGAAGCTATGATTCGTCCCAAATGGTGCATACGTTCCATATCATAGTGAGCCAGTACCAATTCTCCAACGACTGATAAGTCGTTAAGATCAGCAAAGCCTGCGACGCGTAAGTGAGGTTATTCCATACGACGTGATTTGCCGGAAAACGACCGCTGGAATCTGGTTGCTAAATATCTGCATAGATAAGCGTAAGCTAGTCCAATTTTCCAAAACTCGAAGGGGGAGGGGGAAACACGGTTTTGGCGACCGTACCGATAATAGTGGGAGGTTTGTGGATTTCATTGGTGGAATATAGTTTGAGCACAAAACCTGCATAAGGTCACTTGGGTTTAAACTGACATACTCTTTACGAACTATCAAATTGACAACTTTGCGGTCAACAGTGGTTTTAGGAGTTGTGTCCTGGATCTCCATAATACAAGAGGCGTAAACATCGGCCCTGAAAGGGATCACCTTCAGAAAATCGCTTACGTTTGCTTGCGTGGCGACTGGCACTTCTCGCAAGGTTGAAGAACTGCGACCCCCTAAGTTCAACATTGACTGTTTGTATGACCCAGTTGTCACTCGATATTGGTAGCGGACAGTAGATACACTGAGAAACTCGCCTAAGAATATGGATGAGCATTGGGCAGCCATCAAGAACGCTATTTTCTTGGGTCGTCTGCCACGTCCGAAAGGGACGTCACCAGACCTGGGTGACGTGGAAAAGGATCAATGAATGGAATGCATTGAAGACTCAATTGACCACTGCGAGTGATGGTGGTCGAAAACGAAAGATGCCGCAAAACTCAATGATTTCAGAAGTAAATACTATATAACGAAAGAGTTTCCGTGTGGTTGCAACTCTTTTGATGAATCCTGTGAGAGACATTAATAGTTGAATTCTCATCCACGATGACAAGCAGTTGAAATGGTGGAAGCAACACTTCACCACGCATTTTAAACGTATCACATGAGGTAAGGTTCCCCTTTTGTCGAAGAAATGGCTACTCACTGTAGCATGCGGACTGCTCCTACAAGCAAAAGCGAAATCATCTCGGCCATCAAACGGAGTAGGGCGGGCTTAGTGGTCCCCCCGCAAAGTTATTTAAAGTTGCAGCTATAGTTTCTGAAGAGATTCACTTGTTCTCCATCGATTTCGGAAAAGGGCATGCTGGAGAAACCAAAACCCATTATCAGAATGATATATAATGACCAAAATGTCACGTGCTGCACCGAGGCAAAGTCTCAAAGATGATGTCGACGTCCAGGTGACGCCTCTGATCCGTCAGCGTTGCATCATTTCACCGAGGCAAGTGCAGTTAGACTGAAGATTAACATCAACAAAACCATGGTTCTCAGCCAGGCGGGTCTCTATCTGCATTGATGGGTAAAGCATCATAGGCAGCGATCAGTTTTATATCTGGGGAGTGTGATTCATGACGACGGTGGCACCGAACTGGATGTAGTCCATCCCATTAATAGCGCTAGATCCGCTTTCGCTAACTTGTTTGCTTTGTCCAAAATCTGGAAATGCAGTTATCTCAACACCAGGATCAAGCTGAGGCTTGTCCGTGTTCTTTCCGTTTTACTGTATAGAAATAGCAAATTGAAAGCAGCTCCCACTGTTACTTAAAAGCTCCATGCTTTCGTTAACACCTGTCTGCGTCATATCATCGGAAAACGGTGGTCTAATACTATTTCAAACGAAGAACTTAGTCGGCGCACAGGCAAGCAGCCCGTAGCGTTGTGAGCGGGAGGTGGAAGTGACAGCAGATTGGTTGTTGGTTGGTTGGATATTGAGGAGGGGCGACAATTGAATTGCTGGCTATGTCATACAGTGTAATCTACTCCAATTCAAGATGACCGATGAGTGGGGCGCCCGCAGAACAGTGGAGAAAGTGTGTAGACATCTCAGAAAACCATGGTTGGAGCTAAAGCGTATTTGAGGTAACCGCGAACGATGCCGCGTGGATATTGCTAACGCGCTACACCCCACCAAGAGGCAAATTTGAACCATATAACCAGTGCTGCAGTAGTGGGAGCCTTGGCCACTGTGGCGTCAAATGTTACAAGCGCGATGGACGGAGTAGAACTAGTTCTATTAACAGACCCGTTCAGAAGAAGTGTGATTCTTCGTAGATCCCCCACCCTTACAGGTACAAGCCTCTACAAATGAAAATGCTACTCCCAATGGGGAGGGTGTAGCAAGGTATGGGAAGAAGGAAACAATGCCGGAAACTACTTGAGCGGCATAAACTTCAGCGATAAATCGGGAGTTGCCTTCATGGCACTGGGTAATAAAATCCTAGAGCTTTGCAAATTCATTATGGAACGCCGGAATATCCATCAAAGTACAAGGACCATGATTCGAGGCATTAGGTTGGCGTGCGGCGGGACCCAAGATGAAAGAGGAGTGAAGGCATCAATTGAAAAAGTAAGCCAAGCAACACAAGTGATACCCACAAAAAACTCGTGAGAGGAAAAACCGGGGAAGAGGCATCGCGAACAGTTGAACGAGTCAACTAGCTAGCAATCCCCCAAGAGAAAAAAGGGCTCAACTCCCGCAAATGTGAAGCAAGTAAGGAGGACTGCTCAAAATGCATGGCAATCTCATGTAGCCGCAATTTCGGGGAGAGGGTACGAACCCCCTAAAGATTATATGGAAGCCTGGAGCAAGGCGGCTCTTGAGTAAAAGAGAGATAGGCGGAAGATTCGACCCGAGGTTATCATCATCCCTAAGCGGGGTGAAGGGTCATACACTGACGTTCCCAAGAGAGCGAAAGAAGACCCCGAACTTATCACTTTGGGAGATAATGTTAGTCGCATTAAATAATCTCAGAAAAGAGACATGCTGGAGCTCAAGAAGTTCAACGATATAACGGCTGATAGATTCTTAAGCCAAATTGAATAGTCCTTGGAACAGGAAGCCGAAATCAGGGCTAATTGACCGGAGATCTATATAGTCTGCAACGATATAGATGAGGTCATCACGATGGAGTAGGTTCGTGAAGCTTTAGAAAAAGGAACGGAGGAGGAATACAGTAGAGTCCTTAACACTGGTCGCAGATGAGATTGATGTAATCAACCTCAACCACAGCGAGGCGGCGCAGGATCTACTCTCGCAAACCATCCGCGAGAAAAACATCAATGTACCCATAATAAGTGAATTGTCCTAGATGTGGTGGCATACCGGAGGATCCAGAGCATGTGATGTTTGACTGCTCAAGATTAGCAATGGAGAGGAGGAGTCGAAACCAAGTGTTGGGCTGGATCGTAAGCCCGGAGAACTTAATTGCGGAGATGCTGAGGTCTGAGGATAACTAACTTACGGTTTGCTCCACAATCGTGAAATCACAGTAGCACGAGTGACTAAGGGCAAACCTACCCCGCGAAGGAAAACCTAAATGGTGGTCCTGCGAGGCTGGAGAGGCCATAGGTAGTTTTTAGTGGGTGCAAATAACACACATACCTGCTATAGCAAATTTTGAGTGGATCAGGATGTGAATCTTATACCTTTATTGGAGAAGCAAACGAGGTTATCTATTACCAACTTACGCTCTTTGAAAAGAGAATTTATACCACGCATTGTAATTGCAATAGAAGATCAGGATCATAAAATGGGCTCTGCTGAATGGCTTATTTGAATATTTTTTCCGAATTTTAGAAAGAACAAAAATAGGATATTTAAATCTTGCTGTTATTAGAAAAGAGACATGTTTCGCAACAGAATCATTTTTGAGCTATATAATGTATCCAGATACCTGAGTGGTTAGAGCACAAGGCTGTCGTACCGAAGGTCGCGGTTCAAATCTCGCTGGCGGCAGTGGGATTTGTATCCTTATTTGACGTCGGATGCCAGTCGACTCAGTTGTGAATGAGTACCTGAGTCAAATCAGGGTAATAATCTCGGGCGAGCATAATGCTGACCACATTGCCTCCTACAGTGCTCTGTAGTATACCGTTACGATCTTGAATGAAGTGCTCTAACACACTTCACGGCCCTGATCCAATATGGATTGTTGTGCCAACGATTATTATTATTAATGTATTGGACCATACGTGCAAGTCAATACTGCTTTCTGACAATTGGTAATGAATCTTTTCCGCCCTTCAGATGACAAATGAGCAAACTTCTGAAGAAGACAATTTTAGTGACACGATAGCGAGTTGGAGTCTTCTTTTTCTTCTTGATAATCGTTTGCCCCGTTCAGTAGTGGTTCAGTTCGTCTAAATGAGTAAATGAGTAAAGGTTCTCAAATCATCATTCAGCGCATCAAGTCATCTGAACAAACTCCGCTGGTAACCGTAAATCTAAAGTGTTTGCTTTGATATATCCAGAATTTCCAGTGTCTCACACACCCCATCGACTTTCGGTCACTAGTTCCCACCGACCTCAAGTCAAACACGTTCCCTGATAATGGTCGGGATTGTGTCGCTGCGAATAATAAAGAGGTACTGGTCTGCGACTCGCAGAACAGTCAAGCGCGCGTATTGGGGGAAATGCTGGAGGAACTTCAGGTGCAACAAGAGGCGGTAGGATGTTGTACCTGCCCCCGCCGTTATTTCATAGTAGGGGCAGATTTTAAAGCGATTCATTTCCTCAACCCACTTCATCTGTTGCCTACAGGAACCTGCTGATGTGGTCGCCACAGATTGTGACAAAACAGCTGCAGCAGGCGGGGCTATACTCCTTGTCATCTCTTCTCCCTTCTTATTCGATTGATTTAATTTTATACCTAGCTGTCAGGTGTGGTGATAGCCTCCTCAGTAAATAATCTGCAAAACGACAAGGTTCCTGTGCTTTCCTCAACTACTTCCTGAGACAC
Source organism: Hermetia illucens (assembly GCF_905115235.1). Taxonomy (NCBI): domain Eukaryota; kingdom Metazoa; phylum Arthropoda; class Insecta; order Diptera; family Stratiomyidae; genus Hermetia; species Hermetia illucens. The sequence goes on from NC_051853.1 coordinate 27,253,586, forward strand.
TGCAGTGGCGTACAGCCATTCAGACTGAAGTTATCCATCCCTCCTCCTTTTACAACCGGGCTTTGGACTGGCTACGGAGGAGTTACTATTATTAACTTTTTTAAGAGTTAGAGCATATTTTGAAGCGTGGATATCGTATAGGTCGTAGTGATTGATTCAGATTTTTCGGTTGAGTAGTTTTTGAGAATGGGTCCTCCTCACTCCTTCTTTTCAAAACTCAAAACTAAGGCCTATTGGAGGGCTTTCACTTGGTAACTATAATAATATGGCTTTATTCGGGAAAAATTGACACCCCTCTCTTGCAGATATGGGCATCAAACAGTGTCATCCTCTGCGTAAGTAGGGGTTGAAGTTCCAACATTTCCGCTAAAGCTTGTGTTAGCAGGCATTCCAAAGCAAAGTGAGTGTGGTAGGCAACCAAAGCTGAATGCAACTCTGCGAGGAATTGTGATGGAAGTACCAGCACAGTAGTGTCACATACACTATTATGAATTCTTATCGGAGAATATTTTGTTTCCACAAGTCCTAGAAAAAAACAACACTATCGCGCAGAAATTGTCACGAATTTTGCCGTTCTTAGAATGTAGGATAATGGAATAATTCAGCTTATACTTTTCCTTAGAAACTTCTAAGAAAGATTGTCTGTACAAAGCGTCAAAATCGAAAAGTATGTTTTAAACCGACTTAGGCTATTCAAGAATACTCAAAACGTTAATTTCCCGTCTGTAAAGATCCCCAGAAAAAGTTTTCTATTTTCCCCAAAAGCCCTGAAATACAATAAAAAATAATTTTCGTCTCTTTTTATATGATTCAATGGAATACTGTCCAAGCATGAGGGAATTCGATTACAGCCCTAGAACAGATGCGAATGACCGGAATAATTCCTTCACTTAAAATGTTCAGTTTCCCAAAATAAATAGGAGAAATTCAAAGAAACGCGAAGTACCTAGCAATTGGGAAATGGTCTCACGGTGAGCACAAACGTTCACAGTTAATAACTTGTCAATCCAATTTTGCACTTCAACTGAATTTAGGCCCCTCAAAGACACTGTAATCTGTTCCTGGCAACTATAATTGAATTGCCAGCAATTTAATAGATTTGTTAATTTTGTATGAGGCAGGCCTTGGAATTTCTCCTGACGATTTTCCCGGAAAAGGACTGTAGGCGCGCACCTATACACTCAGCTTGAAACTTAAATAAATTTCATTTCACAGAATATTGTGAAAACACTTATTACTGTACAGATACAAATATAGATTCGAATACGGAAGGAAATTTGGGTTTAACCTTGGTTTTAGATAATATTATGCCCCCGGAATTATTTCATGCGAAAGAATGCTTTAACTTATCCCAGAAAGGAAAGAACGAAGAATATATTATATTCCATAAAGCATAACTTGTCACCATCGAAATCGGCAAATTAGTTGGAACTTCAAGATCGGATCGGAACGCAGTAGAAATATAAGAAAGCAGTATCAGAACATGACCATGCAGTTTTGTATTGGGGATGGGATGGCCAGCATAATCATGGTGGTCTACTATAGTCAACCAAGAGGACAGAACTAGAGTCCAATATTAATAAAAAAGGTATCAATAGAAGTGCCCTGTCAGTTGGAGTTGAAGAATACACAGTAAAAGGCAACTAAAAGGGATACAAATTTGTGGGTTTGTAACTTTTATATTTCAAAATTTTACTGCTACCGAACGTCAACAGGGCCTCGGATAGGAACTGACCTTTGACTATCGACAACGGACTATAATTGGTGAAATGGGCGCACGTTCCTCGGCGAGGGTATTGAGGGTATCGAGGGTCCCCAGTATACTCACTTTCCCCAATTTTCACAAGAATTTCACCGACATTCTGGGCCTAAGTAAAATTAGATGGTAGAACTCTTGAGAGAAATGTGCTTTTATAGTCTACAAAGCCAAGTGGTAGACGTGAATCTGATGTCGGATTGTTTCCGGCAGCTACCCCAAAGTGCGCACTCTTATTATTATTATTCTGTTAAGGGAAAGTCGCACCGCGTCCTTGAAGAACTATTGTGCCCCTTTTACTGGTTATAGTGTACCTATTGATCATAATATCTCAAGCAGGCCTGTAACCGTTAGAAACTTTAGTATGTTCCCCACTTCCAGATGTTTCAGCTTTGCATCTGGTATTAAGTGTTCTCCCAGATGTCTCGACCTACTTTGCACAAGTGCCGGACACTGTCCCAGGACGTGTATAGAGGTTTCGTCCTCCTCCTCACAAAACCTACAGGCAGTGTCCGTAGATATCCCTAGCCCCCAGGTGATAGTTCAGCCGACAATGACCAATGAGAATTCCCACTATGATTCGGAGGTTCTTTTTGGTGAGGTTTAAGCAATCCTTTGTACGCATGGGTTCGTATCCCCCAATAAGCACCCTGGACTGCTCCATCCCTGGTAGGCCCGCCCAATATAGTTCCCTCAACCGTTTCTCTTTGTTTCTTAGATTCATAGCCATGAAACCGTTTCCGATTCCACAGAAGGGTTCTGGCCCGTATAAAGGCGTCCCTGCTCCCTTCTTGGCTAGTTCGTCCGCTGCCTCGTTGCCTTCCAACCCAGCATGGCCTGGAACCCAAAGTATCCAGACCTTGTTGGACGAGCCGAATGTATTCAGTCTCTCAAGGCATTCCCATACCAGTTTAGAGTTCACCTGGTTGGACCTAAGTGCCTTGATCGCTGCTTGGCAATCAGTGAAAATAGCTATGTTCTGCCCCCTGTAGTTCCTTTGCAGATTAAAGGAGACACATTTGTCTATGGCGCATATTTCCGCCTGGAATATGCTAGTTTACCTGCCCATTGGCTCAAAGTACATTTTCCTTGGGCCAATGACACCGGCACCCGCTCCCTCTGCTGTGAGGGATCCGTCAGTGTACCAAGCAATCAGTTGCTGGTTTAAGCCGTTTGTCGCAGCCACGCTCTCCCAGTTTGCTTTGTTACTCCAACGTGTTTCAAACTTCTTATCGAAGTGAAACCTCGTTGTTATGTTGTCTCTCGGTATCAGTAATTCGGGATACCGCCTAGAAAGGATATCAATCTTCCTTCGATTTAGGCAGCTCCCCGACTCACTGATACTGCCGGCCATCCTGAATATTAATCTCCTTGCCTGCATCTGTATATGCAGATGGAAAGGGGTTAATCTCAGAAGGATCTGCAGGGATGCCGTTGGGCATGTCCTCATTGCCCCACTGATACACACGCAAGCCAGCCTTTGGAGCTTATGTAATTCCCGGACTTGTGTGCTGAGTTGGGTTCTTTCTGCCCAGATTACCGCTCCATAGGTAATCATTGGCCTTACTATTGCAGTATATATCCAAAGAGGTATCTTCGGGCTGCAACCCCATTTTTTTCCTGCTATGGATCTGCAAGTCATCAGAGCCCTCGTGGCTTTCCGACAAGTGTTTTCGACATGTGTCTTCGAGAGTAATTTTTGGTCTAGCGTGATTCCCAAATATTTGACCTCTGTTTCTCGTTTCACCTCCATATCATGTAATGTTATGGCTTTGAGGTGATCCAGCTTACGCCTCCTAGTGGTAGGAGGTACTATGGTAGTTTTGGTTGGGTTGATCCGCAGTCCCACCTTCCTGCACCAGGCACATAGGGTATCTTCATATTTGCCCCTACAGATTAGAACAATGTCGTCCGCGTAGCCCTGGACTTGTATTCCAGTATTAGTTAACACGTCCAGGAGTTCATCCACTACCATACTCCACATCAGCGGCGATAGTACTCCACCCTGTGGACAGCCTTGAGTGGTGTTCATGATAATATAATTTGTACCTGTTTGTACCTCTATTTGTCTGCTTTCTAGCATTTTGCCCATCCAGAGTGCCAGGGTGTTTCCCACTCCTTTGCGGCTCAGGGCATCCTGTATCTCTGTGTGCGATGTGTTGTCGAATGCTCCTTCGATATCCAAAAACGCGCACAGCGCAACTTCTTTCGTTTCTATGGCGTCCCGTAGAACTTCTGTCAGCTGATACAGAGCAGTTTCAGTTGACCGTCCTGCCCGGTAAGCGTGTTGACAGTGATGTAGGGGATTGCGCTTTAGAACGTTAGTTCTAATATAGTTGCCTATGACCTTTTCCACCGTTTTGAGTACGAACGGTGTTAGGCAAATTGGTCTGAAAGATTTGGGGTCAAAAGGATCCTTTTTACCCGCTTTCGGAATAAAGACCACTTTTGCCCGTCTCCAGGCCCTTGGTATGTAACCCAGTGCTATGCTCCCCCTTACCACCCTCAGAAGAGACTCTAAGATAATTCCTAGGCCTCTCTGGATAAGTGCTGGGAAAATGCCGTCTACTCCGGGAGATTTCATTTTTTTAAAAGTTCCTACTGCCCATCTTAGCCTAGCTTCTGAGCATACCTCTTTTGCTAGTTTCCAGCTCTCTTTCCTTCCCCTTTCATTCGTTGTTGGGGTGTCAGGCAGATTGTTGTCGCCTGCCACCGAGGGGTAGGACCCCGGGAAATGAGTTCTGAGAAGCAGGTGTACCCTGTCCTCCTCATTCTCGGTGAATGTCCCATCTTCCTTTTTCAAGCAGACAGAGGATATTCCCCCGTCTTTGGCTACAGCCTTGTACAGCCTGGTTGCTTCTGTGATCTGTTCAATCCCTTCACAGAATTCCCTAACGCTGTTCCGTTTCGTTTCCCTGATCGCGTTGCTATACGCAGTCAGTGCATTTTTATACCTTCGCCAGTCCCCGGTTTGTTTTGCCCGGTTAAAGAGTTTTCGTACCTCTGTTCTCATTCTGGCTAGGTTCTTGTTTCACCATGGTACATCCCTTGATGACTTGACTGCCTCGGCCGAACAGCTGGCCTCATATGCGTCAATGACGATTGTGTTGAGGTTTTCCACCACCGTTTCTAATTCCAGTTCGCTCCTGATGTCACCGCCCCCTTGAAGGTGGGCAATGTTGTTGCTGAAGTGCGTTGTGTAGGATTCCCAATCCGTTCTCTTGGAATTCCTTATTATTCTTTTTATTTCGGAGTTGCCGTCAATGTCGAATTTTATTATCCTGTGATCAGACATTGAGGGTTCATCTGACACCCTCCAATTCCTGACGATCCCGTTCATTAGGGTATTTTCTAGAGTTATATCTAGCACCTCCTATCTGGTGCTGGTCACAAATGTTGGAGTGTTCCCAACGTTGTATATTTCTAACTTATTGCTGATAATAAATTCGAGAAGGTACTCACCTCTACGATTAGAGTCGCTGCTTCCCCAGACTTCGTGGTGGGCGTTGGCATTGCAGCCGAGAAGAAGTTGTAACGCCCTCTCCTCGCAATATTTCGTCAGCTTTACGACTTGTTCCGGCGGAGCTCTCGTCTCCTGGGAAGTATCCCGATGCTACAACTGCCTCTCGAGTGCTCCTCCCGGCTTCCAATGAGACTTGTATAGCCACAAGGTCCCCGGTTAAAAACTCCGAAAGACATATGTATTTTAAGTTACGTTTGAGAATTATGCAAGCTCTTGGTTTTTCACAAGAGGAGTCCCAAATTACCTGCATGCTTCCTCCTTGCAGACCGCGAATCTGCCCCCGGTACACCCAGGGCTCCTGAGCCAGCACTATTCCAATCTTCTCCTTGGAATTTGCGCTTGCAATCACTGCAAATGCAGCTCTCGCATGGTGGATGTTTATCTGGGCTATCTTAGTGCTGGCCATTGGCTCCGTTATTGTTTGGAGCTCTTCTCCACTGTCGGAGTGTCACCCTCCTCCGACATGGTGCTTTCCTGCGCGTCGCTGTCCACCCTGAGCCCTAGGAGTCCTAGGTTTATGTCGTCCAGCTTCTGCTCTTCATTGGGCAGCAGGTCTATTTCCCTGGTTGATCCAGTTCTTTCTGCCTCTATGGCTTCCGAGACTTCTTCAGGGACCTCGGTAAGTTTTTCACCCGATGCCTCCTCCGAGGTCTCTTTCCTCGGCTTTTCCCTGTGCACATGCACGGGTATGTTGCCAAATCAGTAGTTGATATGACAATTCCGACGTTTATTTGCCTCCAGGGATCGGTCATCTACCCCGATCGTGAGGAGTTTACCCTTGCCCTCCACCTTGCTTCTGAAGACTCTCCATAGTCGAGTATGCAGATCTTCATCCTGAGCAATTAGAAGTCTCATAAGGTCTTCCGTTTCTATTGTCGCGGCCTTTGGCAGAAAAACTGTCACCATGTGGGCTCCTGGTATATCATCCTCAACACATGTTGACAGTTTCACCCCTTCCCAGCCTGGCAATCTAAGAACTATGGTTCTAACCCATTCTGCAGTGTCCTCCGTCGCGCAGTCCACCAGTATAAGGCCTGGTCGAAAGCGTATCCCGGTGAACACCAGTTTCGACATCCAACCCTTGATCATCTGCTTGACGACAAGGTCCTCAATGATTTCCTGTTCCTCTCGAGTGAGTATTTGCTCGGGAAACCTTTTTGTCAGTATGACCAGTCGAATGCCCTTGGCCGCACTAGCATAGCCAATGGCGGGCTTCCTGGTTCCTGCATTCACTCCTGAGCTGCCCGGGTTTTCTCCTCCCTTGGCTTCAGGTTTGTTTTTTTTGGGAGCATTCCCTTCATGCGGGCTGATCTCTGCTGCTTCCCGCTTTCTCGGCTCCGGTAGAGATGGCTTAGGTCTGTCCTGAGCCTTCTTAAGGGTCTCTTCTGGTTTCAGGTGTTCCTTCAGATAGCGCTGGTACCATTTAACGCCGGCGCCACTGAGACTTGTCTCCTTCCTGACGTCTGTTATATTTATCTCAGACGTGCTTTTGCTGGTCCCTGCTCTTTGAGCAGTGGTATTCGTTGGTTGTTGTCCACGCAGTATACCAATGCTCACCTTGGATCCACTGCTTAACGTCCCAACTTCTCCCTTCTTGGGTGTAGTCACCTAGCTCTCAGTAATTCGGTGCCTCCGCCTGATTAACCAGTTTTGGTGCGGTACGGGGCCCCGCTTGTTTGGCTTTCGTTTTCTTTTCTTGTTTTGTACTCATTTGATTCCCACGAGTATGGGGGTTCAGAGGTCCGCCGTGCCATAGCCCCCCGTAGCACGGTAAGGTCTAACTTACTCACTGAGGCGACCAGGTATCAGTGAGGCTCCGATCGAATACAGTCAGTTACCCCCGACTGCAAACTATCCAATGGGCACGGTTCGCATGACACCCTGGATTGGGGAGGTATTTTTCGACTCCCCAGTCTAGATCCGTAGCGTTTTGTTAATAGTAGGGTCACCTCGTGCAGGGTGTGGCTATCACCACTCACTAACGGTCGTGGTAGACGAGAGGCTTGGCCCCTGAGAAAGCACACACCGTCCCAGAGGAGAGACAGCTCATCCTTAGAGAGAGATAGGTTGGCCTCAGGGAGCTATATTCCGCATCAGTGCATCCTGCAATCCACTGCTTGACTCCGACCGTAATGATAATGGTGAGTAAATTTCTGCAACTTCCACTACTTGGTCAATGGTGGCACACTGTCCGCGTACAGAGCTTGCTATAAGGTCAGTTGAGTTTTAACTGAACGACGAGGTTTGATTAACTCGTTGATGAGAGCGGCGCGTACCGCTTTGTCTGAGGCACCGACGAACACAGCTAAGGTCGCATCTGGTCTAGGAAATGCCAGTAGTGTAGCATCAATAAGCTGTTATTTTACCAAACGCTTGAACAGCCTCAGTAGATCACGCAACCTCGCGAACGTTTTTGGTTTTTGGTCAAGAGAAGTAAACTTTGAGGATCGCTTGGTAATAGGCGGCGTTGGACAAAAAGCTTAGCATGCGCAAGAACGTTCGCAGATCCTTCATCGTGATTGGCAGGAGGCAGTTTTTTATCGCTTGAACTTTGTCTGGGTCTGGTTGAATTCCGTCAGGGGTAATCTTGTGGCCAAGGAATCTAATCTGCTTCTGTGGGAATTTGCATTTTTCAACATGCACTCAAGATGTTTGAAGTTTGAAGACCAGAAAAGCTAAAAACTTAACCTTGGCTGCTATGCTTCTCTCTCGCGCAAAACGTTCCGTTTTAAGAGCTAAATATTTTATCTTTTTATGACATTAAATTATATTTAGCACTTAATTATATACAACATGAAATTAAATCAATATTAATTGCCGCAATAGCCAATCTCGAAGACAGAAGACTCCCTATTCTTTTCTTTTTCGTCCTGCCGTCATGGCACTCTGCTCTCCACTCCTGTGGCAAGTTCTAAACTGAGTAGAGAGCAGCGAATCCTGCCGCGCCACACCGTCACTGCAATTGTGTGATGCCATGTGTCGTAAATTTCCCAAATCCTTTTGCTGCCGAGATTACCAATTTGGCAGTCTCTCTACGTCGACTATTCAATCGAGATGTTTACTACAGAAAATATTTTGTTAATGAAAGAAGGTTTATTTACCATCGTAAACAAATAATATAATATAAATGTGTGAATGTACACTCCCTTTTTTTACAAACAAAACATATGGCAACGTCAAGTATCTCCAACAGTTTTGGCTGCCTCTGTTCACGCCAGCGGTTCGATCAAGAAGCAAGGAAGCAGGCTGCCAGCCGGCGGCAAGACAGTGCGTCGGCGGAGGCGAATTCACCATGACAATGCAGTCGTGGTTCACACCTCCGATCTCCCGCCACACTATCGCGGCAAAAAATAATAGCTAAAATAAACCAGGAACGTATCAAAGAGCACCTCGGAAGCTGGACAAAGAATCGGAACCAGTGATCAATTTGTATATCTAGGAAGCGTGGTTTCTACTGACGGTGGCACCGAACTGAATGTCGCTCGACGCATTAACAGCGCTAGATCCGCTTTCGCTGCCTTGTCTGAAACCTGAAAATGCTACACCAAAATCAAGTTGAAACTATTCAGTGCTAGTATTCTTTCTGTCTTGCTATATGAAAGTAACACATGAAAAGTGACCCCCATTGTCAATTGGACGCTCCAGTCCTTCATCAATACCTGTCTTCGTCATATCATCCGAGTACGTTGGTCAGTACACCGGCTTGGCACTAGTACGCACTTTGATAGGGAAGTGAAAGTGACAGTGGATAAGTTCTAAATTAAGGAGGGGGGAAATGGAGGAACTAAAACCGGAAAAGGCCGCCATGGACCAACAACTGGATTGCAACCAAGGCATCATCAAGCGATAGGAGGAGTGCTTTCCATCTCTCGAAGGGATAATGTCGGGACCAACGTCGGAGCAACAGCAGTAGTAACAACATCAACGTCAACATGAACAACAACGGCAGCAACAAAAGAAGCATTGACAGGAACAACAACAACCCCAAGATGGAGGAGAGATGTGCCTTGAAGTACTGATCGGAGAAGAGGCGACGAATTCAACTTCGTGCAGCGGAAGAAGAGAAGAATACAAAAAGATAAGGTCAGTGTTAATCGTGTAAGTGCCCCTCCGGCAAATTTACAGGCACTCTTCCCCTACCCCCCTCCCCCGCCAGCTACCTGCCTTAAAAAAAATTACGCCCATTATTGGGTACCTCAGTTCCTCCGAATTCTAAAAGAAAAAGGATTGAAAGCAACCCTAAAAATACTAGGGCGGATAGTACCCTCATCTTTGCGCAAAGCATAGAAAATCATGAGGCAATCTTCACCCTACCAGGCTTAAGGGCTCAATGCTTAGTAATTCGCGGCCTCCATTGTTAGATAGCCCTGTCTGACATAATGTGAGAGCTAAATGAAGAGTATCCGCACGTGCTATTTCATGAACACTTAAGATTCAATCCCCACCTTGAGCTTGTTCTCAGCAAAGCACGCGGTTCAGTAAGTAGTATCTACTCTTTTCTTCGTAAAAGAATAAGACTTTTCACCAAAACTAAGCTGCCTCTATATAAAGTCCTTATAAAAACCGTTATTTGTTACGGAGCTCCTACATGGATCGCTTGCTCGACCAGAGCTATGAAGAAGTGTGAGTCCTTTGAGCGCAGATTCTTGAGACACTGTACCGGCTTGTCATCATCATCATCATCAACGGCGCAACAATCGGTATCCGATCTAGGCCTTAATAAGGAACTCCAGACATCCCGGTTTTGCGCCGAGGTCCACCAATTCGATATCCCTAAAAGCTGTCTGGCGTCCTGGCCCACGCCATCGCTCCATCTTAGGCAGGGTCTGCCTCGTCTTCTTTTTCTATCATAGATATTGCCCTTATAGACTTTCCGGGTGGGATCATCCTCATCCATACGGATTAAGTGACCCGCCCACCGTAACCTATTGAGCCGGATTTTATCCACAACCGGACGGTCATGGTATCGTTCATAGATTTCGTCATTGTGTAGGCTACGGAATCGTCCATCCTCATGTAGGGGGCCAAAAATTCTTCGGAGGATTCTTCTCTCGAACGCGGCCAAGAGTTCGCAATTTTTCTTGCTAAGAACCCAAGTTTCCGAGGAATACATGAGGACTGGCAAGATCATAGTCTTGTACAGTAAGAGCTTTGACCCTATGGTGAGACGTTTCGAGCGGAGCAGTCTTTGTAAGCTGAAATAGGCTCTGTTGGCTGACAACAACCGTGCGCGGATTTCATCATCGTAGTTGTTATCGGTTGTGATTTTCGACCCTAGATAGGAGAAATTGTCAGCCCAAGATCTCGCGCCGCCTGCTCGATCTGGATGAAGGCAGTTTGTACGTCTCGGGTGGTTCTTCCCATGATGTCGATATCGTCAGCATAGGCCAGTAGTTGGATGGAAGAGGATCGTACCTCTTGCATTCACCTCAGCATCATGGATCACTTTCTCGAGGGCCAGGTTAAAGAGGACGCATGACAGCGCATCCCCGGCTTGTCATACAATTAGAAAACCAAGAAGTGCAGCTGCAATGCCGAAGTGTATTGGCGAACATGAATAAAACCTCTTCGAGAGTTCACTCTCAGCCTGATAGAGAAATTCCTCGAAAGAATCGAGAATCAGCCTAACCCACTTACGAGGCAACTATATCTAGAGTACCCTCCACCCCACTGGTCACATTCTTAATGGTTTCCAATTGTGAGCACCGAATAAAGCCATTGTCTCTCTCTTCAACACTAAGCGCAAAATTTGAAAACTCTGTTGTAACTATTAGACCCCCGGACACCACCTTGTCGTGGTGGGGGAGCCTGTAGTAGTTTACTACTACACTAAGAGTGTCCAAAAATATGAATATGGAAACGATGGATTTAAACTCTCCAAGTGGTAAGAAGTCACAGACTTCGAATCCACCCGCGACCGTGAGCAATCATGTCGCGGCCGAGGCGCGGATTTTGGAGGCCTCACCACATTCATGCTCGCCTACAGATCAATCTGTAGAAGGCATGCTTTCCGACTCAGTAGAAAGTTTGCACTTGGTGCGTACGGCGAAGTTAGCCAGAAAGGAAAGTACGGAAACTTTCAAATTGGGAGAAACTGGAAATCCAACTACGGCTGAATTCAGCCTGTCAGAACCTTCTCCTTCATCCGTACCAGGAAGAGCGGAAGAACGGGAAGCTGGTGACGTGGACGCTACTGGTTTAACGCCGGTGTGTGGAAATGGATCCAAGCGGTCCGGACACCGTGAACCTGGAAAGGCCCGAAGCCGACGGCAGATGAGAGCACTGCGAAGGAAGATGAAGCACCTTGAGAATGAGGACATGGACGTGGCTGTACCACTAGGCGCGGTAACGCCCAGAGAAATCGGACACAAGGAAGCGGAATCTCCGGCGGAAGGTGGGGATAAACTGGAAACCCCGGTAAGATCCACACTGGACGCACCAGACTCTTCTGTCAGCGACAATAGACTAAGTTTATGTCGAAAAACATAAAGATTGGTCAAATCAACCTGCTGCATGCCAAAGCTCCCTCCTACCTGTTGGCAGCGAGAATGACAAAGCTGCAGGATTTCCCCTATATCTTTCTGGTGCAAGAACCGTGGGTTCGCTTTAACAGAATCTGTGGCATTGCATCAGTAAAGGGGGCTAGGATCTTCTATGACGAAAGATCCATAAGACCGAGAGCTTGCGTCCTGATGTCAAGACGGTTAGAGGCAACTATGCTGAGACAATATTGTTCCCAGGACTTAGCTACGGTCATCATACAATACCAAATAAATGGCGAGAGGAAAAACATCATAGTTGCCTCCGCTTATTTACCCTATGATTCTTTGTATCCTCCACCGACGCAAGTACTTAGGGATCTGGTGGCGTATGCAGAATCAAGTGGTCTCGAACTCTTAATAGGTTGCGATGCGAATGCTCAACATATTTGTTGGGTCAGTAGCAAATGCAATCCAAGAGGAGAGAAGCTATTTGATTTCATCACTTCAGCTGGTCTTATGACTGCAAACGTAGGGTGCGCCCCTACGTTCGTGGGACCGAGAAGAAGCGAAGTAATTGACCTAACAATCTGTACCCCAAAATTGTTAGAGTTGATTACACACTGGCGAGTGCTAGACGAGGTCTCACTGTCAGATCACCGATATCTAGAATTCAATCTGACTATTGCGGGCGAACAGTCTGCAGTACAAAAAGGGAACCCTAGGAAAACGGATTGGGCAAAGTTCAATGAACTTCTTGGCAATAAAGTACAGTTCCCTAGGCGACTAAGGACTCCTTTGGTGCTGAAAGATGAATTGAAAACTCTGAACTGCACACTTTTAGAGTGCTATGAAGAGGCTTGTCCTATTTCCCGAGGCCAAAGCGGTAAAACGGTTCCTTGGTGGAACCGAGAACTGCAAAAACTCAGGAAATCAACCAGGCGACTTCTAAATCGTGCTTGCAAAAGTAACAAGGACGAAGACTGGTTAAATTTCAGGAACTCACAACGTGAATATAAGAGGCTCGTGAGGTGCTCGAAACGAGACTCCTTTAGAGCGTACTGTGAGGAACTGGAAGGCGAAAGGGAGACTTCAAGGCTATGCAGAGTCCTCAGAAGGGATGAGTCGGCCAAGTTGAATTCTCTTAGAAAACCCGACGGTACTTTCACGAGCCCCAGACTGGACTAAGTACAGACCCTCCTGGAAGTACACCACCCGGGAGAACGGGTGAGAGAAGCGGTAGGGGGAGAGTTGACGGTTCTTGCAACCCCTTCAACACGCAAGCGTTGCAAGGAGAACTGGAACACTGCGAAAGCGGTTGTTACCCATGAAAAGGTGAGAGCTGCCATACTGTCCTTTGAACATTTCAAAGCACCTGGCAGGGATGGCATCTATCCGGCAATGATAAAGGAGGGTGTGGAGCATTTAGAGCGACCTCTAAGAAATATTTTTCGAGGATGTCTTGCTCTGGGCTACGTGCCCTCTTCTTGGCAACAGGTTAAGGTAGTTTTCATACCGAAACCTGGGCAAGATGACTATTCTAATCCAAAGAACTTCAGACAGATCAGCTTAACTTCATTCTTGCTGAAAGGTTTGGAGAGACTGGTGGAGCGTCACATTCGTGGAAACGCACTTAGGTCACACCCACTTAGTGAAAACCAACATGCTTACCAACGTGGAAAGTCCTGTGAGTCTGTGAGTCTTCATTCTTTGGTCACAAAGATAGAGGATGCAACTTTGAATGGTGAGTACGCGATGGGGGTGTTCGTGGACATTGAAGGGGCTTTTGACTGTGCGCCTTTTCAAAAACTTTGTGATGCCGCCAGAGCGCATGGTGTTGATGATGCTTTAATTAAGTGGATCCATGCTATGCTAACGCAAAGATTGTTGTACGCTGAGGTAGGGGTCGATCGCTACCTGACTACGGAAGCGACGAAGGGCTGCCCCCAAGGAGGTGTGCTTTCGCCGCTTCTGTGGAGTATGCTGATCGACTCACTGCTATGCGAACTGCAAAATTTGCCAATACACGCTCAAGCTTATGCTGATGACGTGGCTGTGCTTGCTGTTGATCGGGATCTTGGAACGGTGTGTAGGAATATATAGCGTGCCGTTGATTTGATAGACAGCTGGTGCCTTAGACATGGTTTGTCAGTTAATCCAAATAAAACCATAATGGCTTTATTCACGAAAAGGAGAAAACTGGATGGACTTTGCCTCCCTGAGATGAGGGGTACTACCCTTCAACTCTCCGAAGAAGTGAAATATCTGGGGGTCACTCTAGATAAAAAACTTCTTTGGAACAAACATGTGGAGGTAAAGATGAAACGAGCTCTCACAGCTTATGGGCTGTGCAGACGGACCTTTGCCTCGACATGGGGACTCAGGCCTCATGTGGTAATGTGGATATATGTTGCCATCATTAGGCCGATGTTCGTATATGCATCCGTAGTGTGGTGGGTTAAGGTGAGACAAGAAGGTTTTCACCGTAAACTAGACACACTGCAAAGAACTGTTTGTCTAGGTATCACTCGTGCCATGAGCACGACATCCGGCGCAGCTCTGAATGCACTACTCAATTTGCAGCCCCTGGATATATTTATTCAAAGCACTGCAATGCTCATAGGCTAATTCGATTAGATCTATGGGAAAACAAAGGATGTGGGGGGCACAGAGCATTGGAAGAGTTACTGGGAGGACTACATCCAGTTCTTACAATGCCTTCCGATTCTCGTGTCGGACATCTGTTTGGTAGAAGATATGTAGTTACCCTGAAGCGTAGAGAGGACTGGGAAGACCCAGAGGAATGCGTGGCGGGATATACGGAAGTCTTCTACACCGATGGCTCAAAAACAGAAGAGGGTTCTGGAGCCAGAGTCTACCTCTCGAATAAAAACGAGAAGTGGGCTTTTCCTTTGGGACAATATGCAACGGTTTTTCAAGCCGAAGTTTATGCGATCCTAAGGGTGGCAAACTGGGTGATTGACGAGCGGTTGAAGGGCAGGCGCATCGCAATCTGCAGTGACAGTCAAGCTGCATTGAGGGCATTGAGCAGTCCTTTGATCACCTCGAAAATCGTTCAGGAATGCAGAAACCGTTTGAACTCTATGTCTAGATTCAATACGGTGGAACTACTCTGGGTACCTGGTCACTGTGGCATAGAGGGAAATGAAATCTCGGACGCTTTAGCGAAAGAGGGTTCAATCTCTCCTGTGCCGGGACCGGAGCCAGCAATTGGGGTATCAATAGCATTGGCTAAATCTGTTTTCAAAAACTGGGAACAAGTTTCCCATAACGACAGGTGGCAGAGCTTAAATGCTGCTCGACACACCAAACTTTTCCTGCCAGAACCCAACATACGTACCGCAAAGTTTATCCTGTCGAAAAGCAGGAGGACTTGCAGGTGTATTGTGGGCATTCTGACAGGCCATAATTCACTAGCTGGGCATATGTTCACAATAGGAATTACCCAAGATGATACGTGTCCCTCCCTATGGACGCATTAGGCATCAGATTTTTGGTGCCGATGTCCTCCAATTGCGACGGATAGCATCACATCCACTAACGGAAATCCTGCGATACGTTAACGAATCCGGAATATTCCGTTAGACGGGGGAGGCGAGTACAATGAGCCAACACGGCCTGAGTGCTCAGAAGCTGTAGCTTCTCCCCCACCATACACACACACACACACATTAGATTTAAACATTAAATATAAGTATTATTATTAGAGGGATCCTGATCCCTCATATCTCAAACAAAAATCTAGATTTGTTTGTTGCTTACTGAAAACAGTACCTGTATTTGTATCCAAAAAGGCGGTACCGCCATGAAGAGAACTTTCTGGTTATTACAAAGCTCAATGGTTCAAAATATTTTCAGCATTGAATCTGCTCTCATTTTCCACTAGATTATCATCCAAATATTGCATCGACATGACCTCGAACCTCAAAATACAATTTTAAACGATTTACATATTGATTTTCGTTAATAATTCAACTATTAGCCAGTGATAAGCTACCACAGTGGCACTATCTGCGAAATGCCATCGAGTATTGCTTCACACCTATCTACGTAAAAAAGTGTCTGTGTGGAGTGTTTTATCATAAATTTTTAAAGACATCAAATTGCCACCTCGTGGCGAGTCACCTTTCACCGATGCCACGATTTTTGGATCAAGCTATTTTCGTGGATATTAATAGCTTGCAATTTAAAATTTTAAATGGTCCCGAACAAGACGATTATTTAATCGAAATTCGATACTCTCCGCCGCCACCGCCGTGTTTTGAGTGAAATGCCGCGGTGCAATTATGGCCCTCGATGGTACAAGATAAAAGATTTTGATTGATTTTCATTTATCTTTTTTGCCCCAACAACAACGTTGGGGATATGGAAGGTTTTAAATTAATTGATTTATTGTAATTTTACATGAGAGAGTGGAGTCGATGTCTTTTATTTCGGCTACTATGAGAACCCGCTTAAAAAGCCAGTTTATGTGGGTGCTCGCTGCAATGTGAGTCAATCTAGACAGCGAGTTACATAAGGCGTTAACGAACACCCTGAATATTGCACGCCAATTAAATGTTAACTGTCATGAAGCCACTAGAAGTTTACTCAAATCAAGGAATATGTATCCTAGTACTTCTGCACAAAAATAGCTATTGTTAGGCACTTCATGTCGTTTCCTTCCACTTCTGGCAACCGACTGAGAGCTTTCCCAACTCTCAACTTCATTCCATAAGCACTAAATCACATGTCTCCTCATGATTGTCCTTAAAGTCGTAGCTATGTAGAAGAAGAATATTTGTACCGCCTGCTGAAAAACCAAAGGCCCGCGAATCCGACAAAATAAAAAAATAAAGTAAATCCATTGATTTTTCGGGCAGACTTCCCAGATCCTGCTACTCAGCAGTATCCGTGGCTTCGCACCGCTTCATCCAACTGACGAAGATCTGCTTGTCTGGTGGTCAAGTGTTAGGGGTAAGTAGATCTGGCAGGGGGATAGACGGAAGCAACAGCCCGGGGGTCGTCCTCCCTGCATCCGAGAAGGTGCTAATAGGACCCCAATCCAAGGTGGAACATCATACGCCGAGGACTGCGCGTCGAACGGGAGCTTGGTCTTTAGTATGCAAACTCTGAATACCTTGGGCACCTTCAATTTCAAATAAAACCCTTACCCTGGTGGCCGAGCTAGCCAGGGTGGACATTCTTCTCTGACTACACGTGGGACCAAGACTTGGACTCAATTTTAAAAAGCAAAAGACCAGGAGAAGGCGTGATGCCAGGCGCATCATCGGTGGCCAGGAGGCAGTAGCCGTCGAGAGTAGTACACTGGATGCGAGCCGTGGCACCGCTGTACTGAAACCAACCGCAGGAACCTCCCGGAGCGTGGTGGCAGACGGACTAGTAGCTTCCAACCTGGAATGCCCTACCTTCAAACTGGGTGTAGCGAGTACCAGACATAGTACTCCTAACCCGAAACCCTCATCGTCGGGGGATTCCTCGAAAGTGAAAATCGACAAGAACGTCGATCGTCGAAAGCTGACTAAGATGCGAAGGTCCACTGATGTGCTGCTCAAAAGTCAGTACCAGAAAGCCATGCATATTCTCAGCAAGATTGTTAAGAAAAAGGAGCCTGGTACTGTCGACGAGAGGGATGAAAAAGACCTCGCTAAATACCAGGCGATTGTTGAGGAATACAGTAGCAAACATCTGGCAAACGAGCAGAATGCCAAGTCCATCCCTCTAAAACGTAATTGACCTCAAGACGAGGTCAAGCAAGATCAGAAGCGGTGCAGAGTGGCCAAGAGCTCAGACGCTAACCAATATCCGAACAAAAGTGCGCAGCAACAGTCAGCCGACGGGTCATGAACTGCGAGGAGTCACTTACGTGTGGCGCTGGCGGATGGTAATTCTGTTAGCGGCAAACTAGCGCCAGAGGTGTGGACCAGTGTTGAGGCCAGGCAAACACATGGGACTCATCCCCTGCTTTGATTCCTCTCAGGTGGTCAGTGGGTTCCACGTTATAGCTTGCGAGGACCAATTCTCTGGGGACTTTCTACGTTCGTTCGTCGCTAAGATCAGCGACGCCGGGTAAGGCGTAAAGCTCAAGGTCATCCCTTACGACAAGATTCCCAGGAGACC
Organism: Hermetia illucens; assembly: GCF_905115235.1. Classification (NCBI taxonomy): domain Eukaryota; kingdom Metazoa; phylum Arthropoda; class Insecta; order Diptera; family Stratiomyidae; genus Hermetia; species Hermetia illucens. Next base: position 27,271,485 of record NC_051853.1, read on the forward strand.
GGTCGCTCGCATCTGGTTACGGAAGTATCGCATGGATAAGGACAACCTCGTCCAATTTCTGCACCTTCAAAACCCCTATATTCCTATAGACGACGAGGCACAGGAAAAGGTCGACCATAAAGTGCGGTTCGGAATCAGGAATTCAAATGTAAAAATGTTCCGTTCTGCAAAACCGGACGACGACCTAAATTCAATCGACGCCGCCAACGAGCTGCTGGAGGAGATGAGGACCGATGACCCGACGGCCCGACGGGGACTGACGAATCCCCCACGCAAGCAGATCATGGGAGGGATCATGGAGGGTAACGCAGATAAATCTGCAGCATTCGAAGTGCGCCTCGGCTAATTTACTTGTTTTCCTCCTATAGGAAGATATCGACTTCACACTAATACAGGAGCCCTGGGTCAAAGGCGACCGAACCATCAAAGGGCTCCAAAGCAAACATTTTAATTTATTCCACAGCACAAGAGACGCTGATCAAAACAAGCCTAGAGCGTGTCTTTTCGTGAGGAAAAGTCTCCACGCTTTTCTGCGTCCAGACCTGAGTTCCATTGACCTAGTCGTGGCCAAGCTGAAGCAGGAGGGGGCAGAGAACGGGTATATTTCCTCGGCTTACATGGCTCACGACCGATCAGCTCCGTCAGAAGAACTACAACATCTGACGAATACCATAGCAACAAAAAAAACCAACCTGTTGAGAAGCTGCGACGCTAATGCAAGGCATACGCTTTGGGGCAGCTCGGAAATCAACGGGAGTGGTGAGTCATTCTTTGATTTTATTATTACTTCAACCCTATTGGTGTGTAACAGGGGCAGTACACCAACCTCCCATTTCTCCAGCTCGGGAAACTGTGATAGTTGAGGGGAGGTTCTTGATATCACCCTAATAACCGACAATGGGATTCTCAGAGGTCCTTCTCGGATCACAGTTGGATACTTTTCAGTCTAGATCTCGCCGCAGAGATCTCAAAACCGTTCAGAGACCCCAGGAGGATGGACTGGAGAAAGTTTGGTCAAGTAATTAAGAACAAACTCGCCGGTGCGCAAATTGGTAAGATTGGCACGACAGACGAACTTAAGTCGAAGGTCGGGGCTCTGGAAATGACATTCAATACCACCTTTACAGTCTCGTGCCCTACTAAGTACAGCAAAAAGACACTACCACCATGGTGGAATGAAGATCTCTCCAGCCTCAGGAAGCTGACCAGAGAAATCTTCAACATCTGCTACAGGATACGCGGGAAGAATAAAGATAGGAGAATACAACTTTGAGACCGTTGATAATTTCTCCTATCTAGGGTCGAAAATCACAACCGTTAACAGCTACGATGATGAAATCCGCTTCAGCTTACAAAGACTGTTCCGCTCGAAACGTCTTACCATAGGGTCAAAGTTCTTATTGTACAAGACGATGATCTTGCCAATCCTCATGTATTCCTCGGAGACTTGGGTTCTTAGCAAGAGGAATTGCGAACTCTTGGCCGCGTTTGAGGGAAGAATCCTCCGAAGAATTTTTGGCCCCCTACATGAGGATGGACGGTTCCGTAGCCTACATAACGACGAAATCTATGAGCGATACCATGACCGTCTGGTTGTGGATAAAATCCAGCTCAATAGGTTACGGTGGATGATCCATCCCGGAAAGTCTATAAGGGCAATATCTATAGTAGAAAAAGAAGACGAGGCAGACCCTGCCTGAGATGGAGCGATGGCGTAGGTCAGGACGCCAGATAGGTTTTAGGGACATCGAATTGGTGGACCGCGGCACAAAACCGGGATGTCTGGAGTTTCTTATTAAGGCAGGCCTAGACCGGATACCGGTTGTTGCGCCGTTGACGATGATGATGCGAACGATTTGAAACGGTTAACGGTGATCATCAAGTCATGCATAATCAAATTAGAAGTTGGAAATAGGCACTGCAGAGAAGATTTACGACACACCTTCTCCCACCTTCCACGAATTTCGAACATACAACAATTGTTGACACTCAGCATTAAAATAGCACAGATTGTTAAGGAGACCATAGCACGCCAAGAACGCGCTTCCCGAAATTTACATTGCCGCTTTGGCAAACCACCTTCCGGGGAGGTGAGTTTTAAACTTCGGTAGTCGTTGGTTATCCAATAACCTCTGACCTTAAAAGGCAATTTGACAACTCCGTCCAATCAGTTACCCTTGTTATTTCCAATTCATTCGAAGATATCTTCTAGTTTGTTCTCTTTAAACTTAAGGATTAAAACGACGCCCCGTTGGAAGATAGTCTCACCTACTTTTTGGTGGCAGGCATCCTCATTCTTTTCCTGTAGGAACCCTTCTGTTGCCAACTCGTCCACCTCCAAGGGGGAAAACAGATCTGATGTTCACTGCTGGTATAGTCTTTCAACAGCTGCAAGACAATTCATTTTGTTGAGGCGTTGACAGCTTAACCTGTTCGTCCGCGGAAACATCAAATGGGAAAAGCAAAAATAAGTATCTTCCCTTCGCTTTTTTAAAAAAACACCATGTGTTTGACATTGGGGAAGGAAAAACTAAATCCCGGCAAATTGGAAGGCCGGGTAGGATTTCCCCTTAGAGCACATTAACCGGCTATTTCAGTCTATTCTCTAGCATTCAACGCCTATCTCACCCAGATACAATTCAGAAGTTACGCCCACACCAGATTTTCAACTGGTGATAGTTTGGAAGGTTATTTCGGCTAAGTCAATGAGAATACCATGAACAAGTTCATTAATCGGTGAGCAATGGAGCTGGATCATTTTATATAGTTGACAAACTCAGGAGCAAAGTTTAGACAGTGGAGAATGACAATGTATATTACCCACGTTATCGACTTTGTCAGGACAGACTTTCCGCTGAAAATTTACTTGACTTTGATGAAGTTGAACAACCTCCGACTTCATCGAGAGCCTTCGGTTTTCCTTCATGTACAAAGAATCTATTTCTTTGATGAGGAGCTTTGGGTAATGCAGGTCTTTACAGTTGTTGGGGGGCTGGAATAAAGATTATTTCAATTTCCCTGCGATATTAGAGAATATTTTGGCGTGGTGGAACTAGTGCAAGGTAAGGATCATAACTACCCCAGTGTTTTTGGACAAAATCTTCCGGCTTGCACAGCAACCGTTTCCAGAAAAATCGTTCCATAATTACTAAGTAATTAAGGTTTCAAGCCATCCAATTAACTCCTAATTAAACTTTTCAAAAGGATAAATGGGATCTTGAACAATAATTGAAAGGATATTATAATTATAATTAAAAACTAATTAGGATTCCAACGTAATTAAGGAGGCGTAAGGAGGATATAAAAGGGAGGGAATTTTTGGATTGGCATCATAAATCAAAAATTCAGCAAAGTATCAAAACCTGAGAAAATTTCAACAATGGATCTTTTTCTTTTGTCACCTGTACAATCTTCGCCAAAAGACCAGTATCAACCCGCTCCTATTGGGACTAGTAAAGGTGTTCCTTACCAATTGGCGTCGGACTTACAACTGTCGGATGATTCCGATTCCGAGGACAATCTTGCTAGCGGCAAACCTGAAGTTGTCGTTAGAGCCGATTATTGTCACATGCCGCTGTTGGGTGGTTTGACTGGAGACGGTGTCGAAATAACGAAAGAGAATACTGATAGTATCTCCTGTCAATTGGATCAACTAGCAAACGATCTTCAACTTTCAGAGAGTTCGGATTCTGAAGACGACTCAATAAAGGACTTGCCTCTATCGAATGGACAATCGCAGTTCAACCATGTCCAATTTGCGAAAGCACGGAAACAGTCAACAGACCTGATGGTCCATCCATCCAATACGAATTTCCATGCTCCAATGCTCGAAAGCATCAACTCAGTGACAAAGGACTTGGAACTGTCAGATGATTCTGAAGACGATTTTGTTGAGGTGCAACCCAATCGAGTCAGCAATCCTCAAATCAAAGATATGCCGTTATTGGAAGAGTTCGCCAGTGAAAAGGACTCCGATATCATGGCGAAATTATACATCTCTAAGGTCTTGGAGCCATCACGAGTCGTTTCAAGGAAGTTGCCTCCGGAAATTAAGACGAAAAAAGAGCACATCGCTAACATCAGTGAACCTCTGCCGCCATTTGGTGGCAGACAGCTGACAAAACCTAAGAAAGTTGCTACTGTGCTTCCTCTTAGTAAACAAGATAAACAGTTAAAACTAGATCAACAATTAGTTGGAGTCCAACTAGATCCTCTGCCAAAGATTTTATCAGAGACAAGCAACTATTCTAGACAGCATATCGAGAACCACATTTTACGGGGTAAGGCACTACTCGCGGACAGGAAAATGAACCTTGATGTGCCACAGGTTGAAGGTCCGTCTAAAGTGAACGCAGCTCGGTCTGGTGCTGAAAACAACAATGCGAAAAAGCTATCTACAAATCGACCGTTAGGACCTGCACTGCAGGGTGCTGAAGCATCCCACGAGACCAAAGGAACAGTAACTAAAAATGTTAGATCTGAGCTTGATTCGCAAAGGCCCAAGATAGTGATAATTTCGAACCAGTTAGTAAAAGCAGGAACGAGCACTGAAACTATATTGGCTCACACAGCCGGAAACGATAAAGGCATGAGGCATGATCAGAAGCCGAGCAGCAAGAGCGAAAAGATGAACAACTTAGCCCCATATCCTGCAAACGACTATGGGGTTACAATGAGCAGTGGGAACCCAAACCAATTTGATGGCAGGCAAACCACGAAACCGATAAAGGTGGCAGCAACTATTCCTGTCAATCAATTGAATAAAGATTCAAAGCAGAAGCCCTCTGTCCCATCATTAGATCCGCTTCCAGAGAATTTCACTTTACCGGTAGCCAGGAAGGTGCGGACCAGCAATTTTTCCAAACAACAAATCGAAACCCAGATTGCTCGTGGAAAGGAGCTACTACAAAAGAAGGTGGATATTCAACTGAGCTCCGATTGCCAACCAAAGCCACATAAGCGCAATGCCAGCCAAATGTTGAACTCAAAATCATCGGGCCAGGAGGGTGAAATGTCTGTCGAACATATTCAAGTAGCTGAACCTGCTAAGAAGAAGCAAAGGATAACGGGAAAAAGTGTAAAGCCATCGGAATTTGAAACTGATCGCCTGGAGAAAAAACGCCCAACTGGGGTCCATTTTAAAAACAAAGCAAATGAGGAACTATTGCAAAAGACTCGGGAGGGCAAGGCGAACTTACAACGTCAACAGAAACCACATGGCATCAATGTTGAGGGAAAGATAAGCTCGAGGTACCCTACCCAAAATGACGAAATCCTCACCGGAAAAATGACGGAACCACCTCGAAATCAGAAGATCTCGAAACAGATAATAAAATCAGCGGCAGAACGGCAAACAACTGAAGACAGAAAAACTTATGAGCACGAAAAGAAGCACTCAAAGAGTGCCCGTAGTGAAAACAAGGACATTAAAAGCAAGGCCTCTCATTCGCAATCTAAGCTGATACTCCCTTTAAAAAGTGTCAAAAAGGAACAATCCCCAGGTACCAGTGAGGTTAGTAAATTCAAAACGCTACGCCGGGAATATATCAAACTCATGGACTCGATAAAGAGGCCTGCTTATTTGGCTCTTCAGTTGAAAGACGCGCTAGAACATAAAAGGATGTCGGGCACAAAGCAGGAAGTGGTGGAAATCAAACAGAAGATACTGGCTATAGGGAAAGAACTCAAATCGGAAAGTTTTCAAAACCAGAAAAGGAAGCTTGAGCAACTGGAAGATCAGTTGGAGTCACTGAAACGAAGTATTAAGGACAGTAGAAAAACACGCACAGTGTTCAGGAAGGTAGTTAGTTAGGTATAGTTATAAATCATAATAGTGTAAAGGTATTACTAATAAATTCTTTAAAATAAAAAACTTCCAATAGTTTTAATTTCTCCTATTTGTCAGACTTTGTAATTTTTTTATAGTTTGTGCGAAACTCCGGCTATACTCTCCGTTCTTGCTCTCAAAACTTTTCTCGTTAAAAATAAGTGGCGCGGGGATCTTAGTTCCCCATATTATTCCAGAATGATAAACACGATATCTGGCATGTCTAATTTGGTAGGCTTACCAGAGTACACCAATATCCAAGCAATCCCCAAGAAGGGGGTCTTAATAATTTTCGCTATTAATATATTGCTTCTCTCCTCCACTCCACTGAGCTGCTTCCTGTTGAAATTGGAATTAAGAGTTCACTCCACTTTCGGTACTCTAGCATCTTTTTCTTCTTTGAAAACTGGATACAGTCCCAAACCCGCGATTGGCGACGACCTGATCAAGTCGCTCTGGCTGCGACGGCTTCCGGAGGGCACCCAGCCGATTCTAGCTTGCGTTTCCGGTTCCTTGGAGGAACTGGCAGCGACGGCCAACCAGGTACAGGAGGTGTACATTCGCCCAAACATAGCGGCCGTTCAACCACAGTCGGATGAGGTGAGCGACTTAAAGCGCGAGATAGCTGCTTTAACAGCCAGCGTGGCCGAGATGCGGGCGACGTTGGACGCTCAGCGTTCGAGTGCCAGATCGCGAGTTCGCTCACGGTCTGCCACACGAAAAGGGCGTTCGGGTAGCAGGTCGTCAAGACAGCCTGCGGACAAAGGTATTTGCTGGTACCATCTGAGATTCGGAGTTAAAGCGACAAGATGCACGCTACCTTGTAAATTCGCGCCTACCGCAAAAAACTAGGTCCGCGGGGGGTCTTGGCGACGGCCACCCAGAGCGCAGCGCCACGTCGCCTAACTATTTTCGACCCCCTCAGCAGGCGCAACTACCTCGTCGACACGGGTGCGGAGGTTTCGGTTCTTCCCGTACCCCGGCATCATCGACTATATCCACAACCCCTCAAACTGGCGGCAGCAAATTCCTCCCGCATCAATACATACGGGTACAGGCAAGTGGACGTGAGTCTTGGACGTTTTCGTGGCGTTTCATCCTGGCGGATGTCAGCTTCCCCATATTAGGCGCAGACTTCTTGTGTCACTATGGGTTGCTGGTGGACTTGCAAAATAAGTCCCTTATAGACCCCACAACCAACCTTAATTCGTCGGGCCAAATGGTATCTCACGCTGACAATAACCTTTCCGTTCTTTTGGAAGACATCACCGACTCTCGTGTTCGGACACTCCTCCAAAAGTTCAGCTAGATTACTACCGAGTGTAGTCTCTCGAAACCAGTGAAGCACAATGTGCAGCACCACATAAATACTACTGGTTCCCCCATTTTCTCGAAGGTGCGTCCTCTACCACCCCAGAAACTGGCTATCGCGCGGAAAGTATTTGAACAACTTGTTCAACAGGGTATCTGCAGGCCCTCAAACAGCTGTTGGTCTTCCCCTTTACATATGGTCCCTAAGCCAAATGGCGAATGGCGTCCCTGTGGGGATTACAGAAGGCTAAACGCACAGACTGTTCCTGACCGATATCCGATTCCACTTATCCACGACTTTGCGCATCACCTCGCGAATTGCCGCATCTTTTCGACCTTGGACTTAGCCAAGGCAAATCCCAGTAGCTCCTGAAGACATTCCAAAGGCGGCAATATGCACACCCTTTGGACTCTTCGAGTTCACCCGAATGACTTTCGGATTGTGCAATGCGGCACAAACCTTTCAAAGGTTCATTCACTCAGTCCTGCGAAACCTCGATTTCTGTTTCGTCTATTTGGATGATGTTTTGGTCGCTTCTTCCACTGAGTCTGAGCACTTAGCCCATCTCGAGTGCATTTTTCAACGTCTCCTTGAGAAATGCAAATTCCTTCAACAACAGGTGAGATTCCTCGGCCACTCCATTTCCTCTGAAGGAATACAGCCCGACCCAGACAAGGTGCAAGCAATCACAAGCTTCCCGCGTCCAAAAACAGTGAGGGAGTTGAGGAGGTTCTTGGGCATGCTAAACTTTTACCGTCGTTTCCTGCCCATCACCAGTCCGTTTTGAACGCATACTTGTCTGGCCCCAAAACAAAAGACACACGAGAGATTGTGTGGTCTGAAGAGGCTGTCCGCGCGTTCAATAAATCCCGACAGCAACTGGCCGATGCTACACTTTTGGCATTTCCTCAGCAAGATGTACCCCTAGCCGTTTTTGTTGATGCCTCTGACATCGCAATAGGTGCTGCCCTTCACCAAACGGTGGATCAAGTTTGGCAGCCGTTGAGCTTCTTCTCGAAACAATTGAATCCCGCTCAACGGAACTACAGTACCTACGATCGCGAACTGCTCGCCGCGTACTTGTCCATCAAATACTTCCGTTTCTCCCTAGAAGGCAGGCCGTTGACAGTGTTCACGGACCATAAGCCTCTCACGTATGCTTTGAAACAAAAGCCCGACAAAGCGTCCCCTCGTCAGCTTCGACACCTGAGCTTCATAAGCCAGTTTACGTCAGACATCCAGCACGTGTCCGGCAAGGACAACATAGTTGCTGACGATTTGTCTCGTGTCTCCGAGGTTAACATCCCCGCCTCACTCGATTTCTCGGCTATTGCCAAGGCGCAGGAGGATGACGCAGCACTTCAGAGCCTCAAGTCCAACCCCAAATACAAATTTCGGGAGTTGCCCATCTTCGGCTCAAACCTCTCGCTCTGCTGCGAAGACTCGGAAAAGGGACCTCGGCCATACATTCCGGCCACATTTCGCAAGGAAGTGTTCCACGCAGTTCACGACTTGGCGCACCCCGGCATCAGGACAACAAACCGGTTAGTCACCGGCAAATACTTCTGGCCCTCCATGAACAAGGATATCAATTCTTGGGCCAGAGAGTGCATCGCATGCCAAAAATGTAAAGTCTCCAGGCATGTAAGGAAAGAAGTGGGGTCATTCCCCCGCACTACCAAGCGTTTCCACACCATACACCTCGACATAATAGGGCCTTTGCGAGACTCGCAGGGCTACAAGTATTGCCTCACAATCATCGACAGGTTCACGCGGTGGCCTGAGGCAATACCTCTGAAAGACATTACGGCGCAATCTTGTGCTAAAGCCCTCTGCCGAGAGTGGATACCACGCTTTGGCGTCCCTGCAGTGGTCATCACTGACCAGGGAATGCAATTTGAATCCACCCTTTTCTCGGAGTTAGGCAAACTCCTGGGTTTTAAACGCCAGCGGACTACGGCATACCACCCGCAATCCAATGGGATGCTGGAACGTTGGCACCGGACGCTGAAAGCCGCCATTATGGCACGCGACGACCCGTTCTGGACTCAAGTCTTGCCTCTCGTCCTACTCGGCCTTCGTACAACCCGCCGAGAGGAATTTGCCCCAGCCCCGCGGAGCTGGTATACGGGGAGAACCCAAGACTCTCAAGCGATCCGGTCTTCGACAAGAGATCGGGTCTCACGGAGTCGGGGTTGGTGCGTCTGCTGAGGGACAATCTCCGACGCATCAAAGCGCCACCACCCACTCGACACTCGTCCATACCTGCTTGTTCGCCCAAGGAACTGGACACATGCACGCACGTGCTGATCAGGACGGATGCCGTCCGGAAGCCGCTGCAGCCTCCATATGAGGGCCCGTACTGCGTTCTCGAGAGGGGAGAACATTTCTTCCAGCTCGAGATCGGTGGACACAAGAAGGCGGTCTCTTTGTCCAGGCTGAAACCCGTGTGCGCCCCGAAGCAGCGTCGTGTCCGCTTTGTGGATTAACCCCCTAGGTTTCGTCTGGGGGCGGAGTGATGTGGCGCGGCAGGATCTGCTGCATTCGAAATTTATTTCTAATGTTGCGGATGCGGACGGATAGATGGCGCGGAACTCTCATTTTGGAACGCACCAAGGGAGTGGAGAATTAGCGGTGGAAAAATGCCGTTGGTTGGGACAGTAAGGACCGCATGGAAATAAGCCGCTCTCTTCTGTTTCCAACCGCGGCAGCGTTCACACGAATTGCAAGGATCAGTTGGAATGCCCGAATTCAGAACATGATCAAGTACTGTACGCGCATCTTGTGATAAAGTTAAATAAAGTTAATTTTTTGTGTTTTAAATATACGAATTTAATTTATTGCTGAAAGACCTAGCGTCTAGTCCTTTTCGCTCTCCGACCTTTTCTTCCGGTGCGCCACTACTCGTGGCTGCCTTACAGGCTATTCAGATGACGTAGCGTGGCTCCACGTTTAGCCAGAGTTTCAATATTACCAGCAGCAGCCATAAATCCGGTGTTAGATTGTTACTGCGGCTACCGGAAGGCGCGCTCTCTACATTTGGCTCTGGCTAGAGAGCTTCATAATTGTAGAAGAAGAGGCTTCCTGAAAGTGACATTCTGATTCAAATGGATGACACGAATACCAACGCAGGCTCTGATAAAATCTAGCTCAGACATGTGAACGGAAAACACAGTGTTGGTATCTACAGCTTGGCGGTCAGCAACTGATTTCGAATATGTCCTCTGTATGTGCGTAACATGAAAGGCACTGACATCCGCCTCAAAACGGGCCACCATCTGATGGTCGCTTACATTCACTTGGGCGTTGCTCTATTAACCACTCTGAGTGACAGCGAGCGAGACACACTCGAATTCAGACACGGAATGAAATTCCAAGAAATTTAACGTAATCTGGCCAATGATAAAAGGGAAAGTGTTATTACCCTGGTCAAGAAAGCGGAAAATGCCGCAGAACACAATGATTTCAGTACCGCAACACAAAAGAACGTGTATCTGGTGGCAAATCTTTCGATGGTCCTGTGAAGGACGCCGGTGGTTAACTTCTCATTCACGATGAATTGAAGCTGGAGAGGTGGAAGGAGCACTTCACCATGGTTCTTAACCGTATGTTAGTTAAGTTAACCGTATGACATCTTAACCGTATAACATACGAACTGCTCCTCCAAATATCTCGGCCATTAATGCAAACGGGGTAAACCACGGTGTCCACGCAGGTGTTGTTACTTCCACTCGTACGGAACTCCTGAGAGTCGAGGATCTTTTCCTTAAGTGAAAGAAGGAGATGATCGTATCATCTTGGAGCAGTGCAAAGCATTCTGCTCTTCGCTCCTACAGCTCTTCATAGATTTCCAAAAAGTTTTCGATAGAGGTAACTGGGAATGTATCTGGTATGCTTTACGCAGTAAGCCTGCAGGAGGGGTATTCCGAAGACATGACGGCGCAACAATCGGTCTACTATCTAAGTCGCCTTGGTAAGGAACTCCAGGCATTCCAGTTTTTCGTCCGGTGCCACCAATTGGCATTCATACCGCGACGCTTCATCTGAGTCAGGATCTAGTATCCAGACTCTCTGGGTTGGACCATTCTCACACATACGACCCACCCACAACACCCGTCCAACCAGATTTCGACTCACGCTAAGAAACATGTGTTCAAGAAATACAAGAAGGGGTTGTTGTCTTTCACAGTAAAATTATTGACCTTATAATCAAATGTTTCAGGTTGAACAGTTTTCGTAAGCAGAAATAAGCTCTGTTGACTGCTATCATCCAAATGACAACCACTCTCCCTTCAAAGAGGTTTATATTCCAAAATTTGCCTCGCAAGCACAGAGTGAATAGCCTTTTGTTTATATTTTTAAAGCCGTTAACAGCAGGTTTCATCTTTTGGCGGAGCAGTTCCTCTCGCATCCCAACTAGTGGTCAAGGGATATTAGAGGTCCTAGGGCGAAACATGGATTGATACCCACCATGGAGCATAAAACCTGAGAAACGCCTGCTCAGCCAACACCAACAGCTCTACTTCCAAACCCTATCTTCACTTCCACTTGGTGACCGCTGCGAGATCTTCTTAGGTTTCTTAGTCAGCCAAAAAAATGAAACCTGCCGTTATCCGCTTTGAAAACATAAGCGAACGGCTATGCACTCTGTGCTCCCGAGGCAAATTTTTAAAATGTACGCCTCATTAACGTTCACGCCCCTACAAAGGAGACTGCAGAGTCGGAGAAGGATATCTTCTACGACGCAGCTGTGCGGACCCTCATAGCCTGTCCCAGATATGATATCAAAATCATGCTTGGGGATTTTAACAGCCAAGTATGGACGGGGCCCGTATCCGAGCGATACCCTGGCCCCTATAGCCTACATCAAACTACAAGTGATAATGGACTGTGAATTATTGAATTAACAATGTCACACGAAATGGTTGTTGGAAGTACCTAGTTCGGCGGAAAGCGGTCCACAAACATACGTGGTCCTCTCCAGATGACCACTTTCAACCAAATTGACCACGTGCTGATCGAAGGCCGCCACCTCTCAGCCTTGGTGAATGTCAGAACATATAGGGGACCAACATAGACTCGGATCACTATCTCGTTGGCATGGTGTTCCAAGCTCGAATAATACTGAAGGCATCCGCAGCACAGCCCTCTTTAAATCGGGAATGGGGAAATCGGCGCTGCAATAACCGCAGAGACCCTGGCGATGAAGCATCAACAAATGATCTTTACAATCACCTGAAGAACGTCATACTTGGCCCCAGTCGCAAAAGAGTCGGAACGGCTGGTTTGACAATGAATGTAAGCTAGCAACGGAACGGAAGAATGCTTCTTACCAAGAAATGTTGCATTCTCAAAGGACGCGGGCACGCGCAGAGATTTATCACAAACTCCGGCGAGCGAAGGAGTGGCTTCACAGATGAAAAGGGAAGCCTGGCAGAACCAACAGGCCTGTAAACTCGAAAAGTAAAAGGAGCAACCGCACCAGACGCGAAAGTTTTATCAACAAGTCAGCAGGATGAAGCCTAGCACACCTCGATGCTCATCCTGCCGATACAAAAAGGGAAATCTGATTTCACACAGAATGGGCATAGTTACAGATCGAGAAGGCGGCGCGAGATCTTGGACTGCTGATTAATGAAGCCTACAATTTTGAGACCGTTCAAAATTTCTCCTATCTGGGGTTGAAAATCACAACCGATAACAGTTACGATGATGAAATCCGCGCACGGTTGTTCTCAGCGAACAGAGCCTATTTCGGCTTACAAAAACTGTTCCGCTCGAAACGTCTCACCATAGGGTCAAAGCTCTTACTGTACAAGACTATGATCTTGCCAGTCCTCATGTATTCCTCGGAAGCTTGGGTTCTTAGCAAGAAAAATTGCGAACTCTTGGCCGCGTTCGAGAGAAGAATCCTCCCAAGAGTTTTTGGCCCCTTACATAAGGATGGACGATTCCGTAGCCTACATAACGACGAAATCTATGAGCGATACCATGACCGACAGGTTGTGGATAAAATCCGGCTCAATAAGTTACGGTGGGCGGGTCACTTAATCCGTATGAATGAGGATGATCCAGCCCGGAAAGTCTATAAGGGCAATATCTATGGTAGAAAAAATAGACGAGGCAAACTCTGCCTGAGATGGAGCGATGGCGTAGGTCAGGACGCTAGATAGCTTTTAGGGATATCAAATTAGTGGGCCTCGGCACAAAACCGCGATGTCTGGAGTTCCTTATTAAGGCAGGCCTAGACCGGATACCGGTTGTTGCGCCGTTGATGATGAGGTTAGTTTCACTGACCTTGATGGTAGCCAACTTAGCCAAATATGTAATATAAAACAATACATCCCCTCATGTCTGATTTTTTGAAAGTTGCCACATTTGCAGGTGCAGCAGTGCCCATATCCCTATCAATTGATAGTCATCCCTTCACGCAGAGCATTCTCCTGTTTTTCACTTAACACTTCATATGGTTTTGCGGTCTTCGGTTTGCGTATATACGATCATAGAATTTGTCGTTAAACCAGCTCCGTTCACTTCTTTGGTTTCGCTTTCTTCGGCTTGTTCCGTAAAAGGTGTAGGAGAAGTTACTAACGGATAGGATTGACTCTGTAGTCCTTTCGTCAGTCTGAGCCCCCATGGGGGTTCCTTTGTAATAAATAGAAAATCCCAAGTTTCCATTTAATTTACTAAAAAAATTGTTAATTTGCAGTGCTGAGGTCTGGGTAGTTCCACTACTGTATGCACTATCCTTCGTGCATCATTCTGTTGATCTTTGATCTATTTTGTATTAGTCGAAGACCATTATTGTTATTCACTCTCAAAGTAAAGATGATGGTCTACAGATCCCAGATATGATTGAATTCCAATCTATCAAGGAAAACGTGAAGCACTAGATAGTGACTTTTCAACCTTAAGACTAGTTTGATGTAGTTTGAACATCCAGATGAAATCCATCATTGCATTCGTGAACTCTATTATTATTATTTGTTAAAGGTTGTCACATTTTTTTACAGGCACTTCCTGAGGATGATGAATTATCTCTAAAACATTTTCCTTTCTTTGGGGAAAACTCCCAGGACAGTGGCCAGAGATGAGATTAAGCTTGCGCATACGTCCTCTTCTTTGGCGCCTTCGTGACTGTATTCCTATGAGAGGGATCAGCTTCGTTAAAACCCTTCCGCTGATTTCATCAACCCCTGGCACATCGGTCTTATCGCCAATGTAAGACCTAGTGTGGAGCAGAATAAAGCGTGGCCCACCATAGATTTGTTGATCTTAGGTCCTATTAATGAATTACCACTGTTAGTTTGTCCCCACCTTCCGCCGACGAATCCGCTTCCTTGGGTCTGATTTCTCTCGACATTATCGCACTTGGTAGTCCCGCCACGTCCATGTCCTCATTCCCAAGGTGCTTCGCATCTTGCCATTCCTTACCGCTGGCTTGGACTCTTGACAGGTTCACGGTGCCGGGGCTGCTTGTTTCCATTTTCATACACCGGCGTTAAATCAGTAGCGTCCACCTCGCCACCACTTCACTTTTTCCCGGTTCTGACAGGCTAGGTTCAGAATTTTCCCTCTGCCGAGCCTTCCTCTTCCACTTACGAGCAGATTTAGGCAGTAGTACCGCAACTTGAAGAATTTTCATTTCTGGTTGGCTACGCAGGAGTCACTAAATACAAGGTTTTCCATTGAGTTGGATAACATGGCTTCCACAAATTTCTTTGTAGAAGAACACGAATTTCGTCAGGCCTCTAAAATCTGATAAAAATGTTCAATTCAAATAATTTTTAATTGGCTCCTAAACCACTGAAATTCTGGGTACATTTTACATATTCATTTGTCGGTTATGACACATATTTGACATTTTATATAATAAATATGATAATAGTTGGAAAAGGGCAATTATAGATAGTGTAACAACACAGCCAGATTGAAATACCGATTTGGCAAATATTACCTGCACCGACATTGCATCCAGATCACTTGTGGCTTGGGCTTCTAACATTATTAATCACTCCATTTGTGTGGTGCTCTCGCAATTGTGTTTGGCTTATTCATTACGCAATTTGATAACTTCACACTTGCTGCTGAAGATAATGTCTTTGAGGCAATTGAATAATACATTCTGGGCCATATTATATGGCTGTGACTCGGACCACAACCCGACAGCTTATTTACGAACTGGGCTGGAAGGACTACACTCAGTGTCAATCCTTACCTATGGACCGGACACATTAGACAAATTGTATTATCTCCTCTGGTCTATTATCAGGAGTTAACGGCTGCATATGGAGATATGTAAATAATTGATAATGGAACAATTTGTTCGTGATAACAATCTGACAAATTTGAATAGATTGTTGCAGAAGGTTGTTTTAACAACCAAGATATTTTGCTAGATAGCCACAAAATTCGAAATGTCTTCAACATATACACACTCTATTAATCTATCTTAGAAAGACACATCCATTTTAGCTCCACCGTGAGAACGTTAAAGCTGGCTTGGCTGTAGTGTGGGATTCGCACTCACTAAAAAAGCACTCCCACCTCTCTCCTCCCCTTGCCCCACGGGACCACCATCTAGGAATTACCTCACGGGGCGGGCCTGCCTTCCGTAGGTCTTCATGTTTCCAACTCTGCAGTCGTCCGTTTCTTTGTTTCCTTCGTCGTCCGTCCCGTACCAGAGAGCTCTGTCCGACAGGCAACTCTCGATTAACTTAGTAACTTAGTTAACGAAGTAACCAAGTGCATTAATTCTGACGAATGACTCCTTAATGCAGTCCCAGTTAGCGGAATTGAATGTATTTTTTACATCCACCGTCACCACGGCACAGCACTTGCCAGAAGGCATTGCCTCTCGAGCCAAGGCCACCACTCTTCCCATCGCGCCAACAGTAGAGCGAGCTTTCCGGAACCCATATTGTTCATAGGCAAGACCATTCCCGTCTTCCACGATTGGGAGTAATCTATTGTAGATGATTCCCTCGAACATCTTCCCCATAGTGTCAAACAAACAGATAGGCCGATATGATGCTGGGTCCCTTGGTAGTTTGCCTGGTTTAGGCAGCAACACCAGTTTTTGCCTTTTCCATTGTGGAGGGAATACGTCTTCCGCCATGCTTGCCTCGAAGGTATTTATGAACCAATCAGGTCTGGTTCCAACCGGGACCCGGGACCTTGGCATCGCCGATCCTTCCGCAGACCTCCCGGAGCTCCTCCTCGGTAACGCGAATTGGGCCTCCGTTTGATACGTGCTCCCCGTATTATGAGGGAAGAGTGTGGTTACAATTTTTTGTAGAAGCCGTGGACAGGTCACCTGAGGCGACCTTTGCCTCTGAAACTTTTTCATAGCCAGCCTGTAGGCCATGGCCCAGGCATTTATGTTGGCACATACACAGAGTCGCCTAAAACAATCTCTTTTGCTCCAACGAATGGCCTCCTTTATTATACCACGCAACGTCCTATAATTCCTTTCGCGCTCCTCGTGATCGACTCTTCTTGCTCGATGGCATGCCAATCTTAGCTCCGCGATTTCGCTTTCCAACAATAGTTCGGCTGTTGGCTTGCCACCTTTCGTCTCCGGGGCATAGCAGCGTAGCGCGCCTCGGTCACTCATCGCGTGATTCTCGATGTCATTTCGGCTGCCGTGCCATTCAGGTCCTCATGACCCGACAGAGCTTCGGAGAACGTATTCTGCTCGAAAGCCCTCGTCGTCCGGTCCGGCCTACCTACTCGCTTTTTGCGAGCATTCAATCCACCACTTGGCCCACCAGCGACTTTAAAAAAGGGGGGTGTAATGCTCACTGACATACCAGGTAATTCGCCTTGCCAATGCATTAATCTATATAAATGCATACCCGTGTTATATGTTTTATGTTTGTACATATATGTATCTTCGATTGAAAGATATTTTAAGCAACCAAAATTATTTCCATTAACAGCACATGTCTTGAATATCAACTGAAATATTTCCATCGAACACAACATATTTCCTGAATTCCTGCAATTATTGAAACTGAAGTGTTGATACGTTCCAAAGCCAAAAGATATTCTAGGAAACATATCTGCAACCTCTTGTGCAGTGATTGTAGACCAATACCTGTCCGCGGCTGACCTTGGTTGGAAGAGAACGAGTCATTCCTGATTTTTTCGAAATACTTCTAGTGCCCAGTAGTGAGGCCACATTACCGATTCGTCAAGTATACTATGTATCTAGATACCAGTCGCACTCACTGGAACTTACTGTCGAACCAGCTACTGACGTAAAAAGTGCAATGAATTCGCTAGCAATGATGGTGGATATGTGAATGCAGCAACTATGGTGCTCGTAGTCACCTTAACGTCTGCGACATTTGCAGACAAGATGCACTGCTGAAAACAAAACCTGATTAAGTGCGAATGTGCGTACAAAACAAGTTAATAATATTCGTGCATAAATTACTTACTTGCGTGTGCACATACAAATAACTCAGCGGACGTGCATGCATGTATGGCAGACATTGGTCAAGCGCTTTTCAAGAAAAACAAACTTGCTACAGTCACAGAACAAAGGTTATGAGGTAGTGGGACTTAGCGAGAGATTAAGCAGTGGTATGAAGACTAATTAATGCGATCTGGAGCCTTATTCACTGTTACTGCATCTCCACTCCATGGAATGGAAATTTTTGATGAAGTCCAAAATCATTTGGAGAAGACGACTTCTCAGTTTATCACTTCAAACCATCCAACGGTTACATCCTGCCTCTCGCAGATCCTACTAGGGACTGATGATTCTAGTGTCCTACTGATGGGTCGGTCTATTCCTGATTCTATTGCATGACAACACCCGCAAAGAAGTCGTTGCCAATTTTCAATGTATGGCCTATTTATTGGCACTACCTACTCCTTAACACATCTGCAGGTATCCCGTAAATTCTTCATTTGTTATTGTCTCCGCCCAGAGTAATCAGATGACACAAAGTAGACATGACGGGCTAATGAGTCGAAGTTTTTGAGTAGTAATGTCGTGGTCACTTTCCTGTACTATCCCCACAAAGCAACACAGAGATCATTGGCGCGGAAAACCTTGATTTTGCTAGTGCTTGTCTTCAGTCCAATTGTCAATACCTAATTCTCTAAAGCCAGACCCATTTGGTCAAAGTCCATAAGTCAGCTAGAAGAAGCAGATGTCATCAGTGTAGTCGAGGTGTTCGTGGGTGTTAGCTCGCTATTGATCTGGTATATCCTATTCGAGGGTATCATGCCGAGTTTCAAAGGTTTCATAATTTTTCTTAGTTATGGAGATTCCAAAGAGCCAAGGACAAACTCGTCCAACCCTTAAGTCTCCCAAACCGCAGGACCTCCATGAACAACTGAATGGTGCTCAAAGGAGCCACAGGTGAAAAGACCACCTTTTCTACTCCGTTTAAATGGAGAGTACCTGGAGGCACTGGAGAAAAACCGAGTATAAACCTCGGCTCGGAATCAGCAACACAGAAGTGAAATTGTTCTGCTCTGCAAAATTGGACGACGACCTGGATCCACTCAACGACGCTCACTAGCTGTTAAAAGAAATGAAAATCGGTAATCCACCGGAGATTAAGAGACACTGATCGGAGTAGACTGTAATGATATGTGTGGAGATAGGAGATCAGATCGATCATCCTTAGTGGCCGATAACGACCTAGAGGGCAGAGCTATCCCAAAAATCTAAACAATTTGGCTAAATTGACCGTGAAGGTCCGCCCACAAAGATTGAAGCTCCATCAAAGTGCTCGGTCGACACGTTCTTGCACGCCTCTGTGCTAGCCAGGCTCGGGAATGTGGGGGGGGGGGGGGTCCTTTGAGCGCTTTGATCCCTCACGCTTCATTACTAAAAACAACGTGCCTTTTCCGATGCGTGGGTCCGCACCGGATTTTAAATTCGATTTTACAAGGAATTTCGCGACGGCCTATCGATGGACAAACAGAACGCGAGCTAAATTGGAAAATAGAAAAAAAAAAACCGGCTCGACCGCGCGCGTGGAGCCGTAAGTCTCCGGACCCGAGTGCCGCGATCAAGGAGGGGAAGATCCACGACGGATCACCGTCTCAATTGCCATCTCTTCCGCCTCAGATCTTGTACGAGGCACGGCCTCTGAGGTTCCCACCCTTCCTCGACATCCTCCGGCCAGTTATTCGTTTAGAGGATGTCCCTTTTATAGGAATTCTGCGGGAGTAAGGAGGAACTAAGGGGAGGAAGTCCTCAAACTACTTCAGATTATTCAATCATTATTTATAAAATTCCATAATATTAATCATAACCACAAAAATGAAAATAAAAATAAACAATTGTTCAAATACAAAAAAAAAGAAAATAATAAAACAAATGAAAAATAAATAAAAATAAAAAGAAAATAAAATAAAAAGAAAATCCAAACAATAACTCACCCAGGTCGTCACGCCGAGCTCGGTTGGCGGCTGGTGTACCTATTTTTTGTTATTAAAATTCAAAATATTAATCATTACAAGTTATATAGTCCTAAAAAAAAGACTAACGTTAATTCACTTTCTATCTTCACTTTTTTAAGGTTTTGTGTGAAACAAAACCTTATTAGAATCGAGACGGTGTCTGTCTGTCCGTCTGTCCGTCTGTCTGTCTGTCTGTCTGTCTGTCTGTCTGTCTGTCTGTCTGTCTGTCTGTCTGTCACACCCGATTTATTCGGAAACGACTAGACCGATTGTCACGAAAATTGGTGAGAATATGTAATCTGGTGATCCCTCTACATGCAGTAAGTGGCGCCATCTTGTGTTAAGTTTAAGGGGGGGCTCCCCATACATGTGAATGGAGGGTGCAAATTTTTTTTTCACAGAATGTAGCCACGTGGGGTATCAAATGAAAGGTCTCAATTAGTACTTTTCGAATCTGGTTCAACATTTGATATTAGATGAAACATAGGGGAGTGAGGGTTCAAAATGTGACCCCCAAAAAGTGTAACAGGTCTCGTTCTCAGAACCTATCCAACCGAAAAATCTGAAAAAAATCACAGTGATGCATCTCTACGAAATCTAGGCCTCAAAATATATCCGGTTCCGATATCTGTATAAATAAAGTTAATAATAGTATATTTCCACATTTTAGAAATTTACCTGGCACCCCCCTTATGTTCATCCCAGAAGTACAAAATTTGGCATGCGTGTAATGAAGAACATAATGCACAGTTTGGTCAAGTTTGAAGAAAATCCAATTATTATTAACAAAGTTATGGGGGGTGAAACTTTACAATTTTTTGTGAATTTCGTCCACTCTACAACCTGCATGACGTCATCATCACATATCAATTCGTCAATACCACAACGAAATGAGTTCTTATGAATTGGGTCGCAGAGAATTATTTTGTTTTAGTTTTTTAGTTATTTGTCAGCCAGACATGTGTGTATGTAGGTATATAATGGATGCGTGCTAATGAACTTTGCGGGTAGTGCCTAATTCAAATAGATATAAGAAGTAAATCGGAAATATGGGTAGGATCAATTTATATACGTGCATATATGTGTACAGTATTCGGAAATAGGTAATTTGTTTGTTTAGGGTGAGCGCGATATCTATGGCTGTAATATGTAGGTATGTCTCGTAGTTTGAAAAAATATGAAGGATTATGTTGGATTTGTAGCTATATACGGACAGAAAAATGTGCGTTGAAGTTTCTCACATAAGATGAACACAAAACCTTTATACCCGAAGCGCGAGCTTCCGGTATTCCGACTTGTATGTGTTTGGGTTGGCTAATACACAGCGCGGGAATTCCGAACTCTACTTCTGCCGCTAAATATTAACTTTAATTCATTTAATATTTCAATTATCCGTCCCTTCAATTGTTTTTCTATTTCTTTGCTTCAAATCACTGTGCCTTTATTATCTGTTAACGATTGATCGATTTGTCAACGATTTCAACTTATTCACGGCATCTCCGCTTGAAAATCACTAGCGCTCCCGAACCTTCGTTTAACAATCACTTGCGTTCCTGAACCTCTTCTCCAAGACTTTTTCAATTCCTTTTTCATCTTCTCCACGACTTTTCCAATTCCTTTTTTTCTCTTCTCCAAGACTTTTCCAATTCCTTCTTCTTCTTCTCCACGACTTTTCCAATTCCTTTTTGCCTCTTCTCCAAGACTTTTCCAATTCCTTCTTCTTTCTTCCTCGATTCTCCAGCCAGCAAACCAAAAAAACCGCTCCTCTTTTCTTTCTTCCGTCCTCACTGTGCACACCAAAAACCAATCTCTTCTCCCGCCAAAACTCTTCTCCCCAGCAACATCCTCGCTGTCTTTGTTCGTGCACCGCTTCTATTCCCGCTACATAGCCTTTCTCACTCGGCAATGTTGCGGCAACATGCGCATGCGCCTGCAGATGCGGCAAATCATTCGCCTCCTGTCAAAATCAATTCGCTTGTATGCATTGAATAATGTGCAATCTGCGGCGAACATTAAGGCAATTGCACACTATTAAATGCATTGTTTAAGCAAATTAATTAAGAAAGAGCCGAATGAAATTCCGCTCCCGTCGCGCAGCCGCGGTCACTACAAGACCTAGAGCATGTATTCTCGACAGGAATGCAGGTCTGAGATCCAGAGACTAAAAGGTGGCCAAACTGCAAAAGCTGGGAGGGGAGAATGTGTACATTTTTGGGGTTTACATGCTCACGACCGTTCTTGCGAATAACTACAATATTTGACGTCTATCATCGCAGGAAAGAAGGCTCCCCTGTTGATAGGTTAATGCAAGATATATACTTTGAAACAGCTCCGAAATCAATGAAAGCTGTGAGTCTGATTTCGATTTTATTATTAACGCAAACCCTTATATAACGAAGGCCGTACACCAACTTTTCATTTCATCAGTACGGAGAACTGTGATGGATGACATAACCTTACTAACCGACAATGGCGCTTTCGGGATGCACAACTGTAGAAAGTTTGATCAAAGATCCTTCTCAGATCACAGTTAGATACCTTTTAGTCTAAATCTCGCAGGAACATTGACGTGGCAGACATGCATTCGAAACCGCCTGCAAAGTTCCGCGCCAGTATAACTCAGCTATCAAAATTGCCTGCCAAAACTGGTTGTACTATTGCCAGAATACTGAAAGCACTAGCGGAATCCATCCGTTCTTAAAAAAGGTTATGGTTCCTGGACAGAATCTTATTGTGGGACCCTAGAGCTGCTAGTTTAGATGCATTCCTTACCTATGAGAAGGACTGTGAATGAGAACCATTCTTGGAGATGTGTATAATCCCACTCGGGTGAGATTATCGAATCGGTAATTACACAGGATAAAATTGGCTGGGCTATGAACAGCCTCTCCGCGTATAAATCTCCAGGCCCAAATGGTATAATACCAGTCATGCTACAAAACCAGTAAGAAAGGATTTTAGAAATCTTTCAGAGCTCTATTTTGGTTGGATACATACTACATTCTAGGAGACGTACGGTCTTGGTTTTCATGCCAAAAGCGGGCATGTGGGGCTATGAGCCTGTAAAGGATTTTCCACCGCCTCAGCCCTTGACTGTTGAGGGGCTTCAAGTGTCTCCTGGTCATCCATTTAAAGACAATCAATGAAAGAACACCTTTCTTCAGGTCTCAAAACGGCTACTTCAAAGGAATCCACAGGGACCGTTTTTAATGAGGTAGTTAGCATGGTTGAACGGTTGATATACTGCAAGCTAGCTGGAGTGTATTAGCTACCTCCCAAAGCCATCAAGGAAGCTCAAACAAGAATACGATTGGAGGGGCATCTTATGAATTTAGATGGTACCCATGCTAGGAACCAGAATAATCCAGTCTGAATTTGGAAGTAGCCGCTTGATGAGAGGTGCGAGTAGTAGTACACCCTATGCTGGCGCCATCTCTAGTGCCCTGGTTCATAATGATGGACGAAACTCTACGCATATTGAACTGGAGGGGAGTGAAGGTGATGAAGTACGAGGACGACATGGATGGTATTAGTGTTTGGGAAGTTTCCCTCCGTTATGAGTGAAATGGTGAAGAGGGCGTTTGAATTGATTTGCCAATGCGCTGCAAGCTGCAGCCTTGTCATACCAACAGGACAAGGGTACCCGAATTCCACCTCCGTTGGATAAATGAACAAACATTGCTTCTTCCCTCCAATGTTAAATTATCTAGATGTGATTCTGAATCTTAAGTTAGATTGGAGGTTGAATATGGAACTGAGGTTTCAGAAAACCTGTATAATGGAAATGCTACTTTCGGTCGAGAATGGCACACCAGTGATTGTACGGTTCTATTGTATGGTGGCAAACGCTAGGCAAGAGATACAATAGAGCGGAGCCTAATAGAATTAAAAAAAAAACCGCGTATGCAAGTGCTGCTGCAACTCTGCAGCTCTGGTCGGAATAAATTCTCAATATACTCCTGCGGTTCCCTTTTACATTAAGTACGTTGTAACAATGCTGTCATACTGTATTTGTCCGGGTGTTGGACAAGAAACGTTACGGCTATAGTAATATCCCAGATGATGTACCTCGGGAACTCTGGTCATTTCTAAAAGCACAACACAAACCGAGCTTTCCCAGGAATTTTGCTGCAGACTTTCCAACTAGGGCAGAATGGGGGAGTGCAAGATTATAACACACTATTCTTCACACGCCAAGGTTTTCACGGACACGCAAGCATAGCCGAGTGGGGTCGCTAGCGATGTTTAAAGCCTGCCGACTTTCAAGCGTAAGGCTTTGTGATCAGTGACGACGTTTTCCAGCCAGGTGAGACAGTGCAGGGACGCGCTAAACAGTCTGGGAGGCACGGACATACGAACATAGAAGAGAGAGAATAAGCGAACAGAGAGACTGGCCAAGCGGCACTCTGTTCGTAACAGCCCCACCATAGGTACAACTTGCTACTGTCAGGGGCGGAATCTCCTCAGATTACTTGGCAGCTGTTAACGTTCAAGGTTCACCATCTGCGCTATGTCGAGAAGGATTTGACCAATCGCGTGGAAATGGCTACAAGGATACCCTACAATTCGCATTATCGAGGGTTTGCGATTTACCAACTCTAACTAAAGCCAGGCTGCGGATACCATGCAAAACATTCTTTGAGGATATGAAAAATATCTCTTGTTGCAAAGTGAGAGAACTGCTGTCTTTCCTAAATACCATAGGCTGGCTCTGAAGTGCTGAGTCTTCTCGACGGTGCCACCTTGCTCTTTACGCAAAAGTCACAGTGCTAATTGGCCTCCTCTCGGAGTGACCACTGACATCTACCTACCGACCCTTGACGAAGCTGCTGAGAGTGTGACTCTTATCGATTGTTATCAAGAGATGTCAAAATTCGCGCTTCTTGATGTTTGGTTTTTTTCGCAACCAATTGTTGGAAGCTGCGAGTTGAACTGCCTATATAAAGTAGCGTATCCATAACGCGAAAAGATTTACACCGAACAACCGGAAAAGAGTGATTTCTCAACGTTAAAAAGAGTATCGAAAGAAGTGGAAACGATCAGTAAACCAAAGGGAAGAGTATATCTCTAAAATAACATCACATGGAACAATGTGTATATAATTGGATGATGCAATAACAACAAGAAACAAGGAAAAATAGAGTCGGCGAACTCAGGCATTTCATTATTGACCCAGTTTGGTTTCTCGTCCAAACTCTCGCTCACCAAACTGTGTCAAAAATCAGGAAACTTGGCTATGATCTAGCCCTGTTTAGTTTCTTTTTTCGTCAATATTTAGAATCCAGTGCGAGGTGCCTCCCACACAGCCACTTTCATGCTAGGTAGTTTCCTTTGATAAGGTTGTTAGCCCTACATGGAAAAACAGTTTTGAAAGTTTTTCTCGATTTGATACATAGGAGACTTACCTTCCTTCTCCATGTGCGATCCCCATGTGAACAGTTAAACTATAGTATAGATCCTAGGACGAAGCGTGGATTGGTAGCCACGAGGAGGAGGTACCCTCCCAGAGGAGACTTACCTTCCTTCTCCATTTGCGATCGCCATGTGGGCGGTTAAAGGATAGTATAGGTCCCAGGACGAAACGTGGATTGGTACCCTCGATGGAGCCTAACACCTGGGGAACGCCTGCTGAACCACATGGTGACTGCTGGGAGTCCTTTCTTAACAAAAATTTTCAGACGGAGGAAGATGAAGGTGAAATCCCCGTACCTAAAAATGAGACAAATTGTATCAATTGGTCCTCCAGGTTGGGGGTTGGGTAGGGCTGACAACCCTATACGGAAAACCAACGTTACGAAGCCATCAGAGGAACCTTGAACACGTTCGATTTTAAAACGATGAACGTGCTTACTCCGTATAGACCGAATGCTGCTCAACAGCTAGCCATACCCTGTCCCAATATAAGGCTAATATAACAGAGTTGGACAGGGACCGGTTTGCTGGAGAAGGCCGCTACACGATATATTACAGCGGCCAACCATGTAAGCTTCTTAATCAGCTAAAAAATGAAACCTCCTATTACCGGCTTTGAAAATATAAGCGAAAGGCTATGCGCCCAGTATTTGTGAGGCAAATTAAGAAATAAAAGCCTCATTAACGTTCACGCCCCTATAGAGGAGACTACAGAGTCAGAGAAGGATACCTTCTATGAGGCAGTTGAGCAGACCCTCATAGCCTGTCCTAAGTATGATATCAAAATCATGCTTGGAGATTTTAACAGCCAAGTAGAGACGGGGCATTTATTGAAGCGATGCATCAGCTTCTAAAGTTTACAGAAGTATACCAATGATAATAGACTCCGGATTAGCCAGCAGTATGGCACGAAATGGTTGTTGAAAGTATCTGGTTTGCGCGGAAAGCAATCGTGCAATCCAGCGGCTTAAAAACTATAATTATCTTTAAGATATTTATTGCTATCTGGCTAGGTCGGATAGCCCAGAATATTATTGGCCCTTACCAAAAAGGCTTCACTCCAGGCAAATCAGCAACAGATCAGATTTTCTTGCTCACGGCAAGCTAACTCTTGGAATATGGCCATCAGTTGCACCATTTTTTCAACGACTTGAGGGCCGCCTATGACAGCATTGCCAAGGTAAAACTTTACTTGGTCATGAGAAAATTGGTATCGTCGATGTCGTAATGCTGCTTTTCAATGATTTCCAGCCACGATTGGCTTTTGGTGTGGGAGCAGCAAACTTCGCCAACAACACCTAATACTGCCAAAAGTAATTGGGATGTAGACGCTGCAGTGAACATAGAAGAACAGATGCAGTTACGGTCGATGTGCTAGCAACATCAGACTTTATT